>NC_138088.1:33021900-33680233 GCF_964212035.1 Myotis nattereri
CTGTATCCACACAAAAATGGACTCTCGGATGGCTCCATCGTTTGAAAAACAGCCTTGATATGGACATTCCTTTTTAGAAACCAACCTCAGCGTAGACCATGATTATAGAATGCTCTTTAAATTTCAAATGGATTCTCAAAAAAACCCTGGTGCTTATTGAACATCCACATATCAGTGGCTGCAAGCACAGATGCATCCATGCATATACTGTAAGGAGAGAAACGGGAAGACCAAGAGTTTCCAAACGGAACTGCCAGGTTTCCAGTTGGTTGGCGTCAGGCTGACATTGAGCTTATTTTAGCAGCAGTGATTGAGAAATCACAGCAGAGAAACAAAATGGGAAATAAAAAAGTGAAAGACTGCAAAGAGGTGACAGGAAATAAAAAATTACCTTGTGCAAAAGCAAACTCTGATCACTGGAACCAATGAATATGAAACTATCTTTTCCCTTAAATATAAATGAGGCCAGCTGCCAAGATCCAGAGCTTGACTGACAGAGACATTTTTAAAGACTCAGAAAAAGAAATGTTTTCTTACTTAGTCTCTTTTATACAACAGTTTACACATATGGCTTGTTACCCTAGGGGAGGGAAAGTAGTAACAATCTCTATATAATGGATGAGACCAGGTATCTAAGAGAACAACTGAGGAATATTTTAAGAAAATCCTTCACGCCCTTGATTGTTCATCTGAATCACCATGAAATTTGGCTAACCTGCTGATTCAAAGTCACTGGGTCTGGGGTTGGGCTAAGTTTCTGTAGTTCCTACAAGCTCGATGGTTATCACAATTCTCAATGCACTCCACTACACTATTAAAAACAAGCAGCAACAATTGAAGTGACTGGACTAGTCAGCCCTAATAAGTTAATCCAATTATTGGATCTGACAGGCAGGATGTATCCATTGTTAAAATAGATGTATCAGAGTTGAAAGCCGTACACATTAAGATTATTAGTTGATTTCCTTGTATCTGATTGCATTCTATTCAAACTGCCTTTTGATGATATATTTTTTTAAACCCTCACTTGAGGATATTTTCCCATTTATTTTAAGAGAGAGTGGAAGAGAGGGGGAGAGACACAGAGAGAGAAACATCGATGTGAGAGAGAGAGCCATGATTGGTTTCCTCCCGCATGCACTCTGACCTGGACCAGGGATTGAGCCTGCAATCGAGGTATGTGTCCTTGACTGGGAATCAAATTCATGACCCTTCAGTCCATGGGCTAACACTGTAACCGCTGAGCTTGATTATAATTTGATTTCTTGGGTATGATTTCCTTTAAAGAGAATTGTGCTGGCTAGTCAACCAAACTCCTGATGGAGTGGGGGGAAAGCGGGCTTTGCCCCAAGAAGAATAGGATTTGTTTGAAATGATGATGAGTAAAAGAAATGTGAGGAGGAGGAAGATGACAATGATGGTGATGATGACAGCAGGCATTTAACTGTGTGCTTATTTAATGCTAGGCACCGTGCTTAGTGCTTTATACACATGACATCAATCTTATGAGTTGATATTATTGTCCCTGTATTACAGACGAGGAAGCCTAAGGTCACAGTGCCAATAGGGGTCTTGGTGGGACTGAAAACCATGGCTGTATGACTGCAAATCTATGCTCTCTGCCAACACACAGATCCCAGTATGTAAAGAGCTTTTCATTATAACTGTTACTAAAGTAAGCACTCCGTAAATGGTAATTATATGTTTTTCATTTTTATACAAGGCTTATATATGAGTTTATATTTGAGTCTTTTGTATACTTAGCTAACATGAGTCAGACTCCATGAACCTTATTAACTCTAATAATAGTGATTCCTTAAATTGGTAAAACTGAGGACTAAATTCCAAATGATGGTAAAGCCTCACTAGGGAGTCTAGCAGAACAGTGACTTTAAAAATCAATCCAGATAGGTAGACTATATCTCAAACATTTAAACCAAAAAATTATTTTCTTCTATCTATAATCCTTTCCTTGAAACTTTTTTATATAAATCTATCCATTTTGAGCTTGAAGGCGGGACTCTCTCTATGAAGACAATTTAAGCTTTCCCCTTCATTTTAATTTCATAATTGATGGGATAATTGTCCTATTTCAAATGCATACACCAGTGTTCAAATGAATCTGATGAAAAGTATGTATTGCCAATGGTTCTAAGATTTTAATGGGTGTTGGAAATGTTCAAGCACAAACTAAAAATCAGCGAAGATATCATTTCATCAATATCACGCCCATGGCCTTCTATTATGCAATGTCTTTCAAGGACAATGTGCACAAGACCACCCATTTGAAAATCAAAGACTAGACCTGACCAAAGGTCCCTCCCAATTACCTGACTACTTAAGAGTTCATCCTAAGATAGCGGACAGGATCCATGAAGGGTCAGTCATAAAAGGCGAAGCAGAGTGAAGATCCAGTTTTGAGTAAATGGAGCAGAAATATAGAGAAACCAGCTGAGAATCAGATGCAGTGTGGTTGGTATTTTTCCCTCGGCCATCAAACCCAACACTGCAGTGACTTCCATCGAATCCTTGCACTGAGAAGGCAGGAGCCTGTCCTGCCTGTTTGTGGCCCAGCCCAGGAGCAGAGGTCAACGGTTTTCTGTCATCCTGCAAATCAAATGCATCTTTTTGACTTAGCATTTTCCACGAAATCCTCTTCTCAAATGTCCATTTGTACAGAGCATGGCTATTGTGTTTATTTTGATTATATTTTATTTAGAATGCACATTCTCATATTCTAGAGAAAGAAGGTAATTTCAAGTTAAGTGACTTGCCTTTGCTTATGCAAAAAACCTTACCTTGTCATGATCCGGACTGACAAGGGCAGAGAGCTGCACATGAGACTGATTAATGGGGACCACAGGGTTCACATGCCTGAACCTTTTCTAAAGTGTGGGGGTGATGGTGAAAAGACCCATGACTCCTACCACCATCACCCTTACGCCTCCTAACAGTGGGACATGAACACACATTACTGAATATGATCTGAACTAATAAGGAGCAGCTGTATCCAACTGACAAGATAATACCTAAACTGAAGTCATTGAGATCCCTGGGTTGTTTCCTGGTATTATCTGACATCTCTGCTTCCCTCTTCTTGTTCATTTTATATCTACTTTCTTCCTTTTCAATATACTTGAGTATTTCAGTGAAGAAATTAGATCAGCCAGCATTCACATCCTAATGACATCAATATCAAATCATATGTACTCTTGGTAGATTGCATCAGAAATGACAAGGGAGAGATATGAAAGCAGTAAAACTGACCAGGGCAGGCAGTCTGAAAGGAGGCATGAGTGCTTGTCAGTACAGATTCTTCAATTTGTTTTTAAGTCAATCTACTATTACTCTCGATGGAGTGCCAGAAACATTTTTGACCAGAATTTTACTTTCCTCTGGAAGACCTTATATTTTATTCTCTTAAAGACACATGATAGTTGTTATTGCTGATGGCACATCCAATTTTTATGTAGCAATCAAAAAATAGATATATCTAAGCTCCATGTAGCACCTTTTAAATGGGACCCTAAAATATTTGGGGCAAGGCATCTGTATTTTGAAAAGGCTCCATAGGTTATTCTGGGAGGCAACTAAGAAAACTATTGCTGTGTTTTTTTCCATGAATTCCTTGTTCTAATGCCATCATAACAGTATCTAAAGATTGGTCTTCAAAGAAGATTCACATAAAAGCTTGGAAAATATATATACATTTATGAAGATGTAAAAATCTTTAATTATTTTTTCATACTGCTCTACATTTTAAATATCTAGTCTACCTTTTGGTTACCTGCCAATGTCCATTATTTGAATCCACTTCACATTTTTATGACCAATGCATTTAAACATTTTTACTTTGGTGTCTAATTTTTAAAAACTTATTTCTGCCATAATATGAGATAATTTTTTTTTAATTCTCACCTGAGGATTTGTTGTTGTTGTTGTTTTACTGATTTTTTTTAAGAGAGACAGGAAGGGAGAGAGATTGAGAGAAATATTGGTGCGAGAGAGAAACATCAATTGGCTGCCTCCTGTATATACCATGACTGGAAATTGAACACACAGTCTAGGTATGTGCCCTGACCAAGAATTGAATCCACACTTTTTGGTTTAAGGGACAATACTCCAACCAACTGAGCCACCAGGCCAGGGCAAACATATGAACTTTTGACACTTGTTAAAATAGGTCCAAGATTTTTTTCAGAATAAAAGTTTATACTAAATATTCAAGGGAAAAATAGGAATTAAGTAATGTAGTTCAAATAGTAATATAGCTTAAATAGATTGATTAGAATTAATAAAACCATATTAAAAAGATAAGCTTTGGAGGTGAATAATATAAAGACCTAACATGGGTACTTATTTACAGTGTTTCTACTTGTACTTGTGTTTATGAAATAACTTAGGTCAGAGATTCTGCCTTAATAAGAGCCAATAGTGGCCAATATGTAGCAATTTGAATTTCAGAAGTAACTGGGTAGTCACTATCATGCATCTAATGGGTGGTTAGATGAGTCAAACCTTAACCATTTCAAATTCAGAGATTCTGAGAAAAAAATCTTAGATTTTTCACCATGGAACTGAGACCTCCCAACAACTTTATAAACAAAGTTTCAAATACATCTTACTAGTTGTTTATTGCGTGAGCATGACTCTGAGGCTAGAGTGATTCTGGGTCACTATTTTACTAACTTAGTTTAGAGGGTTTTAGTGTGTGTGTGTGTGTGTGTGTGTGTGTGTATGCGCGTGCGTGCGTGCATGCTAGCATGTGCAAATGCACCCGCCAATCAAGGTGCACCTGGTCAGAAGCTAAGAGTAAATCAACTAATACCAATACCAAGTGGGTAAAACGATAGTGCCCGTGTTGTTAAAGACAGGTTTAAAGAGATAATATATATAAAGCCCTTATAGAAGTCGAATAGCATGTAGAAAGGGCTGAATAAATTTGAGTGAGGATGGTAATCATCTTGGTTGTATATAGTTATCACTGCCTTACCCCGAGAATTGTACACTTTGGGCTTTCTAGCAATCACTGCTGATATTTGGAGAGGATGCCCCAGGCCCTCTGCACACTTTAAATTGTTTAATTTTGAAGTAGGTGGCTGAGCTTTCCACGTACTCCGGCTCAATCCCTACATTTTGGAGCCCGGTATACATGTCAGGACAAGCTGTGGCAGGAGAGCTTGCCTCCCCTTCGGAGGAAGCAGTGCATTCTAGTGAGGATTATCACTGCAGCACTCACGGTGGCTGAGGCATGGAAACAAGCAAACTGTGTCCCTTGCAGATGATTAGATAAAGAAGATGTGCTACATATATACAGTGGAATACAGCTCAACCATAGGAAAAGATGGGAGTACTGTCATTTGAAACAACATGGATGGATCTTAAAAATATCATGGTAATCGAAATAAGTCAGACAGAAAAAGTCACCAAGCATATGATTTCACTCATATGTGGGATGTAAAACTGAAAGCAACAAATGAACAAAAAGGACACACAAACAAAAACTCATAGACACAGACAACAGTATGGTGGTTACCAGAGGGAAAGGGGGAGGGGGCAATGAAGGGTAGAGGGGTCAAGTGTATGGTGACAAAGGAGATTTGACTTTGTGTAGAGGGCACGCAATGCAACATACAGATAATGTCTCATAAAACTGTATACGTGAAACCTATGTAATTTTATTAACCAATGCGACCCCAATAAATTTGATAGAAATAATTTTTTAGAGTGGCTGAAGAGATATAACCATTAATTCTTTTAATTCCAAGGCTATCTTAAACTAAATTTGCAATTTAAAAAACTGTATTAGAGCTCTGGCCTATTTGCTCAGTTGGTTGGAGCATCATCATCTTGTACACCAAAAGGTTGTGGGTTCAATCCCCAACTGGAGCACATATGGGAGGCAGCAGATCAATACTTATCTCTTACTTCGAGGTTTCTCTCTCTTTCTCTCTCTTCCTCTTTCTCCCTCACTCTCTAAAAAGCAATAACCATATCCTCAGTTGAGGATAAAAAAAATTAGAGTAGATATTATTTTTACTAAAACAGAATTAGACTTTAAAAGAATTTTACCTGGAGAAAAATAGCTTAGAATAATACCATACATACTAATTCCAAGTGAACCCTTTAATCATTTTATTTTTAATATGTTTTATTGATTTTTTACAGGGAGGAAGGGAGAAGGATAGAGAGTTAGAAACATCAATGAGAGAGAAACATCGATCAGCTGTTTGAAGTAGGTGGCTGAGCTTTCCAAGCACTCCTGCTCAGTCCCTACATTTTGGAGCTAGGTATACATGTCAGGACAAGTTGTGGCAGGAGAGTCAAATCTCCTTGTCACCATGTACCGCAACCAAGGTACATGCCCTTGACCGGATTCGAACCTGGGACCCTTGAGTCCGCAGGCTGACGCTCTACCCACTGAGCCAAACAAGTTAGGGCCCTTTTAGTCATTTTAAAAGGCAGAGCCCAAATCTTTCAAAGGCCATAAGTAAAGTATCCTGGCTGCTTTGCAATGCCAAGTGGAATTTTAGGCAGTATCCATATAAAGTACAGATGTTTCAACAGATTTAAATTAACCTTCTGAAAGCTAAGACATACCTTCACACACAGGAAAAACCTTTGAAATGTTCCAATAAATAACACTTCATTTCTAAAACAAGGATTGAAATGTTACAATAATCACAAACATATTTATCAAAGATGGCTCTAAATAATATATTTAAAATGTAAGTTCTTGCTTAGGACCTCCACAAACCAAAATCAGAATGCTTCAGTCCCTTATATAAAATGGCAGAGTATTTGCATAAAATCTATACTGCCCTCCCTTATACTTTAAATCATCTCTAGATTACTTATAATACAATATAAACATGATGTAAATAGCTGTAAGTAGTTTATGGAATAATGACAAGGAAAAAAGTTTGTACACATTCAGAACAGAGGCAACCATCACAGGCCTAACTATATAGTGCATGTCAGCAACATTTCTTTTTTTTCAAATATTTTCAATCTTTCGTTAGTTGAATTCATGGATTCAGAACCCATGGATGTAGAGGGCTGACTGTATGTTATACCATATGATCACACATTGGAAGGCCACATCCATAATGAACAAGAATCTATGGCAGTATTTCAAAATAGCTGAATTAGTCTTCAAAGGCCAAATCAATTTCAACTCTATCATCCAGAACACCAAGAGATGATCTCTTCTTTAGGTTCACATATCCTTCCAGTTATGGCTTATCAAGTGACTGTCGATGCCCCTCCTTTTCACGCCTCATTGTACCAGACCATAAACTTTCTGAAAGGAGTCATATCTCCTTTATTACTTAAGTCTCCAGAGTGATAGTTTTTGATTTCCACTTCTCCAGTTCTACTTCTGTCTCGACCCACCCCTAACCAAGTGGACATTAGAAATTGCCTCAATCAGTAGAATATGGCAGAAGTCACATATGGGACTTCTGATACTAGGGCATAAAAAGCATTGTCTTGGTCTCTTAAATTGTTCTCTGAATAAGAGGCCTTCATGGAGAAAGAAGAAACACCCCCCCCCGCCCCCCCGCCTTACACTAACCCACAGCCAAGAGCAATGATTTGACACAAGTCAGCTACCTTGAAAACAGATCCTCTAATCTTAGTCTAGTCTTCAGATAACTGTTGGCCTAGCTAAAAACTTGCTTCAATCTCATGACCTCTTCCACTGATCCTTTTTACAAATTTCTGACACAGAGCAAACCAAAAGAAAGAATACATTATTGTTTAAGCCACTAAATGTGGGGATAATTTGTTATGAAGCAATGAATGATGAATATAGCAGTGTAACTCTTTAAAAAACAAAATCTAGGAATCCTTAATATACAAAATAAATTTATTGAACACTACTGCACAACATAAAGCATTTAGCAAAGTACCTTGCAAATAGCATAGATTATGTTCTCTTTACAAACATTCAAGTGCACTTCAAGAATGTTAAAAGTATTTCATTTTGTTATCATTCATGTAATGTACTTTCAGATAGAATCGTGGACTAAGAAAAGAGCACTCTTAGGGCTACTGCATGTCAGAGTAGAAATTACATTGTGAAATATCTTCCTCATTAAAATTGTGCTGAAAAAATATAAAAGGGAACAAGAGCTGTAATGACAATGAGATATGACCACTAACAACTATTTCTTGCCTAACACAAAACATATAAGGCTAAGTATTTTATTTTTGTCAAGAGCAAGTTTCTGAAAGGTGGGAGAAGAGGTTTGTCATTCATGGAGTAGCTATAAAGGGTTTCACAGATAAAAATCAATATAGCCCCTCAACTGAATGTCTGTCACTGACAACGAGCTGACAGGTGGAAGGGCTTTGCCGAAAGGTTTCTGAGAACAGTATACAGTTTATACTATATCTCGGCGGCTTGTGTGTCGGAGTTGTCACTGAGGAGAGGGTGCTATTTCCAACAGAAGATGAGGGAGCTGAAATCGAAGTGATTCCTTTCCTGGGAAGTCAAGCACGGTTAAACCAATCGATATACTTCCTTGGCCCTGGACTTTATAGTGGAATGCACTTTAACCCAGAGGGTTTAGATCCCTTTCCCAATCTCCAGAAAAAGACCATTATAATGTAAAAAGCTACCTGCCTATCCGCCATGACTGAAAGACCTCTATCTCATTCTACACCCCCTCCACCTCTGCCATGTGTAAATGGGTCCATTATACTAAGCCCCATTTTAGTCAAGAAGACTAGTTCAATCCAGCAAATATTTATCCAGTTCCTGCCATTTCTAGGTACTCGTACTACATCCTCGGCCAGGACAATTATTAAAATAGTCTCTGCCTTTAACAGCTGTTATAGAGTGTACCACACACTAGGGCTATGGGCACAATGGTGAAGGAGAATAAGGGTTCTTGACTTTTAAAAATTTATGTCCCGCCGAAACCGGTTTGGCTCAGAGGATAGAGCATCAGCCTGCGGACTGAAAGGTCCCAGGTTCGATTCCGGTCAAGGGCATGTACCTGGGTTGCGGGCACATCCCCAGTAGGAGATGTGCAGGAGGCGGCTGATCGATGTTTCTCGCTCATCGATGTTTCTAACTCTCTATCTCTCTCCCTTCCTCTCTGTAAAAAATCAATAAAATATATTTAAAAAAAATTTATGTCCTAATAGAGGAGACAGATATGCCCACTGAAATCTCCAATCACAAGGCAATAGTGCAGTGATAGAGGTGTGCACACTGCAATAGCAGTCCTGGAAATTGCTTCTTCTCTCGGCCACGAGGGATGGATGTTGTAAAGAGTAATGAAAGGCTACCAGGGGGAGAAAGACAGCTAAACATGAATCTAAATTTTATAGTGAAACAGAGGCACAACATATGGAAGTTGACCAAGGAACTGGGGAGGAAACTGACAATAGAAGAGACAGCTGATGAAACCTGAGTTAGGTTTTAAAGTAGAGGTAACAGTTCACCAGGCAGAAGAGGCAGAGGAGAGGGGGTGGGGTATGGAGAAGGCTTTGGGGGTGGGGGTGAGAAAAAGGGAAGAACAGAGACATGAAAATATAGGATATTTTAGTACAGAATATTCAGAAACCCATGAGGAGTTTAGAGCTGATAGCTCTAATGAATGTTTCATTCTGCTTACACATAGCTTTTCATGGACGGTCTTTGAGTGCAAAAGCTGGTTTTCTATCTTGGACCTCATAGATTTTGCTCCCCGAGCATGGAAAGTATATACACTTGTTTGACCCAGAGCAGCCTTAAAAAGGAAGGAGGAGGAGAAGGGAAAGAAAAAGAGGAGGAAGAGGAGGAAGAAGAGACAGAGCAATGATTGCTGCAGCAGGATTTTCACTAACCATCCTGGTTCACCTACATTTTCTTACTAGAATCCTTCCTTTTTCTTTACAATGATCTTGGCCTCCAACACAGTAGCAACGCTTTAAAATAAAATTCTGGAGGTGTGCAGTGTGCAGCTTCCACCTAATGAGCCAAATTTTATCAGGTGAGGAAAACTATTATCGTCATAATGAACACAGGAATCAAAAAGGTGCAGGTTCAGGAGGATCTGTCTAGATAAAGAAGCATTAGCATTAGCTGTGCTAGAGCTCGGGTTTTTCCCACCCTTTTTTCCGCAGAAAGAATCTGCAGTTCTCTCGCTGTGGAAACATGGGTGTAAGAACATCTCATTCACAACAGGACTGTGAAGGTGGCATTCACACTCCCATCTACTACTACCATTGGGAATGTTTGTGAAGACACCATTCAAAACTGACCAGCCACTCCAATAACAACCTAGGCAAAATTTTCTTTATCTTGTAACTAACTGGATAACCTTTAAAAAATCTCAGGGCCAAGATTTATTTTTCTAACTTCCACACGACAATCTTCCTGGAAAGGAAATATTCTGAGGTAGGGAAGGCCATTGAATGGGCTATGTTATCAGGCTGGTTTGATCTTCACTGA
Source organism: Myotis nattereri (assembly GCF_964212035.1). Lineage (NCBI taxonomy): Eukaryota > Metazoa > Chordata > Mammalia > Chiroptera > Vespertilionidae > Myotis > Myotis nattereri. The sequence goes on from NC_138088.1 coordinate 33,032,348, forward strand.
GCCCATTTGTTTCCTTTTCACAAAGGGGGAAAAGCAACAACGGAAAATCTTCTCTGATTAATGTTTAAGCATCGATTTAATTTGGGTCTCCATGAACAGAAGCACAGTGTGAGAAAGAACTGCAGAATACAAAGGATGCTTCTCTTAAGAACCTACAGAATAATTCTGGATAAGTCCCCATACGTGCAATTAATTCCACTTCCTCTTCTGCAGAGTGTGATAAATCATCCTCTACAGATATTCACGGAATTAAGAAACACAAGGAGTCACTTGACATTTCCAGGGTGACTTTAAAGAATGCAAACAAAGCTAAAAGATTGAAAGACTTTGAAAGTTCATATTATATACCTGGAGATTATCAATGGGAATAATAACAGCGATAATGGAAGCTATCCTTTACTGAGGCCTTAAATGTGCCAGGTGCCATGCTAAGCGCTTTACAAGTGTAATATTTCATTTCATGGATGCATAATTTCGTGGTGTAGACACCATTTATACATGAGAAAATTAAAGCTTAGTGATGTCAGCGATCATATGGCTAATAAGTGGACAGGTTAGACTTCAAATTCATGTGTCCAACTCTGAAATCTGTGATGCCACTTCTGTGTCCAGACAAATGGCAATGCTAACCATGCTCGGGGGAAGGGTCCTTTCAACTCTCAGTATCTGAGACTAAACAGCACAGCGGGAAAGACCCTCCATCTGATTGCTGATATCTCTGATTGAAACAGACAAGTCTTATGGCTCATTCACCTCCCCACCAACACAAAGAGTTTCAGTTCATTTGAAACAAATGATGAATCGTCCCTTGCATTATACAACATAGGGCCAACTCTTTAGGTTTTCAATTGTAAAGATCTGGAAACAGCAGCTTTGATGAGACTTGCACATTGATTAGTAACTATCTGAAAGCAATGTGTGAGAGCTAAAAATTACACAACATGAGGAATGAATTGGGAATGAGCATGTTTAATAGACTCTTCCAACTTAGAGTCTCTAGTGACTTCTACACTTGGTATACTCTAATTGTGCATGTCATAAGTGATATTTTTGAATCTCAGTTTACTGACAAGAGACATGGGAATAGAACAGGAGGTATTTAACACCTCATCCAATTTATTAGAAGTGGAAACCCCCTCCCTACCCCACCGATATTTGCCTGATGATTCCTGTATTCACTGTTCTTTCATCATCTGTGCTAGTGAATTAAAACATTGGTGCCTAATGGCCTTGTAATTAAGTCAATCCATCTTGGAGAGAGTATATGGGGAACTGGCTGAGGCCATGTGAGTCTGACTGGCTGGGTTCATATCACTGTTCTGGCTCTGCTGTGGAACCTTGAGCAGTCATTTCCTTGTCCTGACCTGCTTCTGCACCTCCATAATGTAGATGCCAAGAGCACCTGAGAGGATTAAATCAAATAATGAACTCAGCACAGTGGCTGGCACAGCAGTGCTCAAAAATGATTTGTGATTATATGATCCCACGGTTTCATAACCTCCTCTCCTTAGCTCCATGGTATCTATGTTCCTTTATAATTTTCAATGGTAAGTAAGCTCATTTAGGGCTGGAGTCATGCATTCTAAATCTCTGATGTTATCTATCCAATTTAGTGGGCCCTTGTATTTCCTAGTTACACCACTGAGAATCCCTAAAAGGAATGCAAATCCAGCTTAAACACACACACACACACACACACACAATCAACTTGAAATAGGCAATGTCATGTTTTCTGTTTAAAACACTAGAATTTCTTATAGAGGGTTATAGAAAATAGAATGTGTATCTTTGCAAATAACCTGTGACTTGACAGGATGGGTGTCGACTCTCATCTTGACAATAGGTCAGTGAACATATATTTCATTGATATTTCACTGCATGTAAGTAAAACAAAGCTGTAGACTTCCACACAAATGCACAAACACACACGCATCTGGGACGAGCAGGGGAACCACCAGTAGCAGGTGTGAGATGTGCTACTCAGGCAGGTTATTTCACTCCTCTGAGTATAAGGTTCTCATAAACAGAGGGGAGGTACTACAGCGCTTACCTCAGCCCTAGTGGACGACTGAGATAGTCCCTGTTATAATTCTGAGCACCAGGCCTGGTTAATGATAAGAGATTAATGAACATCATCTCACCATGGGGTCAAGTATAATGTTGCCAAGTGAGCTGTTTTATATCCTCCTAGCTCTGGATTTCAGCTGCTACCAGTGAGTAGATTTTTTACCAGCCCTACATCATACCATACAGGGGGAAAAAAAGAAGAAGGAGCTTAGAAAACCCTGCATTAATCAAGGGAATTCAAATGTTGTGGCAGACCAGTCATCCTGAACGATGGGTACAGTGCATTTCACTCGGCATTTCATACTGATGGCACCTGTCAAAATAAGCAGCACCACTGGAGTAAGTGCACGAGACCCACATTAGAACGAGAAATGAGACCAAGATCAGGTTCTCACCAGACATCCCAGGGGACTCACTGAACATCAATACTTATGGGTCAAGAGGAGCAGTGTCACCTTTAAGCAGAAAGACTAGTTAAAAAATAAAAAGGAAGCTTTATTTCTTCAGTGAATAAATATCATTATATAAGGTGTGTTTTATAGGTTTTTGGCAAGATTTATTCATTTTTTAAAAATATGTTTTATTGATTTAAGAGAGAAAGGGGAGAGAGAGAGAGAAATATCAATGGTGAGAGAGAATCATCGATTGGCTGGCCCCTGCACACCCACTACTGGGGATCGAGCCCACAGCCCGGGCATTTATCCTGACAAGGAATTGAACCCTGACCTTCTGGTTCATAGGTCAACACTCAACCACTGAGCAACACCAGCTAGGGGGCAGGCGGCAGGATTCATTCTTTATAAAAAAAAATTAACAGTAAAATTTCAAGGCACTTACCTGGAGGTACTGATTACTAACAGGTTGCCTTAAAATATAGGAAAAAATATGTAAACCCTTTTAAAAGTCAACTTTCCTATTAGAAGTCTGTACATTTAATTCGTTGCACATATAAGGTGCTTTCCCACAGATGTACTCTAAACAGTGAAGAGGATGACTTCTCATGTAGGTTTAAGCGCAGTGTTTCTCAACCTTCTGGCCCTTTAAATATAGTTCCTCATGTTGTGACCCAACCGTAAAATTATTTTCGTTGCTACTTCATAACCGTAATGTTGATACTGTTATGAATTATAATGTAAATATCTGATATGGAGGATGGTCTTAGGCGACCCTGTGAAAGAGTCCTTCGACCGCCAAAGGGGTCGCGACCCACAGGTTGAGAACCGCTGGAACTTTAAAGCAACAGAGTATGTGTGGATGGCAGGGTTAGAGTGAACTCGGTATGTAGTCCTTGGTATAAAATTTGTTGCTACAAAATTTTCATTCTAATGTGATGTATATGCCAATTTTAATTAAGATTTAGAATAACTTTCTCTAAAATTATTTTTTTTCTCACAAAACTTTTTGAATTTGATGTTCTAGTCAGATTTTGGCCAAATTTGGCCAGTGGGTCCTTGTATTTCCTGTACACCACTGAGAAGCCCTGGAGAGAATGTGTGCACACTATCTGAGAAGTACAGTTTAAATAATTATAAAGCATTTTCTTCATCTTAACAAATGTTTCCATTTTAGACCCAGATACATGGGTAAACAAGTTCAACTAGAAGTCCATAAAAGGAATACAAAAGCTTCTTTGAAAATCAATGACGAATGATCACATTTTCACTAAAACTGGCATGCCAGTTTTTCTCCAAGAGGAGTACTATCTGGCTGGATACGATTATTGGATGCAGCAGTCATTGTCTTACTGTCATTCCTAAGGTCAGGTTTCCTAAAAGTATCAAGTCTCAGGGACCGAGGTATTTGCAGTATCCCTTCCTGTTGGAGAGAACCCCAGAGATTGTCTACTGCTCCCTAATGCCTTCCTTCACTCAGCTTCTCCATTGTTAAAATAACTCTAATTTTACTCAGATGTTCACTCTTCTGCAGCATTATTGAAGGTAAGATTCCGGACCCCAGTTCAAAGGGTGTGCACTGATCAGTCGCACGTAATCAGTGCGTTGGCATCAGTGTGCTGACATGTATTGATCCAGGGCAGGCACATGTTACATGTTGTCTTGGGGGTGGGGAAAAGCTGCTCTCCCCCCCTCTTTCCTGAACAGGGGAGCATGTGGCCTCAGTGGTCATTAGCACCCATCTTGAGGCCATAAGAATAGCGAGGCTGAGGAAGCTGCTGATGCCGAGAGAGGCAGAGTGAGAGAATCTGGGCCTTTGCAACATCATTGAACTGATAGGTGTACCCAGCCTTGAAGCCTACTCTGTGTCTGGAAAATAAATTTTGTTATTGAATAGGAAGGTTTGAGTGAGGAAGTTGATCTAGAACATTCCAGTCATAAGGATTCCCCTTGTTTCACTGGAGAGATTGCACAAGACTTACAAGATCTGCATTTTTTTAAAATTGATTTTAGAGAGAGGAAGGGAGGGAAGGAGGGAGGAAGGAGAGAAAGAGGAAAAGAGGGAGGGAGAGGGAGAGAAAGATGTGCTAGATCGGCCTCCTGTACTCACCCTGGCCAGGGATGAAACCCACATCCCTGGTAGATGCCCTGACCAGGAATCAAACCTGCTACCTTGCAGTGCACAAGACGAGGCTCCAACAAACTGAGACACACCAGCCAGGGCAGGTCTGCATTTAATTTAAGAGACCCCCACACATGTAGGGTTGGAAGTTTGGATGTGGAGAGGTAGTAGTATGCTACTTCCAATGCTCCAAACTGCCATTTCATTATAATTGAAAAGTATCATCTAAAATCAACTATGCTCGCCCTGACCGGTTTGGCTCAGTGGATCGAGCGTCAGCCTGCGGACTGAGGGTCCCGGGTTCGATTCCAGTAAAGGGCATGTATCTTGGTTGCGGGCATATCCCCAGTGGGGGGTGTGCAGGAGGCAGCTGATCTATGTTCCTCTCTCATCGATGTTTCTAAATTTCTATCCCTCTCCTTCCTCGCTGTAAAAAATCAATAAAATATATTTAAAATAAAATAAAATAAAATAAATCAACTATGCTCTACAAATGTCAGATTTAGTGAAGTTATGTTCATGCAGAAAATATAATTTTGATAACTAGGTAAGTGATTACATTTTAGTATTATTTCTTCATAATAAGCAAAGGCATTAGGTGTAACATCTTCTGTCTTTGGGTAATCCAAATATGTACATGTGGCCCTCAAATTAATAATTATGCTATAAAATTCATGCGAAGCCTTTGTTTGATTTCATTTAAATTGCTGTGTTCTCTCAAAATTTTATGTAAGAACATTTTAGTTAGCAGTTCACATGCAATATTAATTTATTTAAAGAAATAGGGAAAAAAACAATTCCTTGTAAATATCATTAGAATGTTGGAAGCACTAAAATATTTAAACATGTAACAATTATTTTGTTCCTAAAATACACACATTTATCATCAAATAGAACAAAAGCACAAGACCACTTTAAAACTGGACAACATAAGTATATGCTGTTACTTTAAAAGGCTATCACACCTGTCAGAATGGCTATCATCAACAAATCAACAAACAAGTGCTGGCGAGGAGATGTGGAGAAAATGGAACCCTCGTGCACTGCTGGTGGGAATGCAGACTGGTACAGCCACTGTGGAGAACAGTATGGAGTTTCCTCAAAAAGTTAAAAACGGAATTCCCATTTAACCCAGTGATCCCACTTTTAGAAATATATCCCAAGAAACCAAAAACACCCATCAGAAAGGATATATGCATCCCTATGTTCATAGCAGCACAATTTACAATAGCTAAGATTTGGAAACAGCCTAAGTGCCCATCAGCAGATGAGTGGATTAAAAAACTGTGGTGCAGCTACACAATGGAATACTATGTCGCTATAAAAAAGAAGGAACTTTTACCATTTGCAACAGTCTGGATGGAACTGGAGAGCATTACACTAAGCGAAATAAGCCAGGCAGAGAAAGATAAATATCACATGATTTCACTCATTTAGGGGATATAATGATCAATATAATTTGATGAACAAGAATAGATCCAGAGACAAATGGCAGGGGAGGTGGGGGGAGTTAGAGAGCAACCAAAGGACTTGTATGCATGCATATTGGTATAACCAATGGACACAGACACTGGGATGGTGGGGGATTGCCCAGGGTGGGAATGGCTGGGGAGGCAGGTCAATTGGGGAAAAAGGAGACTTATGTAAAACTTTAGACAATAAAAAAGAAGAAGAAGAAAGGCTATAGCCTGTTCTTTTTTTCTGAACCCAATTTTATGCTGATCTAAACTCTGAAATAAATTACTAGAGAACAGAATTCCACAATGATCACCATCTAATGTGTTGGTATTTAGCTTCCCGTTATTGGATTTAATTTCAACCAAACATAAAGCATGCATTAGAGTAACAACTATTGGAAACATCAAACTCAGAGCAAGTGAACTGTGATGAAATGATCAAGTAGCAGTTTATTACACCCACTGGACTTCCATAGAATGAGGGAAGTTAAAAACGGCAGAGAAGTAAAAGCCTTAATATTACCTAACACACGAATGTCATCTCTACCCATGATAATTTCCAAAGGAAACATCAGTAACTCTCCTGCTGAAATCAAGGGCAAGAACTCATAGTTAATCACCCAACAGGCTTCCAAATCGTTTTGTAGAATGGCCTTGGTCACACTGAACTGTAATTGTTTACTTGCCGGTTGTTTTCATTGGTTTAACTCCTTAAAATGAAGAACTGTCTTTTATCTTTGTATTTATGTGTAGAGTAATCTGTCTAGCACAAAGTACATGCTCAATAAATGAATGAAAAATGAACAAATAAAAATTGAGGATTGTACAGAATCACTAAAGCTGTTATCCACGGTAAGGCTATTTATCGTCCTTGCCTGTTTTATATGATTTGTTCTTTCCAAATGAGATTACCTTTGGGATTTTCAATCTGGCTTCCAGGAGCTCATGAGTAACCACAAGGATGATTATAGTCTGCTCAATACTTCAAAAAATCTTTCAGAAGCTACATATACACTCTCAATTAAATATCCCATTGCTGACTATATATGCTGTCGCTTTGCTTTCGGCTGGGATTGTATCAATGGAGCATAGTAAAATTCAACCCATGCTGTCCAGAAGTCCTGATTAGCAGTTACAACATCAGCAATTTTCAACCTTTTTCATCTCATGGCAAACATAAACTAACATACTAAATTTCTGCAGCACACCAAAAATATTTTTGTCAACCTGACCAAAAAATAGGTATAATTTTGATTTACCAAAAAAAAAAAAATAGTAATTGTCTACCCTTTTTTCTCCAAAGTGACTTTTTAAAGAAATCAAGTGCTTATGCATGTATATAAGGATTTCTGATAACCAATTAGATGCAACCTAATTATGGGATGTAACCAATAGAAGTAACTCTATTATCTGACCTATATATTTATGGTTCAAGACAGGGCATTTACACACTGGACGCCTATTGTTTTGTTGGCTGTTTTCTTTTTCTCTTTTTTATTTGACAATCTAAGTGGAAGAGGTCAGTGCCCCTGACTAAATAGGCAGGTATTGAATGTTTTAAAGACCGATTGAAAATCTCTACCATGTATTATTGATTAATTAAAAATGGGTAACAAATGAGTCATTACTTAGATAATGTAGTTTTGTAAGCAATAATATTTTAATACATGGGATCCATGTAGTGGGAGAAGATAATAAAAAGAGTCTGCAGTGATAAAGAGACTTGAAAGCTTTGACTTATTATTCAAGTCAGCAAGGAGTTTGCTAATAGGTAGGAAACAATGTATAAAATAGAATAATTTAGTACTCCTTTTATTTGAAAACTGTATATTCTATGATTTCATATATTTTAAAGTTTTCTGTCATAGATCCCACACCCATGCTGTTGCTCTCTGGTTATATCCCACCCAACACTGCTAATTATTAGTGTTTTTGAAGACACCAAAAGAAAGCCTTGGAGAGGTAGACTAATGAGTGCATCTACTTATCTGTAACAAACTATTAAATAAAGTCTTGTTATCTGTATGTGTATACACATTTACAAACAAATTGAAAAAAAAATCCCAGTGTTTTTATTGTGCATAAATTTTGTAGACCAATTAGCATGAAATGCAATTTGCACTAATTCATTGGGGACGAAGGGAGCATGAAATTATCTTTACTTGTTAATTTATCATTTTATAGTAAATTGCTCATATTGAGTATTTTTCCCAGTGGTAATAATACTCCCTTCCCATAGGAAGACAATATCGACAGTAACATCATGAACTTTCTCTTTAAAGTAGCATTTTATATTGCATTTCAAAGATGGTTAAAAAAAATGAGGACAGCTTGTACCCACATTACTCATTAGATCTCTCTCTTCCTAGTATGACATCATCTCTGTAGTCATCTTGTAAATTACCATTCATATGCTTCTGACCTCAAATGACTGTGCTAGACTCATTACCTAGGCAGAGCAATTGAGATTTGGAGAGATTTATGTTGCACCTGAGTTTCCTAACACTCAAGACCTGAGTGGATCCAGAGGGTAAAAATGTTCCGAAGGAAGAACAATAACTTGAACACATACAAATTTATTGCCTGCATACATTATCTAGACTTCTCCTTTTAGTACCACCACCACCTGCCCCCTCAAAAAAAAGAAGGCTCCATCAGTTGATTCCTATTGTGTTGCAAGGTATTGTGGAAGGTACACTTAACTACCTATGATGAGTACTTTACTGGTAATGAAAGACTCGGGCTTCAATTTGGTTCCATTGTACCTGGAAATAGACAGAACCAACCCTGCTTTTTTTATTTAACAAGCAAAACATAACTTTATACTAAGGTGCTAGGTAGAAGTAGTATATATTCCCTGCATAGATTTTTATCAAGTTACTAGAGGCCTGGTGCAAGAATTCATGCATGGGTGGGGTCCCTTGGCCTGGTGGGCGATCTGGGTAGATCAGGGCCATCTCACCCAGTCCCAATCAGGACCTATCAGCACCAGCGTGCTGGAGGGAGGGACTGCAGGAGGTTGGCCGACCACAGGAGGTTGGCTGTGGGAGCTCACTGACCACCATGGGGCAGCTCCTGCATTGAGCATCTTGCTCCTGGTGGTCAGTGTGCATCATAGCTACTGGCCGGTCGTCAGATCATCCAGTCATAATGGACTCTTAGGCTTATATAGATATAGATTATATGTAACAAGTTAAGTGATAATAACATATAAACTATTTTATAAAATATAAGATATTGTATTATTGTCCATTTTTTAAAACATATTTTTTATTGATTTCAGAGAAGAAGGGAGAGGGAGGGAGAGATAGAAATATCAATGATGAGAGAAAATCATTGATCGGTTGCCTCCTGCATGTTCCACACTGGTGATCAAGCCTGCAACCTGGGCATGTGCCCTGACTGGGAATTGAACCATGACCTCCTGGTTCATAGGTTGATGCTCAACCACTGAGCCATGCTGGCTGGGCATTACTGTCCATTTTTAAGCAAATGTGAAGGTAAGAGATCTATTGAACTAAGTATTATATATTACTAAATATTCTTTTTATGCCAAATAATTATATAACATAAAAATGGTAGAAAATGCTATCACCCTGCTTTTTACTTAGGTTACTGACTTCATATACACAGCAGGCAGGCAAATCTGCAGAATGCCTGCTGTGCTCAGAGCCCCATTCTAACAGCAATAACCATGTACAGTTGACATGACAGGTGAAAGGTCAGTGGAAGAGCATCTGGTCCAACCATAGCCAATCTGTAGGCCAACTAGTAAGGACAACAAGTTACATGGGAGAGGGAATTTCTTCTCTCAGAGCTTGAACTTGGGATCAGAGAATCAAGTTAGGTGATAGTGGGGACGGAAGGGGGGGAAAAGATACACAAGAAAGAGCACAGACAAACATGAGTAACTGACTCATGTTGCTGAAAGATTCTGATGCTGAGAAAATAGGGAGGTAACATGGGAGCTTGTGCTGTTGCGAATTTGGGGCAAATGTCGAAGCAGCATATAGTTTGGTCTCTTGAAGTCCAACAGCATGGCAGTTTCTCTTTCTCCCATGAAGTCCAGGTTAGCCGCTGTCCCTGGATTCCAATGCACATGGTCATAGGGTCATGTTTATTCTATTTTTTTTATTTCTATCCAACATAATTTCTCATGGAATCCCTCACAACTTTTAATCAAAGGAGTTAATGTTGCTATAACCCAAAGGACTCTTATGTGGATGATTACCCATCAAATAAATTTTGAACACTTTATTTTATGTTAGCTAAAGCTGCCTTGCTTTAGGACAAGAAGGGATAAGTAAAATTGCTTTTTTTTCTTTTCTTTCTTTCTTTTTTGGGTCATACAAGGCTATTTTGATTCTCTGACTTTATTACCTATTATATTATCTGAGACATTTACTAGTTTATTGTATAAGAGAAATAAAATCTATTTTTGGTGATAGCCGAGTACAAAAGTGACTAGGATAAAAATTAGGTCTGTATATGACACAGTAAAATTTAAATAGAACAAAAAAATCGAATCAAATGAGGACTTTGATAATAGATGTAGGAAGCAGCCCAGGAAATTCTGAATTTACAAACAAACAAGTTCCCGATCCTTCCTCTAATATTTTATTTCACTTAAAGATAGTCATGTTTCTAAAAGTTATAATTTTGTGTTTCTTAGAAAGTTTGGTCATCTCTCATCCTTTCTTTGTTATCTCTCAGTCTAAAGAGGTGAAAATAATTGAACTATTTTTCTTAATCTCTTAAAGCCTTTCTCTGCAGGGTTGTTTTTCTTATCCTAAAATGAGAATCTCTTGTAAGGTGGGTTGGACACAACTACCCCCTATGGTACACATCCATAAAGACTCACCCCTCCCCGTTTTCTATCGCCTGTCCTACAAATCGCCATCAGGATTCATTGTCTTGTTGCGGGATGTGATCTGTTGTTACCACCAGGCTGAGATTTAAGATTAAAACAAGAAGAGCCTCTAAACTACAAATATGTTACTCACATCCCTGCCTTCTCTCTGGTCTCTAATACTCCACCCTTGGAACTCTCTCATTCCTTTAAGTCATTGTACACTGTTTCCTATTGAATATCAAGTGCCAGGAGCAGAAATCCAATGCATTAAGTCCTTGGGGTTATAACACAGTACAAAGTGAGTTGTAGACACCCTTGATCTACTGTGAGGTTTGAGATACTGTTTAGGAAAGGTAAGATAAGGTGGAGAGGACCCTGAGGTGTCAGATGTAAGCAGGAGCCCCATGTGGGGTGAGAAAAGGATACGAAAGAAAGCAACCTATGCCTGCTCTGCCTGTGTCCCACACAGGATGAGAAAAATAATTTCCTGTTGCTTTTATAATATTAGATCTCAACAGAATAACCTGGCTTCCGCTTTCTAACGCAATCCAGCGAAAATAGACATTTAAGAAAATTACTCATTGAAATATGTAGCTGCCCCCTTTTTTTTGAAACCAAATGATATCTATATTATTTATAAAATCCTTTGAAAATATATCTCTCTCTTAGTCACCTTTTTCTAACTGCTTTTACTCCCTTAATTGACTTCAAGGCAACTTAAACATTAGAAGATGTATTTGAGACAACGCACTGTGATTGTAAAATATGAATACTTTATGGAAATTAGTCTGGTTTTCCACCAAATTCATGGGACAGAGGTTCTTTGGATGAATGGATATTTTGAATTAGCTAATGGAAAAAGGTCCTGAGGTGATTTTTTTAAAAAAATCACCAACCTACATGCAGGTCTATGTGACATGTAGAGTCAATTATCGGAAAATTTGGTTTTCAACGTATTTAATATGGATAAGATATTACCCCCACCCACCCCATCAGACTGTCTTCTTCATCACTTTTCAGCCATTTTTTTAAATGTGACTTTAGACTCTCTCCATGGTTTTCTATTGACTATAATGGCATTGAATTTTTTTTCAAAGGAAAATTCTTCAGCTACTTTTCCAAGCATCTTAATGCATAAAGTTAGGTTTTATCTGAGGTTAGATAGCTTTGAGAAAATGATAAGACATGTATTGGTTTGTCTCACAAGTGACTTGTTTAAGCAAATTCTTTTTCTAGTAGAGTGTTATGCCTGGCTCATGACCTGAAAGAGACTTGAAAATTCAAATCCAAATGGCTTTGAGTCTTTGCATATTCATGTAAGTTTATTTAAAATGCATTATTATACTAGCAAGTAATTTGCAATGAAATAAACATTTGGAAATTTGTAGGCATGCAAACTGGATGAAAATACATTCTTAACATAGATTGAACTGAGAAAAGGGAGATGATTTTAAAGACTAAGTGATCAGAATGTGTTTGATAAAGTCAAAAGCCTGCTCCTCAGTTAAGTGCAATAAATTCTCAGAACAACTTCTTAAAACACATGGTTGAGTGTTATAAACATATAAGAGTAGTTCAAGCTCTCAGTAGAGAATATGAGAAAGGGATAAGTTTCTTTTCCTTAAAATTTCTCACATAAAAAATGACTTTAACCGGGAATAGCAAAATAAATACTAATTCTAAAGCTAAGGTTAAGTCAATGGGTAGTTTCCCTGAGACTGGCCCACAAAATTGGTATAAAGCTGAGCTCTGCTAGCAGAGGCTTTTATCCCATTTGAAAGTAAGTAAAGCATTTCCACATACTGCTGATGTAAGTGTAAGCTGGTATAACCTCTCTGGCAGATAAAAGCCTTAAAAATGTGATAACTTCTTGTCTCAGCAAGACTTCTAGTAATTTATCCTTAGGAAATACTCACAGATGACAAGAAATCACACAGCAAGAACATTATTCACAACTTTTTAAATTAGTAAAAAACTGGGAAAAAATTCCAAATGTTCAATCATAAGACATCACTTAAACCATGGTGCATTCATCACAGGTACTTCTATATAGCCCTTAGAATGATGATTCAGAATATTCAATTACATGGGAAGAAATTATATACTTTAGATGAAAAAAATAATTTTATAAAGCCATATCTGCTATATGATCCTATTATATGGAAATGAGCATATAGATAAATATACATATAAATATAGAAAAAAGGTTGAAAGGGTGTACACCAAAATGTTTTCAGCAGCTATCTATAGGTGGTAGTGTCTTATGAGATTTTTACTTATTTTTCCTTTTATTTTCTAAATTTTGTATAATGAGTGTTAATGCTTTTCTAATAAAACTTTAAATTACTTAATAAACATTAAAAAGTCAGAAAAAAGCTGGAGACTTGGAAGATATGTTGCAAATTACATGTTTTCGCCAATAAACTTGTTTAGATGAACTAAGCTTTATTTATCTTTCCTTTCTCTGAAACATATAAGCACTTTCACACTTTCTGATGGACCCTTCTGGAGGACAATCTGAGAATATGCAGCTCTCCTGGTGTGGACTGTGGACTACATGAGGTCTCAAAACCATGAGTCCAACTTATATTTGGCCACTCATATCAAGTACTTCATGGACTCAACTCACTCATGCCTTTTGAGAGTAAAGAAGAATGACAAATAAATGGGATATTTTCCCACTGATTTCTAGAGAGAGTGAAAGAGAGAGGGAAAGGTAGAGAGAAATATCGGTTGGTTGCCTGCTGTATAAGCCCTGACCGGGCTGGGGAGGAGCCTGCAACCTGGAATCTAGGGCAAATTATACAAATTATATTTTTTCTATATTTCAAGATTAAGGCTTCTGGAGTTTTTTTTTAAAATATACTTTCATTGATTTCAGAGAGGAAGAGAGATAGAAACATCAATGATGAGAGAGAATCATTGATCAGCTGTCTCCTGCATGCCCCACATTGGGGATCAAGCCCGCATCCTGGGCATGTGCCCTGGACCAGAATTAAACCCAGGACGCTTCAGTTCATAGGCCGACATTCTATCCACTGAGCCAAACCCAGGCTGGAGGGTTTATATAGAAAATAGAATTTAAATATTAAACTGTGGGAAAGTTTAAGACTTCTTATAGGAACTACATCCCCCTAATTTAGTGACTAGTAACATGTGCCAAAGAAACAGATATATGTTACTTAGGGCTTTCAAAACATGACCTATTGGAGAAAGATAAATATTACGTGATCTCACTCATTTGCGGACTATAATAAACAACATAAACTGATGAACAAAAATAGATCCAGAGACAGAGAAGTATCGAACAGATGGCCAAACTTCAGAGGGAAGGCAGGGTTGGGGTGGGGGGTGCAGTTTAAGAGATCAACCAAAGGACTTGTATGTATGCATATTAGCATAACCAATGGACACAGACACTAGGGAGGATAAGGGTATGTGCAGGGGGTGGCCAGGGAGAGGTCAATGGGCGAAAAAGGGGACATATGTAATACTATATGTAATACTTTAAACAATAAAGAATTTTTAAAAAAGAAAAGAAATAGATGCAGAACTCTAAAAAGGAAAACCAAAAACAAAACAAAACGTGGCCTATTATGAAGCTGGTCATTTCTCAAGGCAATCATATTCCATTTAAAAAAATTTCAATTATTCTCCAGGACAAACTTAGCATTATTCTAGATATCCTTTGTGAAAATCATATTACAAAAGAGGAGCAGAAACCAAATTCTGTACTCTATTAAATATTTCAACCCCAGGTCATATTTCTGAGTGTACATTCTAATACATTCTAATTGAATCGTAGCATCACTAATCAGGTATCCTGCAGATCTCCTATGTGTGTCTGAACTGATGAAGTTGGTTGTAAGGTAATGACAACTTTCTTAGAATTAGGAAGATTCTTCCCTACTCAATTACCTTGAGTGGCAATGCTTTATGTAAGGATACAATCATACATAATCCGAGGAGGTGGTGCCAGGGGAGAATGTGGGCACTGGCTGATGGTCCCTGATCCCTAGCTCATAGATAGCTGCGGCTTGTTTCCACTTCCTATCATACTCTGCCTCGGTGTGGATAAATACTGGCCTAGAAACCCTGCGGGATTGCATCGCATTGCATATAAGTTTAACCATTTATTTTGGCCAAATCTTGGCAACCAATGTCCCAGTTTTCTCCTATTCTCCTCCATCCTCACCACCACCTTGCCTCTTGCCCACAAGTGCCCACTATGTTTGTTTGCTTTATGATGTTGAAAGCAAATGTTGTCTCTATCAGTAGAAAGACAAGTTAAGTCTTCTGTGCCAGTATGACTATGGTGGCAATGGCGGCAGAAAACACTTTTGGGATTTTAAGGTTGAGAGCTCAGTGAAAACGGACGCCACACTCACTCTGCAGTGTGTGCCCTGGCAGCCGACAGAGTTTCTTCTTTGTCCCACTGCAAACAAGCCAATCTCTGGTTCTGCATCAGAATCTAATACAATTTGGAAGCAAATTTTTAATTCGATTACACTGTCCTTTCTCTCTGATTGGATTCTAATATTCTAACAGTATTCCTTCCCACTTTATTTCAAATATATCTTGACTACATTATGGATTAAATATGGGGAAATATAACCACCGTTTATAACATCATTTCTGTGGGAAATGCATTTGAAATTTCAAGTAACTGACTTAAAAAAAAAAAGGAATCTAATCCATAAACAAAGGGCAGCACCCACTCTTTTTATAACCAGCCATAGTTCTAGGCAAATACTACCTTCTCAATTATGTTGAATAACACTGAATTAAAAGGAAGTTGGACGTTCCTTAAAAAAAAAAAGGTGACATTTCTATAGTTCTAGGGAAGTTTATTTATTCAATTTTGTCATTCCAGTTGCAAGCAGTATCAGATCAAATCCTGACTTCTAAAAAGTACCCAAGAGTTTACTCTGCACCTAAAATGTACTCTGAAGTCTAGTTTTAACATGCTGGCTTGGTTTTCCATTCAGTGACATACTAGGCCAAACATATCAACATCTATTCTGAAAGCACCCGAAATCAAAGGACTATTTTTCAAGGTTAATAGTACAAGGTCAAACAGTGACTTTCCAATTTATGTCAAACTAGGGACTCTGCAATCTGTGTATAAATATTTCAATTTTAATAATTTACCTGAAAGTTGTATAAAGATTGCTTTTGCTAAGAAAATTTCCAAAATCATAGCAGCCCTAGTTCCTATTTCCATTACCATGATTTAGTAAGATATAATCTTAGATATTGAAAGAGAAAAAAATAATGCTTAGAGTTCTAAAAATTGTGAAATTCTTGCCTCCGTGAGTTTTTTAGTAACTTTTTTTCAATGTAACTTTTTTTTTTTGCTGAATGTAATTTGTTAGATAGAAGTTGGTCAGATTTTATGTTGCGTACACTAGTAGAGGTTTAGTTGTGGGTTTTTTTAAAGGGCACAAGAGATAAGAAAATTAACTCAATTTTTTGTCACAAGGGGTGGATGATTCATCTTCTAATAGATTATAAAAATACTATTCTTAACACACGGGTGTACTGTGCAATTACAAAGGCAACTGCTACGTAGAAACAAGAGAAAGGGCGCTGATTTCCATTCACTGACAGTGCTATCCCTTTTTAGTTCTTGGTTATTCCTGAGAAAAGCAGAGAAGAGTCCAAAAAAGTGCTCCTGCTTCTGGGCCGGAGGTTTGGACACTTTACAAAGTGCCTTTAGGCAGAAAGGATCTTAAGAGACTGTCCAGTCCAAAGCTACTTAATGAGGCTCAAAACTATCAAGCACAGAATTCACTAGAGATTTGTTAGAATTTAGGTTCTTGGGCCCATATCAGATCTACCGAATCAGAAATCAGAAATGATGGAGGTGAGGCCAAGAGTAGGTGTTTTGCGTCTGTAACTTTGAAGCCCAATGAAGTTTGAGAACTACTGTGCACTCCCTGACCTTCCCTCCTGCTTTTTTGAGAAGTTTCCCATGGATTCCAAATGCTATCCCAGCGTAGCCAGTTTAAATTTGTAATCCCAGATCAGACTGACTGGTTTGTTGTTCTGCAGAGATTTGGGGGATAGTTTACTATTCTGCAATGTCTCTGAATGAAAATAATATAATGCCAGTATATGGATATGTGATACTTATTAACAAAAGTTTTTTTTTTTAATTTTTACTCATTCAATTTCTATTAATAGCAACAGAAATGATTCAGTGATAGAAAGAAATAACTCTTTTTGGTAAAGAGAGCTATTTGGAATTTCCCCAGGGATTTTGGTTAAAAATGTTAAAGAAAATATTTTCATACAGATATCTAAGAATCACATAAAAATCTCCACAGCTTGAATAAATAACTGAGTATTTTGATAAATAATATTTTAAAAACACTGAAAAAATCAGTTTTATTCTTAGATTCCAAGGCCTGGGAAAATCTCTTTTTGCCATTATGATGAAGTCCAAACTCTTTAAAATGACCCTTCGCATCTCACCCAGGGCAAGACTGGAAGCTCAGAGAGTAATTATGAAGCTGTTACTATGGTGCAGACATGAAGTAATGAGTTACTGAGAGTAAGGTGAAAGGGAAGGTTCCATGTGCCAACATGACAAATATAACAGAACAAAAATATATAAAGATGGCAAACGCAATAAAAAGTTTACAAGCTGCAGAATACTGATGAAGAAAAATATTGCAGATCTAGACAGAGGTTTTAAATTGGAACAGATTAAGAAAACTATCAGGAAGCGTCTGTGTGTGTGTGTGTGTGTGTGTGTGTGTGTATTTAGCTTAACAGAAAAGGTAAATGTCTAGTTATAATGTCTGTATAAGTCTTCTCTTAAGAGACTTATTCCCTCTTCCCCAACTCTCCTCTATTGAGGGCCACTTTAGTCACCAGGTTTCTGTAGGATCTGGTCGAATTCTGATCCCCTTACTGGTTCTGTGAAAGCAAAAACTGGCTCTCCTTTCCTTCTTTACCTTCTTCTGGCCAATGCAGCAGATTTCAGGAATGTATGGGAGTTCATAGAAGACTTCACAAGATAAAAGTTGGTTTTCAGAAACTGGTTAGTTGTGTCGGGGACAAGGAAGCAAAAGCTGGGCTTGGCAGGAAAGAGGCAATGTAAGCGAAGAAGCAAGGAGACTGCTGAAACACAGTGGTACAGCGAGGTTCTGAAACGAGGCATTTTCACTCTAGGCTTCATAAGTTACTGACCGCTTCATTCATTCATTCATTCATTCATCCACTCACTCACTCACTCATTGTTAATAAATATTTGAGTGTCTACTATATTTCAAACATAGTCTCTTCCCTCATATGTCTTATAATCTAGAGGGAGGATAAAATTAATTTCAGACAACTGTGGCAGCACATAACTTAGAAAGTACATACTGGAGGGGAAAAATCATATTCCAAAGAAAGTGATGTTTTGTTTATATCTAAATGTTGGCAGAAGGGGCCATCCAAGCAAAGACGGGGAGGGGGAGGGTGTGTGTATTGGGTGGGGCAGTCAGGAGTATGCTACAGGCCCTAGGACCAGCATGTGGATAGGACCAGAGGCAAGTGGTGAGATGGGAAGGGTCATATTCAAGAGTCTGGACTTTATCATAATGGCAACCTGAAACAATTCTGACTTTTTGAGTCGGTACTGGGGAGAAGAAGGGTGACACTACTGGTTTGTTTGTTTAAAAAATAGCCCTGAGTGTAAATTTTAAAAAGGGATTTGAGCAGGGCAAGACTGGAAGCTCAGAGAGTAATTATGAGGCTGTTGCTATGGTGCAGACATGAAGTAATGAGTTACTGAGAATAAGGTGAAAGGGAAGGATCCACAGGGAGAGACCTACTGAAGGACCGCTCTGCAGAACTGGCTCACCTCTTCTGTCCTCCATTAGGATCATTTCTAAGACCTGTCAGTGCAAAGATATGTTTGAGGAGCATGGAAAGTACCTATACTTTTCCCGGCCGTGGTGGCTCCGTGGCTAGGTGTCGACCTATGAACCAGGAGGTCACTGTTTGATTCCCAGTCAGGGCATACCTCACCCCAGTGTGAGGTATGCCGGAGGCAGCTGACCAACGATTCTCTCTTATCATAGATGTTTCTATGTTTCTCATCCTCTCCCTTCATCTCTGAAATCAATTAAAATATATTTTTAAAAAAGAAAGTACTTACAGTTTAGCACTCTTCTAACAGCAAGAAAAAGGGCTGGAATGCTTTTATATAAACATTTCAGATAAACAGGAAAAGGGGCTGGACACTCATGCTTAGTGGTTCAGACAGTGGCCATGTGCCAAGCTGTTTTCCCTCGAGACATTATGTAGGTTTGAATCTGAGGTGTGCCATGTGGACCCTGGGCGACTGCAGGCACTCAGCCCCTTTCTCAACTCTGATTTTTCATCTAAAACTACAGATGATAACAACAGTAGTACCTACCTCAGAGTTGTAAAGACTACCAAGTTAATTCAGAAAGTGTGTGGAATAGTGCCTGACATATAGTAAGTGCTGAATCATAGCTATTTTTATTACCCTCATAGAAACTACGAAAGAAAAATGCTTGGATGTTGAGTTTGATATCAAAGTCAGACATTGAGTAGGTGACTAAGGTAGGATTTGCATAGCCTAATATGCAAAGTGTCCCCCTCCAAAGTTCAGCTGACCAGGAGTTCGATCACTTGCTATGGCATGTGCTGATCACCAGGGGGCAGCATGGAACGAAGGAAGACCTCAGCCAGCAGCCAGCAGCAGGGGAAGGGAGGCCCTGGCTGGCAGCCAGCAGCCTCTAGGGACCCTACCCGTGTACGAATTCCGTGCACTAGGTCTCTAGTATACAGATAAGAGATTCTCCTGATCAAAACTGCCCATTCAACATTGAGTTTTACCTCAATTTTGAAAATACACTTATTACGGATAAACTAAATTTTACTAAAAAGTTCTAAAAAGCTGATCTTTTTCACCTTCTTCAATGTAACACACTTTTTGTGTGTGTATAGGAAATTTGAATTAGTCATGGTCAAGGTTCCCCACCAGGTTCTACAAGGCATATGATGGCTTATTTTCCTCCCTGAAATCATGAACACTGCTAAATGCACTTTCTCTCTGTAAATTCTGTAAATGTAGGTAATGCTTTCTGTGTTGTTTTCTTTCCCCGTGAAAAAGAATTTTTTATAGAACTTTAAGATAGGTCTAGAGAAGAGCGACAAACCATTTGAAAAACCTTCAAAAGCATACCTGATGCATTTCCATATTTGTTAATTCTATTTTAATGGACTTAATGAATAGCCACTGATTTTGATAAGATTAGTCTTTCCTTTCCTTAATATTTCATGTCACAAAATGCTTAACATATGAATATTTATTTGACGGCATTTATTAGAGCACCTTGTTCAGAATAAGGGTCCAGTAAATATTTGTTGGTGATTATAATTACAATTCATGACAACCGTGACCTTTCTACAATTCCTCTTTAGGATTATATTTCAAAAGCACTTAGTGAGCCACATGGACAATCTAAAGGCATATTGAAACCAGCCAGTTGAAGATACAGTTTTTAAGTACTTACCTTAAGAAAATATATTTTTGGCCATCTCATTTTACTTTTCCATAGCCTGCCAACCTAACCACTGATGTTACTTTTCTGGAGCTAGATTATGATTCTTTAGGTTCTCAACTAGGTAGTATATATTGTAGGAGATTAATATGCAGTATTCATTCTTATATTGAAATTTTCTTGTAATGCCTTAGGGTAGAGAATACTATTTTCATGAGCAACACAATAAATAAGGGGTGAACACATTGGTTTGCAAGAAAGTTGCCAATATGAGTACAAATGTATTTACCATTTCTTAACTTCCATGTGCTAACTCTAACTTTTTTTTAAAAAAAGTGGGTTTTTAATTTATAGAGAAGACTGCAGATATTTAAGTTACTGAGTACAGTAACTTAAATAATTTAAGCCCAAATGAGAAAGCGTTAGAAAAGCTATTCTTTTAACTCTCTTGAAAGTCAGTAAATAGAGGCTTATGTTTATGATAAAGAAAGCTTTATACTGAAAATAATTTTTGTTTTTACTCTAGCCAATCTTTTCTTGCCCATATATCAAGAAAGAAAATTACTTCAAAAAAAAAAAAAAAGACAAAGCTAACAAACTTAAAGTGTATCTTACAGGCTCTCTGGAGTAATTAATTGGATATTGCATTCCCATTAATGTAATAATTTGCAAGATATTAATAAAAATTACTTCAGAACTGATGTAGTCTTGTCCCAGAAACCTATTTACTCCCATATTTCATAATCTTCAAAAATGTGTGTCTGGAGAAATGTAAGGAGTGAGGGGAATGCCAGGCCTCATCTCCAGGCCCATGCTGATAAACCAGTAACTTTCTTATCTAATAAGTACTGTCTCTTGAAAAATATGCAAGTTGACTTGAAAACTGAAATGAGGTCAGTAGTTGCATTTCAACTTCTTACCAGTCTTCCCAAGTAATTTAAAGTATGAATAGTAAAGTAAATTGAGAATTTACAGACTATTACATTTCAGAGAGGAATCTGAGTCCTTTAATAGAAACACATAATCGTATGTCTATTCAACTGTCTCAGGTCACATGTCCTTAGGCAGTCCCTGAAACTTGGGCGCAGGCTGCGAATACCTAGTGCAAGGAGGGCAACCCCTCATATGTCACACAAGAAGAGAGGGACGAGCAGCTTCACAGGTTATGGGGAACCTCACCAAGACCAGTGCTTGGCAAACTGCAGCACTTCCCTTTCTTCTCTAAAACCCAAAGGAAAAAGAGCAGCCTTTTCCAAAGACTGTTGAACTCTGTCAAACGCAGAAATATATGTCATTTCAATTATCATCATCATTATTATTATAACAAAAACCCTAATATGCATGGACCTCCTACTATGTGCCTAGCACTGTGTTGAGTGCTTTATATGCAGTAACTCATTTAATACTCACTATAACTATCACTGTTGTTTTCCCATTTTACAGTTGAGAAAAGGAAAGTCTAGAGAAATTAAATCACTTGCTTAGATTACTCACCAAGCTGGCAATTATTAGAGCGCAATTTTGAACTTGGGTTATCTAATTCTGGACCCTGCACTTTTAATTGATGCTGAACTAAATGTGTTTAGTGTAGACTATTGTGAAGCAAAACCAGCTTCTTGCCTCGATTTTAATAATCTAGACATTTTCCACAATAGAGAGATAAAAAAGGTAATTATAGCTGTAACATGTTATGTAAAAGGTAATTATACGTAAACATATCACATCATAATAGTATTTTATTTGGTAATAGAATGCTGACAAAAAAAAACACCTTTTCATGTCAGCATATTCAGAAAAGTGTAATGTGCATGTGCTTTCTTACATAAAGATGTACCAGTCATAAGGCATTAGTGCCTCAATATCCCTATGCAATAGGGTTTCATGTTTAACAGTGAAGGATTTGGTGGTGGGCAGACCTAAATTTGAGTCCCACTTCTGTCAGTTAGGAACTGCATCATAATGAGAGAGGTTTTTTTTGTTTCTTTGTTTTCTTGTTAGTTTCACTAAGCATCTATTTTTCCATCTGTAAATAATATTAAAAATAGTGTCCATGCCCTCGCCAGTTTGGCTCAGTGGAAAGAGAGTTGGCCTGTGGACTGAAGGGCCCTGGGTTGGGTTTTGGTCAAGGGCATGTACCTCCTCTGCCATCTTGATCCCTGGCCCTGGTTGGGGAGTGTGCAAAGGCAACCAATCAATGTCTCTCTCTCACATCGATGTTTCTGTCTCTAGCTCTCCCTTCTACTCTCTAAAAAACAAACACAAACAATGGAAAAGTATCCTCAGGTAAGAATTAAAAAAAATAGTGTGCACCACCTAGAGGTTCTCTGGGGACAGTACCTAACACATATTAACTGCTCCATGAATACTTTTAAGTAATTATTTTAAAGAATGTAAAATAACAATAGTAATACCTATGGTAAGGAACAGCCTAAGGAAAATGCAGGTTTAGTACAGGAGCTTTCAGAAGAAGAAAGATGTCCTTTAAGAATATTCAAACTAATACCATTGCATCTAATGTGCTTTTGAGAGATAAAATAATATCTAACCTTAGCTTTTAAAGAGCTCATCTAAATAAGTGTGTATTTTTCTGTAAATCCTTAGAATATTGAGTTTTTAATATCATATTCCATTTATTTGGATGCTGTATATGTAAGACTTAGCATCCTTCCTGGCATACAGTTAGCCCTCAGAAAATTTTAGATGTTGTTACTAATAGTAGCAGTTGTTGATTGTTTTTTAATATATGTTCATTGATTTCAGAGAGGAAGGAGAGAGAGAGAGAGAAACATCAATGATGAGAGAGATACTCATTGATCGGCTGCCTCCTGCACACCCCACACTGGAGATCGAGCCTGCAACCTGGGTATCTGCCCTGACTGGGAATTGAACTGTGACCTCATGGTTCATAGGTTGATGCTCAGCCGCTGAGCCACACCAGCTGGGCTGTTGAATGTTTTTGTTACCTTGTTCTGTCTATATTTTCTTGGCTGCCTTCAGGTACTAAAATGAGACCCACACAATTGCCAGGGAAATAAATCCTTGGACGTGGCAAGATTACAGAATCAATTTCAGGAACAGACAGCTTTATTTTATTTTTCACAATTTAGAGACCAGACTTATATCAAACTGCAGAAAGAAGCTCTTTTCAGATTTCCACAAGGGTGAGAAACAAGAGTGATTGATCCCACTTACTCGAGTTGACTTTCTCAGGGTGAGAGATGTGTTTCTTTTAACATTGGCTACAAAACTTCTTTTAGTAATGTAGAAAAGCATGGCTTCCACAGGCCTCAGGACTAGCAAGCCAAACAGAGATTCTCTGTTTCCAGCTAGGTTCATCTCCAGATGAATGAAGTTCACCTCAGCTGGGGGTAGGAAGGTGGTAACTGTATAGTCTGTACTATAGCAACTGAAAGAAGCTACTGAGCACTTGAGATGAGGCTGGTGCAACAGAGATATGTGGTCAGTACAAAATATACACGAACTTGCAAAGATTTGGTAGGAAAAACAGAATTTAATGTGAAGGAAAGCTTCCTAAGACTCTCCATATTGTGCTTTACTAACATTTATACTGCATATATATTTTTAAAAATATTTTTATTGATTTTAGAGAGGAAGAGGAGAGAGAGAGAGAGAGAGAGAGAGAGAGAGAGAGAGAGAATAATTGATCTGTTGCCTCCTATAAGCCCCCATTGGGGACGGAGCCTGAAACCCAGGCATGTGCTTCTGACTGGAATCGAACCCGGGACCCCTCAGTCTGCAGGCCGAGGCTCTATCCACCGAGCCAAACCAACTGGGGCAATACTGCATATTTTTAATCAAGATATGAGTAGGTTACCCGATCCCAAAGATAGAAGTCACTAGAGAGAAGCAACTCTCTAGATAATAAACATGGTTAATAGTTAATGTATGCTTCCTGTGTGCCAAGCACCGTGCAAAGCACGCTTCATTCATTCTTTCCTTTCCTTGTGCCCTATAGGAGATGAGTGGATTAAAAAGCTGTGGTATATTTATACCATGGAATACTATAAAGCCATGGAATACTATAAAAGAAGGAACTCTTACCCTTTGAGACAGCATGGAGGGACCTAGAGAACATTATCCTAAGCAAAATAAGCCAGTCAGAGAAAGACAAGTATCACATGATCTCACTTATTTATGGAATCTAATGAACAAAACAAACTGACAAACAAAATAGGTACAGAGACATGGAAGCATGGAACAGACTCATGAATCTCAGAGGGAAGGTGGGAGGGGGGCAGGGGAAGATATTAACCAAAGAATTAATATGCATATATGCATAACCCATGGACACAGACGATAGTGCAGCGAAAGCCTGTGGTGAGGCAGGAGCTGGGTGGAGAGGGCCAATGGGGAAAAAAGTGACATCTGTAATACTTTCAACAATAAACTGTTAAAAATATGTTTTTATTGATTTTAGAGAGAGAAGAAGGGAGAAGGATAGAGTGATAGAAACATCAATGAGAGAGAAGCATCGATTGGCTGCCTCCTACATCCTCCCTACTGGTGATCAAACCTGCAACCTGCCCTAGCTGGTTTGGCTCAGTAGATAGAGTGTCAGCCTGCAGACTGAAGGGTCCCAGGTCGATTCCGGCCAAGGGCACATGCCCGGGTTGTGGCCTTGATCCCCAGTAGGGGGCATGCAGGAGGCAGTCAATCAATGATTCTCATCATTGATGTTTCTCTCTCCCTTTCCCTTCCTCTCTGAAATCAATAAAGAAATATATATTTTTAAAAAAAACAAGAAAACCTGCAACCTGGGCATGTGCCCTGACCAGGGATCTAACTGGTGACCTTTTGTTTCATGGGTTGACACTCAACCACTGAGCCGCACCAGCTGGGCATCAATAAAGATATTTTTGTTAAAGTTATACTATTAATTCCATTTTACAGATGAGTGAGCTGAGCCTTAAAGGATTTAAGTAACTTGCTTAAGATTATGCAGCTGAAGCCTGGTTATGTCAAAATTTATTTGACTTCATAGAACACACTAATACTTCCACAAGCTCTCAATGAGTCCTTTATTAATAAGCACTGGATTATACCACACGTACAGAAATTAAACAGAATGGTTCTTAAAATCCCTCTAAATCTCTGTGGGGTAAGAGGCCATCTTCTTCAGATAAAATGTTCTTCTGAAGCATCTGACCCTATCTGCTTCCCAGAAAACGCAGTCCAGTTGCAAACAAAGGGAAACGTTTCCTTCTGTTAAACAATGTGGGTCAAGTTGTACCTGTAGGTACTTAGAATCCAATTATACTTGGTTTATTGTTAAATCACTTATGCCAGTAACTGAGCCTATTAGAAGAAGAGATTAACCCCCAAGTATTGAAGGATAGAGTGCTGAGTTGCAAAATACATTTCGCCTTTTATTTTTATTTCAGAAACTATTTGCTTTTGTAGGCTAGAAGAGCAGCTTTCTTTTTCAGATTGGCAAAAGATTCAAAGCCATAGTTATTTCATTTTATATTAGGATACTAATTAGGGAGGCAGTCAACACCTTTTAATAAACAGCTGCTGGGAGATAAATCCCAAAGTGATACTTGAACTCTATCCTCAGTTCAAAACTACTAAAAATTGGATATTGTCTGATAACTGAGAGTAACCAATTTTATATGCCTAAAATAGTGGCGTTAAATTGACAGCAGTCCATTCGAACAGGAAAGAAGGAAAAACAACAGAACTACTAATCCAACACTACTACAAACCAGGCCAGAAATTGTTAAGTAGGTCAGAGAATTATGTCCTCAGCTCCTTTCTCCTGGGGATAAATGAAATAGTTCAAATATTTCATTTCATTTATCTGTACACACTTTCCCTGAAGGGATAGAGCGCAGTAGTGATTCCCATTCAGCAAGAGATGAAATGGAAGCAGAAATGAGTGCGCAGGCTTGGCCCAGGTCCTGTGGTTTACAGTAGCTGTTGAAGCACTCAAAATCGCCTCCAAGGGAACAAGTGGGAACCTTGTGAATGTGGAGCTATCTAGAAAGTTTCCAAGGAAGAGAATTCAGAATTCACAGGAATTTGGCAGAAACTAGTTTTGAGACTGTGTATTTTAACCAGGTGTTCCCAAGTTTCCATGGTGCTTATACAAAGAAATGGCAACGGTGAGACTTTAGTTAACTGGCAGTTCTGAATGAAGTGTGATTACAGAAATTATTTATCTGCCATGGGGAATGCCCTGACTGAGGCACAGTGAAAGCAAATCAACAATGTAGGACTTCCACCTATATTAAATGGGCAGAAGAAATGTAACCTCAGATTCTAAGCAATTTGCCAAGATGCCCTCTAGCTGAAAATATGTCAACCTAAGCAAAGAGGAGGAACTTGCACAAAATATTCAAGAATTTTAGCTCACTTAAACATAATATATGCAGGCTTTCCCATCCCAATATTTTTACAAAAGAAAACCTTTAATTAAAAGAAATCTTTATATCCTCTCATCTGGTGCCAATTATTCTCTTTCACTGGAATTTTCCTCTGGTTTCCCTACTCTGCAATCAGGTGCTCAACTCTGTACCACCTCACAGAACTCCGGCCCGCCTCTATGATTCTCTTTGGTAATCTTAGTTATTCTTATATAATCTTAAAAACTCATCTGTATTGTAAAATGTGTGAAATAATGATGCAGGCCAATATCTATTGCATCCTTGCTGATAACTTAACACTATGCTAAATGTTTTACACATTCCATCTCACTTAATCCTTACAATAACCTACTGAAGTAGGCACATTTATTGTCCCCATCTTACATACCTAGAAAAGTAAGAAATTTACCCAAGTTCTTATGGAGTCCTATATTTAGACAATTAGACTGGAAATGGATTGACTGCCAGGCTAAGAAACACATTTCCATATTTTTATTCATCCAACAGACATTGGCCGAGTGTCTACCACACCCCAGTCTCTGAATGAGGAGCTAAGGCCACATAAGTAGTAAGTACATTGTAATCCCTACCTCCAAAGTGTTCCCAGTCTAATGGAGAATATGGCCAGGCAGACAAATAATGGCAAAGACTTTATCAAGTGATCCACAATATAAAGCACAAATCAGATAGGACAGACACAGAGGAGGAAGGGATTGTCTCAGAGAAGGATTGGCAGGGGATGCCTGGGCTGGGTGGTGAGATGATTAAGCAAGAAGAAGAATGGCAGGTACAAAGGCCAAAGACAGAAGAGAACATGTTCACTAGAGCCACTGGGTCAGGGTGCTAGAGAGAAGGAGGGATCAGGTCATGAAGACCCTGGCAAAACCAAGCTAAGAAATAAGGACATGTTGATGGATTGTTGAGCAATAGGGAACTACTAATTGGAAGCATGGTGACAGGAGTGGCTCTCTCTCTCTCTCTCTCTCTCTCTCTCTCTCTCTCATCCCCTCCTCTTTTTTCTTGAATTCTGGCCTGGCCTACCTTCTGCCTTCCTTGTTACCCTGCCTCTTTACACCCTTACTTACATTACTTGCTATTTTGTCTTCCAAATACTTCAAGATGTTAGCAGTTTATTCTATTTTGAACTTGTTATTCTTATTTACTATCATTCACAAACACTGAGGGCTGAGGTTGTCTGTGTGTGGTGGAGAGTGAAGTGAACAAAGATAAATAAGAAGCAGCTCCTGCCTTTCTAGTAAACATTTGGGAGTCACTCATTTTCTATTTGAAAAGTAGGTATCGGATGTATCATTTAACATTTTCTCTCTTAAACATCAAATTATTTTTTAATATATTTTTATTGATTTCAGAGAGGAAGGGAGAGGGAGAGAGAGATAGAAACATCAATGATGAGAAGGAATCACCGATTCCCTCCTGCACACCCCTTATTGGGGATGGAACCAGTCACTCAGGCAGGTGCCACGACTGAGAATCGATCTGTGATCTCCTGGTTAACCGGTTGATGCTCAACCATTGAGCCACGCTGCTGGGTGAACAACAAATTCATATTAAATGCATGTGACTCTTAATTGATTTTAAAACATTTGTGGAATGTGGGTCATAATAGGAGAAAGAGTTCTTATAAAAATTGAATGCACACACCTATCACATACATAAAAATTCCATCAGTACTGGAATGTAGGTGCTCAGAAAAAAATGTAGGTTGCATCTGAATCTAAAGTCTAGTTTGGCTAGTAATATTTGAACCCCATCGATTCCTTTAGAGCAAGAGGGAGGGAAGAGACATTATCTTCTTGGAGGCAAAGACGCCTTTCCACACCTAGAAAATTACATCCCACGGGCAGAAACCTACCATCTGACCCTGACCATGCAGATCACCATCTTCTTCCACCTGCGGCTACAGATTGTGCGTGGAAAGATTTCACGGCTGTCAGATAAAGCCAGGAGTACATTTTATGTACCCAGCTCAAAAGATGTTTGCCTACCCACTCATTTTTGTACAATTTCTCAAGCCTTGTACAGAATTCTTTTTAAAAGCCATGTCATGTTCGATGACTGCTGCTTAAAGTCTTCTGTAAAAGGCCTTACATTTTTTGAAATGTATTAATATTTACAATCAGAGTGTCTGAAATTCGAAGGCATCAGTAATAATATCAGCTTCACAATTCACTTTTGCCCAACTTTGCCTTTAGAGAAAACAAAACAGCCCACACATGACCTAAGAACTCTTTACTCATTAAAGTAATGAAACCACATATTTGTCAATTTTAAGACTATAGACATGGTTTTCATTTGATTCATAATTATTTGTCTAATCTTACTCATCCATCAAAGCACTTATTCCCATACATTATCCTTCACACTCTGCACATAATTTACCCACAAACACATCTAAATAAGGTTCCTAATGATAATTTGTTTTAGATTTTCTTGTGTGGATTTAAAATGAAGTCAATTTCAAAGTTCGTTGAAAACATAGACGAACTACGTTAGACAGATAGCAAATGTACTGCGGATGTTACTGGTTACTATTTTCATTGATCCTCTTGCAATTGACTCCATCTCTTTCTGATGTAAAGGGAAAACACGATTATGACAGAATTGGGGGAAGATAAAATTAAGTGTGATATGAATAGGCCACAAAACCCTGAAGACACAGATCAGATGAAGACAAATGAGTTACCCTACTCATCTCCACACATAATTTTATCCCTGCTCCCTCTTGACTGAAATTTTCATCTTCATCTAATTGCAGAGCTTTTTCTAAAATCTCTACACTTAACTAGTCAGATATTTAATTTCTTCTAACATCACATAGTCATGCAGAACTTCTAGGCAGTGGAAATAGAATTGAAATTGACTGACAACTAAATAGTATCTCTGCCATTTACTTGCCGGGTGGTCTTAGAGCATTATTTATACAATCCAAGTAACTTAGATAACTGTATTTCCCACAAGGCTTCTTTAAGGATTAAATGAGATGGACAGGGCCTTTCTTAAGTTCAAAATCCTGTAGGAAGAACTCAGTACAGGCAAATCTCAGAGATATTGTGGGTTTGGTTCCAGGATTCCAGACCACCATAATAAAGTGAGTCTCGTGACAAAGTGATCTGAATTGTTATGCTGGTGGAAGGTCTTGCCTTCAGTTTGTAAAATCAAGCAGAGTGCAACAAAGTGAGGTATGCCTGCTAATGGGCTCTCCTACCAATAAAGTTACAATTACTGATCAAGACGCTCAGCCCGCCCATAAAAACGATCACATATTCCTTTTTTAAAGAATTTTTTATCATTTATATTATTTGAAATCAACTTTTAAGAGCACAGTTTATATTTCCTTTTCTTTAAAAATATATTTAGAGAGGGAGGGAGAGGGATATATAGAGAGAAGCATTGATATGAGAGGGAAATACTGATCAGCTACCTCCTGCATGCCCCCTACCAGGGATCAAGCCAAAAACTGGAGCATGTGCCCTGACTGGGAATCAAACCAGTGATTGATGCATGGGATGATGCCCAAACAACTGAGCCATACCAGCCAGGGCCCATTTATATTTTCTTATTTGCCCAATGTATAGTCAGCAAAATCAATCACCTCTCACATGAGCAATTATAAAACTTATGCATTCATAGTTCCAAAGTCAAGTCCACTAAATTTTGCAATACACTATAATTGTGAACTCACAGATGGCCAATGACCATTTCTTCTTTTGTCCCTCATTAAGAACTCCAGAGAAATAAATCACTCATTTTCTTCCATTTAAAAAAGTTCTCACATTTGCACAGTATTTTGAAAAAACATGTCAGTGGTAAGGGATGACTACTCATTTCTCCTAATTAATTTGAATGGTAGCACACAGAGTTTCATTACAAGCTATTCTATACTGTAATGCAGTTTAAAAACCATATTCCATGCAAGTTAATATTCGCTTGTTCGATTTTTCCAGTGATTACAGTTATTTTAGACAATGTTTTGAGTAGAAACCAAGTCAAGCTCATAAATGTGAGACCAACAGGGAATTGCAGGACTTGATGATAGCCCGCCAGCTGCTCTCACAATGAGAACTTAAATGGCCATGACTCAGACAGTGTGAGGTTTACAGAAATGCAGCAAAGTCTACAAATTCAGTCCCCACAAGAAAAGCCGATGGACCGCTCAGAAATATAACCCCACCTTTTATATCAATGACTTGTTTTACAGGAGGGAATGCTTACTCTTTTTCTGATAAATGTTCACAGCTTTTTGTCAGTTGTCAGTAGATGACTAGGCTTCCCAAGCAATACACTACCAAGATGGAAAGCAATGGAGGCGAGTTTAATATTGTAATTCAAACAGCTGGCAAAAGAGTTGATCTAATGTGTATTTAATCATCCACATAATTGTTACTGTACTGCTTGGTAATTAGGTGTGAATGATAAGTGGTTCATGTAAATGAGCATATTGCAACTATTACCAATATAAAAAAAAATATCTGTAAGACCTTACAATTTACAAACTGTGTTCACACACATTATCTCATCTAATTAATTTTACTTTTCTTTTTTTCTTGACAAGTTCCACATGTCAAGGGTCACAATGGGGAGCAAGCAGAGAGCATGTGGTAAGAGGAACGAGGAGCTCAGAGTCCTGGAGGGAAGTGGCAGCGAGGGAGGGTTTGAGAGCTACACCAACCTGGGTTAAAGCCCAGGCTCTACCATGGCTTTGCTCCATGACCTTATTACACAGCATTCTGATATTTCCCGAACTGGAGTTTTCTCACCTGTCAAAGAGGGTGAGGGACAGCATGCCATAGGTCAAGAAAGACTAGATCTAATTCTATTATTTGCTGTGTCCCTTACCAGTTGCTACAAGGATTGAATATACGCAATAGGCCTGAACAGTACCGAAGTTGGGATCAAGAAGCATTTGTTTGCTTTCCTTTTCATCTCAACTTTTAACATTTATGAAAAGCAAAAGACAAAACATTCCTTTATCATACTGCAGTGATGGTGAACCTTTTGAGCTCGGCGTGTCAGCATTTTGAAAAACCCTAACTTAACTCTGGTGCCGTGTCACATATAGAAATGTTTTGATATTTGCAACCATAGTAAAACAAAGACTTATATTTTTGATATTTATTTTATGTATTTAAATGCCATTTAACAAAGAAAAATCAACCAAAAAAATGAGTTCGCGTGTCACCTCTGACACGCGTGTCATAGGTTCGCCATCACTGTCCTACTGGAAGGTCCAAGGAAGTTGTTCTGATTGGTCTAGATCCCTGTCCCTGAGAAATCAGGGCACAAATAAAGAGGATAATGAGGTCTAATCTTTCTTGATGTAGGACAGGCCGGTCCTTACCTTCTATAGTGAGATTCATACATCAAAATAAAAGTGAAAAATGAGATAGAGTAGACTTTGCATAGAAAGGAAAAGAGAGAGATGGAGGTATGTCAGAATCTTTAGTCATCCAGGAAGTAGACCAGATGTACTGAAGGCAGAATCTATAAGCTCTCTCTAGTAGGGCCAATGTGACACTGTAGGTCTGAGGGCAAGGCCTCTGCTGCCAAAAATCACTTACGCTTAGACTTTACCCAAGACGCCATGCCACAAATTAGCATTTAATCTAGAGCATCAGTTACATGGAAGAATGTTGTATGTCACTCAAAAACAACCCCCACATGCATACCCCACACAATCACGAAACTTGCCTTTAAATAGTTTGTAATATCCATGTGGATTAATGATATTAGTGCATGTCTCACAAGGTTATGACAAAACCAAACTAAAGCAATAAAACATTGTAATTACCAACTGTAAAAAGGAATGCAGCTAGATAACATCACCTATAAATTAAACTTCACCATATGGCCTTCAGATGAGTCACATACTGAAAAGCTTGGCAACATGTTCCATCAAAGAATATGTTTTTAGAGTGGGAACAAAATTGTGTATTTCATTTTTTGGGGGCTGGAAATCATCAATTGGTGAAAGTTAATTCATCAGATATGAGTCTAAAAATAAAGTATATGTTTACATACACTCATGAACATATATCCAGTCCCAACTTCTCTATACAGTTACAGTTCCAATATGATCCTTCACGCAAGTGCAGAACCAGCTATTTCTATTATTCTTCTCTGACCCTCTGCCTCATTTGACATGAAATTTTACACCTCGTCTCAGAGTGAACATTAAACAGATTGACAATCTCCATAAAGATTTTATCCGCTAGGACTTCTGGGTCATCCTGGCAGTGAGTTGGCTGCTGCCCAATTCTGGACTTGTCATAGCTCAGACATCCTGACTAGACACAGTCCTGCCATCGCTGTTAACTATAACACTTTTGTAAAATACTGGTTAGTGAGAGTTTTGTAGTTGTCATTTCACAACAATTTTCCCACTCCTCCATCATAGATGCTGATAAAGACCATATTCCAAAGAGAAAAGGGAATTTACAGCTGGGATCTCAAAGCTGAAAGGTGGGCCCCATCATGTTGCTATGAGACCTAGAGAATATCAGGAAGAAGGCCAACAGGCACTCCTTACAGGCTGCTCCTTACCTTACGTAGTGGGATTCATTCATCAAAATAACAGTGAAAAATGAGATAGAGTAGACTCTGGGTAGAAAGGAAAAGAGAGAGATGGAGGTGTGTCAGAATGTTTACTCATCCAGGAAGTAGACCAGATGTACTGAAGGCAGAATCCATAAGCTCTCTCCAATAGGGCCAATGTGACACTGTAGGTCTGAGGTCAAGCCCCTGCTCCCAAAATTACTTACGTTTAGCTGGGCTCCACTCAGGCCCTCCTCTCTGTAGTATGTTTCATTTTCAAGGGAATCTCTGTTTCTGGAACTTGAATTCCCAGTTGTCAATTGTTTTCATTTTCTTATTTGTATTTTGAATTACTTTCCTTTGATTTAAAAGGGAAATAAACTAAAAAGTATAAACAACAGATATCATCTACACTCATATTTGCTGAATGCCTGAATTTTGACAACTAAAAACCTGGTGGAACAAAATAAGACAAAAGAGACTTTCTCTCTGAATCACTTCTTTTCTTAGGGCTATATTAACATGTTGTTAATAAAAGGAAAATTAAAGTTCTTAAAAATTATGTGGAGTTCCTCAAAGTATGTCACAATGTTATGAAAGATAGACAAATATAAATAACTAGAGACCCAGTGCACAGATTTGTGCACCAGTGGGATCCCTTGGCCTGGCCTGCAGGGATTGGGCTGAAACCAGCTCTCCGACATTCCTCAAGGGGTCCTGGATTGTGAGAGGGCAGTCCTCAGGTGACAAACCCCAGAATCGGGTTCCCTCCTCTCTGATTCCAGGTGTGTCACCCAAGAACCACTGCTTCCAAGTGACTGAAGCTTAGCAGCTCCTCCATTGAGCATCTGTCCCCTGTTGGTCAGTGCACATCATAGCTAGTGGCCAGTCAGACGGTCAGCCAGTCGCTTAGGCTTTTATATATATAGATAGTTCCTTCTCTGGGGGTCTATGTTCACAGATCACTATGTATTTAAATAAACTTAAGTAAACCTAGAGACCAGAAGCTCAAAATTAAACACGAACCAGAGGAAAATGTCAGATGCATGTATTTAAGCACCTGTCTACCATAAAGAACTTCACAAGTTGCATGGTGCTGCCCCAACCTGTAACCACCATTAACCAGCAATATGGGATGGTGAGTCAGGGGAACCGAGTGGTTGTTTAGGAGCACATGCTCCAAAGAAGATCACCTTGGGGTCAAATCCTGGCATCACTACCTGTGCATTACTTTGGGCAAGTTACTTAACTGCCACAGGCTCAGCTTCTTTTTCTACAAAATAAGGATAATAATACATCCCCATATAGAAAAATTGAGCATGGTATCGGAATATGGAAAGGACTCAGAAAATGTTAACTCTCATTTGATATGAAAAACCTGTGGTATAAAGGGGTTATATGTGTGCATGCGTATACACACACACATATGTATATATATTAGTTATGCATTATATTAATAAGGTATATAATTAAATTAAGAACATGAGTATGAATACATTATCATTAGCAACCATCACATTCTCACAGGAACTGTAACTTCTGAAAGGGAACGGCAGCTGAGGGAGAAGGGCAGAAGAGCGCTGGACCCCATGACCCCGACGAGTCCCTCTGACCTTTCCAAATGAAGATACCATCAGCTTCCTCAGAGGACTTCAGAAGGATTGGATAGAATACCAGCCCATTTGGCAGTGTTTATGAATGAACTTTGTTTGCAAAATACTCTGCGAGCTCCTTTCATGGTTTCTGCTAATATTGTCTTCAATCACCTTGGCTGGTCAGGAATCCTGCCTCACCAGAGAAGAAAGATGAGGCTAATCCTTCTCTACTAGACAGTCTATGTGGGGAGTAGAGCACAAACTCCTTCCTGCACTGTTGCATTCACAAATTGGAAATGTACTTCCAAGTGCGGAAAGCCTATTAGCAACTCTCAGCAAAATAAAAATAAAAAGGCTTCAGAACAGATAAGTCAATTTCCTCTGCCTCAGCTCCAACATCCACATCACATTGAGGAGAACCCTGGACGGTACAGGGGAGCACCCAAGACTATACTGGGCACAAGCCTGGCTTTATAAGGGGACGGGGAGGGGAATATGCGTTTCAATTTCAGATAGGTAGTTTGCTGGCCCAAATACTGCTCTTGGATTCTGAGAATATGCAGCTTGCCATTATCTCCTGATTAAAGTTGTTTTTAAATGCCCCAAAAGTAGTGAACTAGAAAAATTGGATATGCATAGGTGTCTCTGTAGTACACCTTTGAGCCTATCCAGTGTAGCACAGTGGGACCACTTAACTTCAACACAGCCAGAACGTGCGTTATAAGCCACTACACTATCCTCCGCTTAGTACTGTCAACAGCAAAATAAGGAGCGTGATGTCTACTCTCCAGAGCTGTTGAGAGAATCCACTGCCATAAGGTACACAGAACGTTCAGCGACGACTGCCTCCACTCAGGATGGCCTCTGAGAAGCGATGTC
This sequence comes from Myotis nattereri, assembly GCF_964212035.1. Lineage (NCBI taxonomy): Eukaryota > Metazoa > Chordata > Mammalia > Chiroptera > Vespertilionidae > Myotis > Myotis nattereri. The sequence continues at coordinate 33,068,177 of NC_138088.1, forward strand.
CTGAGCAGCATCCATATTTGCAAGGAGGCTTCAAATGACCACGTAGAAAGGGACAAATTCAACCTCGTGTTTCTTCTGCGGTATCTGAGAGATTGTTCTGATTACTAAAGCCATGTTCCATATCAGGAACATGCCATTACTGCCCCAAATTCCGGCTTAGCAAGTCAGATTCTCTAAGAAGAAAAATAATATTTGTATCCAGAAAAACATGGAAGCCATGTGGACTATTACACTGTGCAGTTAAAATAGTTACCATCAGCTCCCCCCAAAGCTGGGACAGAGAAAACAGGAGTCGGTCACATTTCAGTGCGGGGACGGACGTGAGGAAGACACTGAAATCTGCCCAGCCTTCTGAGAGCATGAAGCACTCAGTGTACAGAACATTCTGCCTGCATTGTCCTCCAGGCCAATGGAAAGGTTTGCACAAGGTGACTATGTCTAGAAAGTTTCTTTTAAAAAGTTTAGCTTTACCACAGGGATGCAATACAAAGCACAGGGAATACAGTCAATATCATCTAACTTTATACCATGACAGAAGGACACTAGAATTGTTGTGGGGATCATTTTGTAAGGTATAGAGATGTCAAACAACCATGCTGTACATTTGAAATGAATATAATATTGCATGTCAACTCTGATACAAAAATAAGTAAACTGAATGATAATTTAAAAAATGAAAAAGTTTAGCTTTAGTTTTGGCGAAAATATGTATTTTTTTAACCCACCCACCCATGAAGGGGTCTCCTCAAAATTAGCCCTTGAACTAACTCAGCTACTCACCACCTGCAACAGCCCTTCAGTGCAGGCAGCCAACATAAAGAAAAGCTAACAAGTAAAAGTGTAAATGGATATGGGCAGTTTGAGAGCAATTCTGAAAATGTAAAAAGCAGCATAGGAGGTTTACCCATAAAATTGCTATTTTAGTTCTAAAACAAAATTCGTGGGCGGTGAGAGAAAGTCCTTGGCCCTTAAAAAGTCTCTACTCTTGGCAGAGCTAGGGTAGTGATCTCCTAGCTCGTGCCCGCAGAGAAGGGCTGCCTCTCCAGGCACAAGGACCCCATAGAATGCAGGCTCTGCCCCATGTCTCAATGGCTTCAGGCCTCAGTTAGATAAGCTTCTATCCCTGGTCGGCAAACTGCGGCTCTTGAGCCACATGCAACTCTTTAGCCCCTTGAGTGTGGCTCTTCCTAAGCCTTAGGAGTACCCTAATTAAGTTAATAACAATGTACCTACCTATATAGTTTAAGTTTAAAAAATTTGGCTCTCAAAAGAAATTTCAATCGTTGTACTGTTGATATTTGGCTCTGTTGACTAATGAGTTTGCCGACCACGGCTCTAGCTAATGGGAGATGCCCAATTGCCAGTTGAGCAATTTTTCAAAGCTGCTGAATGCACGAATGACCCTTTCAGGATCTCATAAGGAACTACCCTTGCTTCCCTGTCGCCCTGGGTGGAGACACTGGCTCTGGCTCCTCTGTCACGTATAAGCAATGTGACTTAGGAAGTGACTTAAACTTTCTGGTCCTCCACTTGTTCATCTGTAGGATGTTTCAAGTGTCTCTGGGACTTACCATGAAGTCCAATCCCTGGTGTGTAAGTGAGAGATATTTTACATCACGCTTTGCTATTCAACGTAATTACGTCATCATTAATATGTACAGGGGTGGGCAAAAGTAGGTTTACAATTGTGAGTATGTGAAACAGTTTATTCTTGTATTGTGATTTATTAATTACTGGAATATTTCCCATATGGACAACTGTAAGCCTACATTTGCCCCACCCTGTATTTTCCTTATAGATATTTACATTCCATGTCATGTTTTCAACAACTTGATTGTTGAGTATTATGTCACTTTCTGATATTTATTATATGTTTCCTATTGCTCTGAATTAATCTTTTCTAATCTATAGTTTACATACTTGCATTGATTTATTATTATCGGTATATTTCTTTTAACATTGTTCCTTTAAAGAAAATTCTGATTTAAACCACTGAAACCGAACCAACATTTAGGATGTTTTAAGATATTTTTGGATCAGCCAGTGTGGCTCAGTGGTTGAGCATTAGCCTATGAACCAGGAGATCACGATTCAATTCCTGGTCAGGGCACGTGCCCAAGTTTTGGGCTAGGTCCCCAGTAGGGGATCAGCAGGAGGCAGCCAACTGATGAGTCTCTCATATCAGTGATGTTTCTATCTCTCTCTTCCTTTCCCTTCCTCTCTGAAATCAATAAAAATACATTTTTTAAAAAAAGTTATTTTTTTTAATTTAATTTTATTTTTTCTTTATTGATTAAGGTATTACATATGTGTTCTTATCCTCCCATTGCCCCCCATCCCATCCCCCACTCATAACCTCACCCCCCTGGTGCCTGTGTCCATTGGTTATGCTTATATGCATGCATACAAGTCCTTTGGTTGATCTCTCCCCCTTACCCCCACCCTCCCCTACCTTCCCTCTGAGGTTTGACGTTCTGATCAATGCTTCTCTGTCTTTGGATCTGTTTTTGTTCATCAGTTTATGTTGTTCATTATATTCCACAAATGAGTGAGATCATGTGATATGTATCTTCTCTGACTGGCTTATTTCGCTTAGCATAATGCTCTCCAGTTCTATCCAGACTGCAGCAAACGGTAAGAATTCCTTCTTTTTTAACCACAGCATAGTATTCCATTGTGTAGATGTACCACAGTTTTCTAATCCACTCATCTGCTGATGGGCACTTAGGCTGTTTCCAAACCTTAGCTATGGTAAATTGTGCTGCTGTGAACATAGGGGTGCATATATCCTTTCTGATTGGCGTTTCTGGTTTCTTGGGATATATTCCTAGAAGTGGGATCACTGGGTCAAATGAGAGTTCCATTTTTAGTTTTTTAAGGAAACTTCATACTGTTCTCCTCAGCGGCTGCACCAGTCTGCATTATTTTTGGATTTTGTTTTTATTTTAAAACTGAAAAATAGTTTGTGATATCATGAATAGAAATTAAATTACTAATAACATGCTTTATCTGGCATTTCCATTAGAAAAATGTCATAACAATGAAAATGAAATTTTAAATTTAAAAGGACAATCTTATCCAGAAAGTAAAAATGTAGTTATACATTCAATATATCTATTTATGAGCAAATGAGATCTGTCATGCCTGGTAAGCTGAAAATTAAAAAAAAAAAAAAATCCAGCAATGTCTCTGGGCCAGCTGTGTTTTCTAATCATAACTAAGTTGAAAAAATGAAAGAGGCTGATCATTTTTCCAGAAAACAGATAACCTGGGCATTTCTCATCAATAAAGTGTGGCTTTTGGCAGATGTCACTGACAGCCTACCCTGGAGGGGCCCCTTCCAGTGAAGAAAAAAGGCCTGTTCAACCCCTTACAATTCAGTAATGGCGAACCTATGACATGTGTGTCAGAGGTGACACGCGAACTCATTTTTTTGGTTGATTTTTATTTATTAAATGGCAGTTAAATATATAAAATAAATATCAAAAAATAATCTTTGTTTTACTATGGTTGCAAATATCAAAAAATTTCTATATGTGACATGGCACCAGAGTTAAGTTAGGGTTTTTCAAAATGCTGACACACCGAGCTCAAAAGGTTCGCCATCACTGCCTTACATGGTGGCTCATCTGTAGGCCATTGACGGCTATGGAGATTGTGGTGAACATTTAACTCTCACAAAATCTTGAAGTTGAAACAAAATGGTAGTTCCATGCAGAATCTATTGCATTATTCACATTTGAAGTAACCTAAAGAGAATATTGCAGGGAATCCCTAACATTTAGTTAGTACTTGAGAGAGTAGGATGGCAAGAAAATATTTCAAAAATTCTAATAGTGGACATAACATAGTTTGTTAGTATCTTACCTTTCTGTCGATTATGGAACGGCTCTCTTTGGGTCTATTTTTGACTGCCTCTCCCTACCCACCCCCGTCCCCATTCTTGCAAACATATCAATCCTGGCGAGGTTTCAAGATCTAGTTAAATGCTACCTATTTTCTGAGAGCAATAAGTGATTCCCTTATTCTCTTGTGGAATTAATGTTTCTATTCAGTGAGGGTTCAAAACATTCCTTTTGCAGGCAGTTTCACTAAGCACAGGCTGTGTAACCTTGAGTGAAATACTTAACCTCTCTAGGTTTCAGTTCCCCTATTTTAAAAACATGGCTAATAATAGTATTTTATAGACTTATTATGGGGATTAAGTGAGGTCAATTCATGAACGATGCTAAACAATCAGCGCTGCTTGGAAGAGAGCCTGTCCCTTGTGAGTGCTGTATTAAGTGCTTGTTAAATAAATGAAAGCAATACACATCTGATGTTACTCATCTCGGTCTTCATCCTCTCTTTCAATAGCAGTTATAAATGTCTGTTGGGTTAAGAAATGGTCTCGGGGTCTCACTGGGGATTCATCATTAACAAACAAAGACTGGCTTGAAATAACCAATAGGGAGGTTTTTCTCCCTACATATTATTTTCTGGGTGTGATTCTAGACTACTAATTCTTAGGTCTGTAGTATACACACAGTGGGCACATAATAAACATGTGTCAAGTGAATAAAATATAGTGAACAAATATCCCTTTATCTCAAAATATTAAAATGTCTTTCATACTTTACCTGAAATAATCCCCAGTTTCTACATTATCATATTCAATACAAATGTGTATCGAACACACGTTAAACATTTTTAAAGATTTTAAATGTCTCTGGAAGACTGGCACATGCTTACTATAGGCCCTATTTTATCTAATTTACCAGTTAATCAACAGCTGTCAATTATACCCCAACTAGCGGTTAGCACTATGCTAGTGGAAGACTGTATTTCAAAAGAGGCATAGGACAGTGATGGCGAACCCATGACACGCGTGTCAGAGGTGACACGCGAACTCATTTTTTTGGTTTATTTTTCTTTGTTAAATGGCATTTAAATATATAAAATAAATATCAAAAATATAAGTCTTTGTTTTACTATGGTTGCCAATATCAAAAAATTTCTATATGTGACACAGCACCAGAGTTAAGTTAGGGTTTTTCAAAATGTTGACACGCTGAGCTCAAATGGTTCACCATCACTGGCATAGGACATAGTCTCAATTTACAGACTAATGGATTAAGGGCACAATTAGCACCATGGTTTCAGACTCTGATTAAAACCGTGAGTGGTACAGCTTGTGAGTGATCACAGCGCTGAGAACTGGACTAATTGGGGGACATGTCTCAGAAGAGGCTGGTGGATAGGAAGGATTCATACAGATGACACCTGGGAACAGAAAGCAAGAGACTCATTCATCTTCCTACATCACCTCTCATGGGGCCTCGTACAAATTCATCACACTGAACTGAATCTAATTCCTCTGACTGGCAAAGCAGTGCCCAGAGTCAAACCTGCAATGCTCAGTGGACTGGGATGGGGAATGGGGGATGTCTCAGGAGACAGGAATCATTAGAATTAGGATTTTTAGGGGAAAATAGCCCCCCATCTTACCACCCATCTCTCAGGTCTGCAGAGTGTCCAGCCAACTCGCCTTGTGTTGACTGTCACCCTTTACCTGACTCCCCTGACCGCCCTGTGACCTCTTCCCCATCCTCTGGTCTCTTTTCATTTAGTAGACAATTCTGCTCCATTTGACTTAAACACTAGTTTCCAAATAAAATATAAACTAAGTTACTGCATATTTCGAAGTGGCTCACTCAGGCTTTAAGTTTCAAAGTAGATTTTCCTTAGAGGGTTTGTGTATTTCTTTCGCCCCCGCCCCTCATTCAGAAATGATTAGGTAAGTTATATTAGACAGTTCTAAAAGAAGGCGCCTTTCTTCAACATGTTTTCCCTTCTAATTCCCCAAACATTTTATTACGATTTCTTCTCTCCTGAGTCTAGCCAGAAACTTGGCCTCCTTTGACACCCAAACATACCAAGTTATTAAAAATACCCTCCAGCCAAAATTAAGGAAGGGTCAGTGAAATGAACTCCACATGGGACTTAAGCGGAGCACACTGATTTCTTTGACATCGAGTAGGAAATGAATGCTGCTGCTCTTGGGCCGCCAGTTGCTTTCCCTAATCTGCTGCCGGACTCTGTCAGAAATGAATGTCTCTCCTTGTCAGATTTCCTCCTATCTCTCCATGTGACTGGCACCAAAACATGAGATTTAACTGGCAGAACAAGAGCTTATCTCATTCAAAAAAAAAAAAAAAGTCAACATTCCACAGAATGATAGGGTACCTTCAGTTGGTATTAAGAGGAAAGTAAGATTAGAACCTTAGCACTCCCAGGCTGCACACAGGAAAAGACAGGCAGACACACTATTTTCAGGCTGCTCTAATTGAGTCTTATTTGGACTGGAACCCTCTGAAAGGAATCGATACATCAGGAATGGGTGTGCTACAGGGAGGAGATGGCTGCTGGGTATAAATATGGTGAGAGCAGCCCTTCCTGCTCGCCTCTCAGATTACAGGTTCAGTGTCTAATTGACCATGGAACAAAAGGAACATTGTTTGGAAGAAAAGGCACCTTTGCTGTGGTCCACAGAACTGTTATGGCATCTCACCTCTGCGGAGACCTGTGTTTAACTGTGGTTTTTCAATCCAGCTTTCTAAATTTGTTGCAAAAAAAAGAGAGTAAAGCAAAATCTACCAGCAAGGCTATACTTTTGCTAAGACAAACAAGAAGGGCATATACTAGTAACATTCAAATAGGAATTTAGCAACTTGGCAAGCATTTCTGGAGAGAGAGAGAGAGAGAGAGAGAGAGAGAGAGAGAGAGAGAAGAGAAGAGAAGAGAAGAGAAGAGAAGAGAAGAGAAGAGAAGAGAAGAGAAGAGAAGAGAAGAGAAGAGAAGAGAAGAGAAGAGAAAGAGAGAGAGAGAGAGAGAGAGAGAGAGAGAGAGAGAGAGAGAGTCATTAAATACAATAATCCACGGGCATTCCTGAGGAGATATGTCCCAAGACTTCCATAAATCCCAAATTTATGATATCACTATGCTATACTATTTCCACCAAAAGAAGCAACCATGGATAACTCACAAGGATTACTGTGTATGACGCAGAAATGAAAGGAGAAAAACACCGTACTGGCATGCCGCTGCTCTTGTTGGGGCTGCAGTTAGGTTCACTCACCAAGACAGCACTCAAAGTTAAGTCTCAGCAAAATGAGAATTCGCCGCAGACCACCATCCTTTATGGTCTTCTTCAGATAGACAAGAAGGTGACTTTAATTCATGAAGACAAGTGCATTCTCTATTCCTAAGAAGGCAATGTAGTCAACTGTGGTGTAGTTCCATGAACTTTTGAGAAAAAGCAATTTCTTTCAGAAACCTGACACCCTATATGCCCCTTTGCCTATCCTTTCAGATGGAATGAGTAGGTGGTGGAGATTGTAGGTTGAGCAGAATGATAGCACCTAAAGAGGACTGGGGAGTACCAGGAAATGTATGACTCATGGTATTCTCATTTTCTTGAAGGTTTTTTTTTTTTTTGGTACATTTACATAGAGGTTTTCCACAAAACTCATTCTTGACTTTCACTGTAAACTTCAATGTAAGAGTCCTTTACTGAGTTCCTATTATTACAGAGCACTTATATCACAGGATTCGGGAGGTACAAATGAAGTGTGCAATGTCCTTTGAGAGGCCAGAAACACACACATGCACACAGAAGAACAATGCACATCAAAAAACGTATGGGCTTTAGAACCAAGCTAGGGCTACAGGCATACGCTATAGAGTGACGAGATCTTTACAAAGTTGCTGCTCTGAAGCGTGGGCAATGAACCCAGCAAAGGCAGACACATGTATGTGCATGGATGGGGTTTTAGGGGGTCAGTGATGAGACCATCTTATTGGAGTCCAGGGCTCATTTAAAGGTAGACATGAAAGTCACAGATGAAGTAATCATTACAATTTCAGCAGAAAAACATCTTGCATTCCACCCCACTGAAATACCAGGAAAACACTGACAAAAGAGCATTAACAAATTTACCTCCATAAAAATGTCAGTACACACATCACAGCAATTAGGCATGTTGTATACCTACTATGTGCCCGGCATTGTCCTAGCACAGACACTCCCCCCTCTGTTATTCCCTATGACGTTGAATGGACTCCTTTCCCTGGGTCACACAAACTGTAGATTCTGAAGTTCTCTAATAATTATTTTACTCTCAGTCCGCATAAAATGCTTCAATTTGACAATCACTGATTTTACCTATAGATTTTTCCTCATCTGTCCAATGCTTCTGTCTTAGATGAGAACCATATTATTTCACATTTGGATTCCTGCATTATCCTCCAGGCTCCAGGCTCACTATCTTTGAGTAAAAACCTATCCTTCCCTTCCCTCCAGAGCAGAGGGGTAGGTGTGTTAGCACTGATAGCAACAGCGACGCTCTATTTATATGAAATGACTGTGTCATGTTGAGTGCTTACTAGATAAAGCTGTTTCATTTAACGCTATGGATGACACTATTGAAAAAAGAGGGAACTATGATTTGGAGAGACTGAGCATTTTCCCACCAGGTTCGTGTAATTAATAATTGATGGAGTTAGAATTTCAAATGAGGTCTAACTCAAAGCCTAAATTTTTTAAGATCATGACTCTAGTCACAATATTTAATTCAGTGCCCCTTTCTATAAAATAAGGCACATATTTTGAAGTACTGGCATTGGGACTCTGTGAGTAGCAGGTGTGGGTTCAGATTTCAACCCTATTTACCAGCTGTGTGAATTTGGGCACGATAATAAATATCTTCAACCCTCAATATGTCTTTTATAAAATAGGAAAACATTACTTTCCCTACACAGCACTGTGGTAAAGATAAAAGAAGAGAATGCATGTACAATGCTTACACAGAGCCTGGCACAAAGTGCTGAATAAGAATTGATGAAGGAATAAATGGAGAGATAGACTAATAATGGATGAATGGATTTCTTTTAAGTACACCTCTTCAAATAGGCATTATCACTCATAGTAAGGACACCTACTTTATCCCTAATTTTTAGGGTTTAAAACTCTTGCATTTTTATTTTCAGAGAAAGCCATTAAAAAGTACCTTTTAATGAAGAGGAAATAATGAGATGCATATGCATTTTCATAATTATTATCACCACAATCAACTACAGCAACCATCAACATTGGTTAAAACTTATAAACCTCCCAAAATTTACTTTTCCCAAATACAGACCCCTCTCCCCTGCAACATGAATGTGTAAAGTACTGAGGCTACAAAAGATAAAGGGGTTGCTTTTAAACCTACATGACAGCTCAGGTATGTTTGTAGTTTGGTTGGCATATAACTAGAATGTCAACTTCTGTCAACAAATGATCTGCCATTCCTGCTGCCCAAGGCATAGAAATGTGCAAGAGTCACCTGTGTGACCTGCTTTATTCTCCTTTCTCCCTATCCCTTGCCAAACTCTCAGTATAATTTTTTTACAAGTTCATACTTTTCTTTTACAAGACATTGTCAAACTTTCCTCCCTTTACTAGTTTAAGGTGAGCAGGAAGTCCATAATATAAAAATTCAATAGTTTCTATGTTTTAGGTGAATGGGGGGTGAGTAAGGGGTGAAAGTGGGTAAATCAGTAGCAGAGAGTCGATAACAGATGGTGTTTTTGCAGTTAGAGAAAGCAGTGCTTTTATTACACCCCAGACAGCGAAGCTTTTCGAAGACTCCACTGCTCAAGTGGACACCTACAGGTTCACCTTCCGGTAGTATGTTCTCTAACTTCAGAGGACACGTTCATTTCCAGAGTTCAGTAACCCCGAGGACATTCAATTTCCCCAAGTGCCTGTCCTCCCAAAATGCACTTGTTCTCCCTATAAAAAATCTGCTAATCCCCTAACTGGCAGGGCAGAAGAAAAGGATTCACTGAATTCTAAAATAATTTTGTTACCAGGGGAAGCAAACGATCACTATTCTCTGCTTCTGGCCTCAATAGTTTGTATTTTTCTCTTCCTTTTTTGAAGCATCCAGTAGAATCCAATGCTGTGGACTCTTGGTAGCTTAGAGAAATATCTTCCTTAAAACAACTGGGCTAACGCCTTCACTGATCACTTTTTAATATGTATCCAAGTTAAATAATCCAAAGTGCAATAAGAAAGAAGACACAGGGTCATGTTAAAAGGGAAGGACTTGTATGCATGCATATAAGCATAACCAATGGACATAAGACAATGGGGGGTAGGGGAGGCCAGGGGATTGTCAAGGGCAGGGGAAAAAAGGAGACATATGTAATACTCTTTGTAATACTTTAAGCAATAAAACAATTAAAAAAGGGAAACAGATGAAGGAAAATGTGAAAAGCGGAGGTGGCAATGTGACTGGGTGTCTAAGCAAGAACGAATATGTAACCAACTAAGACACTCTGAGGGCAGGGGTTAGCCCAGTCCAATCACAGTTGCACCCTAGTATTTAGCACAGTGCTTATCACATTTCAGTAATCAAAGGCTCATTAGAGAAACAAATGAGAACGTATAGGAAAAGTGGCATCAATAACCGAGTAGATATAATGGGTTAAGTGAAGCCATGATAAAGTCTCAGAGGACTTCAAACTCATAGTAGAAAATCAAACACAGAATTGTACAGATAAGAAAAGCTGCATGCATGTACATACAAATGTTGACATATACAAGCTGCATAAACACGTGCATGTGCCTAGGAATAAAAAAATCACCATATATATGCATATCTATAGACGAGATCAGCTGGAAGGAACCAATATATTTTAAATATAGCACTTTGAGCTAGTGGCCAATGCAGAGAAAGCAACTCCTATCCCACGTCGACTACTGAGTCTTATTTTAAAAATAAGCATGACTTAATATTGAACAGGATTCAGAGGTACATGGCACTCTTAATCCCTCAGACTAGCACTGAGGTGAGTAGTTCTATTCAACAAATTACCACGTAGAAAATAACTGTTTTATTTTCCTTTCCTTACCTTGTTTAATTAAATAGAAAATCTATCTCATTTGTCTTAAAAAAATAAAAATAAAATGAGTGAGTGAGTGAGCCTCACCTACTCTATGATCTGCAGTAAAGCAGAGAGGAGGAAGGATGAGGTATGTGCAGGTGAAGGCTTGGTATTATGCAGTATGTGACTGTGGACTCCGCCTCCCCTAATCCATGGCAGATGTTCATGGTCAAGCCAGAGTAAAGACTGCCAGAATTCAAGACTGCTACCCCAGGCGAGATATAGGAATAATTTAGAGGTCAGAATAATGAAGACATTCTGGGAGTAGTGCAGCTGGAGTTTTAGATTGTGTTCATGTCTCATTCTTTCACAGTACAGAAGATGATCTGAAACAGAATTGAATAACTTGAAATGTTTCAACTTTGTCTTTTTCAGGCTCCCTCCCAAAAAGGAGACCGACTTTAACAACCTCTATCAAAGACTCCACAGAAGAATGTTAGGGTTTAAAACTCAGGGAAATTCTCACAGAATGTTCAATGACTGATTTAAAATAATTTAAAGGCAATCAAAAAATGTCCCAAAGTCCTCAACTTAATTATAATCAGGGTAGTACAGGGCAGGGCCAGGGGTAGGGGCTCAATTAGCTTCTATATCGGAATCCAAACACATCCAAGCATTTTATAAGTACTGACGCTGTGAGGCACCAAGAATCTATTTGTATAAATATTTTAATATTCATCCTTTTAGCTGTAAACATCCATTTACCCTTTTTATAAGAATAATATTTTTATTAAGGGAGCCATCCATTGCTGCTTCTCAAGTTTTGTGGTTTTGGTGGGTCCATTGCAAGGGCTTCCGCCAACCAGAGAAGCCTTCTCACTGGTGATAGTGAGTGGTTCAGATATGGGCACGTGACCAAATCTGGGCAAGAAGAATCAGACCAGAACTTTGGTGTGGCTTTTGAGAGCAAAGCTCTCTCTTTTCTACAGGACTTAAATGGTAGAGTAGACTATGGTAATATCTACAATCATTATTATCTTTCTACTGTGAGTAAACAAATAAGGAAAGGAAAGCCAACTAGTACCCAGGGACAAAGAAAAAACACTTACTCTTCATAATTTTTTGATCCTCCAGAGTAAGTCATTGCTCACCCTTGAACTTTACTGACAGGAAAACCAATAAATCACTGTTGGCTTAAGTAAATGTGGTCGGATTTTCTTTCACTGATCTCCAAGTCCTAACTGATGAAGGAACTTACTTGTAAATGAGCCAGGGACATAAACTTTAAACAAAAGTATTTCAATTTTTGGAAAAGAGCAGTCATTTTGATGACTATTACTCATGTTTGTTTCCTGAGTCCTATGAAGAAATGAGTCTACAAGAAAAAAACAGAAAGGGCTCACTTCACTAAAGATGGTATACTTATTATGTATATTTCTTTCAAAGTCTATTGACTATTTAAAGCAAAAATAATAACCACATTTAGTGTAGCTTATAGAACATATTGAAAAAATATATACAAAACAAGAATATAAAGAATATGTAAAAGAATATGGAATTACACTCTTAAGATTTTGCATTGCTCATGTATTAACATGACATTTGAAAGTAGACTATAAGAAGTTAAATAGACATATAATTTCTAGAAGAACCACTAAAAATAACTCCAAGAGGTAAAGTTAAAAAATGGACACACCCAAATGTATATAAAAAAATAAAATGGATATACAGTTGGTATATTCATAAAATGAAAAACTACTCAGCAATAAGAAAAGAACTACTCATATGCTCAACCACATAGATGAATCTCAAAAAACATTTTGTTGTATGTAAGGAGCCAGACACAAAAGAATTTATTCTATATGTATGCATAAGATTTCCTCTACATAACATTCTAGAGTAGGCAAAACTAATATGTGCCTATAGAAATTGGAAAGCCTGGACAGGGGTCACTGACTCCAAAAGAGTATGAGGAAACCTTCTGGGGTGATGGAAAAACTCTATATATTTTGGGGGGTGATTGGGGCATAGGTATAAAATTTATCAAAATATTTTCACCTGAACACTTTTAAGATCCCAGTATTTCATTGAATATAAATTTTCCATCAATGAAAACATTTTTAAATCTCTGTAATTTTTTTAGGGGTCCAAGGCAGTGTTATTTTGAGATTAATTCATGAGGATGGAATGGAATGACGCTGACACAATTGAAAACTTCAAAAATACAGTGCAACCTTGACACTTGGAAGATATCAGTCCAGGGATTTTCCCCAGTACCTCAGGGCTGAGAGGAGAAACAATAGCCCCTATTGTCCTGTAACCTGAACAGCGCAGGGAGGAAGGACAGACGCTGGGGACAGTGGAGGCGTCGTCTTGGTAACATCCACATCAACCCTCCGTGAACCAGCAGGGGCAGCGGTGCCATCAACAGTACCAATGACATTGATTACTTGGCACAGAGTAGTGGTTTTAGCACTGTGAACAGTTTCGGGACAAATGATGACTGCCAGCAGCAGAGACAGGAGTGGCTCCATCCTGAGCTTTCACAGCAAGAGCTCATCTCATTATCTGGTAGTGGTTGAGAGAACTTAAAGACTTGTTCCGAGCACATCTGAGCCATATCCTGGGATGCTCCAGAAATAAGTCAGGGAGACTCAAAAGAGGATAGAGAATTCATAAGTAGTTGGTGGTGATGAGAGTTAGAGAACTGTCTTTCACAGACTGTTCACTCTCAGGTTGGGATGGCCTAAGGAGACACAGGTGATTCAATTCTAAATTACTGGGTTTTCTTTTTACTCAAATAGATAACTTTCGTTCCTTTACTCAGGAAGTCATAAGCTCTAATTCTCCTGCATCCTGAATATTTAAAAGAACCATAGATTTTAGAGCTGAATGGATCTCTTCATATTCTGATGTAAGAGATCAGTCTACAGTAGTTTTCAAACTTCAGCATGCGGAGAGTCACCAGGACAGCTTGTGAAAACATGCATTTTAGGCCCCAATGCCACTGCTTCTGATTCAGTAGGTTTCAAGGGAGGCCTAGGAATCTTCATTTCTATCAAGTTCTCAGGGGGTACTCATACTGCTGGTCCAGAGACTACATTTTGAGAACCTCGATATTCCCAGCTTGAAGTTGAGGATCAGAAACAAGAAGGCAAACACTTTTTGAGCAATGGAAATGAGGACAAAGACCTAATTTGTTGGGTTCTTCCTATCTTCCAGGTACAATGTATATTTAATATCCATTAATTCTAACAATAACCATGTATGAATTTTAAGTTTACCTCCAGTTTACAGATGAGAAAACTATGAATGGCAATGGTTCAATAACTTGCACCAAGACATGCAATTACAAAGTGATCAAGTTTGAAACAACTGCCCCGCCTTGTCTCAAAGTCCATGTCCTTTCCACTATTCCATAAAGAAAGGAGATTGGTCAATAGTGCTTGACAACAACAATCAGTAGCCAAGAAATTCTAGGAAAGATAAGGTTGTTTTTTTCAAAAGTTTTAAACTCCATAAAAATCACAATAGATATTTTAGAAGAGAAAGAACAGTGTAATCTAGATAGAATAGAATTTAAAAGTTGGGGAAAGTTAGAAGTTATCTTGTTTACTATAGAAGCTGCTCTCTCTGGCAATTACCCCCATGAGAGTTATAAAACCTGATTTTTTTCATGCCCTCCATATAAATCTACATCCCTTTGGCCAGCAAGGATACCAAGGCTAACACAATAACAACAGCTGGATAACGCTGAGATTGATATGGGAGTAATTTATCAATCTTCAATATGTGTGACTTTCAGAGACAATAGTGACCACCTGTACCCATCACTGGTTTTCTTTGTAATCACTTGGCTTCTAAAGTTGAGCCACAGCAGCAACAGAATCACACCATCTGGATAAAACATGAACACACTGGTATCGGCATTTTCCCAAAGTAAATAACCAAGCTCTGACTGTATATATACATTTAAAATTACTTGACAACAGTGAATTATCAGGAAGATAACCCAAGCATAGAGTGTTTTCTAAAGGTGTCTAATTCAAAGACTTAACCTGGAAAGGAACACCATATAGAGAAAACATGAACACCGCATAAATCCTAAAGTGAATAAGATGATCACAACTTCACTTTAAAGCTTCAGAATGAACTGCGTAGTCTCGGAGTTAAAGGATTTGATCACTTCGAGCTATGTTTGCCAAATATGTTCTGAACTGTCTTCATTATCATTGCCTTGGAGTATATGATACACACACACACACACACACACACACACACACACACACTATGACACCTGCCACAGGAGATTAGGACTCAGTTTTGGGTGGAATCATGGAACTGAGTGTTTCCCGAGTCTCCTAGGCGACGTTCATGTTCACAGGGTTAAAAATCAAAGATCCATTGCAACCTCCTAATTTGGACAAGGAGCAGCTCCTCAAGAGGACTGGAGATGCATTAAAGGAAAGAGAAGTGGTCGCTTGTGTTCTGCCGCAGACATCTGGGAATTAGAGCAGCTGCAGGGTCTGGCTCACTGACACACCAGCATCAGGCCACCGAGGCATGACCACTCCAGATTCATTGGGAAACATCAGCAGCGACTGTCTGACATGGCAGCAAGGGACAATACTAACAGAAGTAGTGGCAATTGCAGAAACAAAGGCATTGCCACCCAGGGCTGATGGCACCCAGTATTCATGGTCACTGCCAGTGATGCCCAGTGAGAGGTGTGATATTTAGCAGAAAATCAGTGATGCTCCCCAAGCTTGGTGGACACCAGGCAGAGAAGCATGGTGATAGGGAGGCTGCCTGGACTTGCTCATGAACATTTTAAGAGATACTCCATGAGTAGCTGGTGAATTGGGCAAGTGTACTATGTCTTTCAATTTTATTTTTAAAGTTAGTTGTTTAGTGGAAATTTTTCTTTTTAATGCTCATGATATGTTTAACAGCCATTTTTCTACCCTTTCCACTCAAAATAGTCAGATTTTTTAGTATTGTTAAACATGTAAATTTATTGTATGCACAAAATATTTTATTAATTATTGTATCATTTTATACATCATATATAATCATGCCTGCATTATAATACAAAAATACCTCACAAATCAGTGCTTAACTAAAAAACCTACTTTTAAATGAAACTAGAAATTTAAAGACCCTATAAGCATATAAGGTTGACAGAATAACTACATATACATTTTAGCTCCTCTCTTTCATTCTTTTGCCAGGAAGCACCACTACTGAGCAATATTATTATTTGTAAACATTTTTTAAGCATATGAAACTCACCATTATTTTAGTGTATGGGAGTATGTTAAGATGCATAAGCAGTTAAATAATTTGTGGTCACAAAAGATAAGACAATAATGTTACTATTGTCTGATAATAGAATTTCATTTCACACTTACTTGGAACCTGCTGGAACTATCATAATGATCAACAACTTTGAATGAGGAAACATGACGTATGGAGCTACTATAATTCAGTCCCTTTAAAATTGCATTGAAAGCTAATTTGTTCTTTATAACCACTTTAAAGAACCAGAATTAGGAGAAATATCCATAATTAATCCAAATGCATAAAATCAGGCTATGGTGGTTTCTTGACCTCTTACTGCAGCACCTAGTCCTTGAGAGCACATTGCTCTTCAATACATTTATTCCCTCTTTCAATGCCTAATAATGAAAGGTTAAAACTCACACCCAAAGAAATAACATTTTGGCTTTACAGTATCACCTCCTGAGAACATACCCATCTAAATATATGCAAGATTAAGAAAGAAAGAAAAACATATGCTAGCATTGTACTTAGGGTGATATAATGATCAAAATTAAAAGGAGCAGATGAAGAATAGCAAGTGAGCACATGCAATTTTAATTTTCTCTGGGTACAAAATGCATGGGATCCAGAACATGGTACATTTTTCTTATAAGTTATATGCTTATATTTCTAAGCTTAATATTATAAATATCATCTACACTAATTTATTTGTGCTGAAGGAACAAAGAACATACCTTTAAAACTGACATAATTTTTTAAAGTGCTTAACAATAATTGCAAAGATAAAAGCCAAATAAATGAGAAAATGTGTCATAAAACCCCTTAGTTTGATAACTGAGGAGGAGCATGGTTTTGCTACACCTGTATCTCAACTTGGCCCTGGCTTTTAAAATGACCCAGTTCAGCCCATTCACATATTGGTTCAAATGACTTTGCAAAGAGCATTCCCTGACCATCCTCGCTAAGGATGTTTCCTTTGTAGATTTATTACTATCTGAACTACTCTGTGTATTTTTTATTTGTTTGCTTTCTAACCTTACTTGTCTCCTTATCTCTCTTCACCCTAGAATTTAAGCTCCCTGGGAGCAGAACCCTCAACTAAATTGTCCATAAATCTGTTCCCAGCACATGCTCAAGCCCATGCCCAGCAGAAGCTCAAGTAGTGAACACTTACTGAGCAGCATGACGGGCATGTGGAGGACACGTTGATGAGAGTCAGGGACCCTGCCACCAGATGTATGCACACATGCAGGTATTTTCTCCAACTAGTTCAGGGAATTCACAGATTCTCTGAAGCCAAATCAAGAACCTCAGATTGAGGCCATAATAGTGGTCCTTAAGGGACACTAAATAAATTGAGTGAATGAATGCATGAAAGGTTTTATAAGACAATGTATATATGCACCTGGGGCCTCTCCAGAATGAATATAATAGCGCAACAATATTTTTTCCGGATTAACAGATTGGAAATGCCTGTCTTAATCTTATCCAAACGTGAGCCTTCTCTACAACATTCTGGAAAAAAAATAGTTATTCCAATGACTGAGGGCCAAATAAAAGTATTCATGTAGCTTCCAAGAAGCAAAGGTTTAAAATGGTCAAAGTATCAATGCTTCACTCATACCAGAGTCTGTTAGGGGCTACTTATGACCAACACATGCCGTGAGAAAGGAAATTAAAGGAGGAAGGAGTCGAGGGAAACAAGAGGTGGGGGATCAGCTAACGAATCCATGGCCTCTCATCTTCTGACAGCCTGGCATAGATCTTGGCTTCAATGTCACCTCTGAGACTCCTTTACTGAACATCATATCCAAAACTGCCACTACCGCCGCCCCTCCCTGCTGCTGCCATGCCCAATCCCCATCCTCATTTTTTTTCAAAACTAATATTACTTCCTGAAATTGCATTACTTACTTAATTGGGGTATTTTATTTTTCTTTACTGACTTTTCCTAAAAACATAAGCCCATCGGGGCACCTTCATTTCACGCACCACTGTATCACAGAACCTAGATACGCACCAGAGTCGCCCACGGAGCTCAGTGAAGGATTGTGAAAGAATGAAGACAGGTGGTATTGGTCTCAGGGCCCCTGTTTGCAATTCCAAAATTCCCTATGCTACTTCATAAACAGGATCCATTTCATTCATCCTGATGAAAAGCATGATGCTTTGAGCCTCTGTCTGTATCTTGCTGAACTGAACCACACTATCTCAGCTCTCAGAAACAAACCTACAAATAATCCAAAGAATGAAATACAGTGAAAAAGGAAAAAAAGGAATGAAGAGAGGGAATTTGAGGATATTCTGATGAAATAGATAGATAGATAGATAGATAGATAGATAGATATAGATAGATATAGATAGATAGATATAGATATAGATGATTTTCCAAAGGAGCAAAAGCAAAATGAAATAAAAGTTATGAAAAGGGAAAAAGTAGATCATAAAAAAGAAACAGGGAAAAAGAAACAGGGATGATTCATAGTTGGAGATGGTGTGAGGGGAAGTCATACATGCTGTGATCATTTTCTCTGCCAACAAATACAGGTTTTGTGAGATTTAAAGGATCCCTTTGAAAGACTCCTTGCTGCCCCCCATCCTCCTCCCCTGCAAACCCAATCAGCTAAAAGCTCCTTCTGCACTCAGCCCTTTTACTCAGGCCCTCTGACACTTCCACTAGCTTGGAGTCCTCACCCTCTCTCCTAGAACACACTGGTACCTGCTTTGTCTGCTGTTTCTATTTCATGAATGGTTCCCACCAGCTGCCTTTCCTCACCACACAAATCCACACCCTCCCCTCTTCTCTCATTGGTGGGACCACTACCTGACCACTACAGCCTCACCCCTCCCTTCCCTTCTCAGTTCCTCAGGTCTTAAAGCTTTTCATTCTCCCTTATTGGAGGGCAGAATCCAGCCATCTCATGCAACCTACAGGTTAAACTCTCTTGTTTGAAATAAAATATGCACTTTTATTGGGTGGGTCATGTTTTCTCTGCCTGTTATGATAAGAGGTTTTCTTAGGGCAAAGGGGCCTCTCCAAAGGTCCTGAACAGAATTTGCAAACCAAAGTCCTGAGTAGTGTGAGGCCTGATGGGTTTTGTTTTGTTTTTGTTTTATTTCCTCTTTTTGTAGCGCCAGTGCCTGACTTAAGCTTTGTTTGTGGAGGCATCCACTTCAGAAGGGCTTGAATAAATTCACGGCCGGCCACACAACTAGTTAAAGAGCAAGACTACCTCTTCTCACCAAGGCGCCTGTGTTGTAGGCATCTTGGTGGATTTCAAACACTGACCATTAGGGTCACTCATTTGTTTCTTTTCCTGGGCTTTAAATCCCAACTCTTATGTTTTTTTTGTTGTTGTTGTTGTTTTTTGTTTTTTGTTTTTGTTTTTGCTTAAAGTATTACAAAGGGTATTACATATGTGTCTTTTTTTTTTCCCCTGCCCTTGACTATCCCCTGGCCTCCCCCACCCCCCAGAGTCCCATGTCCATTGGTTATGCATATATGCATGCATACAAGTCCTTCGGTTGATCTCTTATCCCCCTCCCTCCTGCCCCCCAACTTTCCCCGGCCTTCCCACTGCATTTTGACAATCTGTTCGAGGCAGCTCTGCCTCTGTATTTATTACTGTTCAAAAGTTTATAATGGTCTCTATTATCCATGAATGAGTGAGATCATGTGGTATTTTTCCTTCATTGACTGGCTTTTTAATTAACCAATAAACAACTCTAGGCCTCCACCCTCAACCCAAATGAAAAGAGCCCAGGTCTGTGCCAGTGCATTCATTCTCTCTCTCTCTCTCTCTCTCTCTCTCTCTCTCTCTCTCTCCCTCTCCCTCTCTCTCTCTCTCCTCATTGTGTGGCCCCAGGTGTGCTGTATACTTTCCAGGTCCTGTAACTCATATTTATTTTTTCACAAAGTTTCCTTTGCTGATGGTTATTAGTGAAGGGCATCATAATAAGAACCACAAGACCTGGTCCAGCCACAACATTGGTTACTTATAGGCTGATAGTGGTATAAAACTTCATAAATTAATGTTAATGAGGGCTGAACTTCATTTTTAATTAAAGAAGAATAGCAGTAGAAGAGAGAGTTGTGAACCTATGAAGATCTACCACACAAATTATGCTGGGTTCCATGTGTGCATGTGGGTAAAAGAGCAGAAATTGTTCAGAATATATGGAAAGTATTTATTAAAAAGACACATCATTCCGCTAGAAGCCCATTGTTCAGTGTAATGGAAATTTAGTAAAGGTTTAATAAAAGATTTTTTAAAAAATCCTGTACACTGGAGCCCCACACAGAACACAATAAAGCACATTAATTTGGCCATCTCAGGTACCAAAAGGATCTTTGTAAAATATCCCCTATAAAGACGGTCGTGTGGCATGAACTCTGCAGATGGAAACATAATAAGCCTGACAGATACTTATGAAATTGTTGTGACAGAAATAAGACACTGATTTGCATTTTCACTTTCAAGCTGATAATGAGAACATCAGCCTTTAAAAAATGCAAAGCATTATATTCAGACATTTTGTAGGAAGTGTCTTCAAACACGTCTCAGTAATAGGAAAAATACAAAGCACTGCAACACATTCGAAAGAATTCCTTAAAATACATTTGCAAAACACAAAAAACCTATTTCAATAATTTGCAAACCAGTGTTAGAGGAAAGTCAAACCAGAGTCTCAGCCCCTCGCTATACCAGCTACCAGTTTTGGGTCCTTGGGCTAGCTATTTAACCTCCCTGGGCCTCAGTCTCCCAGCAGATAAAATGGGCCTAATAATGTCTGCACAAGGTGATTTCTGGGGGACTAACCCATCTAAGGCCTGGCATGCAAGAAATATTAGTTTCCTCCACCTTTGTGAGTTATAAAAAAGCTGTTTTTAAAGATATTTCTTACTTTATAATAAATAATGTGAATTTGTATACTTATTACTAGATTTTACTTGATATCTGTTGATTAAATGTGAGCAATTTGAAAATGTCTCCTTGTTTATTGCTACCTGGAATAGAAACTTTATAAATATTTTATGTTCCAATCCTACATAGTCTAGCTTAACAGTCAAATCTCTTCCTGTGTGCCTCAGCTTTTTTATATCTATACTAGAGGCCTGGTGCACAAAATTTATGCATGGGGGGGCGGGTGTCCCTCAGCCCGGCCTGCACCCTCTCAAATCTGGGACCCCCTCAAGGGATGTCCGACTGGGATCAGGCCTAAACCGGCAGTTGGACATCCTTCTCGCAATCTGGGGCCGCTGGCTCCTAACCGCTCACCTGCCTGCCTGCCTTGATTACCCCTAACCACTCTGCCTGCTGGCCTGCTCGCCCCTAACTGCCCTCCCCTCCTGGCCTGATCACCCCTAACCACCTCTGCCTCGGCCCCGCTACCATGGTTTCGTCCAGAAGGATGTCCGGAAGGTCTCCTGGTCTTATTAGCATATTACCCTTTTATTAGTATAGATATACACATCTAGCAGACACAATTCCGTTCGCAGAGGAACTATATTCTAAAATGTGCTTGCAAATTGGTTCTTTAGAATAAAAAATTCATTTCCTTATTAAAATGATTGCAAATGATTGGGCAGATGGTACAAAGGTGGCTTGCCATAGAGTGTGTTGAGTTGCAGCAACTATTTTATGTAGTTGGTTACAGGTAGGTACAATTTGAAAGTAACTGGATTTGTGTTGGCATACTTTTACCTTTGCTTATTTACACCATCCAGGCCTTCCAAAGCCTCTATGTAGACCTACAGTACTCCCAGTGACTTCGCTACCTTTTAACTGAGGTACCCACCATCGAACACCACCACCCTAATGCCCAATGGACTCAAACAACTAATTTCTAATTTACCCACTCATGCTCACTGCCTCATTGCCAAAGATCTCATTGTCAAGGACAGCAAACAGATTCATGACCATGCAAAAACATAAAGGCCCAATAGTTCTAGAACCTGTACAACGGCTTTACTGCTTTCAAATAATATGCCTGCTCACAGAAAGTAATTATCTAGTTGGTAACATTACAAGGAATATGATAAAAGGTAAAGAATTTTTTTCTTTATGGGAAAATTAACTCCACGGAGTTAGAAAGCTATATTCATCTCATAGCAGGTAAGCCCTGCCTAGGAATTTACCACCCTAAAGGAAGTTTTGCTTCTTATAGTTCCTTTGATTTCTCTATTTCCTCACCTTTTATAGCTCTGTTTCTCTTCACTTGCCTGTTGTTTGTTAAAATAGCTCCTAAAGTGGCAGAGGTGATGGTTCAAGCAGTTGGAGCTCTTTGTTTGCTTTGTCAAGGGAGCTGGGTCATGGAAAATGGGGTCCAGAATAGAAGAGTCTGTTTATAAATAATATTGGCCATTTGTAACGAAGAGGACTTTTTGCTGTTTTTCCTCCTTGCTAAGAGGGAAAGTGCATCTGTCCTTGTAATTCAGCCCAAGAGAAAAGAAAGGGTTTAAAAGTTTAGTTATTAGAACTGGTATTACGGGATTTATTTACCTTTTTGTATTATTTGTAAAACAAATGTACTTCACACACAAGAAGTCCAAATGGAACAAAATGAAACTTGTGGAACGTGAAAGCTGTTTCTTGGGAAATGTTCACTAGAGGAACACAAACTAGTTTTGCAAAATGTGCAGTTTTAAAAAAATTTTGCTTTTAAAAATTCTGCATTATTTAAATGATCTCCAACTGAACAAACTATAAATTCACATTGGCAGCATTTAAAGAGGCAGTTCCTATCATGTCTTCAGTTTGACCCCTGCTTGCTCTTTACTGTGGATTTTTTCTTTTCTCCTTGACTCTTATTTTTAAGAACGATGTTTTTATTGATTTCAGAGAGAGGAAGAGAGATAGAAACATCAATGTGAGAGAAATATTGATTGGCTGCCTCCTGTAAGCCCCCTACTGGGGATCAAGCCCATAACCCGGCATGTGCCTTGACCTGGAATCTAACCATGACCTCTGGTTCATGGGACAACGCTCAACCAACTGAGCCATACCGGCCAGGCTCTCCTTGATTCTTAAATGTTGGATATTTATAAGGCTCATAATATGCCCAATTCTTATACCACAAACTCCCTAAGCATATTTTGCCATTCCTGTGGATTCCGTTCCCATGATATGCTAGCAGCTCCTATATAGATACAATCCTAATATCTTGTGAGTTTCAGACATGTGAGCCTTCTGGCCATGTCTTACAGAACCTCAGGTTCAACCAAGACAAAATCCTGCCTTCCTCCTCCAGCCATATGGTTGTTTTAGTTTCTAATTTGCTGAATTGAAACAACATCTACCCTATGATCACAGAGCTAGAAACCTAAAAATCATCATCATTTTTCTCTCCTTCTCCTCCAATGTCAACCCATGGCAGATGCGCAACCTTTGTCATTTCAGTTTTGGAGAACCCCAGAGTTTTGGCATTGTATCACTAGACACTCTGCTTAAAAACATTGAGAAAGGTCATTTTCAAATAGCTGCACATTAGAATCATCTGAGAGACTGTTAAAAAAATATTAGTACCTGGCACCATTCTGAGAAATGCTGACTTAAAATGTGTGTGTGTGTGTGTGTGTGTGTGTGTGTGTATATGAGGTAGGGAGAGGGAAAAAGAGACAGAAACATCAATGATGAGAGAGAATCGCTGATCAGCCACCTCCTGCAAGCCCCCCACTGGGGATCGAGCCCACAACCCAGGCATATGTCCCGACCTGAAATCATACCATGACCTCCTGGTTCATCGGTCCACTCACAACCACCGAGCCCGAGAAATGCTGATCTAATTAGTCTGAGAAGGGTTCCATCATGGTCAGTGCTCTGAAACTTTCACATAATTCTAATGAGTAGCCAGCGCTGAGAGCCACTGGAGAAGAAACTAGTTACTTCCCTCAGGATAAAAGCCCAAATTCTGTTGCCTGATTAGTAAGACCCCTCGCAATCTGGGCCACAGCCATTTCTGCAGCATTACTTCTGTCACCATCTCCCAACCCCACCATGGGCACTTTAATGACAAAATATCAGACCATGTAAATTCTCTTCCATGCATTAGGCTTTTACTCTCCTTACTCAGTGCCTTTGCATGCGCTGTTTCTTCTGTGTGTGATATCCCTGTATTTCCTTACCCGGATCATCTTGACCTGCCCTTTCCCCAGGTCCAAGAAGTCTTGCCTGTCACATCCCCACCAAGCTGAAGGCTGGTCAGATGCCTCTCTCCCGTAGCATCGTGGGCTTCATTGTTATGGGGCATTTGTTAGCCTGGCTTGTCTTAGGAAGTTTCCTTCCTGACTCCGTCTGTGAATGGGAAATGTACCTTTTCCTCTGCCTCACCAGTTCCTGGCCTGGTGGCTTATTCACATGTGCCAATCAAATGCTGCTGAATATTAATGGAGCACATAACATTGAATTCTACTTTTAAATTGTATTCCATTTAGAAATAAAGGTATCTGTTTCACTTCAATATTTCAAATCCGTTATAGTACATATTTTCACCAATTTTCAAACGCATATTCACCAGCCTTAAGCTCACTGTCTTTGCATTCAATTCACCATGCAAGAAAACACATTAGTAAATGCTAGTCAAAGATGTTTCCTAAAAGCAGAATTAGAAAAATCCATTATATTCTCCTGAAATTATTTTTTAATAGGAAAAATTTTCATGAACAACAGAAATGCAGTTGACCAATTTACTGGAGGCATAAAGGTAATTTTCATAGTCTTAAAATCTAAAGTGCTATAAAATTAAAATTACAAGGTTAAGAAGTAAGAGTAAGGGTAAGTGATAATAGATAATAAAGGTAACAATAATATCAAATAAAACACAGGAATTTATCTTGAAAAATATGGCTTTCTGATGGACAAAGACACCAATACCTCATCCTTTTCCACTCCCAGGGACCCACAACTCCCAGGATGCTGGCTATAAATTTAAACTCAATTTTACTTTCAGAAAGTATAGGCCATTCAATGACTTGATGATGGCATTTGGAGACCTAATAAAGACAAGTGATAGTGGCACAGCATTGGCAGCAAAAGAAGGGCAGCCACCACTTACTGAAAGCCCTGGAGTGAAGACAGTGTGAGAGGCACTGTGTGGAGTATTCCTAACCCTCCTGGCTTGGCTGGTGGTGGTGCAGACAGCCAGCGTCTACCCGAGGGTTTATGTCCTCATTCACAGTGAGGCAGAGCCCTGCCCTGGCCCTTGGCAATCAGGAGCAGCCACATGTGACGGGGTGAAGTGCAAACCTCCCAAGCGTGGCTCATAGTAGCCTTTCACATAATCTTTCTCTGTTGTCTTTCTCCTTTCAGGCATTAGAAATAGATGTTTAACCTTTTAAGGTGTGTGGTTGAGAATAGCAACAGCCACTGCATGAAGACCTTTCCTGGCATCTGTTCAAATACTCAGTACTCCTACATGAATGAAACATCACCTTTCCAGTGCTGAGCATGGACACTATGGGATATATTTGGTATTGCAGTTCTCTCAGTACTACATGAAGTGCTGTTGTCCCAACATTAAGTCTTGGGAAACTGCAGTTCAGAGAGAAAGGCGTGGAGATGCAATGTTTCAGCTACAATTAGAATGATTATTACTTACTTCATTCTCTTAATGTTCACTTCAGGGTAATTTATTTAGTGTATATTAACCAACACCCACGCAAAGTGCATTTCAGTAGACATGAAAGTTCTAAGTTCGTATGATATCCATGAACAAGCTCTCAGAAGTCCACATGATAGAGAAAAGCTGAGAACAGCAATAGTTCTCAAGGACAACCATGGTGCATTATCATGTGCTTTCAAGGTAGTCCTTTCCAAGCACATTTGTAAGGTTAAAAGTAGCAACTACTCTCACTTCAGTATAAGTACCCAGAAAACAAAATTGATGGCACCAGGGAGGTGGAAGGATAATACATTTTCACCAAGTGTCTACTAGAAGGAGGGCATTGTTCTGGGCTCTACATGGATAGGATTTTATTTCAGACTCAAAACATACTTAGGAAGTAAAGCAAGCTTATTCCTTATTGACAGATGTGAATGTCACAGTTCACAGAGGTTTGGGGCATTGCTCACATTCGTACCTCTAAGAAAGGAGCAGCTGAGATGGAACACACTTCTGAGCTGCTCACATCCCTCACGCTGTCTACTCAGGACACCATTATGTAATGCAGGGCCTAAGCGCCTTATGGATACGGTGAGAACTATAACTATGTGAAGCCAACCAGATAGAGAACCGCAATCTACAAAAGTGCACACGACACATCAGAGGAGCGGTCCAGCTCCTCTTCGCAGCCAGATAGTGCTGTGCAGAAACATAGGCGCAGGGTCTCCATCCCTTCTGAGTTTTAGAAGCCAAAAATCTCCATTTTTATAGGAGATGTCCATGGCTTAACTGCTGACAGCTAGTTACATATTACCAAGCTAGCCACCAAGGACATCTTTGGCAGGATGGGGTCTACTAGCTGCCAATTTGCAGCTTCTGATTTTAATGGTCATTCAGATCAGGTTGGACTAGTCAGTAGCAAGAAACAGCAGGGACTCCACAAAATACACCTTTAAAACGTAATGCTTTGGAAGGTTCCAAGCCTAGTGAAAGGGAGGCAAAGGCACTTTTTCATTTAAAAAATATGTAAATTCAACTTTACATCTGTCAATGGAAAAGTAGGTGGCAGTTGTACACTTGCTGCCTGGCTATTGATACAGCACAGCCTCATTTTTAAAATTTTTTTATCTATTTTTAAATTTTTTGTTAATCCTCACCTGAATATATTTTTCCATTGCTTTTTCAGAGAGAGTGGAAGGGACGGATGGAGGCAAGAAGGAAGGGAGAGAGAGGGAGAGGGAGTGAAACATTGACGTGAGAGAGAAACATGGATTGGTTGCCCACTGAGGACGGGAGCAAACTCCCAACTGAGGTATGTGTCCTTGACCTGCAAATGGAACCTGCCACCCATTGGTGTACAGGCTGATACTCTACCCACTGAGCAAGGCCAGCCAGGGTGACACAGCCTCACCTTGATCTGAGTACCTGGAGATGTGACTAAGATGAACTTAGGGCTCTAACATTAGTCATGACAGTATTATATTATTACAGGGTTATCTCTCTCTTCTTCCTACAGGGTTGGGGGCCAGAGCACAATCGGGGCTTCTGGTTTATTCTCATATGGATCTTGTTCAGCCTAAGCTATGCTCATTACTAGGGAGCAGACCACCCAGGGAGTCACTAGAAACAATTCCATCTAATTAAAACATAGATAACCCTCAAAAAGGCTGGGATGGGTCCTCTGGGAAGGCCAGGTCTGAGGCCGATTTCCTGACCCGCACTATTCCAGATGTGCACCCGGCTGGGAAAGAGGGTGGAGAGCCCTATAACACAAAGCACACGATCATTTGTCCTGTTCACCTCTCATCCGCCCTTTCTATTAATTTGGACTCTTAACTGCATTTATTCATAGCCGTTAAAGTGAAGAGCCTCTGGCTAACTCGGGCCACTTTGAATAAGTATGCAGAAGAAAAACTGAAATTAGTATTTGAACCTTCCTAATCATATTAGGCCACAGATTTAAAGTCTTTAAAAACATATTCTGTGAGGTAAAAGCTATCTAGATCTGAAAAAGCCTATTTGAAGCCAATTGCCACGGGCACAGCTCTGTATGCTGAGGATGCATCTAATGTCCTTGACATTAGTAATAGTGCATCCTACTTTACAGGAAACAAAGTTTTCACAAAGTTGGTTACTAGGAGATTTTCTGTAAGCAAGCCCAATTCCCCTTTGGACTTCTTATACAATTAGAGCTCTGTATCCACTGGGAGGAAAGATCAAACACATGGAACTAAAATATTTGTGGCAAGAAGAGAATTTAGAAGATGACAGAGCTCAAAAAGATTGCCCAAAAATAAAAATAGTATTTCATCTTGAGTAAAATATGAAGTAATAAACTAACTTGTCTACTCCTCCCACCATCTACAGTCATATATATCTCTTATTCCTATGCTATCGATTTCTTAAAAGTGTAGCAATCTCCTTGATGACAGCTGAATGGGCACATCAGAGACCTAGGTCCTCAACTCAGTACCATCGGAAACCGCCTTGATGATACTGAGTTGAATGCCTCTAGGCTTTCATTTCTTACTGACCAAGTGGCAAGGTTGTGGAGGAGGATCTTCAAAGTCTTAAAAGCCAATAATTCTCATTTTGAGGCAGCTACTAGAACTTAATCTCTTTTTTTCTGCCTGGTATTTTGTAATGTTCAGTAGGATTATTGAAAGATTAAATTTTGCTGCTACTTACAACTTTCTAGTCTAGATTCCTTGACCTTTTCCCTCAAAAAGGGAACTTTTGATTTTCCCAAAGTTCCCTGATCACTAAGAAGTGATATTTTATATGATAGCTATTAGCTAATGAAAACAGTTTAGAACAGTCATTGACATGAGAAAATATGCAATATATTAACAGAAAAATCAGGTTGAATCAGCACCTAAATGTTGAATGTTTCTGATTGCTAAGATTATATAATTGTGTGTGATTATTATGTTGTTTATATTTTTCAGGACTATCCCTCATTTTTCAGAATTAAACACACAATTTTTATAGGAAAATCAAATTAAAATTTACTTAGAAACAGGGGTGAACATTAGACAAAAAGTTCCATGTTGACAGCAACAGGGCTGCTTTGAACAAGTAAGAAGTTTGAGTAAAGCATCCATTCTGATATTCTGCAATGCCCCTTCCATACCAGGTCTTAGCTAATTGGAATGTCACCCCTAGGAAAGGACTCTATACCAGATCCTATCACAGTGTCTAGCAAATATTTGCCCACAAGAAATATTATGGCTGAATCTGAGTTGAAGGTCATTCAATAGAGGAGCTAAAGCTGCCCTCAAAAAATGTCTTAAAGATTGCCCTGCTGGTGGGGCTCAGTTGGTTGAGCATCCTCCCATGAACCAAGAGATTGCTGGTTTGATTCCAGGTTAGGGCACATGCCCGGGTTGCAAGCTTGATCCCGAGTAGGCAGCGTGCAGGCGACATTAGATGGCTGTTTCTCTCTCTCTCTCTCTCTCTCTCTCTCTCTCTCTCTCTCGTCAATAAAAACACATTTTTAAAAATGTCTTAAAGATCTAGAATGCATTCCTCAATGCTAGGATCCGTGGCACCGTCCATGTCTGTGCCACTTTCTGTTCTGGCCCCTGGGCTGCCTGTAAGCACTCCATGCTGTTTTCACAAACACCAGCCCCTACCTTGTTCACTTTTTTTTTTAAAATAGGGAAGTTCTGTTTTAATTAAACAGGAAAAAAGCTGTTCATTTCATTTTAAAACTTCAGTAAATAGTTTTTGAAAACTCCAAGCAATACTGCAAAACCATATTCTTATCAATTTTGGCTCTTGGAAGGGAAGAGTCCGCTAAATAAAATCTGCTGCCTGCTCCTCAAGCATTCATACAAACGACAAGTGGCTCACCAAAGCATCCATGCTTTCCAATCCCCTGGGCTCGATTTCTTGTTCTGACCAATGTAGCAGCTATTTTTATTTTTTGCATTTTTCTCAGTTTTATTGACATGTATTAGACATATAACACTGTAAGTTTAAGGTGTACAACATGATGATTTTATAGCTGTATATATTGCCAAATAAGATTAGTTAACATATCCATCACTTCATAGAATTACCTTTTTTGTGTGTGGTGGGGACATCTAAGGTCTATTCCCTTAGTAACTTTTAAGTATGCAATAGAGTACTGTTAACCATAGTTACCAGAATTTATTTATCTTATAACTGGGAGCTTGCACCCTTTACCACTATCACCTATTTCCCTTAACCCAGAGTCCCTGGCAAACACCAATCTACTCTCTGTTTCTATGAGTTCAGTTTATTTCCTTAAATTGATTTTAGAGGGATAGAGGAAGGGAGGGAGGGTGGGATAGAAAGAAAAAGAGAGAGAGAGAGTGTGTGTGTGTGTGTGAGAGAGAGAGAGAGAGAGAGAGAGAGAGAGAGAGAGAGATACATCAATTGTTGTTCCACTTATTTATGCATTCATTATTTAGTTGATTCTTGTATGTGCCCTGACCAGGAATTGAACCCACAACTGTGACATATGGGGATGACACTATAACCAACCAAGCTACCTGGGCAGTTTTTTGTTTGCTTTTTGTTTTGCTTTTGTTTTGTGTGTGTGTTTTAAGTTTCCACATATAAATGAGATCATATATCTGTCTGACTAATTTCATTTAGCATAATGTCCTCAGGGTTTATCCAGGTTATCCTAAATAGCAGGATTTCCTTCTCTTTTATGGCTGAATAATATTCCATTAAACATATACCACATTTTCTTTACCCAGCCACCTGTCAATGGGCACAGGTTGTTTCTAGGCCTTGGCTGTTCTAAGTAATGCATGCAGCAGCTATTCAATCACCCTTGCTTCTCTGTCTGTCGGTGCTCTTTTTTTATGAATCACAAATACTGCCACCAAGAGAATATTTCTCAAGTTCAATCTGATATGTCACTTTGCTCACCAGCCTTTAATGGCACCCACTGCCTATTAGACAAAAGTCAAGCTCAAGAGCATGACAGCCAAGGTCCTCAGAGCCCCTACCTACATTGCTACCTTATTTCCCATGGCTGCACTCCAGCGCATGGTCTCTAAGTGTGGTCGCCATACCAGCAGCATCAGCAACACCGGCGAACTTAGAAATTAAAATTTTCTAACCACACACACGTAGTGAGCCAGAAACTGGGGGTCGGACACAGAGAGCTGTGTATTAACAAGCCTTCTAGATGATTCTGATGCATGCGAATGTTTGAGATCCCTGCTCTAACCACACTGTAATTCCTTAAGTACTCCCAATACTTCACCAAATTAGTGCTTTTCCTAGGGATGCTTTCCTGCCTGGAAGTGTCACTTCTTCCCTGTCTCCAGGTGGGTAAAAACCCACCAATCCTTTGGGCCAAACCCAATATCAGCTCAACTCTTTCCTAATTTCCTCAACCAGAAATAACTTCTTTAGTATTTGAACTTCTTCAGTCATTGTTTGTATCTTTCTTAGAGCATTTACTGTAGTTTCTCTGGAAAGATGGTTATCTGCATAGTTCTCATCTAGAGTGTGAACTCTTTGAGGGCAACAGGTAATCTGTAACTTCCACAGAAAAAGAGCCAATGATCACAAACAAGGTACATGTCTGTCCAAACGGGGAGAAGTAACTATTGTTTAATATTTAAGATGGTCAGACTTAGCAAATAAAAATAAGGGGCTCCCAGTTAAATTTGAATTTCAGGGAAATATGTAGGGTCAAGATATTGGATGGGACAAACTTATATACTTATCCTCAAAATTATATTTGTTATCAAAATTCAAATTTAACTGGGCATCTGATATTTTATTTGGCAACCCTATCACTATTGTGCATATGTTACTTTGTCTTTAATCAGATTTACCTTCTTGCTATTTCTCTCTCTAGGAAATTGAAAAACATACAACAAAACCTTACATACCCAAATAAATGTTTTCCTTTAAAAAACAAATCACTTTGGAAACACTGTTCTTATTCAATGACAGTGATGCTGCCCAAAACATGTGTGAAATTATTTTTTAATTGTTTGCAAACTCTCTTATTGATTATGCAAGAAAATCAGCCTTTTTTATTGTGGTTCTTCTACACAATATTTATTTTTTAAAATGTTTTATTTTATTGTTTAAAGTATTACAAATAGTAGTACATATGTCTCCCTTCTTTCCCCATTGACCTTCTCCTGGCCTCCCCTCCTCCTCCCCCTGAGCACATGCCCTCACCATCCCCCCCGCAAGTGTCTTGAAAATCAGCCTTTTTATCTGAAACCTGTGCATTTAAAAATACATCAACTGTATTACTATTTTATAACCTGCTTTTATTTTTCAGCACTGATGTCCAATATCTTTTACCTCTTTGAAAATCAAATTTATCTTGGGAGACTTAATACTTGACACCATTGAAAATAATTTTAAAAGACATCTATGGCTTACAAGGGCAATTCCCTAACAAATGCGAAACTGTTCATGAAAGTCCACTAGCTTAACTATATAAGCTTCCAAGGTGTTGATATGAAATTGATATTCAAAGAAATGTGTCAAGGCTGGCTCTCTTTGATTTTTTTTTAAGTCACATTTCCTTATAATCATTCCTCCCTCAAGATTCCAAATTTACACCAGTGCAGATTTCATGCCACCAAACATTAACTCGGCAAAGCAAACCCCAGATGCCACGGTTTCTTCTCAAAGACTCTTTTGATAAGCTTTATATTTATTTTTTAAATTTATTTGTGTACGGCATGTTCACTGTAGAAATTTTGAAAAATATAGAGAAGTATAAGGAAAATATAATAGAATTTTACCATAACAGAGAAAATTACTATTATACCATTAATATTTTATATTCTTTTATATATTATTCATATTTATGTATTTTTGTTTATATGCATAGTTCTAAAAATTGAGATAATACTATAGCTATTTTTATGTTACATAGGTTTTCACTTACTATTTTTTCCAGCTTTTCTTTACAAATAAAATTACAATATATTTAAAGTATACAATGTAATGTATACATTGTGAAATGATTTTTACAGTCCAATTAATTAGCATAGCTATTAGCATTCCCATACTTTTTTATTGTTAGAATGCTTAGCATTTACCTTCTTAGCAAATTCCAAGTCACCATGCTGTATATTGGGTCCTCAGAACTTATTCACCTTATAACTGAACTGTTTGTTTGTACTTATATTTGTACTGTTTTACCAACCTCGCCCCCTTTTCTCACCCCTAACCATGGAACCACCATTCTATTATCTGTTTCTATTAGTTTTACCTTTTTATTTTTATTCTATATATAACTGAGATAATACAGTATTTGTCTTTCTCTGTCTTATTTTACTTAGGATACTATCCTTCATGTTCATCCATTTTGTCAAATGACAGGTTTTTTTTAAAGGCTGAATATTATTCCACTGCATAGATATACCACAATTTTTACTTTACTTCTTTTTCTAAATTTTATTTTTCAATTATAGTTAACATTCAATTTATTGTGTATTAGTTTTAGGTATATAGCATAATGGTTAGATGACCATACAATTTATAGAATGAATCCACCCAATATTTCATGTACCCACCTGGCACCATACTTAGTTATTACAATATTATTGACTATATCTCCTATGCTGTACTTTACATCCATGGGACTATTTTGGAACTAACATTCAATCCCCTTTTCACCCAGTGCTCTAACTGCCCCCCTCTCCTGCAGATAAGCTTTAAAATAAAGGACATGCAACCAAACCAATTAACATGTTCCATTTGGCACCAAATACCACATATGCATATGTGATATCAGTACAACTTCCATAGCTATATATCACATTTAATTCCCGTATATATACATATTATTATTATGTATATATTTACTTATATATCCTTTCTGTGACTGACATACCCTGAAAATGGGGGCTTCTGAGAAAGGACATGGTATATAATCAATGAAGCAGGGAAGGCTCCATCTATAGTCAACAATTTTAGAAATTTGCTTTCTACCTCATAGTAGTTAAAATTCCTGCAGCATACTCCGTCAGCGTGCAGGATCCAACCTTCAAGTGCCATTACTGGAGAATTTGCTTATGCTCTTCAGAGGCACTGGGTTCAAAGCCAATTGGCACTTTGTTGTTCACCTTCCCAATCTCACCCAGACAAGTAGAGAGGAGACAGACGGAGGGTAGCATAAGGTACTGATAATATCCTCCTTTCCTCAAAAACAAAATGAATCAATATGACATGTGTGATGGAGGTTACATGAAAATAAATTTGAGCTTTCTGGAATTTGATATTTCAAAACTGATTTTTAAAGGACATTTCCATAACAATGTTCAGCTCTTTGGGCTGTTGCTAAGCTCACTGATCCAAATAACAATACATTTGGGGTTTCCATATTCTTTGAATTCAAAGAGGGATGGCAATCTAAAAGGGGGTTGTAACAGGTAATGCTTTAATCATCCCAAAAAGCCCTGCATTTCTTTTAACTCTACAAGAGGATTTTAACAGGTTGGTACCTTACTCCTTCTATTAGCACCCACATTTATTCTTTCACAAATCAGCAGAAAATTGTAAAAGTCAATTCCTGGTCAATTCCTGTATCAGTTGGCTACACTAATGAGATAACCACCAATTTTTTAACATAAGGCAAAAACAGTAGCATTGAATAAGTAAACCTGACTTGCATGAGTAGAGGCGACAGCATTTTAATCTTCTTTGCCTCCCCTCCCCACTTCCATGATAAAAGCAATTCCAAAAGTACCACTCTCCCAAGGGTTTTCACCTGAAGCAACAGCCAGACAGGAAGGGTTATTAAAGAAAGTTCTGGTTGACTGAAAGATCCAAGAAGCAGATCTACCACCAAGCAGAAACAGTTATAATTAAAAAGAGCAAATCCAGCCAGGCATGTACAACCTAGAATTAAGACAGGCAAGTTCCTGGTATCAGGGATATAACAATGAAATAAGGAGGTCTTAAAAAGCAATTAAAATTTTAGAATGAGGCCATGAAGATTAAGAAATACAGGCAGTTTGGCATCAGTGAAATCTGTTCAATAATAGAAGACTCAAACTATAGGCTAGGAGAACAAGGTGGAACATTAAATCCTAAGCAGGTTGAACACTGTAATTCCTGATGCTATAAAGACATGGTCTCTGGGCATACATTGAGGGGCAGTAAACTAGGTAGAAAACCAATGACTATGAGTAGAATATAAGAGAAAGACTTTGCTTCAGGAAGAAGAAAGCATCTCCAACACCAGCACTAGATTAGTTACAAGACTAGAAACCCAAACATGGGCCTTAGACCATGTCAAACTCTCTTTTGAACCCAAGAATTTCATCTGCAAACTGGTAATAAAATGGACACAGTTCATGGAAATAGTAAGATACAGAAGCAGAGAACCAGATAGAGCATCAGATACTAACACACATCAGGAACCTGCAGAAAACACGCGCAGGGTCTCAATAAATATTCTTTGATAAAGAAGTCAGGTGGTATCGTGCTGTAGACATGCAGTTGTCACCTGGTGGCCTTCAGGTCACATGTGGTTCACAGATGTGTCTTTTGTTACTTTTTTATATGTTGGCCCACAGGCTATTTTTTATATTGCATTTGTCTACAGCACATAGAAATCGGGATATTTTTCATAAATAATAATAACAAAGAAATTTCTGTTTTCTTTTAAAATACAATAAGGAGTCCTGACAACATTGACTTTGGCTTCTCATGGGCCAACACTTTATTGAAGCTGAGTAGCTACTTATCCCTTTAAACATGGGGTTAGTCAAGCAGCAATCCCCGCCTTCACCATTCACAGGCATCCCATGCCAGTCCCATAGATATTTAAGTCTGCAATGTTTAGAAGATGGTACGTAGTAAAAGAAACGTTCACAGCTATTGTACTCTATGTATCAAGAACATATTCCTGAAATATTCTTTGCATTGGCCCAGAAACAAAACTTAATCTTCACCCAGTACGAGTGGGATAAGCCTAGACAAGACTGACAACAGACATGTGCCCAAGCATTTTTCTTGGTTATGTAAATGCTGGCTTTGTTTCAACAGTTACATTGTTTATAACTAAAGCTGTTGAAAGCCTATTTATTATCTTAAATTTCAACTATTGGGTTCACTTTTGGAAAAGAGGATATGCTGAAAGAATAGGATGCGTATTTTTTTTCTTGCAGTGATTTCACAATACCCCAAATAGAATTAATCTGGAGAAATGCAGATATTTGATTTCAGGTTCCAGGAATATCTCAGAATCTAGTGCAACCGCAAGCCAAAATTTAATTTACCAAAACTTAATCTTTCTTTGTGAAATGATCCATTGAAAACAATAACACCAGAGCTTTGGATACAGA
Organism: Myotis nattereri; assembly: GCF_964212035.1. NCBI lineage: Eukaryota > Metazoa > Chordata > Mammalia > Chiroptera > Vespertilionidae > Myotis > Myotis nattereri. Next base: position 33,104,287 of record NC_138088.1, read on the forward strand.
TGCAGTATATAAAAATAATGGTTTGCTCAGCAGTTTCAAAATACTCTGCATTTATATTTAATAATATCCTCCACTGGGAGTCCAAAAAAGTACTTTATCTCTTCCCTTTCGAAACAGGTTGGGGAATGTTCCGGTCCCTTTAAATCTTGCTGAGGAACATTTGCCACGTCTTGCTTATATATGCCAATTTAAGTTATGACATATTTTGTAAACTGCAGACTTTTAAAGAAAGAACAGCACAGTTCTTATCTAATAAGAAACAGACACAAAGTGTTCTTGTCTTAAATACTCTGGTAGTTGCTGAAATTTACTTTCTAAATAGTCTCCCTTAGAAAAGAAATCAAATTAGTTTCCTGGTGGCTAAGTCTCACCTAAACCATTTTTTTAAAAATTTATATAATTTATTGGGGACCAACAATTGTCAGTACTTGTACAGATAAGTATTATCACATCACATTGATTTTGGACCTGGTATTTGCACTTAATCTTCAATAATCTTCATGAGCAAAATTGATTTATGATGGTACAATCCTGAAAAGTAACACTCCCAGCAGAGATGCACATTTCAGCAGAAAATGGAGCAATCTGCATTTCAGCACATGCATTTTGCAGGGCATGCTTTCAAAGTCACTACACTTCCCAGTCATTAACCCTATTGTGGAAACACACTGTACACATATATATCCAGAAGAGCAGACATTCCCTAGAGAAACTCTCTCTATAACCCAAAGGAACAATTTTTTTAAAAAAATAATAGTGGTACAGAATGGAAAAAAACACCCAAGAGAGTAAAGTACACATCCTGACAAATCTTCCAAAAGGAGAAAAAAAAAATAAAAGGTTATTTGTTTCAGCAGGGCCCTTCATGTGGATGTTTATTGAATTCATATTCTAATCTCCAAGCGTCTGAATACCAAAGCAGAATAGCAATGCAATAAATGCTTTTTATCCCATGAAGTTCCTTTCCTTAGTAGTGGTTTGGTTGGCTCATGCAGTGGGTTTTGGTTTTTGGTTTTTTTGTGAGAGGAGAGGAGAGGAAAAGAGAGGGGAGGGGAGGGAAGAAACTAACTCCATTGGTTGCCTCCTATTCAGGCCCCAACCAGGGATGAACCCACAACCTGGTATGCACTCTGACTAAACATCAAACCTGCCACCTTTTGGTGTCGGGACAACACTCCAAGCAACAGAGTCACTCAGCCAGTGTGGCTTTACCGTGTTTTATGTGTAAGAAAGTATAGAGCTGTTTTCCACAGAGCTGCAGGGCACTGGAGTTGCCAGGTACAGCATGTGCAGTAGGTAAGAGCGCAGTCACTAGAGACAGACATGGCTCCATGTGGGTCCCGGCTCTGCCACATCCTACTTTACATCTCAGCACCTCAGCTCTCCAGCTCCCACAAATACAAAATAGGGATAATAGCATCCCCTCAGGGGTACTGTCGAGGGGAAGTGAAATAAGATAATGTATACAAATCACATACCACAGTCCCTAGCACATGGAGAGGACACAGCTAATGATAATAATCATAGCTGTTATGTGTGTGCTTTAAGAAAAATTACATATTTGAGATATATCTGCTAAAAGGCTATTCTTGACAAGAAATAGTATGCACTCAACCTCATTCTCATTAAAGCTTTAGGTAAAAATAAAAATAAAAAAATAATTTTAAAAAAAGCTTTAGGTAAGTACTGATGGTTGCACATATGTAATTGTATGTATATTTGTATATATGTATATGTGTGGATATATTACAGATGTATCCTATGTAATAAAAGGCTAATATGCAAATAGACCGAACAGCGGAACAACTGGAACAACTGAACAACCCAACAACCAGTTGCTATGATGTGTGCTGACCACCATGGGGCATGTGTGAAACATGGTGGGCATTGGCCATGGCAGGATGGTGGAACAGGTGAGAGGGCTCCAGATCAAGGTGGGGTGCAGGTCGCTCTCATCGGGGCGAGCCTCTGGTGGTTACTAAAAATTATTTGCCTCTGTGCACCATGGTCCCATCCGGTGCTTATACCTGCTGCTGGCGCCAGCCCCGCTCACACCCACTGCCAGGACCGGAGCCACCACTCGCACCCACTGCCAGTGCCGGCCCCGCTTGCACCTGCAGCCAGCACCGGAGCCGCCACTCGCACCCATTGCTGGTGCCCAGTGCCAGTCCTGATTACTTGGCTCCATCAGTGGGTGCCAGCTGCAGCTGCCAGCCCTGATCGCCCCTAAGGGCTTCTCCACCTCCCCCTGCTCCTGAGGGGCGACTGGGGCAGCAGCCGCCTCTCACACCCACTGCTGGCGCTGGCCCCAATTGCTCTGCGCCCTCAACGGGTGCAAGTGGGGCCTGCGCTGTCAGTGCATGGGAGCAGTAGGTGCGGGAGCAGGGCTGCCGGTAGACAGGAGACTGGGGGCCATGGCGGGAGGGACTAGGCGGGGCCATGGAAGATGGGCTGAGACCCACCCCTTTGCCTACTGCAGCCTCACGGCCCACAGTTCCTTTCAAGGTGCACAAATTCATGCACTGGGCCCCTAATACTTACATATAGATACATACATATTGTAGGTTAAACAGTTGGCATAAAATAAAGAAAGGAAGATAAGACAGAAATTAAAGATTTAAGTCATTAGGTACTGGCATGTGTCCTCTTTCCTCTCTTTCTTTTGAAAACCTCTTTAAATATCCCAAACCATACATTATCTACGTCACATGCTTTGAATCTGGTAATAACAACAAAAAATGTAAGAATGTTCTAGTGGCTATTTCTCCACAGTCTCTGAATTTTTGAATGTTTTGCTGCACAGTAGTCCCCCCTTACCCTTGGTTTGCTTTCAGTGGTTTCAGTTACAGGCTGTCAACCACTGCCTGAAAAAATCAATGGAAAATTCCAGAAACAAACAATTCATAAATTTAAAATTGAGCATCCACACTGTGTATGTTAGTCACTTAGCAGTGATCTTGGTTATCAGATCAACACTTTGTTCCACTGTACTGTTAGAATGGTTCTATTTTATTATTAGATATTGTTGTTAATCTCTTACCATGCCTAACTTATAAATGAAACTCTACCATAGGTATATATGTATAGGAAATAATAGTTTGCAAGGGGTTTGGTACTATCTGTGGTTTTAAGCATCAACTGGGGGTCTTGAAACATATCCCCCTCAGATAAGGGGGGCTACTATATTTCTAAATTACTAAAAGAACCTACACTGCAGGGATGGAGATAGTGTTATGCTTTATACTGGGGGAAATACCATTTTGGAGTCCCTAGAAGCCCTACACATAAGTTGTGTATCAGGAAATGAGCCTGATTAGTTCTCACCTGTGGTCTCACTCACCCTCCCCTGCTAATTCATTTGTTTCTCTTTCACTGATCCACCTTCCTCCTACCCTGGAAATGTGAGTATACTCTAGGCCAGGGGTGGGCAACCTTTTGTGAGTGCGTGCCAAAACCAGCAAAATCTCTGACTCAAAATTCTTCTGCATGCCAACCCTAACTTTTTGAGAACATGTTACGCCTACTTGATATCTCTTAAGGTGTACGTATGTGAAGAACCTTGAAGAAATAATAAAATTCATTCGAGCGACAAAAACACAGTATATGATGATGAAAAATACATTTATTTTTTAATGTATACATGTACACTGATAGTCCGACAGAAAACTTTATGGCTCCGTTTGATATTATCAGTGGGACTTTTGCTGCTGCATCACTGATGACAGAGATTTTATAAGTACCGCGTGCTAACCGATTGCGCCACTGGAGCTCCTAATGATGACAAAGATTTTACATCAGGTTTATATTTCGTGACCTTCAGAGATATGCACGAGCTACTACTTTCATCCGTCCGGCTACTCCTATTATGAGACTTAACAAAATTCATCACTGAGAACAAAGATTCACAAGCGTATGTGGATGAAACCAAAACACTGGTCGGGTCTAGGAAGGCAGGGAGAGTTAAGGCAGAGGCATAGAAATTGCTCTTCCCCTCTCTCGTCAATCCATGTCTATGGTCTTTAAGATAACTTGTTATCTAAAATTATTTATTTATCTGAGATGCACCTACACTGAATTTATCTGAAAAATAAAAAAGTCAATATTAAGAAGAAAATTGTAAGTGGAAGATTATAAGAGAGGGTTTCGCGTGCCAGCAAAAGTTATGGCGTGCCATGTTTGGCACGCGTGCCAGGGGTTGCCCACCCCTGATCTAGGCCCAGGCCTTGCCATACTACAGGATTTTACCATAACTCCTATGGTGACTAGTAGTATTTTCACCTGCCTGGTGTCCACACTCCTTTCTTATGGCCAAAACAAAACAACCTTGATTTTCTTTACAGCTATCCTCATTATTATGCTTTCCAGGTTTTGTTTAAGTGCATTTTGATGGACATTGTACCACCCTTGACTCTAGGGATAGATCTGGTTAATCAGAGTCACAGCAATTGGTTCAGGGTCGAGGGACTGTTGCAAGGTTTTCCAGACAGAGTGACTCCTGGCACTTACTCAGGACTTGGTGAAAAGAGGAGCTGTTTTTGCAGGAGCGGCAACCCCGGTAGAATGTGCCATATAATCAAAAGGGCCACCTGAGAAAGAGGCTGACAGAATAAAGCAGAGATGAGATCAAATTCCCTGACCACGTAAACACTTCGGTCCAGTCATGCCTACAGCTAGGCTTGACCTGGGTCATGCTGTTACATGAGTCCATAAAGTCAATCTTCAAGTCAGTCTCTGATGGGTTTCTATCTCTGCCAAGCAAAAGTATTCTGGTTAATAAAGCTTAGTTTTAATTCAATACATATGTATTGGGATACATATCTGCCAGGCATTTTGCCAAGTGCTGCAAATCTCTAACTCTCATGTGATTTTGACTTTCACCTGCACATGACATTCATTCTAATCTATAGCACCAGCTCCTCTAATTTTGAAATTCATCATACATCTCCAACGTCCTGATGAACAGCTAGCTCTAAGTGCCCCAATGATTCTGCAAAACAGGACCATAAAACACAAAACTATCTTCTCTGATTAAAAAAAAATAAAACACACACACACACACACACACACACACACACAAAAAAAAAAAAACACACAAAAAACCTCTCCTCTGGATTTTGCTATTTCCTTTGCTATCCCACCAATTTTTAAGGCTCAGCCCCCAGGAGATTTGCTTTGGGCTATCTTAGCCCCTATATACAACCACTTGTCCTGTCTTAATTTTTCAAAACTTGTCTCATCTTTCCCTTCAGGCCCATCTCTTTCATGTTATTATTTGAATCTTTATATTTGGAATACTTTACCTCTTCAATACTTTGCCCCCTTCATGTCCCATCCTACTCATATTTTTCAAATTAATATTTGCATATATTTCAAATTAATATTGATTCCTTTATGTCAGAATCCTGTTCTGGAAGCTTCTGTAGTCCAGAGGTGTCTTAGCCTGGGCTTTAGACTCTTCACAATCTCCCTTACTTTCCAGTTTCATCTATGTCACAAATGCCTTCACCTAGCTGATCCATCCATTGCCCCTAAATTAAATTTAACCTTTCTTTCTTGGTTCATCTTCCTGGATTGTATTCCCTCCTTTCCACTTGTCTAAAGTCCATCTTTCTTTCAATACCCAGCCCAAATTCTCCCTCCTCTTAGAGTAGTCTCCAAACGTCATAGACTTCTTCACTGTCCATTCCTGAAGTCTGATGGCATCTTTATCCATAGTGTTCCTCTAGCATATGATGTGACTATGCCATAATGTTACTTGTACATATTTTATATATCCTATCCACCCCCACCATCGCAGGCATGGGGCCATGTCTACACGTTATCTAAAAGTGCAGTCTACTCTTACTGGGTCACACAACAGTGCTTAAACAGATTTCTTGATCATGGGGCTGAAAAAAAATCTCAGGATTTATTCATTCATTCCATTGTTGAGTGTCAGATTATGTATCAAGAATGGAGTGCAAAAAGTAGGCACTGTCCCTACTGGTGTTTAGTAAATGGGACAACTTGCACTCAAGTAATCATACAAATAAATAAAAACTCTGTGAAAGTACTCAGAGAAGCTGTCTAGGGTGGGCTCATGAGAAGATCAGACATATTTTCTCTGAGGAAGTATAAAATCAAAGTGGTTTCTTACTTTTACTTTCATTCAACTTCAGACACTCAGGTAAAATTTTCCTTCATTTGCAAGTGTAAATATGACCATAATTATATATATGTATATTTAAAGTACTGGGGAAATTTATAAATAATGTAGATAATAAATAATAATGCTGGGCTAAATGACTCTAAGTCTATAACTTGGACACATTTAAGCCTTCTCTGGGCCATTATTTCCTTACCAACAAAAAGACTGGAGATTGCCTACACAACATCCATTCTCCCTTTCTTCCTTTCAAAAGGAACCTCATTTTATTCAGTTGACCATCCCACACCACATGACTCCGGGGAAGTACTAGTATCCCTAATTCCCAGCTCCCCAAACGGTCAGGATCCCTTTATAGCAATCGTGGCAATTCCATGCCTCTGCATGTGGCCCAACAAGGAAATGAGAATGTCTGCTGGGAAGCATCTGGTAAGGGGTTCCTTCCTCTGGAAAAGAAGCTAAGAAAGAAATGACCTCGGGGCTTCCTCTGAACACTGGGGGCCTGGGCCCCTGCAGCAGCTTGCTGCCAATCTGAGCAGAAAATCAACACTTTGTGGAGACACATCCACATCGGAAAACTTCAGGGATGCTGTCACACCACACCCGGGGTGCAGGCTGTCTCAGAACTCCTTACGTGAGATAATAAATGCCCTTATTTAAGTCAATTTGAGACAGTTTGAGGCAGGGTTTTCTGTTAACTGCAGCCAAAATCATCTTGATGGATACCTGAGAGAAACGGGCCTACATGAGCCCTTGAGTTCTAAAAGTGTGTGTTTCTAAAGCTTACATTTTCTCTTTTAGTCTAAACATACAAGCTATGAAATCAGTTTCTTAAACGTAGAAGTAACTATATTTACTTGTCAAGGCTAGTGAGTGAATTAGGTAACTTCTAACTCTTTCCCAGTCAAAACCCATGTAAAGATTCAATTCCATGAATTATTTCTATTTTAAAATCTTGCATGTTTATTTGCATTATTATCATTGCTTATACTTGGCATTCAATCTTGATTTCATTGAATGTACACCATTAGATGTGGTGGGAGATCATTACCTTATAGAAAAAAAACTGTTTTCTTATATTCTTTCTTTAAAATTGTCACTTATATCTGTGGCTGTGAAAGCAGAAATGACTCTAACTTCAGCTAACCTCATCCATGTGATTACTTGGGGAATTCTCTCCTGAATTACATTTCCCTCAGTCCATCAAAACGAGCAGAAGCCACATGTCTGTCATATTATTAATCTGGGCCTGAGAACATGCCATCAGTCTATATTTTGACTGCTTTCTGTCCTTCAGGTAATATAAATTTGGTTTCAATCAGAACCCCAGCTTTTCATACAAGTCACTTCTTCAATGATATTTTCAGTCTAAAGAAATAAATAACGACTAAGTTGTTTCCATTCTTATGAAGTATCTAATATTATCCTGAATACAAATTAACTTATCCCAGGGCAGTCAGGTACTGTAGCTCAATTACCTATAAAACAAAATTCCCTAAAGAAAAGCACTGAATTCATTTTGCATTACATAACATTTCCCTGCCATGTGTGATGCCATTAGTGCTTTACAATCTATGATTCTAAAATCAATTCCTTATGATTGCCTTTTTTCCTCTCACTGTATTACCTGATTGAAAAATTGAACAGAATGGCCAAATGGTGCTCCATTTGGATTAGACTAAGAGTACTTAGTTCAGTAAGTCCCCTTATAGTTAGTACTGAAAACAAATATCTAACTTTTTGCACAATACCTTGTAAAAATATATACACTGGGCACCATTATGACTGAGACATAAAAATTGCAATATTTCATAAGTGTACCAAAGATAAAAACAGTTACATTTTCCTAGAAAAGTTGTTAGAACACTTGTGAAATTAAAAAGGACCTTATTGTAAGTCAAAAGAAACACTTGAAAAAAGTAGCCACTACTTCAACCATAGAATTTCTTTCAATGATTTCTTAAAACCCAAGTAGTAAAATCTTGAATGTGGTACATATACGTACATACATACACAGTTTTGATCTCCCATTGCTTTCATTTCAACTGCCATCAACTGGAAACATTAAAAGTTCATGAGGATGAACTGTCAGATTGATCCACAATGATCACAGTCTGTGCTGCCCTTACAAAAAACGTGGCAATACTTTTCTTCCAGGCTGTTTGATTTGCAACACAGAAACAATATGTGACTGTTGCTATCAGAGACTCTTTCTGAGAAGAAAAATAACTTCTAATCTTTTGATGCATAATAATATGAAATCTTAAGTCCTCTGACAAAATACATTTTGCCTTTACAGAGACTAAAAGGATGCAAAGCTCTGTAGTCCTTTCGCCTTGAAGAGGCTGCCTGTGTTCTGGGCCACCTCCACACCTCTGCTGATAACGAGTGAAAGCCATGGTTGTGAATGCTTCAAAGGGAACACAAAGTGCAAAACAGCAGACAAGAGCCCCCTCCTTCTCGGACCAACCTTGACTTCCCTGAGCCTCCCGGATGGGGTTCAGAAAGTAGAATGTGCACATAATTGGCTTGGCGATGAATGAAATAGGTAACATCGACTCAGAGGTTAAGTAAAACTCTTTGATCTCAAAATCAGACTTGACTCCTCGTGGTGAAAAGAGAGATCTACTCAGAAAAGAAGAAGGAGTTCTTTTTCCTGTCACAGACGAAGCTCAGGGAAGGAACATTTGAAAATAAAATAAAACCAACCTCACAAAACAGCTCCATTCAAACTTCGTTAGTACACAAGATTTACAAGGAATAAAACTGCTCGCGATCGACAGTTTTCTAACTGCTGAGAGCTGAGAACATTTAGTGAACTAGCACTTCCTTTCTGGAAAATGGTGATCTGAAAAGGTGCATTACCTTCTGAAAAGATTGTTTATCCCATCAGCAATACAGTGCTGTTGTTCCTTACACAAACGTAAGTGAGGGGAACACTGTAACGATCACTATAGTAGTTTCTATGCTTTGCCATACTAATGTTGATGCCTGAAATTCGTTGATGAGTGAGAAAAAAAACAGCTATATTTTGCAAATGAAATCCACCAAACTGGTGTAGAGGGACAACCAAAATGCTTGCCAGGGATGTTAACCACAAGTGGGCCTCTCTGGTGGGTCGGTTTAATACTCACACATGGCTCACCTCTTGCCAGATATTCTTTGATTTATCAAAACCATTCTCTTCCTCTGCTTTCGGCTGCTTCCAATAAAACCAGAAATGACTGCCAGTTTCAAGCTTCTAGGGCAGTGATGGCAAACCTGTGACACGCGTGTCAGAGGTGACACGCGAACTCATTGTTTTGGTTGATTTTTCTTTGTTAAATGGCATTTAAATATATAAAATAAATATCAAAAATATAAATCTTTGTTTGACTATGGTTGCAAAGATCAAAAAATTTCTATATGTGACAAGGCACCAGAGTTAAGTTAGGGTTTTTCACGGAGCTCAAAAGGTTCGCCATCACTGTTCTAGGGCAAGCATGTCAAACTCAAAGGCTAACATGGGCCAAATAAACCAGGCATGTGGCCCACAGGCTGTGAGTTCGACATGCTTGCTCTAGGGGCTTCAATATGCTTTCTTTCTTTTTTTTTTTTCTTTGTTTTGTTTGTTTGTTTTCGCCTTCAAGATAAAATTACAGTGGTTTTGTTTGTTTTATTTAAAGGATAAAGAACTGGCTTCTTTCACTACAAAGAAGCTTATTTGTGGTAAGACTAGATTTGAACTCACATCTGACTGGTTGAAAATTCCATGTTGCTCCTACTATGCTACCCTGCCAAGAAATGTTGAGGTCAGTAGGGATAAATGCCGAGTTATAGTGAAAACTGCCATTACTTCATAGAAAAGAAGGAACTTCATGGAATTTATTGAGGACTTTTTTTTTTTTGGCTTTATCATTGTAAAATTTAGATGTGCCCGTGTTCAAATACATATAATTTGTTCTCTAGAGAATTTAATATATTTTATAAAATACTCTTTTTAGTAACATGGCTTTTCAAAACTCTCCATTTTATAGAAGCATACTTTTCATATTTGTTTAAAAAACAGCGTTGCGTATTTGACAGGCATTTATCCATGTGTTGGTGTTACAGTAGTAGGTGTATTTACAGCAAAATCATTGCTAACATCAATCAAATTGATACAATACACCAAAAGTATTATCATCTAGAGCAGTGGTTCTCAACCTTCTGGCCCTTTAAATACAGTTCCTCATGTTGTGACGCAACCATAAAATTATTTTCGTGGCTACTTCATAACTGTGATGTTGCTTCTGTTATGAATCGTCATGTAAATATCTGATATGCAGGATGGTTTTAGGCGACCCCTGTGAAAGGGTCGTTCGGCCGCCAAAGGGGTCGCGACCCACAGGTTGAGAACCGCTGCTCTAGAGACTTGCACTGCCTACTTTGTATGATGATGAATGCTGTACGCCAAGCATGTCAAACTCATGGCCTGCAGGCCATATGCCTTATTTATTTGGCCCGTGTTAGCTTTTGAGTGTGACATGCTTGCTGTACACAAAGCACTCAGATTCTAGTTTCCCTTGCTTTGATGCTTTTATTTTCTAAGTGGGGCTCTATGTACCAACACATGGCCTGATCTGACACACCTGGTATTTTCCTTTGAAAGGGGGAGAAAACAAAATCATGAGTGTGCACACACACACTTAAATTAAGCTATCAACACATATACATAATATTCCCATTATATGTTATTGCCTGAGTCTTCAGTTATTAATATGAGCAGTCAACTACGATTACATCAATATCTCATTTTTATTTTTTATTTTTTTTCTTGTATGTATAACCAATACCCAGAAGGACCAGAGAGAACTTTCCACATCTGGTAACTGCTTAGCTTAAGATCTGGGAGAAACATTTGCACTGTGAACCACAGAACTTCCCAACTTTGAGTAGAGTTCTGTCTTTTGTTTCAAGTATTTAAGAGCCAGAGATCTTTCTTAACAGAATTATATGTGCACATTTTCTGAAGTATATTACTTAGGTACTATGTTATCTGTTTCCAAGGAGCTTGTTTGTATTGAAAAAGATATGCAAGTTATAATTATTACAATAGCTTTAACTCAAAAGAATGTCACAATGCAACTGTAAACCTACTAGAGGCCCAGTGCATGAATTCATGCATGGCTGGGGTCCCTCGGCCTGACCAGCAATCGGAGCCAATCTGGGCCAGCCAGCTGGGGGGAGGGACTGCGGGAGGTTGGCCAGCTGCAGAAGGTTGGCTGTGGGAACACACTGACCACCAACGGGCAGCTCCTGCATTGAGCGTCTGCCCCCTGGTGGTCATGTGTGTCATAGCAACCCGTCAACCCGTTGTTCGGCCGGCTGGTTGTAACGGTTACTTAGGCTTTTATATATAGAGATGTTTGCCAACCTTTGTATATTAGAAAATGATAATATTTTCATTCTTTTGAAAGATTTATTTATATAAGTTGGCTCCAACTTAATTATAAACTCATCACCTGAACATGAAGGGTCTTTAGTGACCTGAATTAAAATTTTTAGATTCAAACCAGGCAAATAGGAATGCTGCACACTTTGGCCACGTGTTTTGTTATACGGAATTAGCTGGCCCATCCAAATGGAAATGAATTACATACATCCTTCGAAGTGGCATTCCCTCTCATAGGTCAACCCATACCACCCCAAAATGTTCATAACTGATAAAATGCTTCTAAGATGATTGACACCTAGTAGAGGAAAAGAAATCCCAAACTTCCTGCCAAGGCTTGGGTATGCCAGGGCAAAGCAGAAACTAACAGATGTCCCTGACAGTTTCCGAAACAGGTGCATGGTCAGCCTCAGAGGGACACATAACACAACTCTGTATCGAAACAGGCAGAGCAAGCAATGCAGAGTTGTCCCCAGCCCCAAACTGCTATAATCAATTCTATACAATAAATATTAATGTGTTGTCTACCATGTATTTGGCACTTTGGAAATACAGGGTGTCCCAGAAAAATGTATACACACTTAAACAGCAGATCGCTGAATTCTGCAATGAAAAGTATTTTAATAAACACTGCCTTTATAATTATTCAAAGTGTGTATATATATTTTTTGGGGGAAACACTATGTCAGTGATGGCGAACCTTTGGAGCTCAGTGTGTCAGCATTTTGAAAAAGCCTAACTTAACTCTGGTGCCGTGTCACATATAGAAATTTTTTGATATTTGCAACCATAGTAAAACAAAGATTTATATATTTAATATTTATTTTATATATTTAAATGCCATTTAACCAAGAAAAATCAACAAAAAAAATGAGTTCGCGTGTCACCTCTGACACGCGTGTCATAGGTTCGCCATCACTGCCCTATATAAAGGTGGAACCAACGGGTTCCTGTGTATCCATGAAGCAGCGAAGAAAGTTGTCCTTTGTTTAAGACATATCAGGGAGTAGCTCTTTAATTGGTATAGAGTTTCAGTTATGCAAGATAAATCCATTATAGAGATCTGTTGTACAACAAATGTCATAATTAACAGTACTCTACTATACACTTAAAAAATTGGTAAGAGAGTAGATTTCATGTTAAGTGTTCTTATCTCACACACAGAATACAAAGGAACACAGGAAATTTTTATAGTGATAAATATGTGTATTATCCATCTAATGTTGATGTAAAGGGTATATGCCCAAACTCACCAAATTATGCACTTTAAATATGTGCTGGTTTTTGTATATCAATTACACTTCAATAAAGCTGTTACAATTATAATGGGATTAAAAAGAGGTTGGGGGACAAGAAGAGGTAACCAAAGAACTTCTATACTTATATGCATAGCCCATGGACATGGGAAATAGGGGGGTGAAGTGGTGAAGATGGGGGGCAGTTTAAGGGCTAGGAGAAGATGGGAAGAGAGAGAAAATGGGAGATAGCTGTAATACTATCAACAATAAAAAAGAAAAAAAGAAATGTCATTACAATGAGTATTTAGGAAAAAAATCTGTCTACAGAGATGGATGGGAGGAGATATGCCATGACATAAAAAGAGAGTACAGTATTGTGGTTAAGAGTTCTAGTTACATATTCTCTCAGCTTTCTCATCAATAAAAGAGGAATGACAGGGTATTACTGAGAGGAATAGAAGGTGTAGGGCAGCGATTCTCAACCTTTGGGTCATGACCCCTTTGGGGGTCGAACAACCCTTTCACAGGGGTCGCCTAAGACCATCAGAAAACACATATATAATTACATATTGTTTACAGTAGCAAAATTACAGTTATGAAGTAGCAACAAAAATAATTTTATGGTTGGGGTTCACCACATTAGGAAGGTTGAGAACCACTGGTGTAGGGCATATAGAGAACTTAGCACACACTCTATGTGCAATATAATTCTTCTACTTCCTCCCCTTCTTCTTACATCTATTACTATAAGGAAGTTTGTAAAGGAGATTGAATGGCCTGTCCAAGAAGCTATGTCTCCCATCGTTTCACGATTCCATTTCGTCATGAATGGAGTTATGCACACTCCCAGGTTGAAAAGGAAAAGGCAGTGTTTTGTAAGCAGAAAATTGCACAAACTTCCAGAGAGGAGAGGCCTGCCTTGTAAAAGAGAATCCCACAAACCGCCTCGCTTCCTGCAGTAAGCAGGGAGACACTCAGCCTTCCGAGAGAAAACAGCCGACAGGTCATCCATCAGAGTCTGAGGCTGCTTTAGGCGATTCACCGGTTTCCAAGAAAGGCCTTCGCCTCTCCATGACAGGTTACTCCATCACCCAAAGCACCCTTCACACTTTTCCATTGTTTAAACTTATTCCCAGATCAATGATCCAATTCAAGTCTCGGGCACTCATTCACTCTTACTGCCTCCAAATGCCACGAAATGATACTCTACTGCTTAATATCACTGCTATTTATTAGATTCTCCTACAGATTTTCCTAGTATTGCTCAACCTGTGGTCCTTTTTTTGCTACCAAATATTCCTCCTCCACCCCCATCCCCACTTGCTACAATCAAGACAGGTTTAGTTGTCTGCCCATTCTCATGGCTGCAGGTGGCCTTTCGCCAAAATGTGGTGAAGGTCACAGTAGGGAGTGACATCAGCACAGCCCTGGAATGAGAGGGGGCAAGCCTCGTCTCTGCCATTTACTGTCTGAGACTCAGGGATGTCACTCCATCTTGCAGGGTCCCTGTTTTCTCCTTTGATAAACAAAACACCCAGATATTGAAGAGTTAAACAAACATGGATATATTCTAAACTACAAAGCATATGGACAGAAAGTATTACTTACTCGTTTGAATCTACCTAAGCACACCATGATATAAAGTCTGTAATTGTAAATTTTTCACTTAGAATACAAAGACAATAAATATTCCCGGCGGCTAGGATGTATGCTCCACGATTGCAGGGTTGTGCATACTGGCCTGTGTATACTGGTCTATGGAAGCACAAGAACAATGCATCACACATAGTAGAAGCACAGTTTTTACTGCGGAATGAATGAAAATTATCCTTTGTTAAAGACAGCCATTTGTAATATGTTATTACTTGGAATTCTCATAATAAACTTTCACGTCTTCACCTTGGTTCTGTCTTCTTCACTAATGAAAATTGAGTTATTTTGCAAATAAAAATGGAGGAAATAGAATATAAGACTTCATTAGAGGCTGAATCACCACCTAGAAATATGTCTGAATAGAAAGCAGCAATTAAATTATAATTTGCCTTAAATAGCTAAGACAGTAGGCACTGTGTACTACCATTTATAAACAGCAAATTAAAAATGGCAGTCTCCAGCTTTATATTTTATACACATTACTGAAAATGACTTACACTTTACATTTTCTGACATAACCTGTTTGTCAAATACTTTTCATATTAATAGTCAAGTGCATGTGCTAGGGTTAGCAATGCTGTAATATATGTACTATCTTATATTCATTGATTTGGACCCATGACAATATTTCTTTTTTAAAAAATATATTTTATTGATTTTTTACAGAGAGTAAGGGAGAGGGATAGAGAGTTAGAAATATCAATGAGAGAGAAAGATCGATCAGCTGCCTCCTGCACACTCCCTACCAGGGACATGCCATAGACCAGAATTGAACCTGGGACCCTTCAGTCCACAGGCCGACGCTCTATCCACTGAGCCAAACTGGTCAGGGCATAACAATATTTCTTTACTGGCCTTCCCTTAGAGCCTATTCTTCCAAAGCCTTTATTTCACTTTGAGTTGCTAAAATTTGTTTGCCTCTACTTTTTTGGGGGGAGAATGATTTTAAAAGGTGAGTTTAGCATATCTACTATTTTAAAAAAGCACTAACTGCCTGCCTCTCCTCTTTGAGAAAACAAAACTGTCATGCTTTTCTGTTGTCATTTAATAAATAATCAACTTGCATTAGATCTCCTATTGTTTTTAATCCTTCTTGAGCAGATAAAATTTTACCTTTTGGTGAATATTTTTTTTCCTTAATCTGACCTATCTCTTCATTATTCAGTTACCAATTCCTAAGACCAATTAACAGTTCATTCATGTGTCCATTCATTCAACAAACTTAACAGTTGTCTGTGATGGGGCTGCACTCTGCTGGGCCCTGAGGATTTGGGAGTAAACAAGTTAAACAAGGGCCTGGGTGATTAGCCCCCATTAAAAATGCAAAAAAGTTTTGCTGTGTATATTCAATTGTCCAGGGTATAAAGCTCAGCAGATATTTATTTAAATAACTAGAGGCCCAGTGCATGAAATTTGTGCACTCGGAGGGCGGGGGGGGGGGGGGAGGGGGGCGGGTGTCCTCAGCCTGGCCTGCACCCTCTCCAATCTGGGACATCCCTCTAGCAATCCAGGACTGCTGGCTCCTAATTGCTTACCTGCCTGCCTGCCTGATCACCCCTAACCCCTCTGCCTGCCTGCCTGCCTGATTGCCCCTAACTGTTCCTCTGCCTGCCTGATCACCCCTAACTGCCCCTGCCTGCCTGGTCACCTCTAACTGCCCTCCTCTGCCGGCCTGGTCATCCCTAACTGCCCTCCCCTGCCAGCCTGGTCGCCTCTAACTGCCTCTGCCTCTGCCTCGGCCCTGATACCATGGCTTTGTCTGAAAGGACATCTGGAAGGATGTCTGGAAGATGTCCGGTCTAATTAGCATATTACCCTTTTATTAGTACAGATTATCTCATTGGAAATACCATTTCTCCAGTTTTCCCCTTGAATATTTTCTTCTCTTCACATGTGTCTGAAGATCAAGAAATATGTTTTGCCCATGTAATTCCTTAATCTCCTCTTTTTTTTCTGAATTAAAATAGATATCTAAGTTCCAGATGTGCAATTAATTCATTTCTCTGTTGCATTTTAAAGTACTATACAAAGGGTGAAGGAAGGGAAATTAGTCCACTAAACATAGCAATAAAAACTGTCAATATATCTGCATCATTTCACCAATGCCCTTAAAACTAATTGTGCTCTAAAGCAAGCTTGACAGGTAGGAATAAACATGGTCCTTTCATCTTCTTGACTGCTATTTCCCCACAAGTCCCACAGGCCATGTGGGAACCCCATTATTTACTGCTCCATTAGTGTTCTTGCTGTATAATTTTCTTCCCCCTTACCTTTTTGTTCTCCCCTGCTCATAATGATCTGTTCTTGATCTCAAATCCAGAGCCACAAACACATTGTCATGAACCAAAGCCAGACAATACAAATACTGCTTTTGACTCCTGAGGTTGAACATTTTCATTGCATTATCTGACGATATTTAACCACTGGCAGATATCATATAAATGTCCCAATGTCTAAGTTCCCGTGAAAGCTGGAAAGATTTGGCTACAGAGCATCAGTAAAGAGCTGAAATTTCAGATAAGTGGCAACAAACAAGTGTTATCCCACTCACCACAGTCCCCAACTCTTATTAATTGATCCCAAGGCCAAGGGCCAACCAGTTGCTACTTATTCTCATGCTTGTACTACTGGTTTTCCTATTGTTGGAAAATATTTCCTGTACCAATATCTGTCAGAAAAGTTGAAAAATAAGATTAATCAAATTAACCCATTACTTTTTAAATTTTTTTTTATTTAATGCCAGGGGTTAACAAACTTTTTCTACAAAGGGCTACATAGAAAAAAATGTTTTAGGCTTTAAGTCATATTGTTTGTGCTACAACTGCTCAACTCTAATTCTAGTACAGCATAACACAGTCACAGACACTATGAGAATGAATGAGCTGACTGTGTTCCAATAAAAATTTATTTATAATAATAAGTAGAAGGCTGAATTTGGGTCATAGTTTGCTGACTCCTGTTTTATTCTACCTATCTGGATACTTTAGGCATGTGACTTCTGCCCTATTCCTTTTGAGCTATATTATCTCTCAAACCAAGTGTTTTTCAGATTCCCTCTTACTTTGGACTCCTTTTTTTGTTAATGTCCATACTATTTCAAAAGAGTCATTATAAGATGCTGTCACATTCTTTATTAATTTTTTTGTTCCAGAGAAAGTCAGCCTATCTTGGGGAGCAGACAAGTGTATGTCTCAAGAATACTATAATAGTAGGTGCATAGCTATGAAGTTGTTGCTCCCTTCTTCATCATATTTTATTAGGCTTCCCTATAGCCTAATGAAATAATGCACTATGACATCAGTTTAACTGTTTCACTCTATTTGTCCTCCTCTGTCCCACCCATCAACTATTTGTTCCAGGCATTCTAGACTGCTTGATATTTTCTAAGTATAACTATTACTATCTTCTTTTTATTGCTTAAACAAGCTTCCTACTACCTAGAGCAGTGGCCCTCAATCTTCCTAATGCCGCGACCCTTTGATACAGTTCCTCATGTTGTGGTGACCCCCAACCATAAAATTATTTTCGTTGCTACTTCATAACTGTAATTTTGCTACTGTTATGAATCATAATGTAAGTATCTGATATGCAGGATGTATTTTCACTGTTACAAATTGAACATAATTAAAGCATAGTGATTAATCACAAAAACAATATGTAATTATATATGTGTTTTCTGATGGTCTTAGGTGACCCCTGTGAAAGGGTCGTTCTACCCCCAAAGGGGTCGCGACCCACAGGTTGAGAACCACTGACCTAGAACAAAAGCAGATTAGTTTCAGGGGAACCCAATTCCACTCAAATTTCAAGGCATTACAGAAATTATGTATGTCCCATAAAACCTTCCCAGATTCCACCAGTTATATTTAAGCCTTGGTGTCCCTTAAGCATGACTAAAACCCTTATTATTAGACTATATCACATGAAATTGCCATTTTTAGGTCCAAAATAGTAAGATATTAGAAGCCTAATATATTCTGACTCATGCTATATAAGTTAACATGTCTGTTCCACTCCTTGAAGGCAGGGGTTGAGACTCATTCATCTTAGTTCCCTTTCTGGTGTCTAGCTCAAAGCAGAGGATTAAGCAACACTGTTGAATTGGCATGCTGAATTTTTAAAAACCTCAGCACTCACAGAGGGAGGAAGACGGTGCTTGCGTCTCTAAAGTCCCCTTTATTACTACAAGGACAGCTTTAATTCCTGGCCTGGATGACTTAAATTTCTAAAACTAGCACCTAGGAGAGAAAAGAGGGCAGATTTATAGTTGAAAGATCCCTTGGCACTCCCCTGCTTGCCGACTTTCTCCGGGGTCACAGGGACCCAGATTCTGTTATACAATTAAGTCAATTTCACCCAGAAATATTGTGAAAAACCTGTGGCCCGAGGAGTCTCCGGGTATTCAGAGTATAAAATTCTAATGGGAAGCCCAAGTAAAATGTGCACTGTTTTATTGCCTGTCTTACATCCTTAAGTTCTTCTTTTTAATATGAGAGCAAAAAAGAAATGGATTGGCAATACAGTGCCTGCCATATTCTGTTGCTAAGCAAAGGGAAGCTAGGAAGACAGAGAGAAAGTTGAGGTCTGTAATGGGGGCAGTACAATTCTAATCACCTCCTGGTGTTATGCTTGACTGACTTGCTGGGGGAAGGCAGCCACCTGAATTGGTCTGTCCAAGAGCTAGAGAATGTAGTCCCAGAATCCACAAAGGAAACCGCTTCCACTGTGAAGTCTGCAGTTAAAAAGATATGATCTCAGTTGTGGGGAAGAAATGATAAGGCAACCTCAAGCAGCCTCAGTGAACTCTCAGACATTTTTCCCAGTAAGTGGTTATAAAAGAGCTACATGATAGAAAACGTATGACCTTCCAAATAGCAGTCCTTTTTGAAATGATGGTAACATCATCTTTTATCTTAAGAAGGTTTTCATTTCAAATATGCTAAAATGGGAAGTCACTTTTTCTCAGTAATTGGAAAAGATATAAGTTTAAAGTTAATAAAAGAGTATAGCAACCTCACAGTATTTCAGCCCCTAAAGCAGTGGTTCTCAACCTGTGGGTCGCGACCCCTTTGGCGGTCGAATGACCCTTTCACAGGGGCATATCAGATATTTATATTACGATTCATGACAGTAGTAACATTACAGTTATGAAGTAGCAACGAAAGTAATTTTATGGTTGGGTCACAACATGAGGAACTGTATTTAAAGGGCCAGAAGGTTGAGAACCACTGCAAAGTATTTCATCCTTTAGGACAACTAGGGTTGAAGAGAAATTAAAGAGGCCCCTTGTGTTCTTTGAAACAGAGACGCCACAGCAAGAAGAGTGAGCAGAGGAAGAGAGAGTGAGAGAAAGAACGTCTCTGAGTTATCTATAAATAAATATAATCTATTTTGCATATCCCCTGAGCCCAGTGGTCAGCAAACTGCGGCTTGTGAGCAACATGTGGCTCTGTGGCCCCTTGAATGTGGCTCTTCCACAAAATACCACGTGCGGGCGCGCACGTACAATGCGCAGAAGTCGGTATTTTGTGGAAGAGCCACACTCAAGGGGCCAAAGAGCTGCAGTTTGCCGACCACTGCCTTAGACAAAAGAGGGAACTCAAGAATTGCATTAAAATTTCAGTCTACCTGCAACAAACTATTATCTTGGATTCACCATGACAATATAAAAGATGAAAAGGGAAGAAAGAGAATATTCTGAGATCAAATCATAATGCTAGATTTTCTTCATTTCAGTTTGACACATAAAGCATTAAAAGTCTCATTAAATTACTAACAAGTCTTGATTAGCCCCATGGGTATTATCTGTTATGTAAGGTACCTATTATACATTTTGAGAGTGTATATGTTGCTCTTTCCTAAGAAATTTTTACCAACTGCATGTTAGTATGTCCTCAACTAAGAAATCAGTCATCTGAAGGTAGTTCCAAGAAAGATGCTACAGCTTCAAAATAACCCTCAAAAATCACATTTTGGGGGGAACAGCCATGTCATCCTTTATTCTAATAACTATTTATTTACCAAAGTGATGGAAAGAAAATCTTTAGAAATTTACCAGGAAGGTGGGAGAGGGCAATGTAAGAATTCATATAATACTCTCCTCCAAGTGCCATTGTTCTGTTCCCATCTTCCCTAGGAACATCTCTATTGCTCTCTACCAATTAATTAGTATTTCCAAGTCCATTCAAGTCCTTCCAAGTATTAATGTGAGGCCCACATTTCTCCTTGTTCACAGGTGTATCAGAAAATACCTTGGCAAAGTTCACAGGCATGATGGGGAAGGAAAACGCCCATGCCACAGTTATAGTACCTCAGGAAAGATCTGTCTAGCCAAGGTCTTCACCAGCAATACATCAACAACAGGAAAATAGCTGATCTACAGAGGAGCCAACAAGTTCCTCAAGTCCGTGCACAGATGATGAATCCAGGGAGCAGGAAGTGCATGGAGGGTGGGTAAGTGCTGCAGGTACACCAGAGCAGGGGCAAACAAGCAGATCATCAGTGCAACGCTAGGCAACAGTCATCTGTGCCATGACCAGGGCAGGAGCTTCTCCTGGCTTCTCTGTCTTCACTATCGGTTCCAGGGACTGACCTTTCCCGGCAGTCTGGTAGGCCAGTGCTGAGACTCTGCACTATCCCTAATCAGCCCCCTGATAGCACGCCCTCATGGAAATAGCCCCTTTATTAATGTTTCTCAGATTTCCCTGCCTGAGTCTGTTGTCTGCTTCCTGTGGAGTCCCCTACTGATACATCATCCAAGTCATGAATGAAACTTTTCACAGACACCCTAGCCATGGTCAGCAAACTGCAGCTCACGAGCCACATGCGGCTCTTTGGCCCCTTGAGTGTGGCTCTTCCTTAGCCTTAGGAGTACCCTAATTAAGTTAATAACAATGTACCTACCTATATAATTTAAGTTTAAAAAATTTGGCTCTCAAAAGAAATTTCAATCGTTGTACTGTTGATATTTGGCTCTGTTGACTAATGAGTTTGCCGACCACTGCCCTAAGGGAAAGGACCCTACAACTCCTAACTAGAAGTCCTCCTTCTGACTGATGTCAACCAATGAATTGGCATTTCCAAGTCCATCTCAGTGTATTAGCAATCATGTACAAATGTCCTATTCAACAACTATATCATTGAAGTCCTGGTCAAATACTTGCAGAAAACCAGTGCATGAGATAAGGTCTATGGCATGAATGTCTATACTTTGTTTCTAGCCTCCCAATCAAATGTGCTTTTTCTGAAAAGAAAATGAAACCACCTGAGTTGACACCAATGTTTCCCATTATATCCATGATGATTCTTAGCAATCACCTCCAATTTGCAATTATATTTATTCATTAATTGACTCCAGATTTTTGCTCATGATTGGTATCAAACTACCAATGTAATTTATCTATAAACCAGAGAACTGAATTTCTTTTTAAGATTTACCTCAACCTTGGCCAATTATAATCTCCTTGATCCTCTTCCATTCTTCATAGTTCTACACAGTAACAGAATTAAATATACTATTGCATTTATCACACTGTTATATAATTAACTTTTCTTGTAGTTGTTTAATCCCCTGTGAGCCCTTGAAGGCAGGGATTGTATCTTATCCATCTTGACATTGCTGGCATCTAGCAAAATGTCAGGGTTTTATAGATTCGCAATAACAGTTTGCTGAATTGAATTTAAAGCACCAGTTTGGTGTTTTTAAAATTTCCTCATATCCTCAGGCTTCAGTTTCCTCTCATTGATATTATGCTCTATCCAATCTAATATTTACATGCTTTGTAGACAAACTGCCATAAGCTGTATTCAAAACTCATCTTTATAGAGAAATTGCTGGGAGAAGATAAGTAAAGTGTGACTCCTTCCTGGAAGGGGTCTTATGGTAGAATCATCCCTTCATCTTCTATCTTTTTATTCTGAACATAGAAGCTTGTCTTATCTTTGGCATTTTCCGCCTTTGACACATTTCCTACAGGCCTCTGATACTTGCCCTTGGTTACCCAGCTCTTCTTCCAACAGCGTGTTCTTTTCCACTGTGGGCTCATTAGAGAACTTCTCAACTGGTCATTTATACACAGGGCCACTTCCCCTTTCCTTCCGCATTGCAATCCACAGCTATTATTCTATTTGAATTTCAGTTCTGACAGCATCCCAACTTATTCAGCAGTCTTTTGTTTCCGGCCAAACTGTTATCTGCTCCACCATTATTTTTTCTTTTCTTTTCTTTCATTTTTGGCACAGAGGGCAAAAACTATTTTCCACTGGCAGGGATGTGGATCTCTGGGATCCAGGGTTTTGAATGCAGCTCATGCAAATAATGCCGTTTAGAAAATTGCCTTTGGGCTATTGAATAGTTGGTTTTTAAGGGCATTTTAACTAGCTCAGGCATAACCTCTTCAAGTTTGCAGAATGCATGGGGCAGGAAGAAAGAAAAAACATTTTCTCTACATCTGAAGTTCTACAGGTTGTCAGATCAGGCTCTCATGTCTAAAAGAGAGGATATGGCAAAAAGAGTAGGTAATAATAATTGCAACCTAAAACAACATCTGTTGAGTGAATTGTGATATCTGCTGTCACTTTAAGAGTTTGGGTTTACAAGGCTAATCTATGTATTGCTGTCTCATGAGAAACTGCACAGGGCTAACGTAAGAACAGACTTTTGGTCCCAATCTTGCCACGAACTCACTGGTCTAAAGCAGGAAACTTTATCACCCTACTAGAGGCCTGGTGCACAAATTTGTGCATGGGTGGGAGCCGGCCAGGGAGAGGGGCCTTGGGAGGTTGACCAGCTGGCCCAAACCAGTCATTCTGGTCATCATGGTCATTCTGTTTGCTTAGGGTTTTATATACATAGATAGTTCACCTTCTTCCTCTTAAAGTTATGTGAGCTATAGCAAATGTTTGCTAACATCTTTTCCACCTCTCCTATTCAATGATTCCCTGAAAGAAGCAACTAGCTAAAGGAGGTGCTTTTTTATTAAAGTAAATGAGCAACTTCCACAGGTTGCCTGTGTCCTCACGGCCATTGTCTTGGGGGAGATTTGGGTTCAGATTTGGACTGTGCCCACTTCCTACCTTTGTGAGCTTAGGCTACACATGCCTGAACCTCTGGTTTTTCATCTGCAAAACTAGGATCCAACTACTACTTACTTCATGAGGCTGTTTAAAGCGTAAATGACAAAATACATGTAAAACATCCAGCTCAGTAAGTGGTATGTGGTAATTTCTCAATAGATATAGAAAAATTAACATAACTATAAAATAAGAATGGCTATAAATAGAATTACTGTAGAAGAATTACTAAGAATTTCTGATGGTCCTTCAAATTATGACCAGGATGATTCTGGCATTTCCATCAGGCCACACATAAGAGGTTGTCAGATGGGAAAGGGGTTGGGAGGCTGGGTGAAAAAGGTGAAGGGATTAAGAAGTGCAAATCGGCAGTTACAAAATAGTCTCCGGGGATGTAAAGTACAGCATAGGCAATATAGTTAATAACATGGTAATAAGTATGTATGGTGCCAGGTGGGTCCTAAATTTATTGAGGGGGTCATATCTTAAGTTATATAAATGTCTAACTACTATGCCATAGTAGTTATAATATTCAATGTCAATTGCAATTGAAGTTTTTTTTAAAACCACATATACAAAGAAACAGACACCACCTTTACCCATCTCAGGTCATATCCTCCATTGCTTTAAAACATTTATTGGCTTTTCACTCTAGTCTGATAAGATCAACACACCAAAATTGAATTAATACTGTCTTATTAAGCATAGTGGTGCATTCTTTTAGCCCTATCTTTGTTTTTGAGATTCCTTCTTTCTCAAGCAGCCCTCCCCTATCAATTTTGCTGATAAAATGTTACTAATTCTTTAAGATTTATCTCAAGTGCTCCTTCCTACAATGTAGGTTTTGTAGCTTCATTGCATTATGTACTTTAAATATGTTTTATCTTACTCACCTTTAACAAAACCATGTAGTTCCGAAGGCCAGAATCTCTCTTTCAAATCTTTGAGTCTTCTCCAGTGTCTAAGAAGTGTATTTACCCAAATGTTCAGTATATATTTATTCAATTGAAGGAATGCCTCTACATAACAAAAAATGATATAGGAACTAGAAAAACGTCAAAAGAAATAGCACCATGAACACAAGGGGTCGGGGGAGTGGTTCCTCAGCCCGGTCTGCACTCTCTCCAATCCTGGACCCTTTGGGGGATGTCCGACTGCCTGTGGTATCGGGTCTAAACTGGCAGTCGGACATTCCTCTAGCAATCCGGGACAGCTGGCTCCTAACCGCTCACCTGCCTGCCTGCCTGATTGCCCATAACCCCTCTGTCTGCCTGTCTGATTGCCCCTAACCACCTCTGCCTGTCTGATCGCCCCTAACCACCTCTGCCTGCCTGACTGTTCACCCCTAACCACTCTCCCCTGTTGGCCTGATTGCCCCTAACAGACTCTGCCTCAGCCCCGCCACCGTGGCTTTGTCCAGAAGACATCTGGTCTATCCAGTCTAATTAGCATATTACCCTTTTATTAGTATAGACTAAACCACAGCTATCCATTCAACAGACTATGTTGAGTCCCTCTGATGTGCCAGGAAAGTCTTTAAGATATATATAAGTAGTAATATTCGTGACATCTAAATCAATATATACTCAGATGTGAGAGACTGTAGGCCACTTGAGTGGTGGGTCTCAGAAACATATTCTGTACCTTCCTTAGGTCTTCAGTTACTAATAAGAAATATTTCTTGGAAATTTCTATATTCCAGACATTGTGTTACATGCTTTTCAGGAGTAATTGGGTTAACTACCATGCTAGCCTTATGAAGTAGGCACTATTATCCCATTTTACAGCTTAAGTACTAAGGCTCCTAGGTACCAAATCACCTGCTCAAGGATATACCACCAGAAAAATCACAGAACCAGAATTCCAACCCAGGGCCTTCTTCTTCAAGAATTAGACTTTTAACCACTATGTTACATCACCTCTTCTAACTATATTCTATCCCATGAAAACCCCAAAATCCCTTCATTATAGAGAAGTACTCAAGGTGTGAGAGCATGGCTCTCAGCTTCTGTTTCTCCATCGCGGACCCGCCCAGCCATGGGCAGAGTCAAGGCATCAGCCTCACTCTCTCTCTCAACACAGAAGGTGTCCAATCTTTTTATAGCTGGAAATATTTTCACACATTATCCAAATGTGCAAATAAAACTAAATGCCTAATGCCTCTATTTAGCTGTGTGGCTAAGTGTGCTTTTCATAACCTCCTTACACAGCCTGTTCTAAAAAAGGACTATCTGGAAAGCACCAATTTGAACTTTTATATATACTTGTTAGCGTGCCACTTAGGGTTGGAGGTATTAAAGTTGGTCCCCTGCTATTTATTTTTATATTTTCTTGAAAAAAAAATCTCATGAAATCTGGCTTGTTGCTGTATTGTTTTTGTATGTTCCAATATTTCTATCATTTAGTTCTGGTTTCTGGGATACAGATGCTATTTAAGAACCAGTTTCTTTTTGCAAGGTTAGAGAGGCTGTGAGTTGATATTTTAGTTAAGAACATAAGTTCTATTTTAATTTATTTCTACAAAGCAGCTGGCCAAACTCCAATTTTCTAATATGTTTATCATGTTTTCTAAAACTAGAGTTATCTTTCAAAGAGATATTTTTCAATTATTATAACCTCAAGTCCTTCCTGTTAGTCTTTTTGTTTTCATTGATTATCTTAAGCTAGCTATACTCCTGTTGAATTTACTATTTAACTTTGGGTCCACACATACCAAATGAGGAAAACATGTAAAAATTATTTTACAATAAAAATAAACGATTTGTGTAATTGTAAGTGTGTTTTAACTTGAGGACTATATTCCAGAATTTTCAAATAGCTCTTTATAATTTTATTTGACTTTTATGATTTTTTATCGATTTTTAGAGAACATAAGAGAGAGGGAGAGAGAGAAAAACAAACAAACATTGATTTGAGAGTGAAACATCCATCAGGTGCCTTTCCCCTACTGGGGATCCAGCCTGCAACCCAGGCATGTGCCCTGATCAGGAATTGAACCAGCAACCTTTCAGTGCATGGGACGATGCTCTAACCAACTGAGTCACACCTGCCAGGGCACAACAGCTCGTTATATCTATAATAATAAAAGCATAATATGCTAATTAGACCAGATGACCTTCAGGACGAAGCCGCGGCTGCGAGGGAAGCCAGGGTCCCGGGTGCCTGCTGGCAGCCGGAGAGAAGCCCAAGTCCCGGGTGCCAGAGGGAAGCTGGTGCTGGCAGCTGGGGTTAGGAAGGCCTACTCCTGC
Organism: Myotis nattereri; assembly: GCF_964212035.1. Taxonomy (NCBI): domain Eukaryota; kingdom Metazoa; phylum Chordata; class Mammalia; order Chiroptera; family Vespertilionidae; genus Myotis; species Myotis nattereri. Next base: position 33,131,056 of record NC_138088.1, read on the forward strand.
ATGAATTTCATGCATCGGGCCTCTAGTTTTAAATATAAAATCCCTATGTTGAAGCAATGTGTGAAAACATTTGTAAATAGCAACAATGTTGTCTGTGGTGATTTGACAAACTGCATTATTGAAAACTGGATGCTCTCTAACATTTGAAGGTTCTGCTATTCTATTACTACTTGTAGGTAAGTCAGTGCTTTCCAGGATATGGAGGGGTGGGAGGGGGAATCCTGCTTCCAACGAAAGCAGCACAAGTTAGAAAATGAGTTCCAATAATTCTTACATCTGAGTGTTAGAAGTATACTCATAAATGAAAAATAATAATTAGTATCTGTGGTTTAACAATGAGCAATTCGAATGCGATCTTACTTTCTCCACCTAGAAAAATACAGATTTGTCAAAATAATACTGTACATATCAGCAAGTGAGATAAATCTGGACTTCATTTGTAGCAATAATACTGTCTAAAGCTGCATCTAATCTACAACTTGAAAGTCCCAGGGACATAAATATCTTAAGGAAAAGACAGTAAAGTATCAAAGTCAATGACAGGGTGTTCTTTCTTCTTCAGGGGTAAATTCCCAATGAAAAAAATAGCTATCACTTGGGTCTGAACCGTTTGTGATTTTGTAATCAGAACATACTATCTGTGTACATTTTTAGAGAGGTACTGTGGCAAGCATTTTATTTCTGTCAAAATACTCTCTTTTATTTATTTAGTTGATTATTCTCAAAAATCTAAAAAGTTCATTTTGCATGTGCCCTTTCTCTTTAGGGGAAGCTCCTAAGTCCTTGAGCACGGCTGCCCTACAGTGCTGTGTATCTCACCACCTGGATCACGCAATAAGGATTCTTATAGGAAGTGGGACCCATTGTCTCCCAAACCTTCAACATCAATCTATGTGTGCCAGAACCCAGGAACCACTAAAATGTTAGTCTTCCTAACTGACAAGTCCCATTAGATATGTAAATGTGTGCTGGGCCCCATGGAAAGGAACTGCTATGACATCCCCACCAAACCTGTGTGTCCCCCAAGAAAATGCCTTTGGAGGCTTGTGCATTCAGGGAGTGTACATTTTTTTTAGCAACTCTTTCATGCAAATAGCCACCCTGGGTCCTGAGGATACTAAAATGTTATTTCCAGTGGTATCAATTAACTTTGTTGTCAATATTTGGCATCTATCATGTGACACTTTTTCCAACTTCCCAAAAACTTGGAGATGAGGGAAGTAGTTTGCATTCTGAACACAAATCTGAGGCATAGTATAGATGTTAACCCATTTAAGAACCAGGTTCTTTTCAATTCTATAAGATTCTAAAATAACCCATTTGAATTAATTAACCTACATAAAGAGGCAATATGACAATCAGAAAAAGGATTGGACAGTCTTCATCCCAAGTTCTGGTCACAAAGCTATTCCCGACGTGAAGATGAACTTGGAAAGTTTTAGTTAGAGTGATCATGCCTCCTTGTTAGCCTCATCTGGTTGTTCTGGTTTATGTCGTTTGTTCTGGCATAACTATGAATAATGCCCTCTTCCCTTTCAAGAGTGCCCTGTTTAGGTAATATATTTTATATGATCTTCTGTCTTTCAGTACAACTGGCGTAGAAAACACTAGTAATTCCAAAATAGAACAGAGATTCATCACTTAGAAGTGGGAGGGGTCTCATAACCAGAAAGTGTTTTTCAGAAAGATTGGTGGGTATCAGCAGGGAAGTGGGCTCCACTATCATGCAAAACTTAGACAGGCAGGAGGATCCTGGATGACCATGGATGATTCAGACAGGCTGGCCTAAGCCAATGGCCTTGAGAGGTTTAGGAGCTTGTCCAAAGTCACGTAGCTGGGCAAAATTACTCCGTGGACAGATTTAGCACTAAATAGAGGCAAAATTATTCTCACTAGTGTCCCTTTAAAAGTGCAATAATATTTATCAAACTTCCTTAATTTATCCCAATCACCTACGAGGATATCTCTTGCATAAATTTATCTGAGTCCTTCATTATACACTAAGCCTAAACCATGCACTGAGTTAATTAATTCCATACCCACTTCCTGTTGGAAGTAGTGTTGCTCAATTGAATGAAAATAATCCTTTTCAAGTCTTAAAGAATGCCATCTGGTTCTGATATTCAAGATTTTGGTGAATATGTTCATATTTACTCTAGACTTATAAGTTTTAATAGCATTCCATCTGGAAAACATTTCCCATACTGGAACACTATTTTTATTACACCCTAATATTGTATCCCTTCTAGTATTTTGATTATCTTAGGGGCTTTTCCTAGAATGATCTTATATTGCCTATTTGAATGTGGAAATAAATTCCAAATCATGGTCATGGACACAAGAGCATGTTTTAAAATGGAATATTCTCAAGACTCTTGATTGTAGAAAACAGAAACTCATTCCAGATAGCTTATAGACGGGAGTTTATAATGTGGATAAAATGTCAAGCATAGTCTTAGAGAAACTCGAAGAATGTCAAATCCTGAAGGGGATCCTTCTAGCTCTCTCTTTCAATTCTGCTTCTATATTTTCCACCTCATTATTTTTTCCTGCCCATCCCATCCTCACCCATTCACCTTCTTGTGCATGTGTGTCTTGCATATAGTCTTGCATACACAGACCATTCTGTGCGCCACATACCAATTTTGGAATTCATCACTGACTGGCTCAAGTCTTTGTGCCACTTTGTTCAAACACTTGAGAGAAATAATACGATTGACCTCTGTCCAATGAGTAGGTTAGCTCACTTTTGATTAGGACTCCATCGCTAATGAATTAATCTGGGAGAGTAACAGGGAGGGGTCACCTGATAGGTGTGGCTACCCCTTCTAGGAGCCAAGGGAGAGGCATGACTGCGGATTCTAGCAGGCAAATAAACATGTCTAGTACAGGGCAGAAAAACAACTCACACTTGATTTTAATCCTTTTTGGGGTGATGCCCTATATTCCAGAAACAGCCACCACCTCTGTTTGATCATTTGTCAAGAATTACTATCTGTGTCATTGTACTGAGGCACCTTCACAGGTCTTTTCCCTCAAAGGGCAATAAGATAATAAATATTGTCACTGTTGATTTTATAGCTTTTCAAATGATGATATGGAATAACAATCACCTGGGTGTGAAATGCTTACTGTGATATTACAGAGCCTGAAAAAAATTAAGCATAAAACATACACACACACAACACGCACGCACACACACACACGTCCAAATATATACAATTTAGCATCTCCTTTTTGCATTTTAGTGTCTGTATTTATTTTTAATTTTTAAAAATTGATTTCAGAGAAAGGAAGGCAGAGGGAGTGTGAGATAGAAACACCAGTGAGGTAAGAGAAACATTGATTGGCTGCTTCCTGCATGTCCTCTACTGGGAATCGAACTGTGACCTCCTGGTTCATGGGCCAATGCTCAACCACTGAGCCACACCTGCCAGGCCAGTGTCTGTATTTCAAACAGGAGCATGCCATACTTGGTAAACAGCTGCTTCTTGAGTAACCAACTCTAATTCCTTATTAGAATAAAACACGGCACAACCAATGATTCTATATTACTCATATATGCAATTATTAATGTGTCTCTCATTAAAAGGCCATATGTGAGGTTTTGCCAACAAACCAGTACAGAGGTTCAGTTGAAGTACATTGTCCCAAATAAATCAGTCTGTTCTACTTTTAGAGTCCTGGATACTGGCTCTGCTGGAGATCTCAGATTTTGTTTGTATGCACACGTGCCCCCAGAAATTGCTCCCCTGCATACACAGGTCTCCACTGGGAACCTCTTTTTATTGCCTTTAGTTTGCCAAGTGAAAAGCAGTCAATCAAAACCACTTGACGATGTGTCAGTAGTGGAATCTTGTAGGACTATAAAGGTATGAGCATTGGCTATTTTCAAGAATATAGGCAGTAAAAATGAGGCTGGTGTACAATGACCTTGACAATAAGACATAAAACCTCAGATTGTTAACCAGGATAAAAGACTGTGTTTTTATCTGGGGTTTACATGACAAGGAACAATATATTTATATTGTGATATAAAGCTTAGCTTGAGGGCAGCTGAGGACTGCCAGATCAGTTACCAACTCCCCAGAAAACATCAAATCCACAGAAATCTTAGAGAAAAAACATCTCAGACTTTGCCAAATAGCTCCAAAATGGTCTGAGCTCATCAGAACATCCGATTCAAGATGGGGCTTGTGTGTGTGTGTGTGTGTGTGTGTGTGTGTGTGTGTGTGGTCACCTCATGTTCAATGGCAGAGCTCAACGAAAATGGAGAGTCCCAGTGAAAGACATTTTTATATACCCCCAAGGATGAGAAAAAGGAACCCAGGTTCAAGCAGCAAATAAGGGACCATGCATTATGTGGTGGGGAAGTAATATGCTTTGAAGAGACTAAAAGTTAGGCCTCCACAGGACAGATGTGAAACACAGACACATAATTCAACCACTAACGCTGACCTGGCAATAAAGACAGAATGCTTCATGAGCCCCCCAAAAATCTGTTCAATGCCCCAAATACCTGTTTCAAGCACTCATGTTACCTTCCCTTTTTGCCATTAGCATTTCTGTATTTTTTAATTTTTTATTAAGAAATTATACAACTTTAGTAAGAAAGCAACCAGAGATTGTCCTCTAAAAAATAACTCTGGAAACTTTATCATGAAATATGTTTGTTGGGATCATATTTGACAGAGAGACCTCGCCTAGAGACTTTTTACCCCCTGGAATGAGGAAAGGCTGGGGCAGACCTTACCGCTGATCAGGACCTGCTATTACATTCCATGGCTAATGGTTACTGGCTTGTTGGGGAGCAGCTGAACCTTTGGTGATAATCTTCCAAACTGGGAAGCCCTTTTCCAGTGCACGTCATGGCTGCTCCCCACTTTTACAGAGACCAATGAACTCTTCCGTATGTTCCAAACATGTTCCCATAGGGCAGTGGTTCTCAACCTGTGGGTCGCGACCCCTTGGGGGTCGAACGACCCTTTCACAGGGGTCGCCTAAGACCATCGAAAAACACATATATAATTACATATTGTTTTTGTGATTAGTCACTATGCTTTAATTATGTTCAATTAGTAACAATGAAATTGGGGGTCACCACAACATGAGGAACTCTATTAAAGGGTCACGGCATTAGGAAGGTTGAGAACCACTGCCATAGGGTCTTATTCTCACAGCAACCTAAGAGGGTACTATTATAGTTTATGAGATTTTTTAAAGTATGTAAGCAGTTGGTGACTTTGAAAAATGAAAAAAAGTAAACTATAAAATGAAAAAAAGTAAACACTATTGCTATTCACACATAAGGAGGTAACCACTATTCCCTGTGCTTTGGGTACCTTTCAGAAAGAAATCTTCTATTCATGTGTCTTGGCTTTTTTTTTTTTTTTTTTTTTAGTCTTTTGAAACATTTTACTTCACACTGTGTCTTGGACATTTCCCCTTAACTATTTTATTTGCATTCCCCATATCAAATTCATTTCCCCATTGCTAATTTCCCCATCTAAGTCATTTGCATTCTTTTATTGGCTGTATTGTTTTCCACTGAATAGAGACTGTATTATTCACTTGACCAGTTTTCTCAAAATTTGGTTTCTAGTTTTTCACTATTAATAATTGTACTTCTTTGAATATTATACTTGCAAGTGACATTGCTTGGTTAAAATGAGTAACATTTTGAATTTTGATAGGTATTACTACATTTCTGAGGTGAGGATTTCAGTGCCGTTTTACTTGGTGGGGAAACGAGGCTCAGAGAGGTTAAGATCTATTGCACAAGTCACAAAGCTGGGAAGCTGAGTTGCAAAGCAAGGATTTGGAGTTGTGTTTATCTGGTCCCCAGCTTCACCATGTTAACCCTTGTCACTTGATTTCATACCATCTTAAAGGTCTAATAAGTAATCTAGTAAGTCATTCTTAAAATTTCTGGAAGGAACAGAATCAGTTTGGTACTAGTATGAACAATAAAAAATTTATTCAGGATAAAACAAACTAATGAAGGGACATGAGATTCTAAGAATGTTCAAATATGATATTTATCAAAAAATAATTTAGCACCTATTCTCTACCAATCATGGTCGTATGCCATTGAGATCCATGGTAAACAAGATTGACAGGGTTTCTACATTTTAGTTGGAAATTAAGATATTAGCCAAATCATCCTAAAAATTAATGTAAAATTATGCAGTCGTGTGCTGCCTTAACAACAGGGATAAGCAATTTCATCGTTGTGTGAACATCATAGAGTGCACTTACCCAAACCTAGATAGAATAGCCTACTGCTCCTAAGCTACAAGCCTGTACAGATTGTTACTGTACTAAACACAGGAGGTAACTGGAAAAAAATGGTATTTGTGCATCAAACTTAAAGAAGGTACATATAAAAGATAAAAAAAATGGTACATGTGTACCAGAAGGCACGTGCTGTGAATGGAGCTGCAGGACTGGAAGTTGCTCTGGGGGAGGCAGTGAGTGAGTGGCGAGTGCCTGTGAAGGCCTAGGGCATTACCGGGTTGATTTATAAACACTGTACACTTAGGCTACACTAAATTTATAAAACACAAGATTAAATCAAGCACAAGGCAAAATGCAATCAGAGACTAGATAAACACAAGATATATGAGGGTGCCGCCAGAGTAACGTGGCATGCTGTTTTATAGCAAACCAGTTTTCATAAGTAGAAAACACACACAAATAATGACAAATAGTATAGTACGTACATAAACTAGGAACAACCATTTGTTACTATTATCAAGTATTATGTACTATACATAATAATACATGCTATAATTTATACAACTGGCAGTGCAGCGGTTTTGTTTACACCAGCATCACTGCAACAGTGAGGAATGGGTTGTGCTACGACATTATGATGGCAATGACATCACTAGGCAATAAGAATTTTTCAACTTCATTACAATCTTACAGGACCACAGCTGGATATGCAGTCTGTCATTGACTGACACATCATTAGGCAGTGCCTAACTGTAATTGACAACTAAAATCACATCAGTGATGGCCGAAACCGGTTTGGCTCAGTGGATAGAGCATCGGCCTGCGGACTGAAAGGTCCCAGGTTCGATTCTGGTCAAGGGCATGTACCTGGGTTGCGGGCACATCCCCAGTGGGAGATGTGTAGGAGGCAGCAGATCGATGTTTCTCTCTCATCGATGTTTCTAACTCTCTATCTCTCTCCCTTCCTCTCTGTGAAAAATCAATAAAATATATTTGAAAATAAAATAAAATAAAATAAAATAAAATAAAATCACATCAGTGATGGATGGGCTTATAGGCTAGGACTCAGAATGGAATTCCTCCAGTAAATGCTGATTGTGCTGAAATCCATAGGGCAGGTGGGAGTGACTAGAGGAGGAAGGAAGAAAAACACTTTCTGTTCTGGGCAGAGAAAAAGTATGTGTAAAGACCCCGGTGAGAGGAATCGGTGCAAGTTCTAAGAACTGAACAAAGCCCACGTGGTTCTAATACAGAAATGGAGAAAATGTAAAGAGGTCCCAGGGCCTGGAGGGCTTGGTGAGTCTAGGGAAGAAATATTATCTTTAGGAAAACTGGCCATGAAACTGTTTTTAGGAAGGTGTAAATCAAACGGCAGCAGATTAGACGATTATTTAGCTCCCAGACGCAATGCTCAGAAGAATATGAAATATAACTACAATTGAACCATACCTGATGAGCTCATGCCCTCTCTCTTTCACTCTCCCTCAAAAAGCAATTCACTTAAATGACATTGTTAAATCAGAAGCTACAGTGTAAAGTATGACCATCAACATCAGGGGACAGCAATAAATATGAAGAGTTAAATTAGAGAGCTTTCCAAATCAACTTAGCAGCAAATGCTGACATCAATTTAAAATTAGCCAACTACATAAGCAGTACAAGTAGCCACTTGGGAAAGCACATTTTAGGAAGAATTCACTTAGGCCAAATAAGTGTGGCAGCTGCTTCAGGAAAGAGACTCTGTCCCTAACCCCATAACCGCAGACTCTCTCTCTACGTCTTCTAAATATTAAGGTTTCAATGCAAAGTCAAGTTTTCCAGGGGCAGACACAGTAACATGGGTCCTTGGCTAAACTTCTCCCTCTGAGAATTTAAACAACTTGAAAGGATAACCCAGACATTAACGCTATGCACAACATCTGGAATGCGAGCCTCTATGCCCAAGAATACAAGTGTGATCTCCACCTGTGGTACTGTGTGGCCTCCAACCCAAATACCCCAAGTCTAGGTCACAAATGCTCCCCCCACAAAAGTCTCTGAAGACGATGATTCAACGATAGACAATGCTCATATGCATTTAGATTTGTCCTGATGTATAACAGCTGTAAGAGGTGTCCATAAGATAAATTCAATTGCCAGGGTCCTCAGGCCCCAAACGGCATTGTTTGGCACAGCACTCAAGGCCCTTACTCAATAGTCTCAGCTGTGATTACAGCCACACCTCTTCTCAGGCACCAATGCAAATAATTGAATGCCTGAAAATACTATTTGCTAAATCTCTGAGCATAAATACCCATTGCTAGACAAGTGCAGTTTTTTTGTTTGTTTTTTTTTTAAAGAGAAGTGAATGGGGACAAGGCTGAAGAGATCCTGAGGATGGAACCTATGGGCCTGAAAGAGTCTGCCTGGTGCTCAGGCTCTAGAATGTGTGGTCACATCTTTCCCTGACTCTAGTGATTCTAGTGATGATGCTGATGACATTTGAATTAACAGATACAAGAAACCCACAAGGTCTCACTGCAAACGCTGACCCTTCCCATATATGTCTAAACAGAGACACTGAGAAACAGGTCATGAAAGCAACTTCAGACTCTTGCAAAACTGCAAGAAACAGTCTATCTTCTGCCTTCTTCACCAGTACCTTTTCTGCAATTTCTCCATTCCCCATCCCTCTCTCCAGTCTGTGTGTCTTTAATGCTTCCTTCTTTTTATCCAAATATACCTTTTGCCTGATGAGCAGGTAGGGGAATTATCAAAACCTGCTCCTAATCCAAACACTCTTTCCTTCAGGTCCCCTCACTGCACCAGTGTATTCAAAGGAAAACAAATTCACTACATTTTATCTATAGCTAGACACGAGTGACTGCCGCAATTTCTTCCTCAGTAGAATATCTGTACTACATTTGTGAACCAACACACTTTTACTCATCAATTCTAATTCTAAGGATTTGTTATTAGAAAATAGCCTGACTGGCATGGCTCAGTAGTTGAGTGTTGACCTATGAACCAGGAACTCATAGTTCAATTCCCAATCAGGGCACATGCCCAAGTTGGGTGCTCAATCCCCAGTCTGGGGCATACAGGAGGCAGCCGATCAATGACTTTTCTCTCATCATTGATGTTTCCCTCTCTCTCTCTCTCTCCATTCCGCTCTGAAATCAATAAAATATTTTAAAAATAATTAAATATGCAACATGAAACTATGATGTCTTTCTTGAAGAACTGTTTTGATTATACTAACAAATTAAAGTATGGGCATAGCCCCCCAAAATAATATGGCCATTAAAATTACATTTATGGCCCTAACCAGTTTGGCTCAGTGGGTAGAGCGTCGGCCTATGACTGAAGGGTCCCAGGTTTGATTCCGGTCAAGGGCATGTACCTTGGTTGCGGGCACATCCCCAGTTAGGGGGTGTGCAGAAGGCAGCTGATTGATGTTTCTCTCTCATTGATGTTTCTAACTCTCTATCCCCTCTCCCTTCCTCTCTGTAAAAAAATTAATAAAATATATTTTTTAAAAATTACATTTATGGGAATGTATATATGTATGTAACATGGGGTGTGTGTGTGTGTGTGTGTGTGTGTGTGTGTGTGTGTATGTAAAAAGACAACTTTCATTATGCATGGTAAGATCTCATATAAAAATGTTTACATTTATTTATAGGTACTTACTTGGGTATGTGTGTAAATGCACCAGGCATAGTGCTAAACATTTGGTAAACCATGAAACAAAACTTAACGCTGCTACCCACATGGAATATACGGTGTGGTGTCAAAGATAGATGTTAAGCAATGTCAACAGACAACAATTTCTGTCCTCATGGAAGTAATATAACTTTATTGCTGCTATATCATATTGGTCACACAGACCTGGTATATAGAGGGAGGGGACTATATGAGGCTGTGAATTCCAGGAAAAAGAATCACTGGGGCCCTATAGAATGCTGGCTACCATAGGCAGCCTCTGGCCCCCAGTGGTTCACCTCTCTTTCAGTGCAAAACGTACCCATCCTCTCCCAAAGCCAGGACAAAGCCTCATCCCATTACAAAGCCTCATCCCATTACAAAATCTCTTTGGTTCAAAGTCCAGAATTTCATCTAAATCAAGCCCAGGCATGGGTGGTGCTTCTTACATACAGCTCCTCGAGTACAGTCCTCTTGGTCTAAAGACCTACGACGTAAAAAGACAAGTTTTCTGCTCCCCACATAACAGAGAGTGGTGGGACAGGCATAGGAAAACCACTAGAGACATTCCTGTTCTAAAGAGTGGGGACAACAAGTATACACAGATCACGATGGAGCAACTAGGAAACCCAACCAGGAAAATGTGCCAAGTTCTTTGATTAGACAGTTTTCCTGGGAGGACTTCTCAATGGATCTGGATTCTGCCCTCTGGCTCATCCTTTCTTTTCCATGAAAGGTAACCTGGGTTTTTTGTAGCATAGTTTTCTCAACCTGCTTTTCATTTTATATTGTCATCATCTTAATCTCTATCAGCGTTCAATAGGATCATCAAAACCAGCCAGGCTCCAGTGAGGGACAGCGGCCCAGGGAGCACCGGGGACCTACAGAGAGAAACTGAGTTGTGTGGCCTCAAGGTGAGGACTGGAGGGTCAGCCACCATTGTCCCTGTGTTGAGCCCTCTCCCCACTTATATTTCGTTCTTAATTGTATCTTTATGCCTGGCCCATATTATTCATGATATAAACAATAATTTTCAACTGGTTTATAAGTAAAAAGTGTTCTTTATCTTCCCAGATTGCTTGACACACAATCGATTAAATGGCAGAATTTAGAAAATTTAGCAGTGGTATATGTGGAATACCACAAATCTGGCCTCTTCTCATGAAATTGTCATACTTATGGTAGTCATAGAAGATTAGACAACAGACAACAATTTCCATGCCTGGATAAAATGAAGACGGAGTGAACTGTTCCTCCATTACCCCCAAACAATCCGATTTTCCATAGGAAAATGTGGAGATAAAACTTAAAGAGAAGGAAAAATACATTTAATTTCACTTCTCTTTTACACTGTTCTACCTCTGATGCTTGCTTTTGTTTAGACATTGCTTGATGGGATTATAATTCCTTTTTCTAGCATCATGAAGCCATACAACTTCCTTCTGTGAATTTCCCAGTGTTATTCTAGATCCAGTCTGTAAACGGCGGGCAAGCATTATTTATGAAACACATACACTAAGCAAGATTTCTCAACCTTATTAAATAAATAAACCAAGAAAGTTTTACTAAAGAAAGGGTCAGAACATCTATGAAAAGGTCAGAACAGAAACCAATTAAACATTTCTGACCACAAGCATAATTAGAAAAGTCTTGGAGAGTTAATGTCAGAGTGTGGCATTACCAATTAAACCACCAAGATAAAGAGAGACAACGTTAATTAATGTTCTAATTGGAAATCTAGTTTTATTATCATTCTGTTGAAAAAGAAAAGCAGACATACAACTTTGCTAAAAATAAACAAAACCCTTTATTTTGAATTAACTTGGTCTTCAGGAAAACAAAGTGAAGGCGAAGTGAACTATTCCTCCATTTCCCCCATACAATCTGATTTTCCATAGGAAAATGTGGAGATAAGACTTAAAGGGAAAGAAAAATACATTTGATTTCACTTCTCTTTTACACTGTTCTACCTCTGATGCTTGCCTTTGTTAGACATTGCTTGATGAAAGACAGAATTATCTTCCTTTCACTATCGTTAGCTTATTTAAAGGAATTTGTTGCCTTAGCTGGTTTGGCTCAGTGGATAGATCATTGACCTGCGGACTCAAGGGACCCAGGTTTGATTCAGGTCAACAGCATATGCCTGGGTTGTGGGCTCAATCTCCAGTAGTGGGTGTGCAGGAGGCAGCTGATCAATGATTCTCTCTCATCTTTGATGTTTCTATCTTCCCCCCCGCCTCCCTTCTTCTCTGAAATCAATACAAATATATTTTGTTTTTAAAAAGGAATCTGTTTACTATCTCTATTTGCCTGCGTGAAAAGGTGTGCTCAACTTTCAAGTTAAATAATGCAGAAAACATGGGGTAGAAAAAAATGGTTTATTTTCATCCATCTTCTTTTCTTTTTTTTAGAATATACTGCATTGACTTATTGTAAATTATAATTTACACACATTACACCATGTACTATTAACCGAGTCAGTGGTTAATCATGCTCTTTTATAATTTTCAGAATTTATAGACAGAGAGATTGGGGGATTCATCATTTTAATTAAATTTTGCACATTTTAAATAAATATTTTTATGTCAGAGACTTAGATGACTGGCATAATAATATAGGAATAATTTAAATCCTGTTTAGTCACTTGAGAATTTTAAAGCATTTACTCCTAATGAGAAATGAGAGACTGTTTTTTTAAAAAAAGCAACAAAAAACATCAGGGAAGAGCAGTCCTTGTCTTTCAAAATAGCATTTAGTAACGGAGCAGGTAGGGCTTTACAGTAAATATGTCTCATATTTTTAAAAAGATATGAGAAATTAAAAGCAAGTTATATGTGGCAAAAAAACATATTGACTTGAGTTTACCCTAGTAAAGCAAGTATATCCTCTAACTCAGAAAAATCTACTTTTATTAAAATGCATTTTCTCCCATCATTGGAGAAACTTAATTACCAAGTGCAAAGTGAAACTTACGGAAACTAAGCATGTTATTTAGAAATATTATATGACTAAATTTCTCCATACTAAAGTCTCGCTACAAAAAAAGTACTCCCTTCCAACTTGCCTTCATCTTCTTCCTGTGATTTTAATTTATCATAAATTTTAGTGTACATTATTTCCTCTTCCTAAGTTTGAAATTACTCTCATATATTTAATTTGAGCCAACTTTACTCATCTTTTATTCAATGGACATTATTCTCACTTCTCCAAAATGAAACCTCCTTAGACAAACATGATCCTTAAAATATCTATGACTGAATAAGAATTTTTACTTCTAATGAATGTTAGCCATTTTATTATTCAACCACTCCAGACCATGAATAACTGCTGTTGATGTCACACTACATGCTTATCTGCAGTTCCAGAGCTCTCAGTATATTGATAATTGCTCTCCCTAAGGCTGGTGGAATGTGCCAGGATCTTCTGCATTTTTCTGTGCCTTTTCGACGTCCCTGTTATGTTTTCCCACAAGCTTTCTTTTAACTGGCCTCCCCGTTTCTTTTTCTTCTCCTGCCTAAATCTGTAAAACACATCCTCCAAAATTATGTTAATTTTCTGTTGCTGTGTAACAAATCGACACAAACTGAATGGTTTCAAACCGCACCCATACATTATGTCCCTGTTTCTGTAGGTCAGACATCCATATGGGTTTGGCTAGGTTCTGGGCTCCAGCCCTCCAATACCAAAACCAGGGTGGTGGCCATGCTGGGGTCTTGTCTGAAGGACCTCTGATAAAGAAACTACTCACACCCTCATTCCAGCTCTGGGCAGAATTCAGTCCCTTGTTATTGTAGCACTGACATCCCCACTTCAGCTAGACAGGTCCCTGGGCTCCTTTAGGCATTCACAACTTCTAACCAACAACAAAGTGTATTTCAATTCTCTCTGCTTGCTTCTTCTGCCAGGAGCTAGGGAAAGTTCTCTGCTCTTCAGGACTTATTTGATTAGATCTTGGAGTTGATTCCTGGAAATTCTGCCTACCATAAAAATCCAACTCAAATTCCAACACCTACAGAAAACCTTATGGTGTCCACTCATTCATTTCTTCCTTCAGTTTTTTTCTCCCTCTCTCTTTGCAGAATTGTCCCTTCCACAGCATCCCTCTCAAAATTAAAGCATCATCACACTGCAGCACATGCTGTTTGTCTGTCTGTCATTCGAATCCTTAGCTATGTAACCCCAGTTCTGAGGCCAGTGACAAGCTGCATAATAGGTGCTCATCTGATAAATGCATGTTGAAAATTAGTATGTGCCTTTAAAGTCTAAGAAAAATAATTTGTGTGCAATGTAAACTATAGTATTGAAGTGTAAGATGAACAGTCTGCATTCATAGGTAAAATTCTTAGTTAAACCATACTACACATTTAATGAAAATTTTACAAGCACTAAAAGTGATTAGAAAAATATTTGGAAAATGATAAAGCATACATTACTGATGTGATAATTGCTCTATCTCATTTAATCAAAACAATTCCATTTTATAGATCATGAAACTGAGACCTTAGGCAGCGGTTCTCAACCTGTGGGTCGCGACCCCTTTGGCAGTCGAACGACCCTTTCACAGGGGTCGCCTCAGACCATCCTGCATATCAGATATTTACATTACGATTCATAACAGTAGCAAGATTACAGTTATGAAGTAGCAACGAAAATAATTTTATAGTTGGGTCACAACATGAGGAACTGTATTTAAAGGGCCAGAAGGTTGAGAACCACTGCAGGCTTTGAAGTTGCCTGAAGTCAAGCATCTACAAAGTAAGAAGCCACCATAGGATCTGGACATTCTAGCTTCTGAGCCCCTCTATTATTTTCTTTCCTTATTAAACACTTATTACGTTCCAGGAATTATTCTAATATTTTCATTAATTAGACTTGAGTCCCCAAATACTGTTAGAAATAACATCCTTATCATAAGAATTTATAGCACTCACCACATAAAATCAAGCCATTACTTTATAAAATGAAATAATATTATACATTGGTGTTTATGTTTCATAAGCATATAAAAACATCCATCACTGACCTTGATTTTATGTGCGTACTGTATATTTGCAAAGACATGTGAATTATAATGACAGTACACTTCCTGACGTGCTAGTCATTGTAAATTGTGTGTGGGAAAAACTGATGAGAAAATTTAAACAAGGAAATTCCATCTTGCCCAACTATGATCTCATGGTAAGGAGGACATTGTGTGAACCACAGAGGGTGAGAATGAAGAAGCTACTCATTTTCAATGTCACTATAGCAAGGATCTGTGCTTAAGAACCACTTGTGTGTTTGTTGTTTTTGTTTTTGTTATACAAACAATGTCATAGTCAAATATTTCATATCTTAGTTCTTAGGGGCTGTAGTGCAACATTCAAAACCAGCCTATCAAAGCTACAAAGGACAGAGCATAAACCTGGCCAGGAATTATATGGCTTCCTAAATTTACACATTTCACAATATAAATCAGTACCATACTTCCTTTATAATACAAAATACATAAATATGTGTCATTGCATTCCTGAAATGGCTGTGAAAAAGTACAATTGCTGAAACCATAGTGAATTATGAGGTTTTAATACAAAAACAAAACAAGCAAAAATAACAAACAAAAAAGACACCTCCAACGCAATCCTTAGGAATTACTTTATAAAAAGAAATCCAAATGTTAAAAGACTTAGGTTTCCCATCTTACTTGCTGTAACTTTGTCATTCATAATCAAGTCTGAATTCACACAACTGCGAAGAAATGTTCATTAGAGAGAAGAGAGAACCAATTTATGTAAATAATAAATTATGTTTACAACGGCCTTCCGTGTGAGCCCAGAGCTAAGGCCAGAAACAGAATTGCCAATTTATACCACAGGAAAATTGTTCCTAACATAAAATGACTGTTTGTAGGTATAGGCATTTAATTTATGTAATTATAAGTAGGAACAATATCCTACATTCTCAAAATAGATACTGAATTCTAGTATATAAACTGCCTGGTGATCCAACCTCCTCACAGTGTTCATTTCCAGTCACCACCAGCTCTCGCATTCTGTAATCATCCACTTGCATAATTTAATATTAAAAGAGAAAGAGTGACAGATTTTGTTTTCTTACCTTTTCAGGCATTTTTTTCTCCATCAAATTTTATGTGAATAAGCATGCAATTTTAATTTTTAGGAGCGCAACATGCAGATAAATATTCACCTGGTTCCCGCATCAGATTTGAGCTTTCTGTTGCCATCATTACATCTTTTTAATTTTTATTATTGGATTAAATTTCAGACACAACTCATGAATGGATCATGCCAACAATGCCGAACCAGCCTGGACTGCCTCAAGAGCTGACCTGGGAAGTAAGTCTCAGCCTCATTTGGTGACGAGCTCTTCACGTATTTCAGGTATCGCCAGAGAAAAAATGGATTAAGATGCTGAGAAGACATGTAAAATTTAATGTGTAAAAAATGTTCTATTCTTTCCTTTCATATAAATCCTGGGAATATTCCAGGTCTATTTTTTAAAAAATATGTTTTCATTGACTTTTTAGAGAGAGAGAGAGGAAGGCACAGAGAGAGAGAGAAAAACATCAATGAGAGAGAAACATTGATTGGCTGCCTCCTGGTAGGCCCCTACTAGGGATAGAGCCCACAATCCAGGTATGTGCCCTGACCAGGAATCAAACCCATGACCTCTTGGTGCATGGGTCAACACTCAACCAG
Source organism: Myotis nattereri (assembly GCF_964212035.1). Lineage (NCBI taxonomy): Eukaryota > Metazoa > Chordata > Mammalia > Chiroptera > Vespertilionidae > Myotis > Myotis nattereri. Next base: position 33,147,675 of record NC_138088.1, read on the forward strand.
TGAGTCACACTAGCTGGCCATCCAGGTCTAATTTGTTATGCCTATTAAAGAAGGTATTACAATTGCGATTCAGTAATAGAATACATAAAAGACAAACTAACACAAATGTACACATGCATCTACACACAACTCTACACAGTCAAATCAAATAGCCTCAGTGAATTTTCATTTTAACGGTACAGCTATCTTTTCAATTTGACTAGCTGCACATGACATCATTTTTTAAATGAAAATAAAAGTTAAAGTGCCCTCTATTTTTATCTCATAAGATAGAAAATGACACTGATTCAATTCTCATGTCTACAAGTTGTATGCCCAGCAGCATTTTGGGGAACAAGAGGGAACATATTAGAATAATTTAATATTCAGCAAAAGACATTTTACCACCAAATATACGCTTTTAAAACTTCCTGAAAAAATAATTATGAAACACATACCCACCATTTGAATAAGTTATTTTACCCTTTTAGAATCCCTACGTTTCCATTCATATCTCAGCTCAAACATCCCATCTGTGAAACCCTCCGTGACATTCTCACGCAGTTAGTTCCCACAGAGATTTGAAAGTGATGATGACTATGACAATGATCACAAGAAGATCTCTACAGTGCCAGGTACTGCTCTAAGCACTTCACATATTAATCCATGAGGTCCTCACACTAACCTTCTGAAAGGGTTAAATCCATTTAATTTTTACCGGTGAGGAAACCCAGGCACAGAGAAGTTAAGCAACTTGGTTAAAGTCACAGAATTGACAAGGGAAAGAACTATGACTCAAACACAGGCAGCCTGGCTCCAGAGTCCAAATGATTAACAATCATACCATGGTATCTCTCTTGATTGTCTGGTCATATAATGGGAACAACAGTACAGTATATGCCCATGACATTGCTTTCTAAATGAAGTCAGATCATTTATGTAAAGACCCTAGCACTGTGCCTGATGTATAGCAGTACTAAATGTCATAGTACTGAATGTGACAGCATTGTTACCAAGGACAGTGATTTCTAGTAAGGCCTCTGTTGCTTACTACATTGTGAATTCCTTGAGGATGGGGTCTGTATTTATTCATATGTTCATCCATTCATCCCCCAAATATTCACTGAACAAGTACTGTGGTCCAGATGTTATGACAAGCCCTATAAGTTAGCATTCACCTTTGAAAATTCAGTACTGGATAGAATAATGACACAGTTCTACCCCGGGGCCTTTGCACTCACTGTTCCCTCTGTCTGAGCTATTCTTCACGTCATTTTAAGGCTTGCTTCCTCACTATATTCTCTCTCCTTAAATGTTATGCCTCTAGAGAAATCTTCCCTAAATGGCTAATATAAAGCAGAGCTTGGCAGGACTGTGTATTTTCTTAATCTGCTTTATGTTTTCCACATTCTCTTATCACCATCATACATATTAGAATGTAAGCACCACATAGACAGGATTGCCAATTCTATATCCTGAAGCTAGAAAGTAGGCTGGTAAGTATTTGGTATATTGTGAAGGAAGGAGACGAAGGAAGGAGGGAAGAAGAGAGGGAGGGAAGGAGGGAAGGAGGAAAAAGAAAGGGGGAGAATTTTGATTAATGGATGCTTTATAAACATGAATATGTAGTCCATCCCTTCTTGACTGATGACCTCTTACTTCTTATGAATAAAAAGAAAGCCAATATTCTTCCCCTCCTTCCTTCATTCTTTTCACCTACAAAAATCCTTAAGAGTGCCCCAAAGCTGCTCTTGTCCTCCCTACAAGCCTGTCTCTCACCATTTAAATTTCAACACCTATTTTTGTTCCTCCTATGAAAAGCTGTACCTGACCTTCACAATAACCAGCTTTCTTTTGTTGCCAACCATGCTGAAGGCTTATAATTTAATAGCTTCATAAGTGGTGGGTGTAATCACTTGCAATTTATCATTCAACTAGCACAGACAAATTCATGATTAAAGAAAAGGTTCTCATTTTTCAATTATTCAAAATATGCATTTGTGAATTCCTTCTTCAAACCTGACTTCATTAATTAGCAGGACATTTACTTTGAACTTCTTTTCAATAATAGTAATGAATTTACTCTAACTCTTTCCCTCCTGGCAACACTCTAATCATTGAGGGTCGTTCTGATTGACATTAGCTTAGTCACAGTTATTTTGATTTTTCTGTTCATTGGAACAAGGTAAGGATACCCTCCCTCACTCTTTTGACAATGGATGTACTCCTATCACTTGCTTTGGTCATGAGATGAGTGTACAAGTGACATTAGTAACTTAAAGGCAGAAGATTTCAAAGAACAAATGGTGACCCTTCATTTCCCCTCTAGAGGTGATGTGGAGATCTGTGACAAGAAGTCCCCATCCGTGTGGGTTTCCATGACATACTGGGCAGAGGCCCCATGCCAGTCCATGGGAGACCTGTAATGTAATTGAGAAATAAAACTCTGCTCAGTTAGTTCACTGACATTTTGAGTCTTTCTTTCTTTCTTTCTCTCTTCTCTCTTCTCTCTTCTCTCTCTCTCTCTTTCTCTCTCTCCTTCCTTCCTTCCTTCCTTCCTTCCTTCCTTCCTTCCTTCCTTCCTTCCTTCTTTCCTTCCATCCATCCATCCATCCATCCATCCATCCATCCATCCTTTATCTCTTTTCTACATCAATACCTGGTCCACCCTGACTGATAAAGAAAAACAGTGGGACCAATTGGAGGCTAACTCATCCTGCTGACCTCATTCCATCAGTAGCATAAACTAGGTATATTTCCATCATTATATTAGAATACCATGGAACAAATAGCATAAGGAACAAATTTCCATGGGTTATGAAACCATGGTAGAACAATTATTTTCATGTGCTCTTTTGTCCGCCTTGAGGCTTTTTATGAGGCTATTAAAGAATTAATGTCACCTATTTTGTATCTTTTAAAGGTCTTTTGGGGGTGCTAATACTAATACCCATTCTTTCAGCATGATAAATAATTCTAGGTGCTTTAGTTCCTCTAAAAATTATTTGAACTTAGTTGTAAAAATTTTAACTACAATATCTCACTATGGAAAAAGGTCTAAATATTATGCTACATTCCTTTTGTTTATAGAATAATAATAAAAATCCCATCCTAAATGAGAACTACTGACCCTTTAAGCCACTCTTTTCTCTCTACATATTAGGGATATATCTTCAAAATATTGGAAATGTTCCCTCAAATAATGGATGAATAAAACAACTCCCTATTCTGGGACTTATTCTTGAAGTTTCTTAAAATGTTCTTTCTCCTTCACCACCATCTTCCTCTCTCTCTCTCTCTCTCTCTCTCTCTCTCTCTCTCTCTCTCTCTCTCTCACACACACACACACACACACACACACACTCCCCAAAAATGCAATAATCCAAACAACAGCAGGTTCCGTTAAGTCGTTTTAAAAATAAGCTGCTATCTTCATGGAAATAATATTTTTAAAGAATTCTGCATTAGTTTCAACCTAATTACAACAATGACTTCACCAGGCATGGCTGTTTAATATATTGCAAATTCTCCTGACATCTGCTCAACGGTGAGTAATTCCAAATGAGTGGTTACTCCATATGAAATGCTTCAGTTATCTTTTGCAGAGTCTCACTAATAGAAAGACATGTATAACTATTCATTTAGTTTTGAAGGAAAAATTTGCCGGATGTATTCTAAAAGGCTGGGGAAATGGTTTTCAAACGCTATGCCACAAAGAAAATAGGATTAGAAAAAGTCAGGGTCCACTTCTACCGTTCCCAAGCAACGAAGTCCAGGAAAAGTAATACGTATGACTAATCACTTCAACTACTTCAAGTTCAATGAAAATTGCACCATAATATGTCTAGGGAGAATCTGAGGGAAGTGGGACTTGTTCTTAGAAAACACTTCAGCCCCTTTCGAAAAGACATATAAGGAATGAATTAGCACTAGTCCAAAATGTTGGATACTATTTTTTTTTTTTTTTTGCTTCCTTGCTTCAATAATGTTGATCTGCTCTTTGTGATAATTAAGTAGTCATAAGAAAAAGGCCAAATTCAGCAAGAATGATATTGCTAGAAAATAAAACATAAATAAAAAAATTAAACCCATGTTACTTTTTTCAACTATTGGGAATAGTTCTAATTAGCAATCAATTGTATTAATGACCATTACAACAAGAACATAAATTAGGCAATAAACATGGACTGTGTGGACAGAATAAGAAACTCTTTCCTGGGGAAAGTTCACTAAATGAGACAGGAGAGCCCTTTTCTTTCACCAGGTGAAAGCTGCAATGCCTCAGCTGAAGTCATGGTGTTTATCCCACACTTAGCTGCTCACTGGATTTAAGGCTGGGCAGTCCCATCAGTGCCTGGGGCCATGGATTACCATTCAGGCTGGATGAGGCTGGCAATTGAGAGATGAGTGCTAGGTCAATGCATAGCTCCACTTTTAAACCAGTCAAGGAATGCATTTCTGCACCCTTTACAGGGAAAGGAAAAACATTTCAGACAGAAACTAGCTTTCGTCAGTTTGCCAACACTAGTCAAAACAATATCTTTCTGTTTCTCTCTTCCACATAAACACAGAAACCTGAAGGGAATATATCATGGATGTTTTAAGAAAAACCAAAATTTCCATCGCTGCAGGGGTTTCTCCTTGACTTTCCAGACCCGTTTTCTAAATCTGCTTGCCTCCGTTCACCCATACCCAGTGAGTTCTGCAGTGATTATAAGTCATACTATTCTTTCAGGAGAAAGATAAATTGATCAGGGCATGAAGGAAAAAGGGCATAATTTAATGTCAAATATCCTTTCCCAATATCCTACATGATAAGCCTATGCCCTTCCAGGCAAGCAAGCGAGAGGAATATACAATTCTAGTGTTTTCCAAAATGTCAAAACACCAACACATGTCAAAGACATCACTGGTGGAGCATGTCCAACGTTGCAGTAACAAAAATCCCGTTGCCCCAGCCCAAGGCTGTGCAGTATTTTCATACCTTCCTCTCCTCTATGCTCTGAGTCTGACCTGTTCCCTCCTGGTACCTTCCCAAAGCAAAGCTCCACTAAGCCCTTGACTTTCTGAAATCCCCTGCTCATTATTCAAGGAAACAAGTGACTTATTTCCAAAATCGTCAACCCTTTTCCTCATCCTTAAGATTGCAGAAAGGAGTCTGCCCTTTTTTCTAAGAAATCCATTCCTGCCTGCCGACTAGCAACAAGGGTCTGTGTCTGCTTGATCCCCAGTCCAGACTGACTTAGGAAGAATTAGAATTGTATGCAGTCTGAAACCCCAGAACATCAGACTTCCTTCAGTAGTAAGCACCCCGATTCTTTCCTCGACTTCCCTAAACCACACAATTTGACCACCTCTGAATTATTGTGTAGTTTGTAACTAGCATCCCATGTCTTGTGCTAATTAAACAATGTCTCATATATTCTTCCATCATCTACATAGATAAGAATTCCATAAGCACACACTCCAGTCAGCTTACTTTTCTCCAAGTAAAGTCCTTATGTCAAAGATTATATCTTCTTCTCCATTAATACAGGAAACGATAAAATACAGTAGCTCTCTCTTATCTACAAAATATATATCCCAAGACCCCCACTAGATGCCAGAAGCTGAAGACTGTACTGAACCCCATATGCTTTTTCCTCTACATATACACCTATGATAAAGTTTAATTTATAAGTAAGGCACAGTTAGAGATGAACAACAATAACTAATAATCAAACAGAACAACTGTAATAATGTACTGTAATAAAAGTCGTATGGGTGTGGTCACTTGTTTCAGGGAATTCCTTGCTGTAGACTTTGGGAAAGGCCCCAGGCATTGTGTTGCAACACATTGCCATCAATCAAATTTCCATTCATTATCTCCTGTCCACAAAGGTGATGCATTTTCTATCTTAACTATGTACTTACCACACACCATGGCTGTAACTTTCACAGTGGGAGGTGTGACAGTAAAACTAGAAGAGGTTTCTTTACTCCTCTTCACAATCTTATGGATAGATTTGTTTTCCTTGTAGTTTATAGCAATCTCAACATATGATTTTTTTATTTCCTTATTGAGAACTTTCACCTTTTCACTTAAAGGCAGCACCCTATGGTTTCTCAATGGTATATCTGAAATGCCAGCATCAGGACTCTTGCTCTTGGGGACCATTGTTAAGTAAAATAAGGGTTAATTGAACACAAGCACTGAGATAGTGCAACAGTCCTCCTGGTAACAGAGCGGCATCTAAGTGACTAAGTCACATGGTGTGTACAGGGTGGAGACACTGGACAAAGGGCTGATTCCTGTCCCACCGGAGTGGGACGGTGCAAAATTGTCTCATGTTACTCAGAATGGCACATAATTTAAAATTTGTAAATTGTTTATTACTGCAATTTTCCATTTGATATTATTGGACTGAGGTTAGCCATAGGTAACTGAAATTGTGGAAAGCAAAACTGCGGAGAAGGGGGGGACTATACATTTAAATTACCTACATAATAAAAATCTGGGAAGTGGGAAAGATTATGAAAATTGAGTTTTGTTCAAATGTAACTTAAAATTTGTTCAACTAGCCCTGAGTTCCTACAGCATGAAAGCCACTGAGTTGATTAGACCACTAAGAGTAAGATATAGTCCCTTTAGAATAGGGGTGGGGAACGTCCAGCCTGCTGGCCATATAAGGCCCAGGAAATCATATAAGGCCCAGGAAATCATTGGTCTGGCCCATCCAAGGCATTAGGGGTGAGTTAGTTAAATGTTTGACCAAATATAGCAGGCTAATTTTTAAGATGGTAATTTTGCATGGCCTGTGAATGAGGCTATAAATATCAAAATGGCCCTTGGAAGAAAATAGGTTCCCCACCCCAGGTTAGAAGCTTGCAATTGTTGGGAGGGTTGGGGATGCATCACAGATAAAGGCTGGCAGTATTTTGGGAGAAGAAGAAGTTGTACGTTCTTCGGAGCATCGTCCTGGTGGCTTAGTGGAATTGGTGCATTCCAGCAGATCTCTGTGATGCTGGTGTGGAAACCAAGTCCATGAACCCGAGAAGACCAGAAAAGCCAGGGAAAGACAAACATCTGCTGAGACATGTCCTAAGAGACACTCGGAGCCAGTGCAGAAAGTGCTGCTGGGGACCAGTCGGTCACCCTGCCTTTTCATGCCTCTCATCCAGGTGCGTCATTAGAGATTTGGTGAGTAAGAGCAGCCCTGGGCACCTTGCATCCTTTCGTTAAGGGAGAAGGAAACTGAAACACTAACATAGGGAAGGAGGGAGGTAGCTGAGAGCTACTCAAGCTAATACCTTTCCTTTGGAGAAAACTGGCAGCCTAGAGAATATTATAAAGCCTGGAAATAGATTTAATGATCTGGAGCATAATCCCTTCTCCCCAGTCACTGTGCCCCAGCCAGTTCCCACACTCTGACTTGCAGGGTTCAGACTCTAGCAACTAAAATCAGAAATGATTTAACTTACAAAGAAGAGAATATATAATAGCAACTCCTTCATAAGATTTACTCAGAAATATTCAGTAAGAAATATTACTCCAAACTTCCAAACCATAACTGTTTTTAAAAAATAACTAATTTGAGCCCTAGCCAGTTTGACTCAGTGAATAGAGCATCCACCCGCAGACTGAAGGGTCCCAGGTTTGATTCCAGGCAAGGGCACATATCTTGGTTGCAGACTTGATCCCTGGCCCTGGTCAGGGCACATGCAGGAAGCAACCAATTGATGTGTCTCTCTCACATTGTTGTTTCTCTTTCTCTCTCTCTCTCTCTCTCTCTCTCTCTCTCTCTCTCTCTCTCTCTCCACTCCTCCCTTCAACTCTCCTTGGATAAGGATTAATAACAACAACAAAAAACTAATTTAACTCATGTTTTCCCATGAGAAGAGTGAAATTTCATATACCCAGGACAAAATGCATATTTTCATAGGCTCTATCCAACATACGAACTGATATACTAGCACTAGATTTCTGATTCCATTTATTTTATAAAAAAAAATGATCACTTCTGTCTGAATTAGTGAAGTCCTCCCCAAAAGATGCAATTGCATTTGAGTTTCAGCTTTAAAAAAGCCGCTGTCAATTTAAGAGACTACTGTATTTTCTGGGTTGAAAAAAGTGCCACCAAAGTCATTCAGGCAAATGTCAGTCAATCTTTCTGACTGTGTCTAGAAAAACTGGACAACAGACTTCAAGCTCTATGCTGGTCTCTTCGACAGCAGGGTGGCTGCCAGCCCTGCGCAGCTCAGCGAGCTAACCTTGGGAGTGTGTTTTTGGCATTGAGGCTGGCCTTTGATTCTCATCCTGACTTGAGCAAACTTTAAACACTCTTGGCTCCGTCTTTGGTAATGGGCACATACATTCCTGACAGACTAGTTGCCCATCAGAAGTGATGTTATGTTTAAAAACAGAGTTACAAAGTATGCATGTGACCAAGTATAATAAAAATCAGAAGACAAAACATTGAAAAACTAAATAAGACTATTTTCCCAGCTGCTTGCTTAATTTAAGACGCTTTCAATGAAAACAATAAATGTAATTCTATTTCAGGCAGACAACTTAACCTCCTACCAACAAATATTTGCAAATCCCCTGCTTGGGGTTTGTACATGAGGGTGAGAGCTGCAAAGGACACAGAAACACTATGAAATTATAATTTAATGCATAATAAAAAAATGTGCAGAAAGAACCATCATACAATACGGAATGTGAAAAGTCACATGAAATGAAGGAAATGCCTTATGGAAGCACAGAAGAAAATGACAACATTGGTTTCTAGAATAGGGAAAGGCACACGAGAGGATATAATATGTGTGCTAGGCTTGAAGGTAGTTAGGATTTGCGGGTAGACATGGGGCTATGTCATGTAGGAAAGACAATGATGTAAGCAAACCCATCAGTGTGGGAAAGCACAGACATGCTTAGAAAGGGCAAGTAGTCTCTTGGTTGGAACATTGAGTCAGACAGTGCAACTCAATGTTTGCCTGGGCTCACAAAACCCAACTGAAGAAGAGTCAGGCACTCTCCCATCTCAGTGTGGCTCAAGGACACTCTCTTAGGGGTGTTGGCACATAGATATTTAAAATTCTTTGGGGTCTTGTGAAAAGGCCCCCAGCTGCAGCCAGAAAAGTGACTTTCAGTCTTGACTCACTTGCCAACTCATCCAGTCCCTATTGGTCCACGGATTTTTCATTTGTAAAGAGAAAGCAATACTAGTCAACCTGCAGTAGTGTAGCTAGGAGGCTAAAGAGACTCTAAGTATAAAATGATTCTGTTGAAAATGGCCTGTTCAGAAGTATAAGATAAGTATACTATTGCACTCGGGAAAATATTATCAAGCATCAAAATCCTTTCCTGGAGGACATAAAAAAAAAAGGAACACAAGAAAGTACACACACACACACATACACACACACGGAACTGCTCAAAGAATCTGAACAAGCTGTTCCAACAACAACAACAACAAAAATACCAAAGAGCTGGTCACTTTTCATCTTCCTATCATTTTCAGGAAATTCCAAAAAAGTAAAAGTTAAAGATACAACAATAGTTTTTCCACAGGCTAAGCCAGCTGCTACTACCTTAACAGGATACTGTTGTTTAAATAACATAATAGAAGCCAGAGTCCCATCAGGAGTAATGCAAAGCCTTCTGAAGAGGAGGAAACTAACCATCCATCCTAAAGGAAATAAATAAGTCTCCGGGCAAAGCCAAAACAGATGTAGAACAAAACAGTTTATAAGAACCAAAAGCTCCCAATATACCTCTTCATTCCTGTTTCTTACTGCAGAGAGCAAAGCAGAAGAAAGAATATCATTTCTATCACCCAAGGCAAAACTTCATCCATTCATCCACGTCACAACTTTAGAGAACAGTCACTATGAGACAGGAAACATGCTGGGGAAAGAGGAAAAACCATTTTTGCTCTTGAGGCGATAAGGCCAGTAAGAATAAAACCTACATTCATTTTGTAAGTATGAGGAAAAACTACTCCCATTGTCTCTCATAACACCCTTTTGGAGAAAGTACTGCCTTACAGATTTGAAAACTAGGGCCCACAGAGTTTACACAACTTGTCTAAGCATGTAAAGCTAGCTGTTGGCCTAATCAATAAAGAAATTTTTTTTTTTTTTTAAAAAAAAGCTAGCTGTTGGTGGAGCCAGGATTTAAACCCAGGCCTTCTGACCCAAAACCTTTCCCCAAGGGTATGCAGGTAAGGCTTTTCTTTAGCATCACCACATAACCTGCTGAGCCCTTTCTTATTTGCATAGAAAATTCCATTTGGGCATCCCATTTCCTCTTGGCTTGGAGTCAGAAAACAGTTTGGGACTCAGTCATAAATCATCCTGGGCTGGTAACACAGCATCACATTACATGTAGCAAGAGCTACTCCAAATTTGAGGAGAGATGCAAACACAATAATGGGAGGAATGTTTGCTTACCTGTCTCAGCCCATGTCAGATAACAGTCAGCAAGGCCGAGGTGATATTTTCAACTTTATTCATCATTTTAGAATGAATGAAAAAAACATTGAGCTGTCATTCCTCCCAACATTAAATTGGCATGGGATTTTCAAAAGGAATAAAACTCAGTGTTGGCATTTATAACAGATTTTTTTTAATGTGCATATCTTTGAATGTAATAATTCCATTTCTGGGAAGGTATTAAGAGGTCACCATTCAGACAGGCTTAAAAGCTTTGAGTCACTGTTTTTTTTCTCGCTCTCTCCTTGGCTCTATATACCAATTACTTGCCAAGTCCTGTCAATTCCACTTCCAAAATATCTCTCACATCTATTTCTTACCCCATTGTCACTGTGTAACATCTTTTTTTCCTTTCATTTGATTATTAACTTCCTTACTGGTCTCTTCAATTGCTATTTTCCACCACATAAATTTATTCTACGTAGTCATCAGATATTTGTTAAGAAGTAGAGTTCTAAGAGATTCACTGGAATATTCAAAAATATGCAATGGTTTTCCATTGCCTTTCTTTTTTTTCTTTATTGATTAAGATATTACATATGTATCCTTATCCCATTGTCCATTGCCTTTCAGAGTAAGAACAAACACGTTTTCCTAGCTCCCCAGGCATACCCCAATATGGCCTCATCGTTACTTTCTACTTATTCCCCAGACAAAATGGGGAACATGTAATTCCTAAACAAATCTTAAGTTATCTTGCCTCAAGGATTTTATGCCCCCTCCATAATCTCTGAATAATTTCTTTCAATTCCCATAGCAGTATTCTTGTATCTCATATAAATCATAATTACGTTCTAGCTTAAAGTATTTGCAAACTTGGTCTACTCTTATACTAGATTATGCACTCCTTGAAAACAGCCTGTGGCTTATTTTCCTCTCTATCTGTCTTCAGTAGGGTTTCCTGAAGCAGAGCCTGAGACAGGGATTCTTGCAAGAAATATGTTAAAGTAGTGCCCTTGGGAGAAAGTGGGGGCTGTGAGAAAAGCAAGATAAGCAGTAGAAGAAGCCAGGCAAAAATGCTGTTTCAGGGGAAGTCTAGCTTCAGCCTGACCCTATGGGAGCTCTGAAACAGAGTATGCACCGCAGAATTGTTGTATCTGAGGCAAGAAAGCTGGGCTGTTGCACACTGCATGGGTCAACATTGGTCATAGGCCACCTTTGGGGGTTTGAGGGGTGTAACTTCCCAGGCATCTCTGGTCTAGGGACCACCTATAAACGATAGGCAATACTTTGAAGCAGACCAACATCTGCAACAGCCGAGGGATAGGTGCACCCACCCAGTAAATAAGGTCTGCAGAGTACACTTACATCACCTGCCATAGAACCCCATGTAGACCCCCTAGTAGCTCAGAGTCAATAGTAGATGCTCAGTAAGTAGCTGCTAAAAGAACGGCCTACAAGAAGGAATGACTTTACAGCATTCTCCTGTTTGAAGTACATTTGTATAGTCTTACAAATAGCAACCTGTTCACTTACTATCTTAGATCGGGCTGCTATAACAAAGTACCATATCCTGGGTGGCTTATAAACACTAGAAACGTATTTCTCACAGTTCTGGATGCTGGAAATCCGAGATACGATGCCAAGCATGGTTGACCTCTAGTGGGGTCTTCTGGGGGTGTTGCAGATGGCCTCTCTCTCCTTGTTTATCTCATGGAGGAAAGTGGGAAGCTAGCTCTCTGACTTCTACTTATAAGGACACTAACCTCATTTATGAGGGCTACAGCCTCATGACATAATCACCTCCCAAAGGCTCCATCTCCAAATACCAACACCTTGGGGATTAGATTTTAACTTAAGAATTGAGACACACAGATACTCAGTACATAGCCCTTATTCTTCCCTAGGTAAACAAACAAAGCAATCAGAAAGAAAAATACATGGGATTGTTAAATTGCATTTACTTACCCGATTTAAAATAATTTTTTTGTAGTCGCTAGGAAGTCTGAGCTAGTACATTTAATCTGAAATTAATTCATACCCAGGAAAAATTGAAAAGTTGGCACTCTTAGAGATTTTAATATGAATGTTAGTGAACACATTGAGGATAATTTTTGATGAAAGTGATTATTTTCATTCTTAAGAACAGAATGTCTACTAGTGACCAATCAAGCTGCTGATTATGACAATAAATATTTACAGAAAGAGCCAAATCCTTCTCTATAAGCCCCAAGAGAGTCTCTTAGCATAGTCAATCATTGTCCAAGTCGAGGTCTCTTGGGATCGATGAGTAATAAATGAAAAATGCTATTTCCATAGGCAGCATATTAAGCCCATCACTGGCATTGGATTCCTGCTTTCAATTGTATCATGTTTAAATCAATGTTTGGGATAAAATCAGTATGGTTCCATTTTATTTTATTTACTTATTTGCTTATAATGTTTTGTTTTATTTTATATATTTTTAAAATTTTATTCAATTTATTCAGGTGACACTGGTTAATAAAACAATACAGGTTTCAAGTATACGACTATGACACATCATCTGCTCACTGCATCATGCGCTCACCACCCAGAGCTAATTCTCTTTCTGTCTCTATTTATCCCTCCTTTGCCCTCTTCCACCTCCCTCAACCCCCTTTCCCTCTGGCAATCACCAGATTGTTTATCTGTGTCTTTTTTTCCTCTTCTTAATTCCTTCTACCTTTTTCATCCAGCCCCTCAACCTTCCTTCCCTATGACAGCCGGCACGTTGTTCTCTGTATCTATGAGTCTGATCTATTTTGTTTGGCACTTTATTGTGTTCATTAGATTTCACACATAAGTGAAATCACATGGTATTTGTCTTTCTCAGACTGGCTTATTTCACTTAGCATAATACTCTCCAGGTCCATCCATGCTATCGCAAAAGGTAAAATTTCCTTCTTTTTTACATCAGAGTTGTAAGCCATTGTATTAATGTAACATCATACTCAATGAGCAAACACTAAAAGCATTCCCTTTAAGATCAGGACCAAGTTAACTTTCATTCCACTTGTTCAACATAGTGTTAGAAGTCATAGCCATAGAAATCACAACAGAACAATAAATAAAAGGCATTCAAATTGGAAAGGAAGAAGTAAAACTGTCATTTTCAGGTGACATGATACTTTATATAGAGAACCCTAAAGATTCTACCATAAAACTACAAGAACTGACTAATTAATTCAGTAAAGTAGCAGGATACAAAATAAATATCCAGAAATCAGTTGCATTTTTATATACCAATAATGAACTCTCAGAAAGAAAAAGTAAGAAAACAATACCATTTACAATTGCATATAAAATACCTTGGAATAAATTTAACCAAGGATGTAAAAAACCTGTACCCAGGAAATTATGACACACACAAAAAAAGAAATTGAAGAAGATACAATTAAGTGGAAGCATATACTGTGATCATGAATAGGAACAATTAACATCATTAAAATGTCCATACTACCCAAAGCAATCTATAGGTTCAATGCAATTCCTATCAAGATAACAATGGGATAGTTCACAGACCTAAAATAAATATTTCAAAAATTTAGATGGATCCACAAAAGACTCAGAATAGCCACAGCAATCTTAAGAAAAACAAAGTTGGTAAAACCATGCTACCTGATATCAAACTATACTACAAAGTCTTAGGAATCAAAACAGCATGGTAAAACAAACATATAGTTCAATGGAACAGAATAGAGCCCAGAAATTAAACCCATGCCTTTATCGTCAATTAGTATTCTACAAAGGAGGCAAGAACACACTAGTTGTTACATGTCTAGCCCAAAATGAAAGGGAGGGAATAACTCCCAGTACGTGGTAGGAGTGAGCAGAGGAGGCTACCTTTAGAGCAGAGGTCCTCAACCTTCCTAATGCCGCGACCATTTAATACAGTTCCTCATGTTGTGGTGACCCCCAATTTCATTGTTACAAATTGAACATAATTAAAGCATAGTGATTAATCACAAAAACAATATGTAATTACATATGTGTTTTCCGATGGTCTTAGGCGACCCCTGTGAAAGGGTTATTCGACCCCCAAAGGGGTCGCGACCCACAGGTTGAGAACCGCTGCTTTAGAGGATCAGTGACATTCAGTAGATAAACAATGTTAAGCAGGAGTGTCAAAGGGAGAAGAAATACACTAACCTCGCTTTCCTCTCCTTCTTATCCGTTCTTGGGGTGCCTCTGCAAGAAGCTGAATCCCACTAAAAATATAAGGGTCAGGGTGCCCTTGTGGAGGGGCAAAAAATGTGGTTTGCAAGAGTTAGACTCGGATATATCTGCAGGGCCAAAGGGAAGAAATCTGCCACACTCACATTGTATCCATTTCCAGACTCTGAATTCCAAATTTGCATACAATCCTGCTACTTAAGACAATATCTGGAACACAAATGTTTATGCAGTACTTTGTTACTAGACATTATATTATAAAACCCTGGCAAAGGGATTCTAGTATTCAGAAGAACACAGGTTATATGGGACTGAGAGCAGTGAGTACAGGAACACAGGTACCACTCCTTGCTAAGTTATCCATACTGAAGATGCTAATCGTTGGGTTTACTAATTCAGCAAAACTAGTCTGGTACCTCATGCCTATTCCCAACTTTTTCAGACTGAGGATATAGACAGCATTTGGTTAGTTGGTTCAAATGGAAAATAGTTTCATGTGTAATTCATCCATTTACAATTTTATCCCAGAGAAAAAAATGAAAAATAAAGATACTTTACAATCAAATTTTTAAAAGCCCTTTGCACCTCTGGCTTTTCACTACTGTTCCTTATCAAAGATGATGGTATTCTTTATGTCCCTCTTCAGAGCACAGTATTTGAGTTGCATTTCCAGAAGTGCTAATGGGTAACGCTTGATTTTTTGGGGTGCTAATTTACTAGAGGAATATAATGGATTAATGGGATCTACAGATGATTCTAAATCCCACTTCCTCTTCTACCAAACTTTTAAATGAAATTGTAACTGATAATGTAATTGACTGACCGATCTTACTAACTTTCAACTTGAATATTCTTATCAAATGTTGTAGGAAATGCCCCAAAGGCTGATAACATAAGAAAAATTCAAGGTCTAAATCATCTATAAACTGGATAATCTGTCACTAAATTATTGAGTTCAGTGTACGTTATGAAGCCTTCTTCCAACAATGCCTTAAGGCAATTTTTATAGATACTTTATACGTTGTACAAAAAAGCACTGCTTTTGTAATACAGCAGTTTTTGAGATCAAGCATTCTCCCACTGCACATTTTAAATTAAGTTATAGCCATTTATGGAAGAACAGTTCTTAAGTTTTTAGATCTAAGACTGTCAATTTGGCTTCATATTTATTTGAATGGAAAGTCTTGCCTAAAGTTTTATAGGCTTTAAATGATTCTGCCCAAATACCTCTCCTTAGACAACCATCCCTATGATGAGACAAATATGTGCAGCTACCCTAAGCTCTACACTCTAGCCCAGTGATGGCGAACCTATGACACGCGTGTCAGAGGTGACATGCGAACTCATTTTTTTGGTTGATTTTTCTTTGTTAAATGGCATTTAAATATATAAAATAAATATCAAAAATATAAATCTTTGTTTTACTATGGTTGCAAATATCAAAAAATTTCTATATGTGACACGGCACCAGAGTTAAGTTAGGGTTTTTCAAAATGCTGACACGCCGAGCTCAAAAGGTTCGCCATCACTGCTCTAGCCTCCACCCTCTGTAGGAGTTCTATTGTCCTGTAGGGAAGAAAGGAGGAGGAAAGATAAAATGATTCTAGTTGAGACTAAGAAAGCCCTGAGGCTCATCTCCACACAAACATGGCATAGTTCCACCATCACCATTGTCCTGATTATTCTGCTGCAAACCATGGCTGACTACGTGCAAACATTTCTTCTTAAAAAAAAAAAAAGATAGATGATAGATAGATAGATAGATAGATAGATAGATAGATAGATAGATAGATGATAGATAGATAGATTTGAGAGAGAGGATGGGAGAAGGAGGGAAACATCAACGATGAGAGAGAATCGTTGATCAGCTGCCTCCTCCATGCCCCCTATTGGGATTGAGCAAGCAACCTGGGTAGTATTTGCCCTGACCTGGAATTGAACCCTGACCTCTGGTCCATGGGTCGATGCTCAAATACTGAGTCAAACCAGAAGGGCCAGACATTTCTTCTTTAGCAACCAGGGAATTGTGCAATTTATAAACAAAGTAACCTACATTTGAAATGATTACAGGACACTCAAAGCTATTGTCTCTGTTCCAACCTTCACCACAGCTTTAAGACTCCAGGAACATCCTGGGCTTCATGGAAACAAGGTGAAGCCCAATATTTGTCCAAGATGCTATGGCGCCCTACCTCCTAAGCCTACTTCTCAAGTTGCTTCTTGTTACTTCTATCGAAGAGCACTTATTTCACTTAAACCTGGGTATCCCAGAAAAGGTACATCAGGGCTAAATAGCCTGTGATACACACCGAATATACCAGTATTTCTACATATCTGCACCTCAGTCCTGTACATTCATTACAACCCCATAATAAACACAACTTCCCAGAACACACCATCATCTATTTTATCTTTTTGAAACATTACTTTCTTGCCTTCTCGAAATCTATTAATCTATGCCTCAATCTTCTACAGTTACCACTATTCAGTCCACAAGTTGTTTGTAGTACTGTTTTTTATGAGTAAGTAATCTCACTAGGTACTGTAGAAATCAAAGCAGTTATCAGAGACAGCCTTTGCCCTCAAAGAGCTTACCACCTATTCAAGGAAATGACATGTGTAAATAATCAGAACATACTAGTACATACCAAAATCAAGACATAGCTTGAGTACTTTGGAGAGAAGGGAGTTATTACCTCAGTATGCATCATGCTTGGTATAAAATGCAAATCTATTTCAATGCAATTCATATGTTAGGGAACAATTTAAACAGAGCAAATTTCACATTTGCTTCTATACAACTTTGTCGGCAGAAAACTGCACCCATTCGAGTTGAGCTATAGAAGAATATGAAAAACACACACATGCACACCCCTTAAATATTTACCAGCTGCCTTAGTGTGCTAAGAATCACACCTATCCACATCGGGGATCGAAATGTTCTGTCCACTTTCAGATGATCTTCCTTCTGCCACTCCACAATAATTCACAAGCTGCAATCCTCCTGTCATTCACTTCCACTTGCAAACTTCAGGTCTTCACCAAAGCAAAGCACCAAATTTATCAGAGTTGTTATGTATTTCTTGCCCAATGAACATGCATAAAAGCGTGCTCCCATTTTTACTAGGTTCCTATCTTCATTTCATGTCAGTGAAGGTTTTGAGTGTTGTATCCCCAACTCCATTCGTCCCATAAGCTATGTTGTGGTTTTTGTGAAATTTTCATAATGTGGTGATTTTTAGAAATTCATATGTAGTGTTAACAGAATTGACTGTATATGCTCATATTATTTGAAAACGTACTTTTTTTTTGAAAAACGTAAGTTCTATAGCCTTCACACACATATATTTCTTCTTCTCCACCCCTCCCCAACCACACACACAAACATTAACTTGCAACGTGGTTGATACAACTAATTCTTTTTGTTGGGTAAAGAATGATTCTAACCCCCTGCACAGGCCCACTTATGGTCTCCCCATCACCCCAACTCTAGGAAGAATTGTTCCCTTCTCTTCCCTTCCCTTTAACTCCAGATTTGCAGGAGAGGATTTAGAGTCCACAAGACGGCAGCATGGTTTTAGTTGTAATTCCACTGCAGCCCAAGAAAAACTGTGTTCCATCTAACGCAGACCTCAAATATAGTCATCTCAAAAATTGTATTTTTTATAACAATTTTATCTCCAGCTTCTACCACAGTGCCTGACATACCTTACATATTTAACAAACATGAGTTGAAAGTTCATTTAGTAGAATAATTACTTCTCATTATTCTGTTGCTGTTAGCACATTTATCTCCTTCAAGCGACGTGCTTAAGGCCTGTGATACTTTCCTAAAAGACACAAGAGAAATTATATATCTAAACTACAATCGAATATATAAAGAAATGGAAAACTAAGATATGATCTGTTTTCCTAAAGTTAACATTGATGTCCACCTTAAAATGACCTTACATGAGCCCTAATTTATCCTTCAGCACACTATGATTTTATTTCCTGTTTAGGAAGTATCGACTAATAAAAAGAAAAGAAAATACATTGCCCATCCTTGCTTTTGAAGAGTGTAATCAAAGAAAGCCCAAAATAGACAACCTTGTTTCTGATGTTGTCAGAATGTGGCACTTGTAACTATAGGAACAGAGCCAGTAATTATTCGTCTTTAATTCCTTTGATTAATTTAAACAGCCAAAGAATTAGAAAACTGATGTTTGAAGTGAATTAAGGAGGCAATTCAAACGCTGGTAACAATAACCTGCCTCAGGGATGAATGAGGCCAATTCCAAGATACTTGATAAGAGAAAAGATAACTAGAATAAGCATCAATTGATGCACAAGATGTCCTCATCAGTGGCTAAAAGGCCCAAGAATCAAATGTGGATCCATCTGAATTGAGGGTGTGTGTGTGTGTGTGTGTGTTTAAATAGAGTTCCTTGTTTCTCAAATGTTTCAGTCAATTTCTAAAGCCTAAGCTGAAGACTGTGGGTTTCCTGAATGGGCAAACCTATATGGCACTGGTTTAGACACACATACCATGAAACTCCTAAAACATGGCACTTTATCTAAGCCCAAATATATTTTTTCATTCAATGTAACCCAGAGAGAGGCAGACAGTCCCAGAACTTTTGGAATACCTTTATACAAAAAAAAAAAAGAAAAGAAAAAGAAAAAAAAGATTGGAAGTTTTATTATTCAACAGAGGACCAAAACTACCTAAAAACTGGGACACAGAAACTTGATTATATTTTTAAATATTAAAACCTGAAACTAAATATTAATATCTTACTGTGTGTCTAAAATGCACCCACAGTGTATAGAGTATTAGATATGATTTTCTTAATACAATCTCACAAATATTATTACCAAAGGATAAGAAGAATGTTATCTTTATGGTGCAAATATCTACGCTAATAAAAGAGAAACATGCAAATTGGTGTCACTCCGCTACACCCACCAGCCAATCAGAGTGACTATGCAAATTAAACCAACAAAGATGGCGGATAATTTGCATATGTAGGCACAGAGCAAAGACTGAAGGCTCCAGCCAGAGTGAAGACTGAAGAATGAAGACAGAAGAGGCTTGGCTTCTCCACTGTAGCCTCACTGCGGCCGCAGCAGAGAAGCCAAGCCTCACTGCAGCCAGAGGGGAGAAGCCAAGCCTCACTGCAGCCAGAGGGGAGAAGCCAAGCCTCACTGCAGCCAGAGGGGAGAAGCCAAGCCTCGCTGCAGCCACAGCGGAGAAGCCAAGCCTCACTGCAGCCAGAGGGGAGAAGCCAAGCCTCGCTGCAGCCACAGCAGAGAAGCCAAGCCTCACTGTAGCCAGAGGGGAGAAGCCAAGCCTCGCTGCAGCCACAGCAGAGAAGCCAAGCCTCGCTGTGGCCGGATCAAAGGCCTGGGTCCTGGGTGCTGGAGGAAAACTGGTGCCGCAGCCAGGGGAAGGAAGGCCTATTGCACGAATCTCTTCGTGCAACGGGCCTCTAGTGTGATAATAATACACATAAGAAATATAGAAAAATCATTTGAAGGAAATGAATGTGAATGGAGTGTAAAGGTTATATTTCAATACTAATAAGGATACGTAGAAAAAAGCGTTCAGCCTTTATTCTGAATAACTCACAGAAGTGTACCTGACCAGCCCCAGCAGGAATTTTTGAGGGGAGCTTCGGGATTTGACTTCCTGTCCTCCTCCTCCTTCCTGCTCTGTCTTGTGACTAGAGGCACAAATATGCAGACTGGCTGACTGGAATTAGGGGTTGAGCAGGGGTTGTGGGCAGCTGGATAAAACAGAGTGAAGTTAGTACACCCTGTGAGAATCACAGTCTCCTTCCCTTGGGATGTGATCTCTGGTGACCAGCCACAGAGAAGCTGGGTTTGAGGATGAGAATGGAATAGTTAGAGCATTAATTTTGGAAGTTAGTCTTTTACCCCTAGGTAGAGTCCCCCCAATTTATAAGCATCTAACTTAAAACCAACATTTCCTATAGAAGCCTTACCACTTCTGCCATGGCCGTATCTGAAAAACACTGGAGTTCTCCATGTAGAAAACTGATGGTTTCAGAGCAGAAAAATGCAAATAAAGTATCACTTCACTTAAAATTGAGGCAGATTCCCCAGCAAGTCATTCCATGGTTGTCAAGGTCCAGCCCCTTCCCAGTTTCTCTTCACCTTCAATCACTTTCCAATATAAAACTTGTGTTGGTGCTTCTTAAACTTTATCATATATATCACCTGAGATACAATGCTTATTAAAAAGGCCGAGACCCCTTGACCCTAGCCTTGTGTTCTGATTCAATGGGTGTAGGGTGGGCCCAGATCTTTACATATTTAAGCAGTACCCCCAGGTGGTTCTGATGCATGTGGTTCCTGAGCCACACCAATAAAAAGTACCCCAGGCTTAAGCTGCTTTCCCGAATTGTCATGCTCCTTTATGTCTCATGACTTCCTTCTCCACCATCTGTCATTCATATAATAATTACTGAGCACGAGTCTCAGCAAACTCCTCTTCGTCTTTGAAACCTAACTCAAGCATGAAGCTTCCTGGAGCAATTTCATGAACCTAAAAGGGTAAATGATAGCTAAGTTAGATGTCGTTTTGCTCACCAGGAACCCTGAGTGTAGTATTATTCTAGCATTAAACAGCTATATTACAAAGATTGGTATACTTTAGTTTCTTCCACTAAACTATAGACCTATTATAAAGCAGAAGTTTCCAACAAATACTTGATTAACTAGATGAGGCTAAGTGAGTGAGTGAATTAATGAACTAACTTGAAAAGTAGAGTCCAGATACGAATGGCTTGTCTAAGTGATGCTATTAAGCTTCATCTTCCCATACCTCCTGCTCCCAAGCAATCCCCTGTCACAGGATATCGAAATTCTTACTTCACTTTTTCATCATATTAACTGCTAATCATTAAATTAGAAGTAATTTGGGGTTAATGAACAGTTTCCTTTTATGATGAAAATCTCTCTACAAGGTAAAATATCTAACAGGTTTTTATTGCAATATAGAATGTTCTAATCAGATTGCTTTCCCCAGGCTCACTTTTCTAACTCCCTGGAACAGTTCTAATTTGGGGGGGAGTAGGTTATTAAGTCTTGAGATTTTTTTAAAAAAATATTTTTATTGATTTCAGAGAGGAAGGGAGAGGGTGAGAAAGATAGAAACATCCATGATGAGAGAGAATCATTGATCAGCTGCCTCCTGCACGCCCCCTACTGGGGATTGAGCCCACAAACTTGGGCATGTGCCCTAAATGGGAATAGAACTGTGACCTCTGGGTTCATGGGTCTATTCAGCCACTGAGCCACACCAGCCACACTCAAATTACTTTCTTCACCACCCATTCACTGGAAGAAAATTGCTAGCACCTTAAAGCAAAGTGACTAAAATATTTACATTTATGCCTACAAATCTTATTGTTTCTTTAATTCTATCCCATATCTCTTACCTAAGTACCTATTTTTTGTCCTTAATAAGAACATAGATATTTTTTTTTATTTATAGAAGTCAGAAAACTTGGAATCTTACAAATTTTGATTGCATAAAGTCAGTAAAGAATATTTAACCTAATCTCATCACAAGAAAAAATAGTTAAAAGTATGTGTGGTAATGAATATGAACTAAACTTGGAGTCATTTCACAATATATACATATGTCATATCATAAAGTTGTACCCCTAAAACTGATACAATGTTATATGTCAATTTTATCTCAAATTTTTAAAAAAGCTTGCCAAGCAATTTTAATGTGTAGCCAAGAATATAAAGTGAAAATGAGTCTTATGAAAATATTGTCCAGAATTCAGGGCTATGAGTACTACCATTAATATCACTATGGTAACAGTATACAGTTTGAAGGTATCCAATAGTGTCTCACATAATGGCCCTGGTAGTAATGCAAAATGTTCTATCCTCTGACCCACTGCTTCTAAAAGCACCCCAAACATGTAAAGATATTCTGTGTACCTTCAAACACTATGAGTGTGCGGTGCTCTTTGCTTTTTCACACAGGCACTGGCACATTTTACCTATTCCATATTTTAATGGCATTTTCTTTGAGAACATCTAAAACTTGTCCAGAGTTGCAACTATTAAAAACCTATTTATCTTAAAAGCCACCAGCAGAAAAAAAATAGTATTTACAGAATTCCTATTTTGCATCGAGCATTGTGTCAAGGTCTATGGAGGTACATAAAAGAAATATAGGGCATAGTCTCTACTCTGAAATGACTTATTTGGGACAACTATAATAAACTAACATTCTAAATAAAAGAGCTAGAAAATAAGTAAGTGCTAACTGGGTAGTATTCATGAAAAAATATAACATGGAAAAGAAAGTGTGATTAATAAGGACAGTAATTATAATAATGACAACGTATCCTTATTGAGCACTTACTATGGCCTGGCACTATTCTATGAGCTTCATTAATATTAACTTATTTGAGGTTCTTAACCCTAGGAGCAATTATCTTCTCCATTTTACCGGTTAAGACATTGAGACAATGGTGACCAAGGACTTGCTCACGGTCACAGAGCAAGAGGACAGTGTCGCCTGGATTCAAACCAGTGACCTTGCCACACAGTGAGAAATAGCTGCATTGAAAGAAGTGAGTCTCGAGTGAAAAACTAAGATTTCCCATTTGTATTTATTTACATGAAGTGCAAGGTGTAATCCAGAGCTTGTCCCCCCACTCTGCCACACACTGCTCTATGACCTTGATCAGGGAGCCTCCTCTCAAGTTTCAGTGCCGACACCTATAAAATGCTGACCCATGATCACTCAGATGCCTTTCAGTTCTGTAGCAATCTGAGTACAGTGTAAATGAACAGAAGAAATATGGGAGCATACTACAACGGCAGACATAATGAGCAGAGGTGTGCATATAAAGTGAGAGCGAGGAGAATGCGAGCAGTCAGAATCAGCTCCCAGTGTTTTATGAAATGCAATTTACTGCACCATCACAGCGATCTTCTTAATAGCTTTTGTGTCATGAAAGATATATACCACCGAGAGGTCCAGGTTGCTCTGAGTATCTTAAAGAATGAGTGAGTCTGGGAAAGATAAAAGATGGGCATCTGAAGTCTCCTCTCCTAGGGAGAGGGTTTTTCCTGAATCTCTGCAGATCAGGGTCCTCAGAAAAAGGCTTGAGATGCCAATGCCCCTTTTCTGAAGAACCTGTTCCCTTCCTGACAGCACTTTCCAGGTTTTGAGGACCACCTTCACCTTTGTTTCTCTGGGTTATGACAAGACCTTCAAGCGGCTAAGTCTATGAAAAGCTTGCAGAGAGTAACACTTCGCAGGGATATCTTAATGCAGACCAACCCTGTCACACAAAAGGTGGCTAGGAGTAATAAAGCTAAACAGCAGACACTTCTGCTTCATTCATAAGTGATCCACAATCCTACTCAATTTTCTCCTTGCTCCTTCCATCTCAGCTCTATTGGAGATTCTGAGTCTTTCATTGACCTGATTCTAGTCTGGGTCTTGCCCTTGGGATGTGGTAACTACAGTTCATTGCTTAGGGTTTTCTATGAAACTTGATACAGACTTATCCTGCGGGGTCTTTTCATTTCTGTATACTTGGGTTAGGGCACCAACCACAGTTCACCTTCTAGGTTGTCAACCCTCGCTGGATAAGAACACTCAGTCTCCTGTAAGTTCCAGGTATTAAGTAGCATGTCATTCAAAAAATGTGACCGAATTTCAAGTTATCTTCTGAACTATCCTCTTGTCAGAATTTTATTCCTATATTTGTTTCAATTGTGTCTTGAGAAAATAAAGAGGAAACATGCAAGAAAATATATATTTAAATACATATTTGATCCAAACAATCATGTAAGATAGATACTGAAAGAACAATTTGGGCTGCTTTTGTTAATGTAGAAGAAACTGTGAAATGAAACATTCCATAATTGGGGTGCAGAATTATTTGTCAAGATGCAAAAGTACATGAAAAGCTTTATGATCTTGTAAGTTATGCATGTGTGTTTTTCTTCTTAGAATCTGTCATCAAAAAAAGCCCATGGCTGGAGGAGGTTAGTTGTAATTAAAAGACCTTTCATAAAGACAAGACGGAGGGCAGCCAGTAGAGGATAAACACAGCTGGCTCAGTCAGCCCTGCACTTCCTCTTCAGTGTTTATCATAAAGTGGAAGAAAATGGCATTAAATGTTCAGAGCCTCAGACCAAATCAACAAGGAAAATTCTATACTCCTAATTTTCCATTCACATTGTACTAATCTTGGGAGCAATAGAAGATAGAACATAAAGAGCATTGCATCAATAAAAATCATGAAACAAATGAAAGCTTACTGACATAATGTCCTTTCTACCAGCAGAATAGCTCTTGTTCTATAGGTCAAATGTATGCAAGACACCAAAGCAAGATCTAACAAACTTCATACAGTTTTCACCATCCTAGTGGCTCTTAAACACGTTAAAAAACAACATTTTCAAAGAAGGGAGAAAATTCTCATTGTTCATTCTAAATGGCATATACAACTATGATATTTAGACACTGTAGCCTTATTATCTGAGAAGTAATAAAGTCTACAGAACTGTAATAAAAACTCACAAGATGAGTCATTTATTTGGAGACAACTGGGCCAACATTTTAAACCCCTTTTTTGCGTTATAAAAATGAATTATTCTAATTTTTACCTGAATCATTTAAATTTGCCCAAGCTGTTCTCTTAGTAGCCAAACACACTGAAGCACACTCAGATTTTGGGTGGTATGACAAACCTCTGACTACACTAAAGTTCTTGAGTAAATTCACTGAAACATTTCATTGTCGGAGGGAAACCAATACAAGGGAGAAAGATTAGCCATTAAATAATTCTAGTCTATTTTTATGAAGTCTTAAAATGTTAACATTGTCATTTGGCACCAAAATCATATGTTCTTCCTGTGACCCTGTTCTCAAAGGAATGATAATCAAGACTTTAAAATTAAATGGGACTCAGTCCATTGCTCTCAGTCAGATGTGAATTCTATTATGAAAGTTGCTTTTGCACCTTTCCAGTGAAGGGGCAGGAGACATAGGCTTCCCTCGCTAGAACTTGTGCACTTAACTTCAAATATATTGACTTTTCATATGAGCTTATGATTCACACTAATATCAAGATTAATAACAATATTTTTCATGGCAATGCTGATTAAATAATAAGGAAAATACCAATTTGGACTTCTAGCAGATACTAGTACAGGACTGTGCAAATCAGAATATTCCCTTGGTCCTCCCAGAAAACAGCTAAAAGCAATGAAGACATTAAAAAATAAGACCCTGTAGGAATAAGGAAAGTTATGATGGTGGCAGAAGAAGATTTGACTTTGGGTGGTGGGCACACAGTGAAATATACAGATGATGTATTAGAGGATTTTACACTTGAAACCTCTATAATCTTATTAACCAATATCACCCCCAATAAATTTAATTTAAATGTACCTTAAAAAATAGAAAAGTTTTGTATTACATCCAAGAATAGTCATCACTAAGATAAATTCTTATAATGTTATTAAAGATACAAAAAGAATTCTTCAGGCAATCAAGCAAAATATATATATGTAATTTAGCAACAGCAACTATAAAGAAACAGTAAATGAAAACAGCTCATATTTCATAAAATATGTAGGAATGTTACCTAGAGCTATCACCAAAAAAGGAAACACTAGGCCAAAATATTTTAACAGATTTCTAACAAATCTTTAAAGAATAAACAAATTGCAGGCTAGTCAGTGTTTCAGAGCACAGAGAAAGGAGGAAGTAGTCCAAATTACTTTTGGGAAGTGTGCATGACATTGTCTCCAAAATAGACATACATACATACACACCCAGAACTAGAAAACAATCTCACTCAAGACAATCTATACACAAACCATCAATATATATTAGTAAACATAATAGAGCAGCATTGGAATATCAAGAATCATTCCATTTTAGGAAATGTCCGAATGTAATTCATCATAAAAGGAATGTAATATGATTACCTTACAGCTCCTAAAAGGCATCTGATAAAATTCAAAAGACTTCCTTAATAAAAACAAGCACATGAACAGAAAACACTCAATCAAATAAAAATAGATGGATCTTCCCCTAACAAAATTTTGTTGTGATTTTTTTTATGCTTAATTAGAAAATTCTCAGTAAAGTCAAGCAGGATACCTGGGGAACAATAGATTTATACAAAAGAACACAATTTCAATGATGAATATTAGAAAGGAGGAGGCTATAACTATTCCTATCTGTAAAGGTTTTGACTAATACCCAGAAAAAAAGAGAATCTAACTGAAAAATTACTGTAAATAATGACAGAATTTGCTAACATAATGACATACAAAATGAATATTAAAATCAATAGCTTCCATATAAACTTAAAAAATGTTAGAGCACTGGAATATATAGTAAGAGAAAAAAGATTTACAGAGAGCAACAGAAAGGATGTAACAAATAGCAATAAACTTAATATGCAATGTTCAAGACATATATAGAGAAAACACTATAACTCTGCTGAATGATGCCAAAGAAAGCAGACCCTACATTATAAAGTTGTCACTTCTCATGGTAATCCATAAATGTAATGTGATTCCAGTGAAAAAGTCTAACAGGATTTTTTTAAGACAAGTTTTGGAACTAGACCAGCTATTTCAGAATTTTATGTGAACAAAAACCAAAAGACACCATCCAGACAAATTTTAAAATAGAAAAGAAATGAGCAGGGACTTGTCCCACCAGATATTAAAATTTATTAAATCTTTAATAATAAAGGCAATGGTTGCACTGACACACAGAAAAATGGGAGAGGAAGAAAAATCCAGAAATAGAACCAAACAAGTTGGAATTTAGTACATTAAGATGAAGGTAGCATTTCAGAACAAGAGATAAAATGGTGCTGGCAACAGCTAGAAAATTTAGAGGAAAAAAGAGCTGGATCCACCTCTCCTACCTTATGTCAAGATAATCCAAATAGTTCAAAGATGTAAACACAAGAAAGAAGAGAAGGAGCTACTATTTTTTTTTTTTTTTTTAGATATTGATTTCAGAGAGGAAGAGAGAGAGAGAGAGAGAGATAGAAACATCAATGATGAGAGAGAATTATCGATCAGATGCCTCTTGCAGGTCCCACAATGGGGATGGAGCCCGCAACCCAGGCATGTTCCCTGACCGGGAATCGAACAGTGACCTCCTGGTTCATAAGTCGATGCTCAGCACTGAGCCACGCCAGCCGTGCAGGAACCACTATTATCATGAGAGTTCTGTGAGAACAGGGGACACAAAAAATTAATGTATAATCTCAGCAATCATATCCCAAAAGTTCATAACACATAAGTAAAAACATTGATAAAGTCAACCACAAAAATATCTACAGTGTTTCTTAGTTTTCATGCCAAAAACAAAGCCAATACTGTAAACAAAGTGAAAAGACAAATGCAAATGGCTTCTATGAATAAGGTTCTCAATCTGAAATGCAAATTACACCCACTTTGAGACAACATATTTTACCTAGTCCACAAAAATCCAACCATTTGATAACATCTTGTTCCAGCAAAGCTGGAGGGAAGAAGGGACACCCATTCATTTCTGCTGTCATTGTAAACTGCTGAAATCCCTAAGGCAGGCAGTTTGCAATATTTAACAAAATTATAAATTCAAATATTCCTTGATCAGCAATTTTGCTTCTAGGAATTTATTCAACAGACTTAAAAAGTGTAGATAATGCCTATTTATTACAGCACTGCTTGTCATAGCAAAAGGTGAAATCACCTTCACATATACCAGTGGAACTGTATGCAAAAATAAGAATAAGATGTACTTTTGAGAGAAGAAAGTAGTACATGGATCTTATATGCTTCCATTTGTGTGAAAGAGTCAGCAAGATAGTACATGTTTTTATTTGCTTCAATATACTGTAAAAAAAAAATCTCTGGAAGGTTAGAAAATTATTGAAGAGGAAGCAGGTAGAGATGTAGGTAGATGGGTTGGAAATGAATCTACACTAATAAAAGAGAAAGATTCAAATTGACCATACCTTTACGACACCCACCAGCCAATCAGGAGTGAGTATGCAAATTAACCCAACAAAGATGATGGGTTAATTTGCATATGCAGGCACTGAGAGTCTAGGGGCAGGCTGGGACATCCTAGCT
Organism: Myotis nattereri; assembly: GCF_964212035.1. Classification (NCBI taxonomy): domain Eukaryota; kingdom Metazoa; phylum Chordata; class Mammalia; order Chiroptera; family Vespertilionidae; genus Myotis; species Myotis nattereri. The sequence goes on from NC_138088.1 coordinate 33,176,406, forward strand.
GCTCTGGGCCTCTGGGCAGCATGGGAAGGCAGAAAGGCAGCTGCAGCCAGAGCGAAGGCGGTGCTAGCAGCCAGGGGAAGGAAGGCCCATTCTTGCACGAATCTTCATGTATCAGGCCTCTAGTAGATGACTGATTGTGGTGAGAGGCTTATCATGTTCTAGGTTTTTTTATTTTGGTACTGTGTGAATCCATTACCTACCTTTAAATTACTCTTAATTAAAACATTAAAATGTACCTACCCTGTGATCAAATAATTCTATCTTTAAGACTTTATCCTAAGGAAATGATTTAAAGTGTGCAGAATGATGTAAGTACAAGAATTACTCACTGCAGATCCGTTTGAAATAGTGAGTATAAAAGAAAGAGAGTTAAAAGGAAAAATAATTCAAATTCCAAATGCCCAAATAATATACTAGTAGGATTACTTAAATATTTACATTATAGAATTCCATGAAATCTCTAAAAATCATGTAGCAAAATACTATCTAAAGTCTTGGTAAGATATTCCCAATAAATCTATGGTCTCGTTAAAGTAAATGAACAAGGAGGCTGCTGAATTGGGGCTGCTCTAATGCCTTAGCAGCCTATATAAGCAAACCAAAACCTAAGCCAGAGTCAGTGTACTCAAATATGAGAAAATAAAACTGAACACAACCAATCACAGTCAACAAGTCTTTCCAAAATAAGGCAACCACTTATGTTAAAGCCCATACAATAACTTCCTTGTTGTGCATTTCTGTCTACTCTATAAAAACCTTTCCCCTAGCTCCCTTTGGGGGAGTCCTCCTAACCACATCCCGTTTGGTGTGGCAATTCAAATTGATGTTTGTTTAAATAAACTATTGGAAATTTTGAACCTAAGTTCACCTTTTAATAGTTCCAAAACATAAATAGTATAATTCCATTATTAAAAAGTATTTATGTATATCCTTATACACACACTGGATGAGACTCAAAGGTTACAGACCAAAATAGTAATGGCGGCTTTCTTTGTATCACAGAATTAAGGAAGATTTTCATGTTTATCTTTTTGCGAACATATATATTCTACAACAAACATATATTTCCTTTGTAATTAAAATAAGTTTTAAAATCAAAGAATAAAACATCAAAGTAAAATAAACCTTAATTCAGGTCTGTTTCTATATAGTAATGTGGAATCCATTTTGTCTTGGTGCTTTTATGAACAGAATACCATAATATATGTTAGGCTACAAAATAAAAATATCTGTCTTTACTTAAGGATAATTATAACTGATTGCAGAACAATATTCATCAGATGCTTTTACAAATGTTTCCTTTATATTATCTTCTTTAATTTCCACAATACCCCACTGAGGTTGATATTGTTATTGTCCCATTTTATAGAGGATAAAAGTAAGTCCTAGTGAGGTTAAATAACTTTCTTAAGATAATGTCGTTTGTAAAGCAGCAGAGCCAGGACCTAACTCCATGAAATGTTTGCAGGTTTAGCTATTCTATATGCTGCCCATACTGGTAAAACAAACTGAATATTTGTCCCCATTTGATAATATTTGTACCATCATCATCAGACTCAATTTCAGGAGGTTGTAGATGCTCTGTAAAGACAGTAATCCAAATGGTAAAAGAAAGAGTCTGGCAGTCTCTGGAAACTGAAGGATCAATTGGCCTGTCTCCTGCACCTTCTGACAGTAGGTTTTTCCTGAGGGATGTAACTGCCAGAGCTGCAATTCCGTATCTGAAGAGTAGCAAAACTAATAACATCAGTCTCTTGACCTGAGTAAGGTGAGCAGCAAATAACACTTCTTTACACTGAACTTTCAAAAAAAATAGGCCAAACAGTTGCACAAATTAATATTATGGCATTAGCTAAGTGATATTGCCTAATCAGATTAGTTTTTAAACACTGAAAAAATAATAAAAACACAACTGCAATGATTTTTTAGTCTAGCTAATCATCTTAAAATAAAAATAGGAATTTCCTCATTAGTTTTACCCCAGATATTACTAAGAGGTATATAAGGCAACTACAAGTTGTATAGGTTAAGTTCCCACTTGCTCATTGCTTCTAAATTATCATGACTACACAGGATATAGATACATAAAGTATAGCAATGTTTGAAAAGAAAATATGGTGATTCCTACTGGTGCATGAATTTACTAAATGTTATACTTAAATTAAACAAAAAGCCACTATGTTAAAATATTTTGTTTTTCAAACCTGGTGAGACCAAATTTTTCAAAAAAAGTCAAGATGTAACATCATTGTTTATGAATGGTCCATCAAAAAAAGGTCTGGGAGAAAGACACAGATAAATCACCTTTATGTTAAGAATGTTCAGTAAAAATGGAATTTATATGGAAAGACTTCAAAACACCATGAACATGCTTGTTCACATATACTATTCATCTTTGGAAGTAAAGATGTCCTAAGAGATAAATGTCTGAGGAAAGACTGAGGTAAATGCTGTGTGTGCTTGTGCTGGAGGACATGATTGAGACAAAAAATAAATGGTGGTTCAGGAATGGCAAAGAGATTTAACTTGGGAGCCAATACCAACCCATTGGTTGTGCTTCCCCAGAGTGATGGGCTGAAGAGATAATGAAGCTGAATCTGGCTCAGTGAAGATTGCTGTGATTGATTGGCTATGTCTGCCAAGGGCAAGGGATAAACACAGGGGAGGTCCATGCTATAAATGTGCCATCCCTAGACTAGTAAATTAGGCAGACAAGGAAATCACAGCTAGAATTAGTATCAGAACAGTAAAGGCAGCCCAAAACATGCTTTTCAGATTAAGAACATGTGTGTGTGTATTGACACCCATGAAAAAGACATTTTCTTCCGATTAATATATAGGGCAAATGGAAAGAAAAGGCAATGGAATGACTGTTGGTGTCCCTGGCTTACCTTGGTATGTCCCAGCTTCATGGTCTTAGGTGACCACTCCTGATTGAAGTTTACTCATTTATAAATTATAAGTAATAATATTATGTATCTCACAGGGTTCTCAAGGATCAAAGGAGATCATGTGCAATAAATGGTAGTTATTAGAATATGCAAAACAGCGCTAAATGTTCAGAACTCCTGCCTAACAGCAAGGAGGTGAGCCCTTGGGAACTTAAGGGGTGAGATCCAGGGGACTAGCTAAGTAGTCAGCCTTGGAACTACAAAGTTTAATATAGAACAGCACATGTCAGGGAAAAGCAAAATGATTCATTTCCCCCAGTAATAAATTCCTTTATGCATAGTCTGTGCTTTCTCACAACCCAACATCAGCTGCAAACTACGCTAGAGCCTGCAGGTTTGTGTGACACTGTCATTCCACTTGAAGCAGTGTAATTACTGTTGTATTACTATTTTATCATTTAATAGTTTTAATATATCTACTGAAAAGTTCACTATCCATTCAGCAATAACTTAAGGGAGAAAAAAAGACCAGAGACAATGTTATTAATCTTTTCTCCTTACCAGAATATGTCTTGCAAAATAGTTTACAAATGTCACTCTTCTTGATCAGTTCAAAATGCATCTGCAATCGGTAAGATTTCTGCAAATCTACTTTTTTACAGTTCTCCTGGAATTTGTCCTATGTCCAGCAACTCACCCCAGGGCTGTCCATTCTCAGGAGTACGGGTAAAGGAAAGCCAAGAGGAAAGGGCTTCTGGCTGAGAACGAATTCAGTGTCCCATGGGGGCTGCTGGATTCAAGGAGAGTGATGTCCCTGGACTTTACAGTTGCTGCTCATCCAACCATCAAACTTCACAGACTCTACACCTGGTGGTCTTGCTGGGTTTTGCATGCAAATCAGCTCTTTGATGCTTCTGTTGAATTCCTAAATAAGACCCATTAGGTTCAATCCATTGGTATCTGCTAGAACCTAATAGGTAACTGAAGGGACACACTGCTAGCCACGCTGGGTCCCATTACCCATTCTATCCACTGAGACACACTATCAGTTATAAATACCAACAACAATAAGCCCAGACTATGGTTTGCACCCATCTTTTTGGCCACAAACAGATCTGGCCGAAATGTGGTGCAGAGACCCCTTACTAAAGAAGTGTGGGTGAAGAGAAATGGACACAGTAGAGCTGTTCTGAGACAGAGAAACCTGTGCCTTTTGAAAAAAAACTTTAGAATTTATTCTCAGGCATATTTTATGTGTCTTGATATAATTAAAATAAGTATAAAATATCAAGAAAAACTTCGATTTTAGGAAGAAACAATTCCATACCAGAATTCTCATTTTTCATCCTAGAGTCTTTAACACCAAAAAGGCATGACCTGAAATTTCATTAGTTTGAAAGAGAAGGACTTTTTTTTTGAAAAAGACATTTTGTGCTCTATACATGAGATATGTTATGTTGTGTTGGTGTTTATATAATAAAAAACGCTTCTAAAAATAAAAGAGGGCTGTGCATATAGTCATAAGGAGCCTCGGCAGGACTTGACTGAAATTACAATATACTTCACAAAAAGTATGTCTGATTGTTGCCACATCAAAATCATTTTTAGTGAAAATTTGAATTTGATTCTTTAGTATACCACCAAAAGGTTGCAATTTAATATATATATATATATATATATATATATATATATATATATATATCATATTGCCAAGAGGTAGTGCCATATAGAGGCTAAGTATACGGACTCCACAGACATGTAGTCATGCGTTGAATTCCCTATTTAGCAGGGAGGCAGTGTGGGCAAGTTAACCTGAGCTGGCCATTCCTCCCTGTAACATGGGTACAATATAACCTACCTCTTTCAGGACTGCCGTGAGGGTTAATTGTGACAATGCATGTGTTGTGCTGAGAACAGAATGGCTGGCACAAAGGTAAGCATTGGTAAGTACAGCCCTCACTATTTTTATGTTCTAAACACAGCTTTTTGTCTTTCATCTAAAATAAAAAAAAAAAAACACAACGCTTTCTGCAAGCTATTTTACAAATTTTCTTTAACAATCTTCTGAGCAACAATTAGTTTTCTTTGCAAAGTATTCCCTCAAGAAACAGAACTAGGTTTTCTGGTTGTTGTGTTTGCATTGAGTAGGAATGAGACCAGATTTCTCTCAGCAACCCCGACTTCTCCTCAGTGTAGTCTGTATGGCACTCCCTGGTCCAAAGGTAATGGTAATAAATGCCCTCCCTGATAATAATTATATTCTAAATAAGACCCAAATGTTATAAACATTTAAATGACACTATATACACAAAAACAAAAAGTAGGTGTATCAAAGAGATCACCTCCCCCCCGAACTCATTTTTGCCTCTTTTTGAGTACTTTCATAGTAAATTAATCTGCCTAGGCAGATTGAAACCTCTTCCCCCAATTTCTGTTTAATTATGGAAAAGAGCTATTCACAGCAAGTCTAAAAAGTAAAGTTTGTCTAGGAGACCTGCCGCTGCCAGAGAAAGAACCCTAATGAGGAATGCCATATTTTGTCGCGGCAGCTGGGTCTATATGCAGACCTACTTATTCTGAAATCATGCAAACTCATCTTAATAGGGGTCTGAGCATGATGAGCAGATAGGGGTAAATTCACCATCTTACTTGGTTCACTGTTTACTAAAGAAGCACACCCAATCATTAGGTTGAATTAGATTGAAATTATATGATAGAATTTCACACTTCAAATTTTCATAAATGTTAACTGGGTTTCACTATTTACTAAATATGACTTATATCTTCTATATCAGCTGCCTTTTGTCAAAGACAGAGATCTTTGGGATAACTGGTGTATGGGAAAAGTATGTTAAAACGAAAGGAGGCAGATGGCAAAGGCAGACCGAGTCTACTTAACTATTTTTGCCTCTAGGCCTGCCCTGGGGTTAGAAGTAAAAAGGAAGCAGACAATAGGCACCGGTGGCATAATCTACCAAGCTATTCTTACATGTGCAGAGTCTAAGCCTCCACGGGGTGATCTGAGAGTTCTGACAGGTTTCACCCCACTCGTAAATGTACCCACGAGAGAGTCATTGAGCGGCACTCAAAGGTCCCTCAGTATTTGTTCCTGTGCGTTAAGTCTTTGAAGATCCCCATTCAAATGGCATGGGGCAGAAGAGGAGATTGTAACACATTAAAACCTTGCCAATTATGATGGTCTTCATTTGAATTAAATCTAAGGAATAGGTATGTGGCCAGCTCACAGAGTTCTGAGGGACGAGGAAAAATAATAAAAGGAGGACAGCAACTTTTGTAGAAGGCTCTCTCTGTGCCATGCCATATGTGGAAAAACTTAAAAACTTAAGTTTATTTCATAGTAGGGATTGTTAATATGAAGTAGGGGCTATGATTATCTTCCTTTCACAGAAGAGGAAACAGATGCTCAGAGAAGTTCACTAATCTACTCAATATCATGTGGCTAGGAGGGGTCAGCACAAGCATATATATGACTCAAGAGAATGAGTTTTTTACTACTATCACAGCATTTGGGAAAGCACATATAGATTTAAGGAAAGGATCCAAGAAAATCTTAGTATAGAACAGCCGTGGGCAAAGTACGGCCCGCGGGCCAGATCCAGCCCAATTGAAATGAATAAAACTATTGAAAAAAAAGACCGTACCCTTTTATGTAATGATGTTTACTTTGAATTTATATTAGTTCACACAAACACTCCATCCATGCTTTTGTTCCGGCCCTCCGGTCCAGTTTAAGAACCCATTGTGGCCCTAGAGTCAAAAAGTTTGCCCACCCCTGGTCTAGAATAACAAGTCCACAGAGTAAAAGACCAGAAGGAAAATCCAGACCAGTATTAGGCAGCATGTGTCTAAGGGATTAGTGCACAGAAAGGCAAGGAAGTCAGTTCACTATAATTTTGTAATTAAGTGAATCCTCCTAATTAATAAGAAAGACCAATTTATTATCTCACAATTAGCATGACTAGTAGAATCAAAAGTAAGTCTTTCAACCTTCCACTGGTCCTGCATATCTTCGGGCTGTTAATGTTCCCAGCAGTTATACTCCATTACATCTAAATAGATATGTATGGATAAAACTGAGAATTAACTATCATATATTTACCACTTGTTCTATAACCTTATCTAAATCACAATTTCTACCTTCATTTAATTTTTGTACGTGGATATTATTATATATTCTCCATTCAAAAAACTTCTTTTTAAGGAAGCAAAATTATAGACATGGAAGATGTTTTAACTAGTCTTGAAATAGATGCTGAATGAAACAAGTACATAATCTGTAGAATTCAAAGAATTTACTTTTTAACATATTCTTTTATAATAGTGACCTCTCAGAATTTACAACAAAGTTCCCGAGCAACCCCTGCTTGACTATAATTTGGTGCCTGTAATTGCAGTCATTAGTTGCTCATGAAGCTACCTCTGGGTGCTGTAGGGAAATATTAAAAATTTATTCATACATAACAAATAAATTTCGACAGTATAATATAAAAAAAGCACACCAGTGTCTTTTATTTGACTGCATTAAGCTCTCTTAGCCTAGTGTACTAAAACCATGTGCCAAAATGTTATGTTACTGAGTAGAAGGCCAGCGTTTGGGGAGATGAAAGGTATATTTTTTCTATAACCAGATAATAAACAATTACATTAAAAGCTGTCTACCTAACAGGATAATATTATATCTACTATTATTCTCTCACTGAATTATCTTTCTCTAGCAAATTTGTATTTTACAAACAAGTGTGATAGACAGATGTGCATGAAGACACAAGTTCCTCCACAGCATAATTATACTGAAAACATATGGAGTAAGGATTAGGGATATTTACATTTAATACCAAATGTTTTAAAGTATGCATTATGTGTGGAATATTGTGGATTTATTATCTGTCAATTACATCATTCCTCATTTAATTATAATTATTTCCTAGAGGTTACTTCTAAGATTTATATTAGGTGCATACTGTAATTTATAATTACAGGTTAAAGGTTAGTGTGCAATTATAAATATGTAAGCTTATTTCTTTTAAAAAAGTCAGCCCAAATTATATCTACACAGAAGTATTTCTCCCCTCTGTAAACTAGGAACATATGGAAGGCAAAGGCATTTGAAGGTTGCTTTCTCACAATAACAGTCTTCATTGGCTATTTCATTTTATGTGAATCCAAACTCTGCTACATCTCAATGATGCTATAAACAGAAATGATTTTATACTGGTGTTTTAAAGCAATGCAGCAATATTAGCTTATTAAGTTTTTTATACACTATACCTTTGATAGTTATGGGCAATATAGCTATGGAATGCATAACATATAAAAGAGCAATTATCCTCAATCTTAAGACTTCTACAATAAGTTTCATTTTTTTTTACTCTACTCATAATTCTACATGACATTTGATTTCTACTCATAATTATTTGATGGATATGTTAATTTCTACTTCATGCAATCATTCATTTGACAAATGTCACTGGTGCTTATTATTGCCAGGTTTTGTGCTAATTCCAGGAAATGCAAAAGAGGATATGGTTGGGTTATGCAGAGGCTTATCATCTTTATAGTACAGCCACTAACAGACTACACTTAGTCTTATAGTCAAATAAGGAATAAGTAAAGTATGTTAACAGGAAAGCCAATTAAATTGAAATATTTACAGTTTTACATAGTAATGTCTTCCAAAGATCTACTTAGAAATAACAAATATTTTATATATGTATATATATGTATATATATATGTATATGTATATATATATATTGATTTCAGAGAGAAAGGGAGAGAGAGAGAGAGAGAGAGAGAGAGAGAAATATCAATGATAAGAGAGAATCATTGATTGGCTGCCTCCTGCATGCCCCCTACTAGGGATCAAGCCCACAGCCTGGGCATGTGCCCCTGACTGGCATCGTACCCAGGACTCTTCAGTCCACAGGCTGACGCTCTATCCACTGAGCCAAACCAGCTAGGGCTAACATAAGATTTTTATCACAATTTCATTTCACTTAACACTCACCCATTTTATTGAGTGATTCAATCACCACATTTCCATCCCACTGGTATTACAACTGTATAAAAAATGGTAAGTATGATTAAGAAGGAATGTGAACCAAGGTTTTCTAGAAGAAATGCCACTGTAATTCAGTTAGGGAAGAGTTCAAAACCTTCACTGTGAACAAAAGTGCCCCAAAGTCACCTCAGTTATTCTTAGGTAGTGTTAGAAAGAAGAATGAGAGGTTATTGTACTGAATTCAAGTTTGTTTAAAAAGCTGACTCATCCCACCTCTAAGTTTTTCAGATTTATGTATTTCCTAGTTTTTACTCTTAAAAAGTACTTATTAGATATCAAACTTACTACAAGCTGTGGCTTTTATTTGGACATTTACATATACTTCGCTTTATGACATCAATGCCATTTTATAGGTTTATGTGGGGAGCACACACACTTAGGATTAGGTGCAAACTGAGAGTCCACGTAGTGTCACACTGTTCTGCTGATGTTCCTCTCCAACACCCTGCAAACATCATCTTCGGGATGACACACTTGGATACTTCCAGTGACAAGGATCTCACTCCCTTTCACAGCATGAGCAAGCGACTTACACCTCAGGGCTTTGCCCATGTGGGTCCTATGCCTGGAATGCTCTTCCCCCTAGTTTGTCACCCAGCCAAATGATACTTGTCATTCTGGATCAGCATCAATGCCACTGCTTTAGAGAAATTTCCCCTGACACTCAATCTAAACCTGGTATCTTCATTATAACTCTCATCGCAAGCCTGTCTTTCCATCTTTGCACGTTTTACAATTTGTGATTGTCTTGTTTAATTATTACTTTGACGTTTATCCTATTTAATCATCACAACAGCCCTAAGAAGGACTAGGTACTTTTACTACCCACATTCCACAGATGAGGGCATTAGCACTCACCTGCATGATGCCTCACTCTTATTTATTTATAATAAATAATTGAATACATTGACTGAACCAGTCATCTCCTAAAATTGAAATTAGATTCTCTGAACATGATGGGGAAAGTCAGTAAGAGAGAACGGAGTTTGAAACCAGCCTGACACTATGACCCTGATATATATAGAGAGAGATGTACATATGTTTTAGGCCTCACTTTTTCATCAGTGAAATGAATATAACACTTATCTCACAGAATTGTTGTTAGGATTTAATGAGCTGTGTAATAAAAATAAACTAACCTTAATGAGCACTCATAATTTATATCCCAGCCCATGGATGTTTAAGAACACATCTCATTTCTCTTCCAAAGGAGAGTCTTTCAAATAAAATATCTCGCCCTTAATTCTTCCAGTTCATTGGCCTGGTTTTCTTCAATCGTCCTTATATCCATTGACTTATTAGTTTGTTCAACAAATATTTATTGGGTACCTACTATTTGAAAGATATAATTACTCATAAATCCTGGTCCTGCTGAAGCACCCAACTAAATAGAAAGCCAAACTGTACCATCAGTCACTCAGAGCCAGGGTCACTCAGAGGACTCGTTACAATCAGACTGCTGGGCATCCCCCCAGGACTTTCAGATGCAGTACATCATGGGCGGGCCCTGAGAACTGTCACTTCTACAAAGTCCTCAGCTGGTGCTGACGCTGCTGATCTGGGGACTGCATTTGGTGAACCAGTGAACTAGAATATGGTGATATTTTCCCAAGGATGAGAATGAAATTTTGGGAGAAAAGAATTAAAACAAAAACTAAAAAACAAAATAAAATTTAAAAAAAACACACAATATACCGAGTTTGGTGAAGGAAATGGCATTCGCTCTGAAAGCCTTTGCCAAACAGTAGCATGGTTTCCTGCTTTAACTGTGCTTGGACAACCTCATCGCTGGAGCCCCATCCCAGCCAGCCTCTCAGATCCAGGCTTCTCCACTTCCTCATAGCATGACCACTCCCCACCTGCTCGAAGGCCCATGCCACTGTTCCCACGCTGTGCTGGCACCTTTTCTCAGCCACCCATCTGAGGACCAGATCACACAAGCCACCCCCAGGACTCGGAGGCCACATCAACCACCAGAACAACCTGGAGCTCTACGCTTCCTACACCTACCAGCCCATGTCTTCCTACTTTGACTGCGATGGTGATGCCAACTATTTTCTTCACCAATCTCATGAGGAGGAGGAACATGCCGAGAAACTGATGAAGCTGCAGAGCCAACGAGGTGGCCGAATCTCCCTTCAGGATATAAAGAAACCAGACCATGACGACTGGGAAAATGGGCTGAATGCAATGGAGTGGGCATCACACTTGGAGCAAAGTCATTACTGCAATTGCACAAACTGGCCTCTGACAAAAATGACCCGCAGATGTGTGACTTCATTGAGACTTACTACTTAGAGCAGGTGAGACCCGTCAAAGAATTGGGTGACCACATCACCAACTTGTGCGGGTTGGAGGCCCCTGAAACTGGCATGGCAGAGTTATCCCTTTGACAAAGCACGCCCTGGGCCACAACTAAGAGAGATAACCCTTAGGCTGGCTTCCCACAGACAAGTTGGTGACTTCCCTGGTCACCAAAGTAGTACATGCATCTTGGAGTTACCTTTGCCTTTTCTATAAGTTGTATCAAGTCATCCACTCAGGTTCTTTCATTTGAAACAGTCTTTCATATAAAGTAATTTAGTACCCCCCACCCCCCAAAAAGATGGGAAATAATTTGAAAGGGGCTTCACGTTTTTTATATTTGAGGAAACAATCATTTTTTAATGAATATGACAACAGATACTTTCATAATTTTATGATTGAAAACCAACTGAAGAAAAATATAAAATTCTATTCAATGGAAATAAGTGGCAACTATTACATCAAAAGAACACATGCTGTAGGATTATTGGTAGGAACTAATATATACCAGTGTGAAGAAAATCAAGGGAATTATTAATCTAATCATATTAGCTAATATGTGCATGGATTTAAAGTTAAATGAGACAATCTACAACCTGGTACCATATTGACTCTGGACTAAGGAACACATACTGTGTCTAGTCGCCCATCTTAGCTATTACACTGTTGGTGTCTTTTTATTCCAGAAATGATCTGCTCTAAAAATATATATATTTCTAAGCAACCTTATTGGTAACTTGATAAAGAACTGTCTGGTTACAGATTAGAACTCAGTGGGAATTTTACATTGTCTTTCACTGAAAAGGAAGTCAATGTACAAATAAAAATATTACCATGTATAACACTGCGTGCTCCTTTGTGCATACAATGTGTTATTCTCAAGTAGGGCAAATCCAGATTTTGAGTCAGTTGTAACCTCAAAGTGAAGATTTGACATATACTCAAAAGTATGTGTCACATTCGTGTACCAATTCTGCAATTGTAGTTATGATTGACTAAGCAATTCTTTACAAACTGGAATACTCAGTGGTGTGCCAAAGCTGACTCAAATGCATTCAGGCATCATATGTTGGTAGTCTGACACTGGCCATGATGGGAGTGTGCATACCATGGAAATTTGTAAAGATTGCAAACAAAGGCATTTTTTTCCGTGTTTTTTTTTCCAAAGCTGAATATTAAACATTTACCATTTTCAATTTCAAGTTTTCATGCTTTGGGACTAATACAGCAAAACTTGATTATATGCACAACTTTAGGAGAGAAGAAAGTTAAACAGTTGAATTTCCTTTGCTAATTTTCTATGCAGAGAGAAGAATTAGTATACTTTTTTTTTAAAGTGTTTACATTGCCCCTTAATGGTACTAGATGTTTCACATTCATGAATATATGTATTCCTTCTCCCAAGCACTCTTTGGGGAAAGTATTATTATTCATATTTTACATGGAATGAAACACAAGTTCAAGGTTAAATAATGTGCCCAAGGCTTATTCTTGACTAGTATACATTACTGTCTCCCTAAATCAAAAACATACTTGAAGGATTCTTCTTTCTCCCTCAATCCTGGCAACAAGGATAACTGAACTGAAGTTGATAACCAATTCTCTATTTTGAACACAACAGAAATTGTAATTTGATTTAAAAAGAAAGTTTTAGATTACATTAGTTTAAGTAAGCATAATAAAAAAAAATTCTCAATACTAACAGATTTTAGGAAATTTAATTCTCTCAAACTTTTTAGGACATGCAGCTTACATCATTCATCTAATCAAGCCTCAGGAAGGATTTGATCATTTTTTGAAGCTTCTTTCAATCTAGCAATTCTGTGACATGGCTGGGTGTTTTAGAAAGGAATATATTTGGTATGATGCATTGAAGAAATACATTTGTCATGAATGCTAAAAATTTATTAAACTTGGTTTCATTTGTCATAGTCAAGGCATTATAGAGTATAGAAATTTAAACATTTTTATTCACATTTTAAAAAATGTTCTTTGCTTTCCTTAGGGAAAAGTTTAGCTCAACTGGTTACCTCTTGAGCATAACTGGGACAGGCATCCACATTGATGGATGATTTATACATAGTTTTTGGAATCTTTCTATAACTGGAATCTTAAATATACCAAGTGATTCATGGCATGACCACAATCAGGTATACTGGCCTTCAAAATGTCATCGTTACAAAGTTGAGGATTTATATATGTGTATATACACATACCCATGCACACACATTGCTCTCTCTAAGGATGCACAGTCAAAAGTCTGCACAGTCTGCCCTGGCTAGTGTTGTCCAGTGGTTAGAATGCCGGCTCATGCACCAAAGGGTCTCAGGTTCGATTCCCAGTCAAGAGCATGTACCTGGATTGTGGCTCTCTCCCTGCCCTTGGTCGAGGCACATGCTGGGAGCAACCAGTGGATATGTCTCTCACACATTGATGTTTCTCTCTTTCTCTCCCTCCCTCCCTCCCTTTCTCCATTCCACTCTCTTTGAAAAGCAGTAAAAAAAATATCCTCAGGTGAGGATTAACAAAAAACACCAAAAAAATGAAAAACAAAACAAAAGTCTGCATAGTCCAAATGACACTCTGTTAGATCAAACAGGCAATTGTTTAAAGCCTTGGCTTATTAAATTTCTACAGAGGATTTAGAGCTTAAAAGACTAAATGTGGAAGATTTTAAAAATTAAAGTTTAACCCACAGGGAAAATAGGTAGATAATTTTCCAAATGAACTAGATGCTTAATAACTCTTAAAAAGTATCAGAAGTTATAATGGTTCTTTATTAATTTTCATTATCTGTAAGAAGATAATTCCAGATTTGAAGGGAATTTAATATAGGAGTGTGTGTATGTGTGTATGTGTGTGTGGGGGGGTGTATTTTGGTGTAGAGGAGTATATTTAGCACTGAAATAAGATTGATTACCAATGATTATTTAAATGAGTGTAACACTATGTGTTAGCCAAGGGCTTGGCCTGGAGGAATGCCCACATGGTTTCTACCCACATGGAACTTAGAAAGACTGGTGGGCCAAAAACTTTCTTCTATATCCATGTTTTCATTTAGTCTTTTGAACTAAAATTCTACTAATAAGTTAAGAAAACATATTTGATACATAGACCTAGGCTTGAAGATTTGCAAATATACACAGAAATTCAACCTTGCCCTCCGGCAGTGTTTGGAAAGTAGTGTGTGTTGTTCCACAAAGGGTGACCTAACAAGATAAATATACACACATACAGATCTTGGAGAGAATATTGGGCCAATTTTCAAAATGGTATATTACAAAGAAATAGAAGCTATTTTTCTTTCATACTGATAGCCCAACCTCAAGCTTTCCAAATGAAACATAATGCATCCTGTGTGTCATCTCTCAGTTGCCTGGTTGTAAAATACTTTATTCTTTCCCATTTTCTTAGTAAATTTTATCTTCACACTAGGTTCTTTATTTCAAAACATATTTTAAGTGATATATGGTTTATGACTTTTTTTAGTTAAAACACGTTTAAACCTGAATAGAAGTTCTCTAACTCTTAAGCTAAACAGTAGTAGGGAGAAACAGCAGCACTTGGTTTAAGTGGAAGATTAGGTGAGGTTTGCAGAATGAAACAGTTTGGAATAGGTGATGCAATTTTATTATATGGAAGTGACTCATTCTGTCACCACTGAGTGCGAAATTGTTATTTGGAAGTAAATGTGTGAAGTCAATACTCTTTCGAAAAACATAAATAATAGCTCATCATGATTTGTTCATCCTAGAAAATAAACATAAGACACCAACTTAAAAGATAAATGAAATGCTAGTTTTCTCCATTAGCAAAAAAAGATACAATAAAAATATTCTTTGAAATGAGAAAAATGAGTTATGAAATTAATTCAAAAGTTCATAGGAGGAAACACAATATCCAGTATAAAATAATTTATTTCCCATATAATTAACAGTATTAAAAAATCAACAGTTAGTGAACATATGCTGTGGCAGCCACTGTGTAAATCCTGGGGTTACAGAGAACATAAGTAGTTCCTGTCCTTAAGTTGCTTATGAGAGAGAAACAAATATGGTATAGTGTCTCCTAAAATTCATTCTCTCCCTTACTTTAGCAAGAAAATGTCCCACAAATTTTTTATTGGACCACAGCTACCTTTGTAGAGGTTCCAGATTTTAGTTTTTCTTGAGCTAAGTATTGGACAAGAGGATGAGAGCAGATGCAGGGTGCAACTTCACTTCAAGGATGAAGCTCCTTGCCCTGCTATTTCTCTCCTTTCCTTCTCACGGGCTGGAACACCTGCACACAAGCTAACGACCCCGCTTCCACTGTTTACAGTGGTCACACCTAGGTAACACAGAAGCAACAAGATGGAACACCCCTGAGTGCCTGAGTAACCACATGAAGCACAGCTGCTCCACCAGCACCTTTCACTCAGCTCAATACCACATAAAAGACAAATAAACTCCTATCTCACGTTAACCACTATTTTGAGTGCTCTCTGCTGCTCCAACACAGTGAAACCTAATACAATAAATAAGCAAAAATTGCACACTAGATATTTGCTGACAGTCTTGTGCCTCAAATAGTCTTGCCAATTTCTATAAAGGGCAATTCCATTCTTCTACTTGTTTTGGACAAAAAGTTGGAATCTTTGACTCCTCTCTTTATCTCACATACTGTTTTCAATCCAGTCCATTGTTAGGTACTATTGGCTGAACTTCCAAAATAGTTTCCAAATTTAATCTTTCTTCAAACCTTAGCCCAAGTCATGCTTATCTCCCTTCTTGACTATTTCAATCAGCTTCCAAACTGATAACCCTGCTTCCCTCCTTGCTATCAGAGTTTACTTTTCATAGCTGCAAAAGAGCCATAAATTAGAGCATGTTGCTCTTCTACTCAAACCTGCTATGGATTTCTAGCTTGATTTTAAAAAAATGATGAAAGTCCATAACATGGCCCACAAGGCCATTGGGGCTTGGTTATATCATTGATCTCTTTACCTACCTTCCTTACCTCCAGCTCTTAAATCACTATTTCCCCTTTAGCCACACTTGCTTCCATACTACTCCTTAAAGATTGTCTCAGGGCTTTGCACACTTTTATTTTCTCTGCCTAAAATGCTCTTCCCTCAGATATTAGCATGGCCAATTGTCCTTGTTCATGGCCCTGCTTCTGCTCAACGTTCAATTTATAGAGGCCTTCCCTGACTATCCTCCATCACACAGCAATTTCTTTCCCATCAGGCATGTTGCTCTCTCTGTCCATAGCATTTATCACCACCCAATTTTACTCATCCCAAAAAATGTATACACACATTTTGAATAATTATAAAGGCAGTGTTAATTAAAACACATTTGGGACACCCTCCACATAGCACCCCCTGACCCCTGGGAGTCAATCTATTGTGAGAACAGGAAATAAAATGTACCTTTGCAGAAAACACTCAGCTATAACTTGCATAAAAATAAGTTCTAAAATTAATTTCTCTCACAAGATAAAGTCATATGTGTTCACAGTTGGAGTAAGCCTTTTATCTTCCAATGTTACTTAGCCCATAAGAGCTGCTTTTGGGAGAAGAAGAAAGTTGTCTTTCTAAGAACAATAAATGAAAGTGGCAAGGTTGCTTTTTAGTTTTTTAAGTTATCTCAAGAAAATGCTTAATAGTGTGGTAGTGAGATATCAAAACAAGCAAATACACTAGCAAACGAAAAAGCCTCTTGCGAAATACATCATAAAAGAAATTTATAGAGATTTCAAACATTTTACTTAGCAATAAGAATTTAAAAGGAGACATCCAATGAATAACATGCAATTTAGGTTTACATATGCACTGAGATTACTACACTGGGTCCACATATAAAACAAGTTTCTTTTTTTTAAATTTGAAAGCATTTAAGGTATTAATTGAGTTATTGTACTAAGCCTTCAAAACACACAATGTTACATCTTCTAGGATTTTTAAGTGAGAAATAAGCCCAGTATAAAATCATTTCCTTCTCCAAAAATGATAACTGGAATTCAAATAAATTTCTTCTACTCCTTTAGAACTATAATTAAAGTCTAATTACCAAAAAAAAAAAATTAGTATTGTACTACACTAATTCAAGATAATCGTTGGGAACCCAATTCAATTTCCAAATCATGGAACATTAGAAAGTGTGCAAACAGAACCACAAAATGCTTCAAGGATACCTTTCAGACTGTGAAATGGAATGTAATTAAGGAAATAATGAGCACTTCCATGGAACAAACTTGCCCATTGTTGATCTGTTGGCTATTTGCTCTAGATTTAAATGCAGGCCTTTACAGAAAAATTTTTGCTTCTAATTTACCAAGATTTTATTTACAAGACATTTGTTTTGTGACATGGTCCTATTTATGTACTAGTGGCCCGGTGCATGAAATTCATGCACGGGAGTGGGGGAGGTGGCTTCCTCAGCCCAGCCTGCATCCTCTCCAATTGGGGACCTCTTGGGGGATGTCCAACTGCTGGCCCACAGGGATCAGGCCTAAACCGGTAGTCAGACATCCCTCTTGCAATCTGAGACGGCTGGCTCCTAACCGCTCACCTGCCTGCCTGCCTTATCGGCCCTAACTGCCTCTGCCTGCCTGCCTGATCGCCCCTACCTGCCCTCCCCTGCTGGCCTGATCTCGCCCCCAACTGCTCTCCCCTGCTGGCCTGATCTCGCCCCCAGCTGCCTCTGCCTACCTGATCACCCCTACTGCCCTCCCCTGCCGGCCTGATCTTGTCCCCATCTGCCTTCCCCTGCAGGCCTGGTTGCCCCCAAATGCCCTCCCCTGCCAGCCTGATCATCCCTAACTGCCTCTGCCTCGGCCCCCACCACCATGGCTTTGTCTGGAAGAAAGTCGGATGTCCGGAAGATGGCTGGTTGACCTGGTCTAATTAGCATATTACCCTTTTATTAGTATAGATAGATTATGTAGCATAGGATTGCTTAAATGTGGGGGAAAGCCTTTTCCAGCAGGAGGAGATGCTCTTGGCAGACAAAAATACATAATCCCTATATCTGGACTGATAGCCAGTCATATGCACTATACTGCCAAAGAGGCTATTAAAAAATTGAACCTCTTTCTTACACCTTACACCAAACAGCTGTTGCTCTTAAAACCCCTCCTCAGCCCCCAATTTAGGTTCTGCCTTCGCAGTTCACCCAGATTTGGTTCTGATTGGTCGGTTTCTATGCCAGTCAGCATTAGAAGCTCCGCCTCCTAGGCAGCCATTGGCTCCTCACAGTTCACCCAGATTTGGTTCTGATTGGTCAGTTTCTATGCTAGTCAGCATCTCCGGGACTATCTCTGGGCATAATCCGCAGCCCCCTTTGCAGTCAGTGCTGGGTCGCAGCGCCGACAGTAGGGGCAGTGGTTGCTGGGTCGCCACAGCAACCTAGCACTGATTGCAGGGCTGACTTCTGGTTGGTCAAGCCTTTGGTTGTTTTGGACATTATGGACCCTGGGTTTTTATATATTAGGATTATTTGGGGGAGGAGGGAGCAGATATATGATAATTTGAACTTCAATCCCAGTTTCTTTTCTGAAACAAACATCCAGTCAGTCATATTTGTCTTTATGTCATATAGTTTAGGCAGTATTCTCAAACTTTTAGTCTCAGAACCTGTTTA
Organism: Myotis nattereri; assembly: GCF_964212035.1. Lineage (NCBI taxonomy): Eukaryota > Metazoa > Chordata > Mammalia > Chiroptera > Vespertilionidae > Myotis > Myotis nattereri. The sequence goes on from NC_138088.1 coordinate 33,195,306, forward strand.
TCAAAAATTATTGAAGACCTCAGAGAGCTTTTGCTTATGTAGGCTGATGTTTACTCCATTAGAGCTTAAAACTGAGAAAATTTTAAAATATTTATTCATTTGAAAATAATACATTCATTACATGTTAAAAATATATTTTTATAAAATTAACTACATTTTAAAAACAAAGAGTTTAGTAAAAACCATGCCATTATTTTATACTTTTTGGAAATCGAATTGATGTATGCCTCAGTAGAAGATAGTTATATTTTCTGTTTCTATACTTAATTGGCTGCTATATTACACACCATGTGCCTTCTAGAAAACTCCACTGTACACTCACAAGAAGAATAAGACAGAACACAAATAACATGCTTATGTTATTATGAAAATAGTTTTGACCTCAAGGAGCACCTACAAGGTCCCCAGACTATACTTTGAGAATTGTTGCTTTAAGGATATTAGTTGGCAGAAAATAGGAAGAAATTTTCAGTTTTCTGCAAAGATTTTTTTATGGAGAATTAAAACATTTTTACGACTATATCTATTAAATCTGTTGAAATATACAAAAATTTCCATTTAGTCTGTTGCATATAAAACTATTACAATTAGGAGAACTACATTAATTAATCTTCCTTTTAAACCTGGTTTGGTTAACTGAATACTCCTACCTCCACATTCTGACTTCTTAACTGAGATTTCAGACATGTGTATCCCTTGTCCTTGAATTGACATCTCCAACGGGATGCCTAATAGCCATCTAACTTCACAGTGTCAGAACAGAACTCTAGATTTACTTCCATAAACATGAACGGCTCTCACTTTTGTCCCTCAGAAAATGGCACCACCATTCACCCAACTATTTAAACTAAAAACCTAAAAGTCATTCCCAACTTCTCTTTTTTGAGTGCCATGTGACACCTACTCTATGAGCTGCCAAAATATACCTCTTTCCTTTGGATCCCATGCTGCCATCCTAGCCCTAATATCCCCATTTTCCCCACAATGTTATATTTTTTCCAACTTTTGATAATTAGTGTAATTAATTTATCTACTTATAAAACATAAATCAGACCCTATCCCATCTCACCCTAAATTCTTACAATTCTATATAAATTTCTTGGAATGAAAATTAACTACTTACAGAGTCCTACATGTGGCCTGGGCTCTACCAACCTCTCCATCCTTAACTCACACCATTGCCTTCTTTCTGTCTCTTTAACTTTCCCCACCATCTAGCTTCTCTACTTGCTGTTGTCCTCATCTGGAAACCACCATCCAAGCTTCTGTGTGCCTGGCTTCTTCCTGTCATTTAGGTCTCAACTCAAATGCTTCCCTCTCAGAGGAGCCTTCTCTGACCAGGTCAATCATTGCTAGACCCACCTTCATGATTCTCTCACATCACCGAGTTTCACCTAATTTATTCATAAATATTTCACTATATGAGGGTATTTGGCTTATCTCCATGCATGTTCTTTGTCCTTTTCCCCTACAACCATCACCAGAATTTAAACTCTAGAAAAACGGGGACTGTATGTGACTTGTTCACAGTTGTATTTTCAGTGCCCACCCAGATATAGTCAGAATTGAATTATAGGAATAAATAAATAAGCAAATGAATTAATAAGTGAATCATAGTCAAGACACTGTATTGCAAAAATAACTTAATTAAATGCTGTCTTTGCTATTCTCAATTACCAAGGAAAATACAAAGAATTTCATATATTCATGGACGACAGCTGTCTGCTTTATCTTTAATGCCTTTCTACTTTTGTACTAACTCACCATATTGGGGGGGGGGGTAAGCATGGTAATTCAGCAACATCTTGTATATATGTAACCTAATTTTCAAAACACACAAAAATTTTCTTATTTCATGTCTTTGATCTTTAGAATTAATGTAATAAATAAAAAATTTAAATATATATGATTAAATGAAAAGATTTTCAAGACTTTCTAAACAAGTCATCTTAATTTTTTAAGAGAACGATAAGCAAAATGGTACCAAAAAAGAAAAAAAAACCTATAAACTAAGTCTTTTTCTTTGCAGACTAATTTTTAATTCACTTAAGAGCCTTATCATTGATGTTTATTATTGTTGTTCTTAATCTCTTTCTTATAAATTTCAATTTACACAGAGGTAGAATCCTATATATGATATTATGATCACCCCATCATCTCCTGCAATATAATCTAAACTCTAAGAATGAATAACTTTATGTAAATTCATACAGATATAGATGAGCACGCAGTACAAATATGTACATATGTATATTTCCAACAGGGTGTCAATAAAAATCTCTGTACTGGAAATACTGAAGCAAATTATTATAAAAATCTTTAAAAAATTGTTGTGAGGGCATGTACCAACATTGAATAAACCATCAGGGGCAGCATAAAAGCATATTAAGATGATTGCTGAAGGTATTAAACACTTCAAAACATTATGAAATTTAATGTAGTAGTAGTATAAAATTGTGCTCTGTAAACATGATCCAAATATAAAATTTAACATTGAATTATGCTAGCCATAAAATATTAATATATATGATAAGTATGTGTGTGAATTATGGTCTAGTCATAAAATGAATATACTGTATTTGGTAAATATGTGTATGGCTTTCAGTGAAAGTTATTGCAACAGACAATCAAACTCTCCTAGGAACAAATGTTCTCCTCGTTCTTTTTACCAGTGGGGAATAAAAGACATTTTAAAGAAGCATGCTCAGTTTTAAAAGGAAAATTTGAAACACATTGACTATGAATTACAACTTGCATAAACTTTTAGTTTTCCTCTGTAAATACATCATCATGTATTTGTGAAATGGGAAACCACCTTTCACCAGAGTTGTACCAAGTTCAGTAGATGCTTTTTCTAATATGACTTTGCTATTGATAAGTGAACAGAGTAACTTCATTTGCTATGATATTGAAAGTATACGGAGTAACTTAACTGTTCTTGTTATGGTATAGAAATAGCAAACAGCAAACAAATAAAATAAATTTGGCTTTAAAAGCATTTGCTCCTATTATTCTTATGAATAACTATAAAGAAGTTTATGATACACAAAAAAGCAATTCACCTTAATAAAGTTGGGCAAATTAAGCAGGAAAAATGGTTCTAAACAAATCATTAATGTAAACATCTTAATAATAATTCCTTGATATTTTAATATGCTTGAAATGTGAATTCTCAGAAATTGGTCTTAAGACCATTTTAAGTCATCTATGATAATTCAGAATCTCCTTGTACTACTTACAAAGCTTTAGTACAAGAATATTTTTGTTTTCATCAGAAAGGAGTTTATAGAAGGGGCTAAGTATAAAGATCAGATTCAGACTGCATCCTTCCAAAGCTATAACAGTTAAATTCAAATAGAGTATGTGCAATTACTGGCTGCTTTCTGAAATGCAGATCAAGGGAGAATTCCAAAGAGACCTATTCTGATGCTCACTGGTAGGGATGGGGTGGGCTGTTGCCATGGCAGACACACCATGAAGTTTCAATGTGCTGGGAAGTAGCTCCAATCTGTCCTGCCCTTTGAAAGTGTGCCAAAATGATTACTAACCATTCAAGGATATTTCATTAGAGGGATGGATATTAAAAGCATTAGTCTACCCAGCCCTCCACAAAAATCTTTGAAAATCTTATTAGAGAGCTTGAAGAAATACATCTATGTGTTTTTAAAATGAACCCACAATAATGTTAAAATCCTGTTTAATGTTCAGCATGCAAATTACTCAACAGATCCATGTAATAATGGCTGAAATAAATTTCACCTCATTAGCAATAAACCAATGTGTCATTGCATTATTGCCAAAATGGTACTGACCCATGTTTTATTTTCACTTTTCAGTTCTGATGTTTTAATTTTCATTAAAAGTGTATCTTGAACTTTCAAATTTGACATTTTCTAAAAATTGAATAGAGAAATTGATATTTTAGCAAAATGAGTCCTCATATATGTGAAAATCCATAACTGTTATGAAGTATAGTAAGAGAAAAAATACATACTTGTATCTTTTTAACATAATCTGTGACCTGCTTTACCAATTTCAGATTAATTTTTTGGAAAAATGATGTTTTCAAATATCATCTCAGAAAAACAAGCATATAAAATTGAAATTATTTTAGCTTTCATGAGTCTTCAAAAGTAAGGAAATTCACACTATTCACCATCTCAATGTAGTGCATTGAATTCCACCATTAATAATTTAGAAAGACAATAGAGAACTATACATTAGTAGAACTACATGTGATAAGGTCCTATTTTACAAAATCAAAGAAGGACCTAAGTAGCCAGATGAGTATTAAAAACACTACCTTTTAAAATATGTCAATATTTCAATAATGATGATCTTGACCAATTCATCTTGCTCATTTTTCTTGAATTGTACAAGAAATAGCATTACTTGATTATGGTACATATACATAAATCCTTATATATGTTAGCCAAAAAAAAAATATGACTCAGCTTAATCACCTACCTCTATTCATCAAATTTGTCACTAAATGACATAATTATTGCCAAATATAAAATCTACCTTCACAGAAACACATTATCAAGCATATTTAAAAACATATTTACTGCCCCCAGAGGACAATTTATAAATTTTATATGTTGGAGGGGAGGGGTGTATTGCCCTTTCAGCTTCCTACTTGAAAAGAATAGCACTTTTTTAGACCATAAATGTGGATATGTTCCTTGATTGATAATAGCTTTCACTCTCCACCAATGCATGGTCACACATACACATACACACATATACACAGGCATGAGAAATACTTGCCTTCTATAATGTCTTACAAAGATACAAGAAGCACCAACCAAGAAGATAGATATATTCCACTATCTTAAAGCTATTAACTTCTGTTCATCAGAAGTTATCACAAAGGAGGCAAAATATAGACTATAAATGGAAGGAGATATTTGAAATACAAGTAATTCACAAGGATTAAGCCCCAAAATGTGTAAAGGCAACCAACCAACCAACCAACCAACAGAAAAACAGGTGGAGAATACTACGGGCACTGACAGAAGAAACACAAACACTACATAAACATACAAAAATATGCTCAATATCATCATTAATCAGAAGGAAAATAACTGGAAACAATCCAAATATAATCAGTAGTAGAAGGATAAATAAGTTGGGATATATATACAGAACAGAATATTGAAGAGCAAACATTTAGTAGACAAATGTACGCAGTCTTATTGATTTTATACAATGTAAAGCTCAATAACATTTAAAAGTAAACATGCACATGCCCTGGAGGGGGATGGTTGTGAAGAGGAAACCTCTGGAAGACGGGGTTCCCATAAGCTCACTGGAAGGCTCTCCATTCATGCACCCACAGACCGACTCCTGGCGTTTGGAGAGGGATGGGAGGTGTGTTATGAGTCAGCCACAGGAAATCCTCACCTGCACAAAGTCTCCCTGTGCAGATGCTGTGCAGTCACTGCTAGGATGCCTGCTGGGTGGGGTTCTTGCCATCGCATCAGGGTGCTCATTTCACTTTTGCAACATATTAATTAGCAGAATGCTAACTCTAAAGTCTTCTTCCCTATAACTTGTATTTCTTCTTTGATCATTTAGGTTCATGAAGAATCGGTCCCTTTTCGTGTGACAATCTCTCAGCATTTACTAGTAAAAACAGCCTTTCCTCCTTGCTGGTGTTGTTCAGTGGTTGAACATCGACTTATGAACCAGGAGATCAGGGTTCCATTCCCAGTTAGGGCACATGCTGGGATCACGGGCTCCATCCCTAGTGTGGGTGTGCAGGAGGCGGCCAATCAATGATTCTCTATCATCATTGATGTTTCCATCTCTCTCCCCCTTTCCCTTCCTCCCTGAAATCAATACAAAATATATTAAAAATAAATAAATAAAACAGCCTTTCCTCCTAAAACTTCCATCTACACATGAAATAGTGTCAAAAATTTTAAAAATGTGTTATGCTCCCTATCCTGGCTCAAGCATATTAGAGTTTTGTTGTTGTTGTTTTTTAAAATATATTTTATTGATTTTTTACAGAGAGGAAGGGAAATAGATAGAAAGATAGAAACATCAATGAGAGAGAAACATCGATCAGCTGCCTCCTGCACATCTCCCACTGTGGATATGCCCGCAACCCAAGTACATGCCCTTGACCGGAATCGAACCTGGGACCTTTCAGTCCGCAGGCCGACGCTCTATCCTCTGAGCCAAACCGGTTTCGGCATAGAGTTTTTTTTGAAGGGTGGCACCCCAAAATATAACATGATATCCCACATGCCCTCTAAATATATCAGTTTCCTGCCATGAACTCTATAATTGAAATATATTTTAATATTCACATTTAAAACTTTCAGAGACTCATTATTTATGACAAATTTCCATAAATAGATGTTTATTTTGTTTTGTTTTTATATGAACAGTACATAAGCTTTCACTTTAACATTAACATTATAAATTTGGCCCTATAAAGGAACTGCAAAAATATCTTAAGTGCTTTTGTATTTCACCCATTCTAAAGATCTCTCTCAGATTAACATGAAAACTCATCAGGTCAAAAGGCAACACCTAATTTGAGAGAATAAAAACGACCTGTTTCTCACGTTAAATTTACTAAGAGAGCTAATTTATATGAAAATGAATTCCATCCTTTCATACTCTCAGGTAGTGTTTTAAATGCCAACTGACATGGAGAGGCTCATCATTAATGTTCAATTTCATATAAAAATCACTCTTTGAACCCATTTTCAGTACATCGTTTAATTATATAAAGAGTGAAATGTTTCAGGGGGCGGGAGTAATACAAGTTAAAATATGAATTTGTATAAGTTTACTGTTGATGGTGCCTAGCACGATTCATGTCCAGTTGAAGAATAAATAGTGACAGACACCAGCCTAAGCAGGCAGAACTGGTGTCAACCAACTCACTGGAAAAAGAAGCAGATGACCAGTCTTCAGAAGGCATAAGTAAAACCTAGGAGCAGTAACAACAGAATAGTGCCTGGCTGGTGTGGCTCAGTGATTGAGCATCAACCAGGAGGTCAAGGTTCGATTCCTGGTTAGGGCACATGCTGGGTTGCGGGCTCGATCCCCAGTAGGGGATGTGCAGGAGGCAGCCAATCAATGATTCTCTATCATCATTGCTGTTTCTATCTCTCCCTCTCCCTTCCTCTCCATGAAATCAATAAACACATATTTTTTGGGGGAAAAATCAGAAACATGAGGCTAGTCCCTTGAGAATTGGTGTAAATAATCACAGATCACTTTGTGTACATAAGTCCTATCAAAATAATCATTGTGTGATGAGCCGAAATAATTGTTCCTTCTTAAATTGTTTTTTTTTAAACCTGTGAGAAAAAATAAAATCAATGCTATTGATTGCAGACAGAAAAAATAAGGCCTTCAGGTACACAGCAGAGTTCAGTCCTAAACAATGACACAGAGGTGCACCAAGATTAAGCCAAATCACAGCCATTTTTCAATAAGAAAAAGGAGCTAGTAAGAGGAGAGGAATGGATGTGAGACAACAGAAAGGTCAGTAAGCAATTCAATGTTTAAAGGATGCACAAAAGCCAAGAAGGTATTTATAGGAAACATCTAGATTATTTTCTTTTTGAACTATTGGCCATTCAAGTTCTATTTTTTTCTTGCAGATAATCAAACCATTTTTTTTTTTTTTTTACCTTATGGATTGAGGTTGTGCATTTTATATAAGCTTCCAAAACTGGGCTCTCCATAGCAAATATGTGCCAACAGCACTTGTAATATGTATATTTTGAAAGTTAACATTAGGTACTGGAACTCTAAAGCTGAATGGCCAAGGTTTTCACCACAACATACTAAATGTATGATCTTGGCCAATTTATTTAACTTATGATTTTTTCATCTATTAACATGTAGATAATGTAATACCTACCTCTTAAGGTTGTTATGAGGATTAACATTTTAATCCCCATAAAGAGATTAAATAGCACCTGGCATATATAAGTACTAAATAAAAGCTACTATTAACAAGCATCTCATGAAAAAAATATTGATGATTTTATTTAAAAGTTTAACTTAAAACACCCGATGATCAAAGAACACTAAAAGACACTTGCCATTTTCAGAAAATAAAACGTAATCTATCTGCATCCACAATGAATGATCACATAAAACACTCAAAACCAGTATCTCTAAGCAAAACCACCACATTAGTGGATATGAATAGCCATTATTAGTAGGAAAATATTAGATTAAGTTCCCAAAGAAGATATTTTATTCACATCAACAATTCTGAATCACTAAATCAAAATTTGTTTTAGATGACAGTAGACTGAAGTTTCTGATTTTAAAAAGGGAGGGAAAGAGCGTAAGAATATTAACAAATATTACATCAGAATTAAGGCCAATTATATCCATTCATTTAAGAAAATAAATTATATTCAAGTATTTTCTAAGACTCACTCATATATTTGAAAACATAATTAAAATGTAAACAGAGCCTTGGCTACTTAATCTACTTATACTGCTGCTTAAGGAAACTAATACCAAATAATTCTGATTAAAACTTGAAACTAAAACTTCTACTGGGCAGCAATTAAGTATCTGAAAGTCACACAGCTCATTTTACTTGAAAATACATGTTAATATATTTACACTACCTCCAAATGAAGTTCCCCAGCCATCCTAATTAGTGAAGTCTTACCATATGAATATTCTCTTTTGTTAAAATTATGAGAAACTGTGGCATTTAGGTATGCAATAATACTTGGGATACTGCCCAGGCTACAATAAAAATCAGTTAAGGCACATGTTAAACAAGCCCTTTATGAAGCACACTTCCTTTAAATGAAGAGATGTAGGAAAAATTGGACTGATTTTCCATGTGAACTCCTTGGGTGTTTTTTGGAATATCTTGATAATAAGTGAGTGTGTGAAAGATCCTCTATATCCTATTCATTCATTGTTGCTATGGCATATCCTTTATAAATATTAATGCTCACACATGAAAAAGAATCCACCTATAATAAGAACACTGCTATCTACAATTTGAGAAGATTGAATGTGTTGATAAAAAACTAATTAAACAATGAAACATTTCCTCAATTAAAACTTACAAAAAAATAAATGACAGGGTTTGTTTTTCTTTTAATTATTCAGATATAAGGATATTAGCACAAGATCAGTCAAAGTTACATTGAACTGGCTAGAATTATAGCTTGGGGTCAGATGGGCATCAGTTTATAAGATTACTAGAGACCCAGAGCACAAAATTCATGCATGGGTAGGGTCCCTAGGACTGGCTGGCAATCAGGGCCAATCTGTGGGGTGACCAGTGGGGCGATCAGGGGCCCCGCTCATACCGGCCTTTGCTGGCCTGGTACCTCCCACTTGCTGGCCCCGCCCCCTGCCCCCACCACCAGTCGGGGCCTGAGGGCTGAGGGCAGCTCCTGCATTGAGCATCTGCCCCCTGGTGATCAGTGTGCATCACAGCAACCGGTCATTCCACAGTTTGGTCGATTTGCATATTAGGGTTTTATATAGATAGATGGTCACTGTAGGGACTTCAACTGAAAGGAAATGAGCACTCATTATTTCAGGATTTTTTTCCTCTCACAAAAGGAAAACATGTCATTATAAATTCCAAGTTAGAAATACACATTATTAAAATCTACCTTAGCATAAAACATATTTATATAGTGCATGCCTCAGTTTTTTTAAGAGCAGTTTCTATCTTAGTGTGCCCAAGATTTAGGAAAACAAGCTATTACTCTTATTAATTAGGCAGCTAAAATGCCATCCAACCTTTATCCTCTGCCTCTATCACACACACATAAGACACTAGAAACATTCCATCCTCTTTTTATGGAAGCATCAGAGCAGAAAACCTAGTCACATACTGAAAGTTAAAGGCAGAGTTGAAGACACTTCGATTATCTGACCAAACATACTTCTAATAGGCTTGAGCTGCCATGGAAGCTTTCTGAGCTTGCTCAGTGATCTGACAGTGTCTGCTCTTAGTGAAACAAATCACATTTTTCTCTTTCAATGATCATACTTCCCTGTCTGAAGAAATATGAAATTCTCATATTAATATCCTGAACACAAGTACTTCATACAATTAGCATCTAAGTAGTATTTCACCTCTTTACAAACTGTTTCTCAACAAAACAAAACAAAAGAGAGAGGGAGAGAGAGAGAGAGAGAATGAAATTGGTTCATGTCATCTGTGTGCAGGCTGATAAGCTGAAAAGGGAATATTTGATTTTCAAAAGAGCAGAGTTATGGACCATACCTTCCATGACATACACCAGTGAGCCCACATCTCCTTCTTTGATGATGCAACTGTCTTTGCCATACTCCACTGGGTACATACAATCCACAATCTCCTGGATCTGCGACAGCTCCAAGTTCTTCATGAAGTCATTGTCAAGGATGGCTTCCTTTATGAGATCCTTGGACCTAGGACAAGAAAGGGAAGATTTACTGGCACATCTGACAAGTGCTTTCCGTCTCTGAGGGTTAGCAGACCCAGAAAGTACAGTGTTGAGCACACTACACATGCATTTTCTTGTTAGGAATCCAACCGTTTTCCTGAAAGACCTGAGAACACAGTAATTTCATGGCCACAGGAAAGGCACTGAGAAATTTTCCTTTAAGTTAAGTATCATTGAATGGACATGTGACAAACAAGAAAATCATACAATTCCATTTTGTTTTAGAATGTTTTTTAATAGCCACAGAGACTGTGGAAAAACCAATGGACACACATTTTAAATTGAAGTTTGCAATTTAATTTAAGAATGTGAACAAAATACAACATTTTATAGAACACTATTATTACTGTATTTATGTATTATAAAAGAACATCAGGATGTATTGTGCCTCTTCCATTAGATTTTATGATCCATGAAGTAAGAAATAATTTTTAATTTTTTTCTCTACTCTATGCCCAGTGTCTACCTGCCATAATACTGGTTATAGTATGAGTATTCAATAAGAAATGGTAAGAACTGGATTCCTAATCAGCTGTTTGAAACCACTGGTAGAAATATGAGTTATCTATTCATATCTCATCCTTCTGTAAAGAATATTTATTTCTCCAAGCATCTGAATTGAGGTAACCAGAAAGATAAAACTCTACTGAACAAGATGTTTCAAACACATGATTTAGACATGGGATTAAATGGGTAGCCAGTGGGGAAAATATTTTAAAATTCTATAATTGGGATTCAGTGTTTGACAGGAAAGTTTTGCAGAACTTAAAAGATGGTGATAATTTGATTCACTGGGATAATAAGCTCCAAATGACTTCCCAAGGATATAAAAAAAATCAAAGTGAATAGAATTTTAAAATATTTTGTCAGGAGATATAATCAGAATACTGTCAGAGAAGTCAGAAACTGGCTAAGGAGAAAGCAAAGACCTCAGCAAAATAGAGGAAAAGCAACACATGTGGAATTTTATATTAAATATCTCAATTTGAAAAGCATTTGACTGCAGCTGTCTTTGTCGCATTTCCTTAGCAAGCGGCTTTCAGGAAAATGACCTGCAGTAGTGAATACCAACTAAAGAATCAGACCTGCCCATTTCTGGGTGGTATTCATCTAGACCTCAGTCTGACTGGACTAGCCTTCGCACATTATGTTTTATAATGATTTGGCTTTAATAAATGAAGGGTCGCCAGGCCTGAGTGGCTCAGTGGTTGAGCATCGACCTATGAACCAGGAGGTCATGTTTCAATTCCAGGTCAGGGCACATGTCCAGGTTGCAAACTCGACCTCTAGCGTGGGGCATTCAGGGGGCAGCCAATCAATGATTCTCTATCATCATTGATGTTTCTATCTCTCTTTCCCTCTCCCTTCCTCTCTGAGACCAATAAAAATATATTTTTTAAAAAATGAAAATTCATCAATATGAAAACATTCACAGACTGGACTGTTATAATGCAATTAAAATTATGTTTATAAAGAGTATTAATGTATAGGGAATGCTTATAGTATTTTTGAAGTGAAAATACATGACACAGAATTATCTCTAGAAGAAAAAGGTCTGTGTGTGATGAAATGTAAAGGGTGTTTGGAGTTATTAGATGTATCCAGGACCCAATGTGAGCCTTGCCACCTGTTGTACTTTGAGCAGGTTGTCTTACTTTCCTGAATTTCCATTTTAGCACTTGTAAAATGGCATTTTCAAAACTACCAACCTAACAGAATTATATGTAAGGACCAATGAAAATATACTGTTACTTTCAGTAAATGGTGGGTGATTAAGCTGGTAGTAATATTAATAGGAAGGGTAGGAATTAAGACTTGAAACAATATCAGAAGAAAATAAGACACTGGCATGAGGGTTCAGTTGCCTTTGGTGACAGAACTATATTTTTCTTTATACTTTTCTCTTTTTATAAAACTTTCTAGAATGGGAATGCTTTTTATATTGAAAAATCTTTCATTTTAAATGTAGTTTATGAAAATATTTATACTATGAGGTAAAACAAAAAGTTATTTATTGCTCATCTAAGTAATTACTTAAATATAGATACTTAATACTGGTTGACTGTTATTGGTATATTCAATAATATTCTTTTTAATTGATCCTCTTCCTACAGCCTGTATGTAAATACTAGTGGCAGGAATTTTCCCCTAATAAAGAGATGGAGATGATTGCTAATGGTTAAGGACTTCAGAATAGGCTCTATTTAAAGAGTCTGCTTGTGAAACCTTTACTTTAATAGGGCTATCTAGCTGTATGCTGTTTTCTTAATCTGGCTTGCCAAAACTTTATTTCTTCTAAGGTAAAGAGTCGATTCTCTTGAGTCTTCAAGGCAGGATGTAAAACTCGGTCCCTATCTACGATTTTCATGAGCTCTCCTCTCCTAAGTATTCTCACCATTCCTGACCTCGGCTATACCGCGAGTACCACCATAATGACTGCTGCACTCTTGTTCTAGGATTATTTTTGCTAATAACCAGGACTTATTTTCAGGACATTAATTTTAATCAAATTGATAATATTCTCTTTACCAAAAATTCCTTTATTTTGTTTGGGTCAAAGAATGAGGCCATCAATTGGCTCATATTTTCTAATAATATAAAGATTGGATATTATCAACCTCAGAATCCCAACATGTTTAGCTACACACGGTATCGTATCCTTTGGTAAATATGAATAGTGCTCCACTAAAAATATGAGCCCTAAAAATGCCACAAGGGTAGAAATAAATCTCCCTTCCATGAAAATAGTTAGCTCAGTCCAAAGATGATTGACACTAGTCACTTTCTCTTGTCTGGTAAACAGTATTATTAACCCACTGTATGAAGACATCAAAAAGATGACACAATGAGATCTAACACAATCCCTTAGAATTTTCCACATGTTTAAGTGCTTTTTAAAAGTGTGGGGGTGAGGAGGGAGAAGAGAGGAATTTCAGGTTGCTTTTGCTTCTCAAATTTCATTTTAAAAGGAGAACGTTTCTATCTCAAGTCTCCACTAAAGTAAAGTTGAGGCCTTCATATATGCTTTTGTGTCACTTTAAAACAAACTGAAAAATATAAGACCCATGTCTTATCATTTATCCCTTCATGCAGGTATTGTCCAATAGCATGTTTGGCTCTGGAATGTCACAAATAATCCATCTCTTCCTTGACAAGATAGAAATCTTATGCCTCTGTGTAGTAACTCAAAGATGTTCTTATCAGCGAGCAATACTTAAAGCCCAGCCTCTGTGTAATTTTCCATGAAGTCCTTTCCCACTGAAGGACTTTAGGTCAACTCACATTAGTCTCCACTTGCTCCAACATTATCCTATATATAAAAGCCTAATGTGTAAATTGTCCCCTCAACCAGGAGTTCAACCAGGGAGCGGGGCCAGCAGCAACAGGTGGTAGCAGGAGGCAGGGGAAGGGAGGTCCCCCCTGCTGGCAGCTGGCAGCCTCTAGAGACCCTACACATGCACAAATTTCGTGCACTCGGCTTCTAGTAGATTATAATCAACCAGAGTCTCCACCTAATTTTTTGAGTCTTTTTCTTTTCCTGAAGAAATAGTCTAAGACACTCACTGTAAAAAGATATGATGCTGCATATGAGGTCAGCTAAACTGTGCTATCTGTATGGGAGCTGGGAAAGCTGCTATCACAGGTCCCAGAAGGTGGCTATCTCCTCTAACCCAGGGTATATGTTTTAACAACATTTTGCAAGAAATCAGCAGCCTGATCTGGGAGGTGTAAGAAGCAAATACAAAGATCTTGATTTCTAATCTTTTTTGTCTGCTTCCGTGAACAAATCTATTCAAAACAAAAACAAAACCAAAAAAACTTTTCTTCCATACCCCAAGTTTGTGGTTTTTAAAATCCAAACACCCGTAAAAGTTACTTGGTTATTTTATGCTAGCCCTATTCATTTGTCATCAACAAATTGTCAACCTCTAAAATATTAGCTATATATAGCAGTGTGCTGGTAAACTGGCTCTCCAGGGAAAAGAAGGAAAAAAACCCAGGTTTGTAGGGTTTGCCAATTTCCACGGTATAAATAGTCTTGCCACACCTAATTTCAAGTTACCAATGCAAAGGCAACCTACTTACAAAATTCCTGAAAATGTAACAAGCAGTTCTTTTATGAGCCAGCCTGAGTTGGCTCCAGCACATTCCTGGATATAAATTATTTTTTTAACATCTGAAGAATTTAGTGCACCTTAGTTTATAAATGCTGCAAACAATCTGATGATCCTATCCTTTATTAAAAATTTCATTAGGTGGTATAATATCCCCAGATAATTTAATGCCAGGATTAGCCATAGTTCTTCCAAACTCATAATTTTAAGAAAATAAATTGGAAGGTTCACCTCTATTTGCTTATTGCAGAGAAAGTTTCTGAGGAGACGCAAAGAATATTTGACAGAAATTGTCTTTTTACACAAACTGAGGTAAAAGTGGGCAACTCCAGGGTGAGTATAGGGAAATATGCACCTACTTCTCTAACCAGGGAGCCAGCATTACTCACTATTAATAAACAGAGACTCTTTAGTTTTCTCAACATTAATATAAGGATACCTGACATTGTGGTTATCATATCGTGGGCTAGCAATATCTACGTAGCACTAGTTTTATTTCAAAGAGTGAAAAGGCTATTTCAGATGGGATGATTGGGAAGTCTTCTTTGAGCTGAAGACTGCTTAACAGTAGAATCCAAAGATGGTGGAGAAGAGCATTGTAGGTAAAAGACAGACAAAGGTCCAGAGGTTGGAACACACTGGATCTGCTCGAGGAAATTAGACCTGCATGGCTGCAGCACGGAGCGAGCAAGAAGGAAGAGGATAAGAGAGTGAGATGAAAAGGTAGTCAGGAGCCAGGCCTCATAAGACCTTGAAGGCTGTGATAAAGACTTTTATTTTATTCTAAAGCCTTAGGAATCCAGTGAAGGATTATAAGAAAACCTGTAATTTGCAGATAATCTATCAGACATAAATACTAAATAATGCAAATTTATTTTTAAATGTTACTTATTTCATGGGGGGTTTTCTATCATGAATTTCATCAATTAGTGGATATAAAAACATAAGCTATTATCATATTACTTAGAAATTCTTATACTTGAAACTCTTGGGAACTCTCATAAATCTTACATTTACTTGGACTCTCAGCCAACTTTTACATATTAGGAGAGAATGAGTCTGCTCTCCAATTTCAAGCTTTCGCTAGATGCTAAAAGGTTACACTCCATTCACAGCCTCTCTTTAGATTAGTTCCCCCGGAACACATGCCAAGTAATAGTAAATATGTCCTAAACATGTGAAAATTAATATCTGATCCCTTCATTTGACAAAGACTTCCAGGCATTGTAGAAAAAAACAGTCAAGCCCGGCAGGTGTGGCTCAGTAGTTGAGTGTCGACCCATGAACCAAGAGGTCACTGATTCTCAGTCAGGGCACATGCCCAGGTATGGGCTCGATCCCCAGTAGGGGGCATGCAAGAAGCAGCCAATGAATAATGTTTCTCATGGGTGCTCCTATTGCTCTAACTCTCTCCCTTTCTCTCTCTCTAAAAATCAATAAAAATATATTTTAAAAAAAATAGTCAAAGCTATTAAATTATTACTAATAACGGAAATTACCTAAAGTAATTTAAAGGTATAGAAAACTTCTTTAATCAACTTTTTTACTAAAAAATCTCACTAAATCTCTTTAGCTTTCAATGGTCACTTGTAGGTTCAAATGTCAGGAGAAGCAGTAAATGCAGTTTCAAAGTCACCTTGACCTACAATAGTGTCTCTGAACCTGGCAACTCGGAAGTCTAACCTCTGATTGACAATTCATAGCTCTTTTATTCAGATAAAGTTATTGCTAGACCCCTTAAGATTTTCTAACTCCAGGAGCTATTGCAGCAGGATAACTCCATCTATCTACTGTGAAATATTTGTTTAATAACCTATAAGCAAGAAAAATTCTTGGAGAAGTCCTCTTACTGCCCCAACTATTAAGATTCTGCCCAAACAGTGGGTCCTATTTCTTGCCTAACAGCTTTCCTGAGTGAACTCTGTAGATAGACATAAGCTGGCTGAAAGCTAAGAAATATCAGTCAGCCTACATTTTTTTAAGATAAAATTTAATCCCACAAAGGTATTGGCTAATTTAGATACTTCCTCAAAACTGAAAATCAGTTTTTAACAAGTTTCAGACTATTTTCACATCAACCAACTCTGGAGAGGGAGAGAGATAGAAACACCAATTTTCTGTGTCCTGCTGGAGGTGGAATCCACAACTCGGTCATGTGCCCTAACCAGGAATCAAACCAGTGACTTCTTGGTGCACGGGAGGACACTCAACCAACTGAGCCACACTGGCCAGGCATGATGTATTATTTCTTAATGTATTGTATCTGATTTGCTAATATGTTACTTAGGATTTCTGTATTTGTATTTATCACGTATATTAGTCTGTAGTTTCCTTTTATTGTATCATCCTTGTCGGGTTTTGGTATCAAGGCAATGGTGGCCTTATAACATGTGTTAGCAAGTATTGCCTCTTCTTCAATTTTTTGGAAGAGTTTGAGATGAGTAGGTATCAAATAATAGAGGTATCATATGACCCAGCAATCCTTTTTCTGGGTATTTACCCAAAGTAATTAAAAACATTTATTCACAAAGACATATGTATCCCTTTGTCCATTGTAGCATTATTCACAGTAGCCAACACATGCAAACAACTGAAGTGTCTCTCAATAGATGATTGGATAAAGATGTGGTATATGGATGGACCTTGAGAATATCAAGCTAAGTGAAATAAGTCAGACAGAAAAAGTTAATAACCTTCTGATTTCACTCATATGTGTGATATAAAACTGAAAACAAAAAAAGAATAAGAAAAATAAATAAAAACTCATAAACACAGACAATAGTATGTTGTTACCAGAGGAAAGGGGGTTTAGGGGTATCAAAAGTATAGGGGGTCAAATATATGGTGATAGAAGATGATTTGACTGGGTGGTGAGCACACAATGTAAACAGAGATCATGTATCATAGATATGTTTACTTGATTTGCATATAATCTTATTAACCAAGGTCACCCCAATAAACTTAACAAAAAAGTAAGAGTCATAAAGAATTCAAAATTATTTGCAGCATTCCCCCCTATAGTCAGTATTTGATACAAAACAGGGGAATCACTGGGCCAAAATATATGATAGCAACATAGTTCTTAAGTGACCAATGATATTAATGTTTTGTCTGTTACGTGCACCGCAAATAATTTCCAGTTGCCATTTCTCTTCTTTTTTTTCTGTAATAAGTATCTGAATTAAATTAGATATTATAACTCTAAAACAAAACAATGATTGAGGCAAGTAAGACGTATTATCCCATACAATATTTATTTTCTCAAATGTCCCCTAAAGCCTTCTCCTTTTTAATTATTACTTTCACCTCATTCTTATTGACTAGGCACCATGCTAAATCGCTCTAACTATTAAAGTCACTGGTTAGACGCTAACAGATGGAGCAGACAGGTATTAATTAAAGGAAAAGAAGATTATTCTTTGTAGGTGTTCATCAACATACAAAAAATGAGTATTAAAGTATCCCATTCAACTCTTCAAGTCATTCGATGCTCCAGAAACACATCTGACAGCCACTTCACACTCCTGACCTTAACTTAAAATAAGGTAGATCAAGCTCTTGTCGTATACGCTCCTCTTTCTTATCATGGAAGTAGAACTGTGGGACCCTAGCAGGTGTGGCTCAGTTGGTTGGACATCCTCCTGTGCACCAAAAAGTTGCCAGTTTGATTCCCAGTCAGGGCACATACCGGGGTTGCAGCTTGATTCCCAGTCAGAGTGTATTCAGGAGGCAATTGATCAATATTTACCCTCTCACATGGATCTCTCTCTCTCTCTCTCTCTCTCTCTCTCTCTCTCTCTCTCTGCTCCCCACCCCAGCTCTAAAAATGAATAAAAATTTTTCTTAAATAAGAAGAAGAAGTATGGAGTTCCAGATAAATACTATAAAGTGTTTTCCATGAAAATAAATAAGACTATACACATTACATGACAGAAGAACCATGTGGCATAATCAATTATGAACTAACTCGATTTTTGAAGTTTAGATACTTAAACTGCAAAACAGAGCAACGACTGGGAAGAAACATTTAACTTATTGCAATACAATGTTTTGAAGCAATATTATAGCTTTTAAAATACACAAACAATTGAGTTCTAGAATTAATTTGTTTCTAGCAAGGTCAACATGATCACACCATCAGCATCCATTAAATTCCTTATCACCCACAGTGACCCTCCCGACAGGGCATAGGTTGGGTACCATGATGTTTTGTGTGGGCCTTTGAAAACCAGTGTGTTTCATCACCATCTGCTATGCATTGTCATTTCAATTATTGCAATGCTTGATTTTAAAATTGATCATTAAAGAATCAGTTTAGAAAATATTCTATTGTTTAGATGTTTCTCATATTTAATCTCTGGGACAAATTACATTTTTTAAATCCTCACCTGAGGATATGTTTATTGATTTTAGAAAGACAGGAAGAGAGAGAGCGAGACATTGATGTGAGTGAGAAACATCAATGGTTGCCTCCCATATGCACCAGGGATTGAACTTGAAACCTTTTTGGTGTATAGGACAATGCTCTAACCAACTGATTCCCCAGGCCAGGACCAAATGAACTTACATTTTAAATCACCTTACACTTGTCTGAGTTCAGCATCAGTAAAATAACATGTTTCTACCAACCACCCACCTCCAAAACATGGATGCTTTCATCAGGCTAGAAGTTGTGAGTTGGGTGATTCATTATTCCCTATAGTGATGCTTCCAGAAAATTAAAGCCAAATTTAGCCTTGTTACAGGGACATGCAGGTGTTAGAAGGCAGATCAGCTTAGTTTGCATTAGGCTTTCATACATTAGATATTTTGTGTCTGCATAAAGGGTGATGCATATATATCGAGGATTTTTTTTAATTTAAAAACCAAGCAAGTATGTTCCAAGTTGTAAAAGCTTTGTGGTTTCGAGGATTCTTAGCCAAAGTGAAAAATTAACCAATAATAATGACAACATGACTCGTCATCACAGTAGCGGTAATACACTAGCACCACTTATATTGATCACGTGGTTACTCTAAATTCCCCAACGAAGAGCTTTCCCTCATTTAAGCCTCACAACAACTTGCTAAGTTTGCCGAGGTGGAACCGAGGCTCAGAGCAGTTATGTCACCTGTCCAATGCTGTGTGACGAATAAGTGACAGGTAGAGTCAATATTTAAAGGTAAATCTGTTCGACTCCTAAGCCACAGGCTCCTAAATTATCTGACTTCTGAGTTCACAATACTGAATTGTATCAAAAATTTGAACATAGTTTTCCAATTATAAAATCCAAAAGCAAATGTTCTTCTCACTTATCTCTAATTCTGCAAAAGTAAGAATGCTACGCTTGGAAAATACGACCTTTTATCTGCAGAGAGCATTTCATGCTTTCAAAACACATCGAAGGCTGACATTCCATTCCACTGTTGCCACAGACGTGGGCAGTCGCAGAGCAGATGCCACTGTTACCCCTACTGACAGATGAGAAAACAAAGGCGCAAAGGGGACAGGTGCCCGCCAGCCTGTGTGAGAGATTAAAGCGGAACGAAGGTCTGCCGATGACTGGCCTGAGATAAACGCTTTCCAGATCTCCCTTCATTACACACACAGTCACTCTCTCTCTCTTTCCCCCCTCGCTTCATCCAGTTTAATGATCAAACTCACTTGGACAAAGACTGAACCAGTAGCCATTGAATCAGTATCATCAGGGAACTGTGGCCATTTGACAGTAATTCTGTGGTTTAAAAAATTGTCCCGTGATTCATTCACAGAGATTGCCTTTCTGAATAAATTCATTTCCCACATTGCCAAAGTATGAGCATATTTTGTGGCTTTCACATAAGATAACCTCTAATACAGAAACCACTCTTGAATTCAGGAATAAAATTTAACTTATCTGGATGTCAGTGTGTTCACATTTTTTTCTCTTCTCCGCCTTGAGCAGTTACTCTTTCTCCCTCTCCCTTCCCACAAGCCCCGCCTCAGGTGAACTTCATATACAAAAATGGAGAGAATAGAGTACACAAACATTTACTATCAATTGGGATGTATATCTGTATTAGAACTCAAAATAAAAAGGATGTTCTCATTATGCTTATAGGCTAAAAATAAAATATTCCAAGAAAAACTCAAAATTATATTAATTTTGTATTTCATATAATTGATGGCCTAGAACATAAATATATTTCAAAGTCAATATAAGATACTAAACATTACATGCTTTCTATGTTATTATGGTAGAAATCTAAAATGTAAGATTTATAAACTTAAAACATGTTAGCATAATGGTATATGCATTATAATCTATTGAGTTAGCTACCTTAAATTTTACTGAAAAAGACAGAAAGGGTAGGAAAAAAGGGAGGAAGGATATGAGGGAGATAAATGAATGCAATTTTATAACTTGAATCCACTATCCATGTGTCTACTTGTACCATGCTGTCTGTTACAGATTTGCCCTTTTCAGAAAGTGGCAAATAGTTAATATTTATTCTTTTTCCGGCACAACTATTCCAGGTTCACATGTAGCCACTGCAGGTAAATACAAGCAATAACGATTCATGGGTTTATAACACAACCATTATTATCCACAAAGTGATTTACAAAGTGACCTAGAGTTGTTGCTGACATGAGTATAGTATTTATGGAAGTAAGTCAAACCTACAAATCTAAAAACTCAGTACTAAAAATGTATCCTTTGTGAAATAAGGTCACACCCATCAGTGAGCGAAGGACAAAAATAACAGAGAAGCCATAAAGAAGTGGAGGCAGGCCATGAAGCCAAGGAGATGAGTATAATAAATAAATGCCAAGGACGCGGGGTTCATAGCACAAAAGATACTTGAAGTGCAAACACATTTGCAGGTCCATAATCTAACACTCAAGGCCTCCAGCCAGTCAAAGGAGGAACTACAGGGTTTTGCTAGGCCGAGGTTCCAAAAGCCAGAGACAGGCTGGAGAAGGGAGGAGCCTGGATTCCGAGGTTGTGGGACACGGAGTCAAAGTGAGGTCTAGAGAACAAAACAGCATGAAGAATTCATCCAAAGGGAATTCAGGCAGAAGGAAGCCCAAGACATTGACTCTTCAACCTGAGGCAGTGAGAGACAGCAAGAAGGATTCAGAGGGCAGGCAGGAGGCAGTGCTGCCAACGTTCCTGGGGCCGTGGTTGCCAGGGATCAGGGGACTCTTTCATGGAGCTGTTGGGTTGTGACTGACCCCTAGATGTGCAGGTGCTATTGAAGATGTAAGGATTGTTGGACAAACGCTCTCCCCACAGCCCATTCCATGGTTCTACATCCTTTGTCACTCTCCAGAATGAATGAGGGAGAAGGAAAAGGGACAAAGAAACCCATGAGGACACTCTACCTTTTCTTGTAGGCAGAGTCTAGGTGCCAGGTCAGCTGCCGAGGAAAAAGCCTTTGGAGCATTTTTAATTGTACATGTTATTTAACTTTGTCCTCCCATGAAAAACTTCCAGAAACAAATCAGTCACGTTAGTTAGGAAAATGGTTGATGCAACATTCAGTGTCCATCCCAGAGCCCTCTTCAAGGTCATGCTGCTCCAGGTGTATCAGCCTTTAGGCAGCAGTCTGCTCAGCCCGACCCTTGTATTGTTCATTCATCCATTCATATTCATGCTCATGTATTCACTCATTCATAAAAAAGCATTTATTGAGTGCCCATGCATGGCATTGGGTGCACAGGGATAAATGAAATAGAGTCCTTGCCTTCTTAGAGTAAAATTCTAGTAATAGAGGAAAGACAACATAGATATAAACAAACACAATATTATTAAAATAGAGAAAATGCTTGGAAGGTTACAAAGTGGATCCTAAATGTGGAATAAAGAGGAAGACCTATTTGGGATCTGAAATTAAAACCTGGCTGGAAATGTAAAAGGTAAAATAAGCCACCCCATAGGAGATCTAAGAGAAGGGCTCTCAAAGCGAAAGGAACGGAATGTTTTCAGGCTCAAGTTTGGAGAAGGAAGCCCCTGTGAGCTGGAGCCTCGGATAAGGGAAAGGCTGGCTAGAGGTGAAGTTGGAGATGTTAGTTGGGGCTTGTTTAGACAGAGCCTTGCAGACTGCGGGAAATAACTGGATTCTCAGTATAATAGAAACCTGCTAACAGGATGAAACAAGGATAGCGACATGGTCTGATTCATGTTGGGAAAAATCAAATATACTAGGATTTCAGTGAATGAGCTGGGGCAATTGTAGGTGGAAGTTAAGAGGAAGGAAAGCTCAGAAAAAGATGCCACTGTACTATTTTCAAGCGAAACATAACGACGGCTTAGATTAGGAACATCACAGTAGGGAGGGGCAGAAGTGTGGATAAGCTGAAAGAATATTTCGCAAGCAGAAGCTCTAGGATTTACAGGTAGGTTAAATGTGGGGAGGAGAGAAAGGGAGGAGTTGTAGGTTTCCAGTTTAAGCACCTGATTAGACATTGGTGCTAATGAGATGGCTTAGACCAGTGATGGCAAACCTTTTGAGCTCAGCGTGTCAGCATTTTGAAAAACCCTAACTTAACTCTGGTGCCGGGTCACATACAGAAATTTTTTGATATTTGCAACCATAGTAAAACAAAGATTTATATTTTTGATATTTATTTTATATATTTAAATGCCATTTTACAAAGAAAAGTCAACCAAAATAATGAGTTCGCGTGTCACCTCTGACACGCGTGTCATAGGTTTGCCATCACTGGCTTAGACTCAGAAAGGTTACAGGGGCCAGAGGAACCCAGGAGTGGGTCTAGAGAGAGGAGCTCACAAAAGAGATTGAGAAACAGGAGAAACAGGAAAGAAAACATCAGGAAGGTGGTGTGAAGGAAGCATTTCAAGGAGAAGGAATGCATAACTTTTCCTTTTGATTCCCACCAGACGTATAGTTTCCAAAATGATTCGTTTTATTAAATCACTGGTCTTTCTCTCAAACATGAGTCAATCATAGTCCAGCAACAATAAGCACTGCTCTTCATTGGCCCAATTTATAAGAAAAAAATTTAAAATATGTTTTATTATTGCTCAGTTTAAATTAAGCATAAGGGTATCACAGCAACTGAAACTTGCTTGGAAACAGAATTACTTATAAGAAAGCCAATAAGACTTACTGTCCGTCCTCCACATTTTAAAAATATACACAGCACATATACCACACATATAGCTATGCACTTAAGGGTACACCGTTTATTGTGGTAAGGTTATATGCAGAGAAGGTTACAGGATCTATTTTTAAAAATTTCTGAATATGTTAAGAGCCTGGATCCCTCCTTACTTATCAGAGCAAAATGGCAATCAACATGAACCAAATCAAAATTAGACTGCCATCTTTGGAGTGGGAAGGATTCCTTTGTGTGCAGGAAATACACTCGTTAGCAATCTGACAGGATAATCGATACAAGAAACTTGTTTAACAGATTTTAGTCTCATACCAAGTTCCTGCAGATAAAAAAAAAAAACCATGAAACCATTAAGCAGAAAGGCAGGCAATAGAGAACATGAAAGTGACTCAGTATTAATCATACGTTGACTCACTCACTCAACATCATATACTAGTAAGCCTCATTACCCTCCCCTCCATTTACTTCCTAAGTGGAGAACTGTATCATAAGTGACACCATTCA
Source organism: Myotis nattereri (assembly GCF_964212035.1). NCBI lineage: Eukaryota > Metazoa > Chordata > Mammalia > Chiroptera > Vespertilionidae > Myotis > Myotis nattereri. The sequence goes on from NC_138088.1 coordinate 33,219,484, forward strand.
GAGAAATGACTGCGCCGTGAGGATCATTAAGATTTCTGTACCAAATATAGTATTGTGAAGTTCTAAATGCCAGGGAGGCAAAGCTTTGCTCGGAGTTCATAAAATGAAGACTGCATTTCATTTTTCACTCTTAGAGCTGTTATCATGTTTATTATTTAGTCTTTCCATTCATGGATAACTTTAGCCATTTAACCCAGCTTCTTAGCTACCTTAAATTCTTTTTAAAAGATAGTAGGGAGTAAATGCATAAGTAAAAAGTACCTATTTTTAAGTTTAATCTTAATAGACTTTTTAGGAAATAATGACATGCTAAGCTACCTGCATATCCACACTCAGTACATACCCACTTGGAATTCTTCCCAAGTTCATGGAACCAGATGCTCCATTGCTAACTTACACTAAATTTGGCATATAGTGTTCTTGTCTTCTCCCTGAGACACCCACAATCATTTTCCATAGCATGTTATAGAAACCAACAATACGCTACCTTTTTCCTAGCGAAAATCCCCAAATGTTCAACTTAGTATTATGACACCCTCCCCTGTCCTACTTCCAGCAAAATCCAAAGGCATTTTTTCTTACTACATTTAATCGCCACCCTTGTCTTGCATCGTTCCTTTAACTTAAGCCTTAGCTCAGCCTTCAGTTATCCCTTACTTAAACTGTTATCACCTTTGCTCCCTGTCTAATATCAAACGGTCCTAAGAGATGTTCTTTCAGCTGTCTATTCTGAACTCGCCCCTCAGCTTGTCACAGCACACACCTGTAAATCAAACCCTTGCCCCACAAACTCCAACCTAGAATCCCGTTTGGGATTTGTGAGGATCGCTTCCCAATGTAGTGGGTAAACTATAAATATCTTGTCTACTATTTCTTTACGTTTCATTCAGGAAAACTTACTCAGCATGCCCTTCCTTATAAGGGTACCAAGAAGGTTTCTACTTGGTTGTGTCTGTTTCAAGTCACTGTATAGAAACTCCTCCACCAAGATTATCAGAGTATGTCTATGTTCAAATCATTTACTACCACTACTCACACTGGGCATCAGAATAAATTGTAAAGATTTTTAAAGTGTACCCAGAGCCCAACACCGAATTTAATGTCAGTTGGCCCGGGGTCTGAACCAGCTGTTGGATATCTGTACTGCCAATTACATGTCATAGCATGTCAAATCTATTTTAATTATATGTTCACATGTAAAAATATTTTGTTAAACCTAAACTTTTATGCATAGTTTGTCCATTTTTTTCTCTCTCATTTTTTTAAGTTCCTGGTCACATCAAAGGAAAATGAATCCATAAAATATGGCATATTCAAGTACTGTCAATCCAAAATAACATTTTGGAAGACAAAAGCAATGTGGCTGAAGATATCACACTTTATCTTAGAGTTGAGTTTGCAAAAGTATAAGAAAACGTTAAAAATAAAAGAACGGACCACACAGAGAACCACAGGAAAGTTCTCGCTTATGACTGCATGGGATCAGAGCAAAGAGACGGGAGTTACCAGGATATTTACTCTCTGAAACGCACTCTTTGCTTATATAATATCAATCTACTAATTTCCCCATCTCTCCTTTCTTTCTTCCTTTCATCCCCTGCCCCTCACCCTCCCCATCACCTTCTCCCTCTCCCTCTCTTCTCCCTTCCCATCCCCCTACATCCCCGTTCTCCTCTCCCTCTTTCCTCCAGACCTTGACTCTCTGCTACTTCTTTTCAGTCACCTCACCAGCTCCTCCTCCTTGTCAATCCACTAAACATTACTAGTTCCTGGGGCTCTGTTACGCGCCTGTTATTCTTCCTTTAATTTGACATACTCTTCTTAGATAATCTTGCTAAAACCACTGTCCGTATGCTGACAATGCCAAAATTCATAACTAGAGCTCTAGCTGAAAGGCTTCTTGCCTACACAAGTACCTTAAACTCACCATGGTCACACTGAATGCATCTTCCTTCCGAACAAATCTTCTCCTCTAGAATCCTGCACCTCAACCAGTGGCATAACCAACCACCCAGTTGCCCAAAATAGAAGTTTTGAGGTCATCTTTGACTTCATTCCCTTACTCAGAACTCATAACCAGTCACCAAGGCCATTTATCCATTCTACCTCTTAATTTTTTCTTGAATCTATCCACCGCTAATCAGCTCCATGCCACTTAGAGATTAAGGTAACTTCATTGATCAACTCCACTTTGAAGTCTATGCAGTGGTTCTCAACCTTCCTAATGCCGCAACCCTTTAATACAGTTCCTCATGTTGTGGTGACCCCCAACCATAAAATTATTTTCGTTGCTACTTCATAACTGTAATGTTGCTACTGTTATGAATCGTAATGTAAATATCTGATATGCAGGATGTATTTAGGCGACCCCTGTGAAAGGATCGTTCGACCCCCAAAGGGGTTGTGAGCCACAGGTTGAGAACCACTGATAGAGACTTCTTAATCTCCAAATTGTCCCCCTGCATTCATACTTAATCCCTTTCAGTCCTTTCTACACATTGTAATAAATTAAAACACACACACACACACACACACACACACACACACATCAGCTTTCAATCCAAATAAAGTCTATACCTGAGTTAATAACATTGTAGCAACATAAATTTTCTGGGTTTTACACTGTACTATGGCTATGTAACATATTGTCATTAGGAAAAACTGGCTGAAAGGTACATGAACATACTCTATACCATTTTTTCAAATTCTTAACTATTTCAAAATTAAGAATTATTTTTCAAAATACAACTCTAATTATATTTTTTATCTCTGCTTCACCCCTTCTTAAAATTCTTAGATAACTTTCCATAAATAAGACCAACATCTTGACATTGGTTTTCAAACCCACTCAAGTTCTGGTCTGCTTCATGTTACATTTTCCGTTTTGGACTTGTACTACAACCGTACTAGTCTTCTGTGGACACTCTCTTGCTTCCAGAACTACAAATAAGCCATCCCCTCTTCAGGCCTCTGCTAAATTTCTGTTCATCAGGGAAGTTTTCCCCAGCAATTCTCTACTGATCCATCCCTTCGAACTAGATGAATTCACCATCCTCTTCCAATTCCCACGGCACCCTTTACCTCTCTTTTTGTAAAATTCATCTTGAAATTTCTTGCTCAATATCACCCTTCACCCCTATAAACCCAACATGATCAAGGAATTAATGTCTACCAAGAAAATACTTGCTGAATAAATGAATGAGTGAATTTTTAAAATGCTGCAAAAATCAAAATCCTTCAATTGTATCATTCCCAAAGGTGTTTCTGGACTACATATACATTGGTATGTTCAGTCATTCTGCTTTTCTACAATTAGCAATACTTTTTATGAGAGTTTACGAAGCAAGATTTTAGGATGGTAGTAAACCAAATATTACAGACTCTGGGGGAAATGGTATGTCATTCCAGATGTCAAATAAGACCAGAGTGTAGTTCAGAGATGTGTGACTATGATGTTATTTAAATACCCAATAAATGAAATGAATAAAGATACATACTTCTGTTCTAGAAATAGCTCTTTAAGAAGTGTACAGATTCATATTCAATTAAGTGTATGACAAAAGATTGTAGTTCCATTATTTTTTTCACTAGTATCTTGCCATAAATGCTCAATTTTCCATATTCCGAGGCAGTAAAGTATTTTCAAGTCTACTGTATGTCACAATGAACACTCCATTATTTCAACAATCAAAAGATTACCAAGTACAAGAAATCAAGTAGAGATCAACTCCTGGATTTAAAAATGAAGAATGTGACAAGATCAGTTAATGAACTCTACAACCAGGATCAGGATACAGGTTGCATAGGATTTAGGTGACAAAACTCTGTCCACGTTTTGCACACAGATTTTAGAATTTTCAATAAGTGTATCAATTTGCAAACATTTCCATCTGGCCTCTGCTCCTTTTTATTAAGGTCTTTAAATGATTGTGAAATCTAGACTCAGTAAGAAGACAATTACGATTTTTTTTTATAATGGCCGATATAAGAACTGAGTAATATTAAAATTCTGAATTCAGTTTTGAGATATTTAAGACTTTAAGACAGGGGTCCTCAAACTATGGCCCGCGGGCCACATGCAAATACAAAGATTGTATTTGTTCCCATTTTGTTTTTTTACTTCAAAATAAGATATGTGCAGTGTGCATAGGAATTTGTTCATAGTTTTTTTTTTTTTAAACTATAGTCCGGCCCTCCAACGGTCTGAGGGGCAGTGAACTGGCCCCCTGTTTAAAAAGTTTGAGGACCCCTGCTTTAAGACTTTGAATTCTTAAGTTTTGTTTTCTTATGTGTTCACTTGATATTAGATTTTAAATGAGAGAAAAGGGAGATTCAAATCATAGAAAGTTTTATGTCAAGATCCAGGAATGAATTCATTAGAAAGAGAACAGCTATCACATTGTTATTGTTGTTTTTGTTTTGTTCAACTTAATGATCTAACAATGTGCTGTCTCTTTCATCATTTTAATAGTGTTTTTTTTTTTTCACAAAAGACATATAATCCATATCTAGTCTACCCACTTATGCAGTAATTTATTTAGTCTGTGAATTATTGTTGATCAAAATTCACCTAAGTGAGATTGAATATCCTCTCTTTGAAATTAAAATCATGTGTAAAGCTTGTAGGGGATATGTAAGTAAATAACTAAGCCATCTCTTTTTCATATTACCTACGTTAAAGTATTAGAAATCAAGCTCCCCACACTTGTCCAGCAAGCCAGGCAGCGTATATTCTCATGGCAACAGCCCGGCAGAGTGACTGTAGAAAGACTTGGGTTTGAGTCTCTTTTCTGCTCCTTCCTCACTTTTTGGCCATGAGTTTATAACCTGGGTGAGCCTCAACTATCTGATCTGTAAACTGAGCATGAAAGTAACATCTATCTCTAGGGTTGTTGAGAAGATCTGACTACAATAAGCAGGATAATAGTTTAGGTGCTATGGGAAGTATGGAAGTCACATGTTCAAACTTGATGGCAGGAATCGTCACAATGCAGTGGCAGTAGATGAAGGGCAGCAAGAGGAAGGGTGCTCCACTTTGCAAGAGAAGCACCGTCGTAGTGTATGGAAGACTCCTGGGAAGGCCGGCTGTAGCTGGTGTATGTGGCTGGAGGGCTTGGCACAAACAAGCCTGCAAGCTCGGTGACAACAGAATGTTGCCTTTCCCACCTACAGGCAGATCCTCTTCAGACAACTAAGAACATTTGCACTCTGACCCCCACCACTGTGGATTTCTCTTGGAAGAGGACTTATCCATATAAAAGAGGGATAGATCACCGAGGGTGCTTCTAACTATGCACTCTTCTCTATGCACTCTTCTACGCCTCAGATTTTATTGTAAGGTTCATCTAGACAAGTTAAATGCAGACATGGAAGCTCCAGTCCAGAGATTGGAATTCAGCAGAACTGGGCTCATATCCAGCCATCTGCCTTCTTAACAAGGACTTTAAATTATCTCTATGCAGATGTGCACAGGCCACACGTGGAGAAACACTTGTCTCGGTTGTCTACACTCTGTCTCTATATGAAATCAGATCAGCGTAGAGTTCTGTTTTTCAGAATTACTCTAGTTTCCACAGTGAGATATCCTCAAAAACTATAGTATTTTAATAATAAACCTTTCACTTTTAGAAAGCGTTGACATAAGAAACAGCTCTATAACATTTGTAACATGTAAGATGTTGACTATGTTAGGTTTTTCAGTATCTCTTTTACTGAGCTGATTAAATAGGTCTTTATTATAAACTGTCTTAACATTTTAATTTAAAAGCAGATGAGCTGTAAGTAATAAATATATCTTTAAGTTATGTTTTTATATACTATATTGGTATATATTACAAATGAAAACCAGGAACCTCTCTGCCTTGGGGCAAATAACCTCAGGCAGACAGCAGCCAACTAGCTATCTGGCCCAATCAGACCCAAACCCAGATGAACCAAAGTGGAAATGAGATGAAATGGTGGGAGGCTCTCCCCTTGACTCTAGAAGGATCTATTTCTAATATGCCTCTATGCAAGAGAACTTCAGCTCAACTTTTTAACTTCAATCCCACACACAAAGTTTACAGGCAATTCTGATTTTGTTTATTTCTTGAGCTAGGCAGGGATGGTAGTGAAGTGGGTCCTCTTAAGCTTAATAAAATAGCCATTTATTACATATATGCTCTATCTCTTCTTCCCGGCACACACACACAAATAATTTCAAAGTCTTTTAAGAAAGCCTGCAACAGAGTGGGACATTTTCTAAATAATTAGCTGAGCCTTCCTTATCTCCCACACCTATGAGGTGCTCAGTGAAAGTTGTTTGAATGAAAAGGGAGTGAAGAACCATATGCTATGAACAGCCACTAGGAGACTGACAATTGGTATTGTAATGTTCATTTTAAAACAAATAAACTGTACCTGATGCTGTCACATTTACCTTCCATTTTAAAAGGTTAAACAAATCAAAAGTTGCATGAACCATAATTAATAGGTCAATTCTAACAAAAACACAGAAGTCACTTGTAGAACTGTCATATGGAGTTTGTTGTGTGGACTTTGACATTTTGCATATGGAAAAATAATTAGAATTTTTATAAAAGAAAAAAATAAAACGTGAAGAAATAACTTTAACATATTTTGGAACAAGAAATGCAATTGATTATTTTTTTCTGCCCTGTATCATCCACTCAATTTCCTGGTAAAACACTAAAAATAAATAAAGGCTAAATAGTGATAAATTAGACATACATTCCACTTGAGAAAATAAAACTGTACAGAATACTAATGAGTTTTATTAAACTCCAAATACTTATCACATGCGATTTTTTAACCAATAAATTGTCAAAGTGTTTAATCCCTCTTAGGGATGATTAATGTTTTGGTAGATTTTTTCTAGCCTCTTAAACACTTATATAGCATATTTTTGGTTCAATTTGTTTCCTTCATAACATTAGTCTCCTTTCTACTTCTTGATCCTCAAGCATCAAATATTTTAAATATAATTGGAAGTATCCAGAATTATTTCACATATAAATCAACCTGTCAAACAAATAAACATTTTTTGTAGAGTTTATTGTTCTTTAACATTCAGGATTTTTCCCTAATAAAGTTAGTTTCTCACCTTTTCTAGAATAACAATGATTTTTTTTTTCTTTTCTAAAGAACAAAGAGGCAAGATAATTTTTATAGTTTGGGAGTAAAATAACTGTCAATAATGAATATGGTAGGCAGTCTCAATTATCCAATTTTTTTTGAGAACCCCACACAGAAACTTGAAGAATGTCATTGCTATAAATACACAACGCATCCCTCATATCCCAAGTGTCAGTACAGGAAGGCAGGAGTGAGATCTTAGCCCATACTGGAAATGGTAGGAGGCAAGACTCTCATGTAATTTTTCCACTGATTGAAAAACTGCAGGTCCATGGATGCCATCTGACTCACAGTTACAGGTGGCCTGTAATGGCATTTTAAAACAATGAAATAAAGAAGAGGTGAGAAAAATTTTAGGCAATGCTTTAAAATTATTTATGTCATATTAAAACACACACACTAGAGTTCTGCTTTTCTTGGGAAATGAATATGTTTGGCTCCTCTGGGCCCATTTTTCATCAAGTCAAGGGTCAGACAAAACTGATTATGAGCTGCTTCCATTGGAGGGGGCATTTGTTCTATAATTCAATCCAGTTCCCCAATCTGGTCCACTTGACTAATTTGTAGATCCTCCCTGACCCCTGTTGGCATCTAAGTTAACCATATTTCTGCATGATGTGGTAAGTGCTGTGTAATACTAATGGGGTGAGAACAGTCTGGGACAATGGAGCTCACCTCTCGCTAATAGTATATTAGCTTATTAAGCTTTTTAAAGTAACATTTCCTGGGCTCTGTACTAGACCAATCCACTTAGAATCTTTGGCAGTGGAATTGAGGCATTAGTAATTTTTCAAATATATATATACTATATAATAAAAGAGAAATATGTAAATTAACCATCCCTCTGCCATGATCAAGCCACACCCACAAGCCATGCCCACCAGCCAATCAGGAGCGAGTATGCAAATTAATCCAACTAAGATGGCAGTGGCCACAGAGCAGGAGTGAGCAGGAGGCTTGGGTTGCCCCTGGCAATAGAGGAAGCCAAGCTTCCCTCCTGCACTGGATGGCCCCTGGCTCCGCTCAAGGCTACAAAGTTTCAATTATAGAAGATAATTAAATCCCAGGAAAAAAAGAAAAAAAGAAAAAAAGGAGAAGCTGGTATCTTGGGTTGCCGGGGGGCGTGGCCAGCCTGAAAAGGGCCCTCAGCCCCTCACCCAGGCTGGCCAGGAACCCCAGTGGGACTCCCCCACCCTGAAGGGGCTATGGCCAGCCTGCAAACAGCCATCAGCCCCTCACCCAGGCTGGCCACACCCTCATGGGGTGAGGGTTCTTTAACATTCTTTAACATTCAGGACCCCCTGCTGGGGGTCTTGGCCAGCCTGCAAACAGCCATCAGCCCCTCACCCAGGCTGGCCAGGCACCCCACGGGGAACCCCCACCCTAAAGGGGCTGTGGCCAGCCTGCAAACAGCCATCAGCCCCTCACCCAGGCTGGCCAGGCACCCCAGCAGGGACCACCACCTTGAAGGGGCTGTGGCCAGCCTGCAAACAGCCCTCAGCCCCTCACCCAGGTTGGCCAGGCACTCCAGCAGGGACCCCCACCCTGATCCAGGACACCCTTCAGAGCAAACCAGCCTGCCCCCACCCATGCACCAGGCCTCTATCCTATATAATAAAAGGGTAATATGCAAATTGACCCCAACAGCAGAACAACTGGGAATGATGGGTCACTATGACACACATTGACCACCAGGGGGCAGACGCTCAATGCAGGAGCTGCCCCCTGGTGGTCAGTGCACTCCCACAGGGTGAGCTCTGCTCAGCCACAAGCCAGGCTGATGGCTGCCAGCACAGTAGTGATAGCGGGAGTCTCTTGCCTCCTCAGCACCGCTAAGGATGTCCGACTGCAGCTTAGGCCTGCTCCCCGCTGGCAAGTGGACATCCCCCGAGGGCTCCTGGGCTGCCAGAGGGATGTCTGATTGCCAGTTTAGGCCCGATCTCCTGGGTAACAGGCTTAAGCCAGCAGGTGGACATTCCCCGAGAGGTCCCAGACTGCGAGAGGGCACAGGTTGGGCTGATTTTTTTGTGCACCAGGCCTCTAGTGTGTGTGTGTGTGTGTGTGTGTGTGTGTGTGTGTGTGTGTGTATATATTGTTTTTAGAGAGAGAGGAAAAGAGAGGAAGAGAAACACTGATGCAAGAGCAGAGCATCAACGGGCTGCCTCCTGCATGCCCCCTACCAGGGATCGAGCCTACAAGTAGGCCATGTGCTCTGATCAGGAATGGAACCAACAATCTTTCGGTACATGGGACTACACCCAATCAACTGAGCCACACCAGCCAAGGCCAGGCATTAGTATGTTTAATGTTCCTCATGGGCTTTCAACCCACAGTTGATAACACCTGGTTAGACCAAGGGTCTTCAAATTTTGGCTCACATTTCCCCTAAAGTAGTTTTTTTTTTTACTATGAGCCTCAATTGGTAGCCAAAATCTTTCATCAAAGTTTAAAGAAATGCAATGAATGTAATTTCTTGAAAGGAGTTAATATGGACATTGCAAAATAAATCTATTGTATCACTTATTGCCCACTATTAACCATTTTTTAAAGTGCATGTATAATTTCTTAAATCTGAAAAATATCACTCCTTTTTCTTCTAAATGAAAATATATTTCTATTCTAATTCCCCCACAGAATGTAAAATATTTTTTTATGCTTGAAAGTCTTTTGTTGACGATTCTTCACATTTATTTTCAGGCAGGTCAATTTTAGAAAATGATACATATAAAATTTTCAAATTCTGAACATGCATATTGAATTGAGAGGCTGGTTTCTTTACATATGTCCATACTCTTCTATCTTTTGTCTTAGCCTTGTATCTCCCAGAGAGCAGCCTGAGGAAAGAGCTTGTGTGTGGACAGTTTCTTTGAAGAATCGGTCCCAAGATAAAGGAGAAATAATAGAAAAGAAGGAAAGAAGAGAGAGCCAACTCAAGCAGTCATTTATTTAGTGACCACAGTGGACATAGGGGGTTTAATGCCAGAGCAGTATAGAATGGGCCTCAAGATCACCTGTGGGAGAGACAGAGAAGATAATATTTCTATACTGGCACCCATCTCCCATTGGCCTAGGGCTCCCCATCACTACCAGTAACTCTCACCTCCTTCCAGGTTCACACATGTAGGTACACCTTAGAAGTGGGGTGAGGAAGAGAAAAACAGGGGTGAGGTGTAACTGAGACATGTGCTATCAGGTTACACCTGTGCACAGTTGATTGCTGCAACAATGGCTAATGATTAAAAAGGTGGGCTGAAGGCAAGTGAATCTGGACACAGAGCTGCCTAATGTTCTCTTGTAAAATTTTAAGAGTTTCCTCACTGTGTCCCAGTTGAAGACCACCAGCATAGGAAGACCAAGAAAAACTTCTTTAAGAAGGTGATACTGGATGTAAGACTTAAAATAAAGTAAGACAGCCCTGGCCAGTGTGGCTCAGTTGGTTGGGCATTGTCCTGTGCACCAAAAGGTTGCTGGCCCCATTCCTGGTCAGGGCATCTGCCTGAGTTGTGGGCTTGATTTCCGGTGCGGGGTGTACAGGAGGCAGCTGATCAATGTTTCACTCACACATTGATGTTTCTCTCTCTCTCCCTTTCCCTTCTTCTCTCTCTAAAAATCATTAAAAATATTTTCTTGAAAAAGAAAATAAGACATTGCCAGCAACATGGAGAGAGGTTGTTTCAGACAAAGGGTATGGTAATATGACCAAAGGTATAGGACATAAAATAGAATTATACATACAGTGTGTTAGTGAAAGTGTACATTAAGAGATAATAGAGAGAAAGGAGCTAAGTCATATTGGACTTTTTGTGTCATACCAAGACTCTTTTTCTTTATTATGAAGGCTATGGAGAGACATTGGAGCTTTTTAGACAGGGGGGTCTCATGGTCAAATAGAAAGGTAATTTGTCATGAAATAATTAAGGCCTGGACCACGACAGAGTCTATAATGAGGGACAGTAGAGAGGATACTGAAGAAAACTTTAGAAAAGGAAGCTACAGGGATTCCTAACAGCCAAATGGTGTAGAAGAGAGAAGAGGTTTAGGATGACTCACAGGCTTTTGATTTGGACAATTGAGTTGATGACTAAGTAGTATAAAGACAAGCAATCCAAGTTTTAAACAACCCAAGCCCCCAATTTTCCAGTTGTTTCCTATGAGTCAGACCATCTGAGAAAAAAACAGTAGAATGAGGTCAATTCTTGAAGATCCATCCTAGAATCATCCCCTCCTGGAAGGTTTTCCTACTGGCACCTAAAGAAATGGGTTCTCCAACCTCCATACCAGGAGGCAGAAAACTCCAATGTGTTCAAAAGCCCTATATTCGGATGCTCTTGAGAGTCCTGTTCACATAGAACATGAGGTGAATGGAGTTTTCCAGAGTCAGGAAACAAGGTGGCCCTTTCTTCAGAACTAGGGGTGTAATCACAAATCAGTAACCATAATCCAGGGGGAAGGGAAGGGAGATTGGAGGGAATTCAGGCAGGTTAGCTACTAAAAGGCACTAAATTCAAAATGACATGCTGGCAAAACAAAATATATGTACGGTTCAAATACAAAATGCATGTGCAGTTCTCCAGTTTGGGTTATTTGCAGGTATGAATTCATGAAGACGTTTTTTGAGGCTCTCTTCGAGATGACTTGCCCGACTTTCTCACCCAACTCTACTTTAGGAAGTAGCCATAAGTGAGAGAACTGTCACTCAGTTAGACTGCCAGGCTTTTGCCAGCAGATATTTAAACATATTCATGTTTATATTTTCTGCTGTGTTTTCTTGTTTTGAAAACCTTGGAGGTGATGGAAAAGATAATAAGATGATGTGTATGAAAGTATGTCAAAAGCTTCAAAAGCCACAAAGTGCTTACAAATGTGAAATGCCAATACCATCATAATCCTTGTGAGGCCGCCTAAAAAATTCACCAAGACTCTATCTTCTATATTACAATTTGGAAGTCAAGATGGCTTTTGCAGGTCCTCATTACCAGTAACTAAGAACAACTCTCAATAAAATATATTTGTTTTTATATTAGCATAAGCTTTCATCAAATTAAAGTCTTTGCTGCTTAATCCATGCCTATTAGCACTAAGCTTGAGACATAAATATTGAATTTCTACTGTTCATCCTTACATACATTACCTTATTCTTTCTTATTAAATAAGCAAAAAAAGCTAACTTCTAATTACCACATAATTAATTAAATTACTGCAAATGTAGAATATATTCCCATGGCAATTAAAAGTATGATTTTGCATAAGGCTCTTTCAGACCCTAGGAAACTAAATGCATTTGATTTGTAACTTTATGCTCCCAACTGTAAGGTATAAGGCATTTCACCTTGGACTCTGCAGCTCAGGGATCATGTTGCTGCTATGACTTTGCCATTTTGTTTATTTTCCCCCTTACCTTGTACATTAGGAGTTAAAAGCTTAAACAGCATTACTTCCCCAAAGCAATACCACAGATACAGAATAAATAAAAGAACTTATTACAACAGACAATAAATGTAAATGCAGATCATCTGAATGTCCCACACAAAGATACTGATAAAAGTAACTAATCTAGCCAAAACCGGTTTGGCTCAGTGGATAGAGCGTCGGCCTGCGGACTCAAAGGTCCCAGGTTCGATTCCAGTCAAGGGCATGTACCTTGGTTGCAGGCACATCCCCAGTAGGAGATGTGCAGGAGGCAGCTGATCGATGTTTCTCTCTCATCGATGTTTTTAACTCTCTATCTCTCTCCCTTCCTCTCTGTAAAAAATCAATAAAATATATTTTTTTAAAAAAAGTAACTAATCTATTTTTAAACTATTAGGATAGCTTTTGATTTCCATGAAGACCAAGTGATCTTAGAGTACAAATGTAAAAACAGTTGGGTATACATGTAACTTTGAGTTTAACTAAAATTAAATTAGACAGGGAATTTAGATTCATACCCATAATTCTAACCAGGGTTTTTTAAGTATTATAATTTTTCCATTTTTTAAAGGAATGAAAAAGTGTTTTAAATGCAAATATTTTAAAATCTATATGAAGAATGTATAAGTCAACTCATAGGGTGTGAAAATGAAGTGAGTTAAAATACATAAAATACTTGGGGTCAGATGTAAACTCAATGAAGAGATTTCTTTTGTGTGTGATAGAACTCAAGTGAACACAATAAGGCCATTTTTGAGTTTTTTTGCATATGAGGTCAGAAAAAGTAATGATATGCAAACTAGACTGTTCACTAAACAGCAATTTAATTTTTTAATAAAGATTTTTGGGAGTTTCCCTATTTTTCTCTGTAAGCAAACAAAAAGATTATAAGATAAATCAGGGTTGAAGCCTTCTTGTTTTTATAGTTTGATGCTATACTGTAATTAATATAAAAACAAATTTCTGAACATAAAATTTTCATATATGACTGCTTACAATTAGGATAGAACTACAAATCAATAAATAAGAACAAAATCCTTAGCAGTCTCGTCTTTAGGGGTCAAAAATATGCTATTAAGGCCCACCCCAACAAACATGGGACAAATTTCCTAAATCCTCATTCTTGTCAGTATAAACAGGCAATTAAGAATTACTTCTATATCAAGAAAGTAAAAGCAAAATACATACATACACACACAGCATTTCATGGACAGGAAATTACCTAAAATAAGATTAATAATAAAAATCCTAATGGCATCAAATTTGTGTCCACAGAAGAGAATGTCAAGAGGATATTGCAAAGACAAACATCTAAGAGAATACAATGAAGAAAAGATAATCAGAATACAAGAAAGGGTTCTTAGCAATTAAATATAGCAGTCAAGCTTCTAATTAAAATGAGACTGACACCTTATCATGCTTCCAATTGAGACTGGGATGAAGAAACATACAAGGAAATATTATTCTTCACTATATATAAGTCCTTCTATTCTTACTGATTCTGTAAACTATGTACGAATAAAAGTAATAGAACAAAGTTAAACACTGTTTGGAACAAAGTTAAACACTATTTTTAAAATTTTATGATTTCATACAACTATCTGACTTGGTTATTGACTTCATTTTTTGGAAATGACAGTGACTTCAGCTAAAGATCACTAGCTATAGTTGAACACGTTGGCTCTGTTACTCATTGCAAGGAGGGAGAATCTACACCCCTGGGAACTGTGAGGTGTCTCAGGAAACTGGTGTTACAAAGAACCTGTCATAGGATTTGGGCTTTTCTTAGATGATTTTGAGGCGGTTCTTAGGAAATCGAGGCTAATTCTAGATTAAGTGTTGTCAGAATGCAGGAGCAGTTCCATGACCGGATATCTCAATGAATCTTACCTACACACCAGAGCAAGCCTAAGGTTGTAATTGGGGAAGAAGCCAAAGTCACACAGTTAGTGAGAGAGGGAAATGTCTAGTATTTGGTTGCTTTCATAGGCACCTAGTCTGAAAGAAAGAGTCTATGAGAGTGCTCATATCCAGCAGAAGAACCACATGGCTTATTTTTAAAGTGTGCGATCTGAGGCCTGGGGTGGGGGGAAGGAGTGGGCTATCAGGGGCCAATGGGAGAAAATAAAAAGAGGACATATGTAATACTTGCAACAATGAAGATTTAAAATAAAGTATGAGATCAGTTTGTAAGAACTTTGAAGTCTAGCTAGGAGCATCAGTTCCTGAATGTCATGGCTATTTATTTTTCTTTTTTTAAAAAGAAACCAAGAAGAATATGTCCAGTAATCGTTATCCATAATTTGTAATTTTGATCTACATGAATTAGGTTTTTACTGTTTTTCCTTAAGAAATGATGATTTCCTTAGAGATCAGAGTCTGAATCTTAATTATAATTGTATACCCGTAAGAATTAATGCAGACAGGTCAAGGTCTCTTCTCTTCCCGAAGAGGTTAAGGAACATGCCTAACATCCCCCAGCTGTCATCTGGCAGTCAGGATTGGAACCGGTGCTTGTACAGAAGCCTTTTGGTGCTATGCTGAAAGTGTCTACAAGTGACATCCCAATACGATGAATGCCTCCCTACTGTGTGGGAGAGGGTCATGCTGCATCGTTTCAACTTGTCCTACTATATGCCTTTCACATGGCGCTCGCCCTTTGCTACACATGTAGGGTGGGCGCGCTCTACAGATGCAGTCCTGGGGCTTTATATTTATACCAAAGGGATTCCAGAAGAGGAGGAAAACATCAACTGCCAAGTGCCTTCCTCATTTGATAGGGAGCAACTGGTTTGTTCTTAGGCCAGAGCAACAGATGTTTCTAAAGTTGCTGCCAAAATGTTTAGTGAGAAGATGACGTGAGAGGTACAGCAGAAGGTACGACAGATGTATGCACAATACCAGGAGCAGAAGGAGGGCAATTGATGAGAGCCTACTCTTGAGGCCTATGCCAACAATCACCATCACAGAGAACAGTAAGTACAATTCAATGCTCCTGAATACTGAATCCATTGTGTCCATATGGATCTCACCCATTAAAGGGACCAGTCAGAAAATTAATGGAGTATGTTACTGTGTAAGACCATTCATGAATCCAATCAACATGTAGTGGGTGCCCATTGTGGGTGATGTGCAAATGAGTGAAGATATTTGCAAATAAATATCCCTATCTTCGAAGAGTATAAAGGCACCAATCTTGATGTCACATTACCTGTGTTATTATCATAGTTGTCACTCACTAGCTGGTGGCCTTTGGAAAAATACTTAACCTTTCAAATCCTCAATTTTATCATTTATAAAATGGGAGAACACTTTGACACTTGAAACTTGTACTCATTTACAAACTTTCATGTCCAAGTTCATTATTATCTCTTCCCTTTAATTGCTTCCTACCTGCAAATGGATACCTCCTTCTCCATTGATGGGCATAAATTATAACCTTCCTAGATTATTGATAAAAATATAACTCAGTCAATATGAATCCAAAAGTCTTAATTCAAAATACCAAAACCTATAATTTAATTCTAAGTGTCTTTTTCAAAATTTTAAAGTGCATCAACATGAACTTAACTATAGAAAGATTTGCCTTGTGGTGAAGTTAAAATTGTTATTATACTTTTAGGCCATGAAATTTAATGCTCTCTAGAGAGATCATCTTGGAATAATGCTCAAAGTCAAAACAGAAAACAGGGTCATCTAATCAGAGTAGGAAGTAGATCTATATTTTCTGGTTTGACCAAAACATTCTCCATCAAAATATGAGATTTCTGAGACTAATGCATGGTTCTTCTTCATTGATAAGCATATTTAACTGTACATGTCTGTACCATGAATGTAAAATTTGTATTTTTGATGCTCTAGATGTTCCTTCAAGATTTCATTGGGCATTCTAGATAATCAGGAACACTTATCTAAATATTTTTAAAAATAAGATTTGTCACCCTAACCGGTTTGGCTCACTGGATAGAGCATCGGCCTGTGGACTGAAGGGTCCCAGGTTCGATTCCGGTCAAGGGCATGTACCTTGGTTGCGGGCACATCCCCAGTAGGGGGTGTGCAGGAGGCAGCTGATGGATGTTTCTTTCATCGATGTTTCCAACTCTCTATCCCTCTCCCTTCCTCTCTGTAAAAAAATCAATAAAATATATTAAAAAAAATAAGATTTGTCAAAGAATGAATATTTTCAGGCAAAAGTACAAAAGAGTGAAAGCTGTAAAAATAAACAATATTTTAAAACTATAAATACTTCATTTAGTTTTTCTATCACTCACTGTAATTTTTTGAATTTTATTTTATTTTCCTTAAGACGTGATCTGCTACAACTGACCCATCCTGATGAATAGTGACCCCATGCCTTCTATATTAACAATAATATGGATTTTGCAAGTAAGACTGCAAAAGTAACCTTGAGCAAAGTAACCTATATTCAATTCTAAGATAAGCTTAGGGTTTTATTTAATTTTCTTTTCGTTTTATCCAAAATGTAACAGCCACACATCCAGTTACTAAGAGACCTGGTTCTAAAATAATTTGAAGCTTAGCATTCAGGAGCAATAATGTGCTATTGCTTCTTCCTTCAATTAACTAGCTTATCCAAGCAAAGATGCTTAACTTTATGGCAAGCTAAAGCAAAAATAAGCACAACAGATACAGTCCTTCACTACAGATGAAATAGAATATTCTGCAGGGGCAATGAGAACACCAGTAGGCTGCAGAGGGCTGACACAAGAATCAGATCTGTGTTCTAATCAAGATACTATCTTTAGAAAAGTTGCTTTACTTACCTGAGCCTTGAAATCCTCATTTGAAAACAAATGCTAATAATGATACTAACCCCGTGGGGTTCGTATAAAAAGTATAGAGAAAAAGCCATGTAAAACATTACGTGAAGTTTGGCACAGATAAAAGTGCTCAATAAAAGCTTTCTGTAAAAGCTTACTGAATACAAACATCACTTTTATTTTTATGTATTTTTATTATTTTTATTGAATTTATTGGGGTGACTTTGTTAATAAAATTATATAGGTTTCAGGTGTACAATTCTATATCACCTGTATATTTTATTGTGTGTTAATCACCCCAAGTCAAGTCTCCTGTCACCATTTATCCCCCTTTTACCCTCATCTGCCTCCCCCTAGCCCCTTATACCTCTGGTAATCACACTTTTGTCTGTGATTAGGAGTTTGTTTGTTTTTTCTCCATCCCTTCACCTTTTAGAAACATCACTTTCAGAAGCCATTTTTTTTTTAGTGGCTTTAACAAAATAGATCCAGAGACATAGAAACATGAAACAGACTGTTGAATCTCAATGGGAAGGGGGGGGATGGGGGGTGGGAAGAGACCCACCAAAAAAAATAATCAGAGAATATTTTATACCCCAAAATTAAAATGGCATGACCCTATGCTAATTTAAGAATTTCTTTTCTAAATTATATCCTTAAAAATTACCCACTTTTCACAGAAAATTACTCCGACTTTGTTTCTGTTTTAATTTATTTTCCCCAAATCCTATTATATCCTCTTTCCTTTGCTCTGTTAACCTTTGAATGGCCTTTGACCAAAAGCTATAAAACAGTGACCTAAAAATTGCTGCTCTATTCTGAACTGCATGCTGAAATAGTTTTAATGGAATTTAGAATCTCGGGGTTGGGAGAGATCTCAAAAGCCACTTAACTACTACAGATGACCCTTGAACAACATGGGAAATAGCAACAATACCCCCTTCCATATATTCAAAATCTTTGGATGACTTTTGACTTCTCAAAAACTTCACTAATAGCTTACTGCTAATTAGACGCTTCACAATTACATAAGCAGGCAATTAACACACATTTTGTGTGTTATAAGTATTATGTACTGTATTCTTAACAATAAACTAGAGAAAAGAAAATGTTATTAAGAAAATCATAAAAAAAGAAAATATGCTCATACATTCTATGTATTCATGACATACCTCACTCTTTCTAAATTTTTTAATCTTTTGAGGCAATGTGATTCATTGGCAAATCTCTGAATTGTCAAATTTATCACAAATCCTTAAAATGTGTCAAATTTCCAAAAAATCCTCCAATATATTTATTGAAAAAACTTCATGTATAAGCAGACCAACACAGTTCAAACCCATGTATGTTGCTCAAGGTTCAATTAATTGTACTTCCCCCTTCCTTTCACCCAAATCTATGAGACCTGCACTAAGTGGTCACGGAGCTTTATATGCAAACTCCCCAGGGATAAAGACATCACAACTTTGACAGGTAGCATGCTGTCAGCCACAAAACTTAGGGCAGTTGTTCAGAAGTCGCTGATAGCTCCATAAAAAGAAACAGGTAGATGTCGCTGACTCATTTTAGCAATGAAATTAATTATATCTAAAACAATAACTTAAAAACAGCCATCTTTACTCCACTGAGAGCTGCTAAATGTTTCATAAGGAATCAATAAGATGCTATATGACCGTAGTCCTGTTAGAAAGTTATCAAGAATTGATTCTGCTGTAGTGAAGCAATGCCTCCCTTAGCACTCGGTCTTTTCTCCTTTATCAGTAAAATGGAGAGCATAACACTAACTAGTTCCTAATTGTTTTGAAAATTACATGAGATTATCCATGTACGATGCTTAGCACACGGTGCCAGGCACAGAGAAAGCCTTCAATCAATGGTGGCAAGCACTAGCAATCAATGCCCACAAAGTCCCCAGCAACAGGCTCAGAACAAAGTGTGCATTCCAAAAATGTAATTATTACTCATTAGGCCATTTGTTTCGTTACCCAAATCCTCAATTACTGCTTGCCAAAAAAATATAGCTTGACAGATACTAACACATGGGGAGCAAGGGAATTGGTTACAATGCTGATATAGTAGGACAGGAATACGACACCATGCACACATTCTGGGTAAGAAGAAAAAGAAAAAATTCACTTTACCAGAAAAACAGAAGCCTGAGGGGACCCATTGCATAATCAGATCTTTGTTTGCTTTAAAACGGAGATGAAGTCACACACTATGTTTGAGGAGTCCAGGCTGTCTATAATCAGGACACAGGGCAACCAAAGTTGGGAATTTTCACGAAGTATTTCATTGTCCATGACAATACGGAAATGTTGTTACTTCTTCAGAACGGGCTCCATAATAATAGGAAGCAGAACAAATGGCCGCACACAGGTTAACTAAAACCAGAAATATGCTGTTTAGTATGCTTCTCCACCATTTCTCAGATCTCCCCACTCTCTTCCTTTTATGATTCCACAGCCTCGACCAACCCTGAAACTTGCTGCCTTCAATAACCTCCTACTTGACCCTCCAGCCCCCTTCCTTACTCATCCTATGCCAGGATGCTCAATGGTAGAACAATCTTCCTCAGATATCACATCCATCAAGGTGCTGTCTAGCTTAGAAAGTCCTGATAGGTCCCTATTTCTCATCTCATCAGATCCCATCTCCTTGGTCTGGCCTTCTAGTTTCTCTCATCGTTTCCCACTGGCCCATTACTTCCTTCTTGAATTCAGTTGGTTCCAGCTTAGAATTCAACTCCTGTAAGAACTCCTTCATAACTTTTACCATTTATTCTCTCACCTTCAGCTTTTCTATATTCTGTTTGCATTGTGTAACATCCACCTCCTTTTATGCTGCTTTCATTCTCATGATGCATAACTGTTGTTTATCCTAAACTTACAGGAATACCTTTTCGGGACTAGCCCTTGTCCTTCATGTTGTACACAAGTCCAGCAGGCAGTGACCCGAGGGACTAAAGAGTCCCAATTCTTTGTAGGGCAGTGGTTCTCAACCTGTGGGTCGCAAGCCCTTTGGGGGTCGAACGACCCTTTCACAGGGGTCGCCTAAGACCATTGGAAAACACATATATAATTACATATTGTTTTTGTGATTAATCACTATGCTTTAATTATGTTCAATTTGTAACAATGGAATTGAGGGTCACCACAACATGAGGAACTGTATTAAAGGGTCGCGGCATTAGGAAGGTTGAGAACCGCTGGGTTTATAATGACATTCTACTCTTTCAGGGTGAGGCTAAAATCACCCATGTGCTCCACTGGGTTTCTCTTTGCAGGAGGCATGGTTGAAACTCTTTAGAGGGGAAGAGTGCCCTGCCTACATGCCCTGCCAATCTGTTGTAAAATAACAGGATAATATCTCATATTGATACAGCCTTTACCATTCATAAACTGACCTTACATTTGTTATTTAATTTGAGCCTCAAAAAGTTATGCAAAATAGCCTACCTCTCCCAATTAGCTATCAAGTGACAGAGGTGAGAAAGAACTCCAGATCTGTTGAATACAAGTCAGGTATTCCCCCCCACACACACCCACCCCCTTATAATGGAGCTGCCTCCGTACAGCGAAGCTCTCTCCTTCCCCCAGCCTGTATGTGTACTCGGCCTCTTCTGCCCCCACCAGCCTTGCCTTGCCTTGCCTTTCTTTCGCTACTATTTACCCAAGTCTTCTTTGGACTTGCACTATCACAATTCCTGAAAGGAAGTTTTGGTAGCACTTTATTATTCTTACAAGTTAACTGCAAACATTAATTTATTAGGCTCTAGCTTCTATGCCCTATCTTTCCCAAGTCGGAGGTTATTCCCAGCAATCTCTCTTCACTCTCACTTGCCCTCTCTCTCTCTCAAATTTGTATTTTCATAATTTTTAAAGTAATGCTTATTATAGTATCTCCCAGACTTTAAATTTATGCTTCTCTGTACTTTGAGCCTCATACATCACTAAATATTCACTGAATGAGTCAAAATAAATATTCAGATAAGATTTAGTTTCCATTAACCCAGCAGTAATAAACACATTTTCAGAACAAAATGTCATTTTAGTGATAAATCCTTAAATGCTGAATTTAATTGCCCAGGTACCTGAGCTCTAAGTTGTTTGTGGAAACAAATAAAACATTTGAGGATAAGTTTTATCTAACCCTTCAATCTACTTCAGTTACCATTCAATTGGAAAACAGTAAAAAAATAAAATAAAATAAACCATTTAAATCTGCCTCTTCCTTTATTCTCAGGAAAATCAGGATATTTTCTATTTTAATAACCCGCTAGAACACCAGCCCCATCCATCCTAATGGCTGTTACCTGTTTGAGTTCTCCTATTACCTTTTCAAAATGTTTTAGGGTCACTAACAAATAACCAAAAAAGAAAGAGGGTCATTTACATTCCCGCCCCCATTCCTTTAGACTCTCCCCATCCCAAACATTGTGGGCCTGGGCTGCGCACACAGTGCACACACAGGGACAACAGTCTATCAATACAGCTGACCAATTGCTCAGTGCCTACCTTTAGGAAATCAGTTGTAAAGCATCACTTTAAAAAATCAACATGCCCCCCCCCCCCTGAAACTGTCACAAACAGTACGATTTCACTACTTTTTGTAGACAAGTAGTATTCCGCTGTGTTTACGCACCACAGCCTTTTCGTCTACTACTCTGTTGACGGGCACTTTTCGGTTGCTCCATCTCTTGGCTAGTGTAAACAATGCTGCAATGAACACAGTGGACCATATATTCTTTTGAATGAGTGGGCCTAAAGGGTATTATGCTAAGCGAAATAAGTCAGAGAGAAAGACAATAACCATATGATTTCACTGATACGTGGAGTCTAAAGCACAAAATAAGCAAAGAAACTAGAAACAGACTCATAGATACCGAGATCAGGACGACAGCTGTCAGAGAGGAGGGGGCTTGAGAGGCTGGTGATAAAGGTAAAGGGATTAAACAGTCACAGATGGGCAGTTACAAAACAGACACAGATTACACAGAGATATAGTCAATGATATTGTGATATCTCCAGGTGGGTATTCGAAACATCGGGGATCACTCTGTAAAGTACAGGATTTTCTTTTTAAATATATTTATATTGATTTAAGAGAGGAAGGGAGATGGAAACATCCATGATGAGAGAGAATCACTGATACTGCCTCTTGCACACCCAACACTAGGGATCGAGCCCGCAACTTGGGCATGTGCCCTGACCGGGAATCGAACTGCGACCTCCTGGTGCTTAGGTCAATGCTCAACCACTGAGCCATGCCGACCAGGCTAACGTACATGATTTTCGAACCGCTATATCTAAAATTAATATGGAATAGAAACTGTAATTAACATGTTTTTTTTAATCAACATGGCTGTTTCTAGTCTTTATTGCAGAGAAAAACGCCATCTCCCTGCATCCTAAAAAAACTCTCAAGAGAAAGTTTGCAGATTCCCAAGCTTTCATATGAGTAACTCCTTTTGCATCTCTAACCTAAATTATGTCATACAGGAGCAATGTAGTACTGAAACAATTTAGACGAGGGTGCAATCTTCACTTCAGAAGACAGGGAATAGAGTCAAATAGATGTTTTAAAGCTAAACACTGGGGGATGTGGAATTATATAGACCATTTGGGGCTAAATCATCAATTAACTAAGCTGTGAGCATAGGGCAGGAGGGAGACAGTTTTAAACAAATGATCCCCCCCAGCCTGTGTTATGTACTTACACCCTAGCTGTCTCTGAAGTGCTCCACTGGAAACTCCCCTTCCCTAAATGCATCTCTGAATGTGACACTCCTAGGTGCCACTCCAACTGCTACTGCAGGAATAGCTACTTTCAATGGAAGACAGTTATGTTTAGCAAAGATGACATTTTTTTTTAAATTGAGGCTTTCATTTTTTTCCTTCCTTTTTTTAAGTGTTTTGAAATAGAACGTTCAAAATATTCTGACTGCTGCGGCTGGTTTATGCTTAAAACAGCTTCTTTCTACTTATAACGTGCTAATGTAATTTGACTATGCAAATTGCAAGTTTTAATTGTTTTGTATTTTAAATAGGATCTCCCTTAGAAAACCCATTGCTCTCTAGGTATGTGTGAATATGGATTTTTTTGAAAATTCTTTTAATCAACAGTTTTCACTTGATGATTTTCTTTCCTGGGAGGGGCCAAACATGTCAAGGGGGGAAATAAGGAAGTGGGAAGGGGAGATAGAAGGTACCTCTGCTTGGTTTCATAGTTAGGGTAACAAGTATTCACAGTGTATGCCCTGCATAACACACTGCTGTCCTTACAGAAAGGCATAAGAATATAGTAGGTACTGAAGCAGCCTAAGGGTCAGAAAAACTAGCTCCTTTTTCTACCTGTGCCACTGACTAGCTGTGCATTTTTGTGTTAGTCACTTACCCTCTCTGGACCTCACTCGCTAGTGACTGAATCAAAGTCCATGTCTGTCTCACTGCAAAGCCAGTAGCTCTTTCCACCACACTGTCCTGCATATTCTGGTTTAAATTACGAACAGCCTACGGGTAGCTGGTAGTTTGTGAGAAAAACGGAAGTTGGCACAGAAGTCTAAAATCATTGTTCCATGTCGCCAATTAATGAGAGCTTTTGGTAGCTGTTGAATCAAAATTAAGTCCTCTTGTTGCCAAGACAAACCCAATAGAGTTTTTTATTCCAATGTCTGCTGACTACAACCTAGTATATACTGAATGACACCATAATATGATGACAGTATTATTTTTAAAAAATCAGTCTTTGTACCATGTCAACCTAGTACAACATTAATATGCATTTAGAAAATGAAAACTACTTAATCAGCTTGATACCCAAAGCATACCCCCGTCAACCTAATATGTTTGAGAGTGAACTAGGAGAGATTGCAAATTTGAAATATTGCAGTTAGCTCTCTAATTCCACCACGCTCCAATTTTCCTTATGTAATAAAATAAAAATTAAGTATCCAAACAAAGCAAACTGGTCTGGCACTTTAATCATCAAATCTATTTTAAGAATACATCCAGATCTGGTTCAAGCCTCATATGTCACAACAGTTTTGTAGATTTAACTAGCGACATCCCTGGAAAATGTGCTTATGAATTTAATGAAAAGCAAAAAAAAAAAAAAAAAGAAAGAAAGAAAAGAAAATCCAATTCCAGAAACTCATCAGGATAATAAAATCTGATAAGAGATTATGCACACATCCTTATTTCATACATACAATCCTTTTGAGTGGAAGATGTATTGTGAGATTGAGGTGTTTTTTCTTCTGTGTTGAGTAGAAAATGCAGAATACATATAACTATTCCAACAACCTACATTTGTATTCCTTTTTTAAAACCTAAGGCTTTTTTTCTGCTGAGATAGTGTATAACTAGTATCTATGGTAAAGTTTGGTTATACAGGACTCAAGCAATGGTTTCCTAGGAAACCAGCAAATCTTTTAAATTGTATCAAATGTACAAAGTCTAGTGTTTACCACTGTGATACAATGATGATTTGGGACCTCTACTGCCACAGCCCCTTAATACAGGAAAGGTAAAAATTACTATGATCAATTTAATATATTGGAAAGGCTCTATTCTGGTATTATACACACACACACACACACAACTGTACTTAACCTATTTCCTGTCCTACAATCCATCCTCCATCCATAAAACAATGCTTTTTCACACAAAATACAGAACTCCACCACAACTCAGGTTGGCTCTGTAGATGGTTCACTGCAGCATGGCAAAGGGAAATCACACACCCTCACCTCCGATTGTTGGCATGTAGTGTAGCTTTACAAGAAAGAGCTTCAGAGCAGAAGAGAGAAAAACAAACACAAGACCGAACTCTTCTATAGCTCTGCATTTTCTCCCTTTGAGGAAAAACTATAACCTCTCTGAACTTCAGTTTCTCATTCTCTGCCTTTATCAGAGAGCTTTGTAAATCTCTCTTTTAAAAATCCATCTGAGCCCAGCCGGCGTGGCTCAGTGGTTGAGTGTCGACCTATGAGCCAGGAGGTCATTAGATTCCCAGTCAGGGCATATGCCTGGGTTGCAAGCTCGATCTCCAGTGTGGCACATGCAAGAGGAAGCTGATCAATGATTCTCTCTCATCATTGATGTTTTTGTCTTTCTCTCCCTCTCCTTTCCTCTCTGCAATCAATACAAATATATTTTAAAAATACTATGAAAGATTTTATTGAGCAGTCAAGGCGCAAAATTAATGGCCTCCAGCTAATGTTGAGCTTCCTACATTTTACCATTTGCCCAATCGTGACAAGTTCTCCCTGTCACACACCAACTCAATCAGTTATCAGTCAATCAACAGTGCAGGTAGTCCCTTTTGTATCAACACCTTTCCATCTGTAGTTCAACAGTTTCAAGTTAACACTTCATTCTAGTCTCACTATCTAGTCTCACTACCCTAAACACCTGCCACACTTCAGACCATCCTACAGCTACAGATTAATCTCCTCCAAAAACCAATGGAGTAGCCACCCTAACCAAAACTATTTAATAGTTTTTTTTTTACTGCCCACCTGCTACATGAAGTCATAAATTCTTTAGTGACATTCAGAGCTATTCACAATTGGGCTCAGTTCTGTTTCCAAATTTCCCTAGTCATCACCCTCATCAACTCTGGGCTTTAACAGAACTTAAATATTCAAGATAATATTCATGACCAGAGGCCTGGTGCATGAAATTCGTGCATGGGGGGTGGGGAGTTGTCCCTCAGCCCAGCCTGCACCCTCTACAATCCAGGACCCCCTCAGGGCCTAAACCGGCAGTCGGACATCCCTCTCACAACCCAGGACCACTGGCTCCTAACTGCTCACCTGCCTGCATGATCGCTCCTAACTGGCCCCCATGCCAGCCTAATCACCCCTAACCGCCTCTGCCTGCCAACCTGATCACCCCTAACAGCCCCCCCCCCGCCAGCTTAGTCACCACCAACTGCCCCCCAGCCAAACTGGTCACCCCTTATTGCCCCCCCCTGCCAGCCTGGTTGCCCCCAACTGCCCCACTGCTGGCCTGGTCATCCCTCACTGGTTCCCCTGCTGGCCTAGTCACCCCCAACTACCCCATTCCCAACCTGGTTGCCCCTCACTGCCCCCCCCCACCTACCTGGTCACCCCCAACTGCACCCCCCCCCACCGCTGGCCTATTCACCCCTCACTGCCTCCCTGCCTGCCTGGTCACCCCCAACTGCCCCCCCCCTCTGGCCTGGTCGCCCTATACAGCCTGCTGCTCAGTCATTTGGTCGGCCCTCACTAACCCCCCTGCCGGGCTGGTTGCCCCACTCAGCCTGTTCAGTCGTCCATTCAGTTGTTTCGGATGTGATGGCCCCTGGCTCTTTATATATATAGATTCCCCCAAAGGACCATATGGCTTTGTCTCTCTGCATTTTTCCTTAGAGTTCAAATGTACTTGTACAACCATCTAACACAGATGACAATATTTTTTAAAAAACTAAATGGTGTGTGCATTCTCTTTCTTCTCCCTGAAACTTTCAGATGTTTACCTGACTGCCTCCTTTTTATCAGTGCAATTTCAGATCCTCTTTTAAAGAGGCTTTCCCAGACTTTCTCATTTAAAATAGCCCACCACCTCATCATCCTCAGTCATTAATATAGTGCCCTACAAAGCACTTTTACCATCTTGATTTATTTGCTTGTGGTTTCTTGGGGCTTTGGGGGGTATCTATCTCCCCAGCATCTGTGGGCTAATTAAAAGCTAATGTACCTTTGTCTGTTCATTGTATCCCTAATGCTGTGCCCTTTGTGAAGCACACAGTAGCTACTCAGTAAACGCTTGGTGAATTACTATCCAGGTGCTTAGGAATGAACCTCTCTTCTGTCTCCACCATTAAGATTTGTACCCAGTAATATTTCAGTGGCATTTTCAGACTACAACTAAAAGTCTTTTTGTGTCTATTTCCTGGATTCTTTCTACAGGTCCTCTGGAAGGAGCAAGGCCCTCACCTATAGACTCAGCTTGGTTTAGGTCTGGTCCCAGATGGGGCTTTCATTACCAACTCTGATACTGAAAGGCAAAGACCTCAGTGAACCTAAGCATGACTGACATACACTTCTTCTCCCCTTCCAGGAAAGGTACTAATTTCATAGGAAATTGCTTGTCCATGAAGTTGAGTAAGATTTAATTCCAAGCTGAAATTTCATGGGGGAGTTTCTTAGAATTTCTCAGTCCAGCAAAAAATGTTCAGTCATATAAATCTGTGCACATCTGTTTTTCTGAGTCAAACCATTCTGTTTTGAATGGCTTTTCTCCCAAGAGTTATCACTCTAATCTCTTCACATTTCAATCAAGCCAACATCTACTGAGAATTTACTATAAGTGCCAGGCACAGAACTATGTGTTTAAACCTGGATGAGCTAATTTAACCGCAGCAATACTGTGAGGTATGTAATGTTATTGTCCTCATTTTACAATGAGGAAAATGAGGCTCAGAAATGTGAAATAATGTGTGACTTTAACTTGGGCAGAGTTAGGACCTAACCTGGTTATCTTATTCTCATTACTTTCCACTGCATCTTTTGCCACCTTGAAAAGCTTTCTGGGGGATAGGTCACTGACTTGCTCATTGTTAGCTTTTTTGTCATGTTTCCCATAAATAAAAATTCAGTAAATATTTACTGAATTAAATTGGCTGTTAGACCAAATCACATGTTTATAAGGGATGCTTTAATTTATCATTCGGCTGAGTAGCACAGAGCACTAAATCTTATATATCTCTATATCTAGTTACTAGAGGCTTGGTGCATGAAATTCATGCACAGGGGGAGGGGTCCCTCAGCCTGGCCTCTCACAATCGGGGACCCCTCAGGGGATGTCTGACCCCTACGGGATCAGGCCTAAACCGGCAGTTGAACATCCCTCTCGCAATCTGAGACCACTGGCTCCTAACCACTCACCTGCCTGCCTCATTGCCCCTAACCACTCTGCCTGCCTGCCTGATCGCCCCTAACTGCTCATCTGCCTGCCCCTAACTGCCTCTACATCAGTCCCCGCAGCCACAGCTTCATCCAGAAGGACGTCCGAAAGGTCTTTCCACTGTCTGGTCTAATTAATATATTACGCTTTTATTATTATAGATAATTTAATGTGTAAGGCTCTCTCTTCACTAAAATAAAAAGACAAAACTGAGTAACATCTATATAATAAAAGGGTAATATGAAAATTGACTCTAAAAGCAGAATGACCAGAATAACGGCTGGACTAGTCACTATGAGGTGCACTGACCCCATCTTGGTTTCTTTCCCCGGCCAGCAGGCTATGATCACCTGATGGTCACCCGCTGCGGGGGCAGGGCCAGCAAGCAGGCAGGAATAGCTGACCTCTTGATTCCTTCCTCTGGCCATCAGGAACTGATCACCTGATGGTGAACGGGAACCGGGGGTGTGTGGCGGCGGGGGGCAGGGCCATCTGCGAGCAGCTGGGGAAGATGGCCCTGATTGCAGGCCAGGCCTAGGGACTGTACACGTACATGAATTTTGTGCACCGGGCCTCTAGTTTTCAATAAATCTGGCTGACCTTGTAATTATATGTTGTCAGATCCAGAACCA
Source organism: Myotis nattereri (assembly GCF_964212035.1). Lineage (NCBI taxonomy): Eukaryota > Metazoa > Chordata > Mammalia > Chiroptera > Vespertilionidae > Myotis > Myotis nattereri. The sequence goes on from NC_138088.1 coordinate 33,248,374, forward strand.
ATTTTTATATATTTTTTCTATATAAAGTAAAACAGATTTAACACATCTATTCATATCTAATTTCCAGATTTAGGATGACTGTTCAATAAACACCAGTGCTCATTCATTTCTTTTTTAAATCATGAAACATTTAAAAGCTTAAGAAAATTACAATGATCCATAAATCACTAGTCAATTTTAGTGGATGTTAACATTTGGCAATATTTGATTCAGTTCTCTGTTCCTCTTTTTCTCTCATTCTGAGTCAAAAATAATTTGATATAGCAAAAGCTGTACTTTATATACCTATTACCTCTTTATTTTTTTTAAGTGGTAATCTTTTCAAAAAATGTATTTTTATTTATTTCAGAGAGGGAGAGATAGAAACATCTATGATGAGAGAGACTCGTTGATTAGCTGCCTCCAACATGCCCTCCCACTAGGGTCAAGCCTGAAATCTGGGCATGGGTCCTTGACTGGAATCAAACCTGGGACCCTTCAGTCCACAGACCGATGCTCTATCCACTGAGCAAACCAGCTTGATCCCTCCTTCCTTCTTCACATAATATGACATGGTTGAGGTTGGAGATCATGGTATATATTCTTTTGTGGCATCTTTATTCACTCCAAAATGTGTTTAAAGTCCATCCATAATTTAATTACATAAATGTTAATTAAATAAAATACAACATAGGTTTTTCAAAAGGAAAGAAAAGAGTACAGCTTTATTCAAAAGCATCAAAAATATATTCCAAAGACTTTCTGCTTCCTCTCAGAGTCTCATAGTACGTACGTATGCAACTACCTTTTACCATTCATTACTTGTCCAGTAATGTCTAAGTATGATAATATGCTTTAATCACTTGGATTTCATTTTTAGCAAAGCTATACATGAATATGAGTTAAAGAGTACTTCTACAAACCTTGTTACAACAAGTTTCCCACTCTAGACCCCAAATTGTTTTGATCCCTAGACTCAACCACTTCTTTTGTTGGTGGTAATCCTCACCTGAGGACATTTTTCCATTGATTTTTAGAGAGAGTGGAAGGGAGGAGGAGAGACAGAGAGAGGGCAACATGGATGTGAGAGAAAGACATCAATTGGTTGCCTCCTGCACGGGCCCTGACCAAGGCCGGATATATCAAGCCTGCAGCCGAGGCACATGCCCTTGACCAGAACTGAACCCGGATCCTTCAGTCTGCGGGCCGACACTCTATCCCCTGAGCCAAACTGCACTTAAAAAAGGTTTTGTTTTAGATGTTTCTTTTTTCCCCATATATCTAACATTTATATCTCTACTTTTTGTTTCCAGTTTAGGAATTAACCTATTGACCTCCTAAAGAAAAATGATTCAGCCTTCTTTCCTGTTCCTGCCATGCCCACCACATGCATGTTCGCGTACACACACATTCCCCCTATACCTCTCCCTTCCAGTATTATAAAATACTGTTTTGTCAGATCATTGCTGAATGCTGACATTGTTGTGACCATATAAATGCTCTCAGTAGAGCTAATTGATGCAAAGCATCCTGAGCACACGGTTTTTTGAAGAGCGTTGTTTTTCTGATTATTAACAGCTGTTGTGTTTTGTGTCTGTTTCTTTTTTTAGGTAATTTGTTTTTTAACTATTTAACCCTAGGTATGTATCCTAGGCATGTAAATCTCCTCTCAATGTATTCATACCTATTAGGCACGCTATCAAGTTCATCTACAAGAATCACTGCCAGGAATGACAGGTAGCCTTGCTTCAGGCAGAATCAGCAGTTCTTTAAGCTTGGTGTACCCCTTTCATCATGGGTCTGCCGGCCCCATTAACCTGAGGATTCCTGTGACCTCACTCTTGGATTTCACTTTCTTGATCACCCCTGCTCCTTTTAGGTAGAGCACAGTCTTCAATACCTGCCAGGAAAGGGTGTGTGGATAGGCGGTAAAGTTTTTGATAACCTGAAATGTCTTTAGTCTATAACCATAATCAGTAATGATTGTGCTGAACATGGAAAGGAATCATTTCTCTTTAGAAAATGAAGGCATTACTCAACTTATTTTACCTCAAAGATATATTATACCATTCTGCTTCCTGATCCTTTGGATAGGAATCTATTCCCACTCCCTCCCGAAAGTCTGCATTCTAAAATTTCATGATCAAATACCTTCATTAGTGGGTCTAATTTACCACTGAATTGTGCTTTTTTTATGGGACTCTGCAATTTGTAAACTTCCTTCAATTCTGGGGAAATTTTTACATTTTTCTTTAGTGATTCCCTCTCATGAATCTTCTCTCTTTTCAATCTCCTGGTTTTCTAACTTTTTCCTACTTGTCAGTGTGTTGCCATTTGTCCAGTTTTCTAGATTTTTCTCAATTCCAACTCTTGAGCTTTTCATTCTGCTACAATATTTTTCATTTCATTTCTAAAAGCTGGTTTTGTGTTTTGACAATTTTTTTTTCTTTTGGCAGCATCCTCTTCTTGTTCCATGCATCCAATATCTTCTCTTATCTCTCTAAAGTTTTGAGGTTAGATAATTGTTTACAAAGATTCCCTCTTCCTGCATAAATCCTGTCTCCTTCAAGTCACTCTTTTCTGTGATAAATGCATGTGTGCGTGTATGTTTCTCCTTCACATTTCATCCTTTACTCAAATATCTTGTGACCCTGATAAGTGGTTAAGTCTGTGTCACTGAGAATGTGGATTAGAAGCTCAGTGCACAGGGAGGGCTTGTTGATGATGGTCCTCACTACCAGCTGACCTAGCTAGTGTGTTTCCATTCAGAATCTGAATGATGAGATCTTTAGGGGTTATTTCCTCCTGCCCCTCGCTCTGCTCCCAGGCTGGTCAAATCACCCAGAGATCCTTCTTCCAGCCTCCCACCAGGAGGGAAGATGTCTGGCTACCAACGTACGGGGAGCTGGATGGAAGACAAACACTGAGAGGTTTCTAAATTCAGTTGGAGTCTTCCACTTATCCCCGCTGTTTCCTCTGCTTCCAACCCACCTCGTTTCTCCAAGTCTAGAGACCCTGTGTTTTAAACTTGCAGATAATAAGCCTCCAGCAGGAGGAAGGGGCTATCAGAGTGGTTTAAAGGAGCCAACCTGTCCCATGCACAAAAGCCAAATGCAAATGTTTTAGAAGTTGTCGTGCCCCTGGTTAAACACAATCATTATTAAAATTAAATTATATAAATAGGCAATTAAATAAATTGTAAAAAAATTGTAAAAAATTGTAAAAAATAAACATTTCATCATGTCCCTGTTAATTCACTATCATCTATGCTCTTGGGGTTATTTATGTCATATCTGTGGGAAGAATACTATGTAAAAGTGTCCTAATCACATGTCTTCCCAACTCTGCATTCAGTGATGTGATGTTATTAGCTTAAAATTAGCTACAGTACAAGTATTTACACTACAGAGATTGGCAAATACCATAAATCACACTTTGTGTGTGTGTGTGTGTGTGTGTGTGTGTGTGTGTGTGTGTGTACTGGTTGTTAAACATTTGCCAGCACACAATTGGGCAGATGCCCCATTTCTCAAAGTCAAGGAGACCTGGGGGTCTTACTGCTTCTTAAACACATTTTAACCAATTCATTTTCTTGTAGTCCTGTGTTTAACTGGATCCACAGGTAAACCAGTGTCCCCAACCCTTTCACCTTCTGAAATGGAACAACAAAAATCCAGATCTTTCTCAGCTTTCTCCAACTTTAGTTTTCTTTGGTCTTCTACAGCAGAAGTCTTTCTTCCATCCCTTCCCAGCTTTTAGAATCCTCTCCCTGTGGTCTTCTGTTTTCTCTGTCTTTATGGAATTGAGCATTTTCAAAAATATTCTTACTGTGATTTCATTGAAGTTTTGGAAAGGAATGGAAATACACATAGCAGTTTAATCTTTCATCTTTACCTGGCAATCACCTAATAGTAAAAGGAGAGGATTTTAATTCCTAAAAGCAGATTATAAACTTCTTCAATAAAGGGACAAGTAATCTGGTGTCTGTCTTTGGGGAGTTTGTGGTTTCCTGGAAGTGTCATAACAACAGAGCACAGACTGAGAGTTTAAACAACAGGAATTTACTCCTGACAGTTCTGGAGGTCTCGAAGTCCCAGATCAAGGCCCCGTCAATTCAATTTCTGGTGAGAGCTCTTCTGGGATCGTAGATGGCCGTCTTCTCTCTGTGTCCCCGCATGACCAAGAGAGAGAGATAGGAAGAGAGCTATCTAGTGTCTCTTCTTATATGGACGATAATTCTATCAAAGCAGGGCGCCATTCTTATTACCTCATTTAACCATAATTACCTTCTTATGGACCCTATCTCCCAATATGCTCACATAGTGAGGGGTGGGGTGGGATGGGTAGGGCTTCAAATATGAATTTTGGGAGGATACAAATATTCAGTCCAAAACAGGAAAATAGTTTTCCACCTTTCTCTGTTGCCTGGGGACACATACCAGGCTACAGAAATGAGCCAGGATTTGTTTCCTTGGCCAGAACCTCTGCACCATCATGTTGGATGAAAACCAGTTTGTGACTATAAAGTCACAGGAAAAAAGTAACAAGACTCAGAATCATCCTTTGTACAAAGTTCCAGGAGCTTGTTCGCCCAATGCCTTCGCCTTGGGCTAATCCCCAGGGGGTATCGTTTTTCTTCCTTACAACATTTGTAACAACTCCTGTAGAATTCTTGATTATTGACTCCATCTTCTTCTATACTCCTTTCTCACCACAATCTGGATAACAAATCTAGGTCCGTCACTTCTCCATCAATTACTTTGTTCCAAATCCCCAAGGTTTGAAAATTTCTTCCCTGGCATTTAGTGATGTGTGGTTATTTTAAGGGATGCATTTAGTTTGATAGAAACATATATTAAATAAGGGCTACGCTTACTGACAGTCATGGCTGTAACAGTTTAAATAATCTTAATAATCTACCAACAAACAAGGTACTTCATTCCGTGTGACATTTTGGAGAAACTGTAGGATTTGGACTGGAAAATGCAAAGGATCCGGCAGTAAAGAAAACAGGACACAGGTATCTCAAGGAACTTGTATTTAAATGGCTGAGCATGGTTTCTTCAGCCATTGCCATATCTAAAACATTACACATTCAAAAGCTTTTTCCAGAACACTCCTTTACAAACTGCAAGCATCCATTTCAAGGATAGATTTGACGCTTACCATTTTCAAATTCCTAATGCGTCCCTATTTTCTTAGTCAAACATGTAATTTTTAAAAACATTCCAGAACTAAAGGCATAAACTTTCTTACTGAAAGCATTCACGGTGGACCAAACACAACGAATGGAATTATACTCACAGCAAAGCGCATCATAGTAACATTTTAGTAGGCTGGGGACAACCAGAACACCTAACAGGCTTCCAGAGAAGTGAACATATTCTGATGGCAGTTCCTTTATTAGCAGTATCTAGCACAGCAGAGTGCCTGGCACAAAAATAAATGTTTGTAATATAAATGAATTCCTCACTCACTTTATTCCACAGAGTGCCAGGTCAAGAACACCTCAATAGAGATCATCTAGCTTTGCTATAGTACCCAGCCATTCTCTTCAGGTTAAATATTTGGAGGAAGGGACACATTCTTTTTCCAGAATATGAGGATCATAAATTGTAGTTAGATTCCCAAGGGAGTCCACAAACATGCCCTTAACATTTATATAACTAAAACATATTGAAAACTAGAGGGGAAAAATTTCTAACATTGTCGCAATGCTAGTTATTAAAATTAAATATATAATATATATATATATATATATATATATATATATATATATATAGTGTCCCGAAAAATGTATACACATACTTTGAATAATTATAAAGGCAGGCAGTGTTTATTAAAATACATTTCATTTTAAAAAATAAGCTATCAGCTATTAAAGTGTGTATACAGCCCTAGCTGGTTTGGCTCAGTGAATAGAGCATCAGCCTGTGGAGAGAAGGTCCCGGGTCCGATTCTGGTCAAGGGCATATGCCTGGGTTGTGGGCTTGATCCCCAGTAGGGGGCATTCAGGAGGCAATCGATCAATGATTCTCTCTCATCATTGATGTTTCTATCTCACTCTCCCTCTCCCTTCATCTCTGAAATCAATAAAAAAAATATTTTTTTAAAAAGTGTGTATACATTTTTGAGGGACACCATATACACACACACACACACACACACACTTATGTATATATACATGTATGTATATACACATAAATATATATATATAAATGTATTTATTTGAATGCTGGTATCTAAGACAAAGGCAATTTAATTACTACCTACAACTATGTCAAATCATAAAGAGTGTTTTTTGCTTACCATATAATGTGTAGAAATGTTTTCTCCAATGCTTTACCCATCTCTGACTCCCTTCGCTTTTCTAACCTTCCTTAGGTGTGGGAGTATACGTTGGTGTAAAGCTAAGATATGGGGTTAGCTTCAAAGAAGGGCTGCCCTAAGTTGGTCCTGAGACAAGAAGCAGGCCCTGAGCCAAGAATTCCTGAGCAAGAAATGTACTAAAGAACTGCTCCCATAAAAGAAGCCAAGCAACACAATTACAGGCCAAGTTCCACAGAGCACAAGAACACTCTGGAAGAAAAACTGTATCTCTTGGAAACAAGGGAGCCAGGCAGCCATGATCCCATCCCTATCACTCACTGCATGATCTCCCTGAGGTGATGGAAACACCAGGCCCTTCCAGGCCTCTGCCTATGCTTGAGAAACAGCCAGTCGCCCAAGGAAAGTTGTCCAAGGAAAAGCAGCAGACAGGCCTTCAAACCAATAGTGGGTTGAAGTGGGGGCACAGAGATTGTGAAAGGGAAGCAAGAGGATCTATCTGTGTGGAGTATGACTCTACTTGACTTACAAATTTCAAATAATAGAGAGTTTAAGGAATTAACATGTTAGCTGCTGTTTTTGCCTTTTTCCTCCCTAGACTATCTCAAAAATCAGGTACCCTCCCGAAGCATATAGGGACACTTCCTTACTGAATCTCCCTGTTTCTATGGAGGAGAAATCCAAGGTGCAGAGTACAGAGAAGTAATGCCGAAAATCGGTGGCAAAGAGATTCGAACTCAGGTTTCCCTGGCTCCAGAGCCCAAGGACTCACCACTTTTTACTGGTTCTCCAGTTTCTGTCAGAGTGGGACCAGCAGGAATGTTGACTGGGCTACTGACCTAGAAGCTACTACTCATAGTGTCTAAACACAGGCTTAATCTTCAGTCTGTGGACAAATACACGGTAAGGGTTCATTTCTTTAGCTTCACGATTAGCATAATGGGGAATATGGGACCAAGAGCACATTACACGGAGCCCCGGATCTGTTTGAAATGCCCATTCCCTTTCACCTTTCTCCTCTTTCCCTTTCTCTCCAACCCAATCTCTCTCAAGCTTCTGTGCCTCGATTTTATTTAGCTTTTCAAAAAAAAAACCCAAAAACTGCACACACTAAATTTATAAAATAAAACGATGCATTGCCTATATCTAATTCTTATTTCATGACACCACACACACATCCTTCATAAAATTAGTTAGCCTATGAATCTCGGCACAAACAAATCATAAAAGCCCACAATAAAAAAAAGGGAAAACATTATATCTAAAGTTTTCTAGATCCTTATAGTCTGCCAGAAGCCCTAAAATTCTTTTACTTTGAATCAGTTGCTTCCACGAAAAGAAAAACCCTACGTCAGTGATGGCGAACCTATGACACGCGTGTCAGAGGTGACACACAAACTCATTTTTTGGTTGATTTTTCTTTATTAAATGGCATTTAAATAGATAAAATAAATATCAAAAATATACATCTTTGTTTTACTATGGTTGTAAATATCAAAAAAATTCTATATGTGACACGGCACCAGAGTTAAATTAGGGTTTTTCAAAATGCTGACACGCCGAGCTCAAAAGGCTCGCCATCACTGCCCTATGTCTACCGTCAATGTGAATGTCTGTAGCATGCTTTAAGTCCTCCGTTTACCAAAATACGATGCCTACCCATCTTGTCCAGGACATGTGTCAATCTGTAGGATGCCCAGGCAGACAGCACGGTCATTTGCTTGGACTCCAGAAGCAGGTCCTCAAGTATTGCCCTGCTCTGATACGTGAGTCTGTCTGGACACAGCGAAGCCCAGTCTGCTGGCTGGCTCCTATCAAAGAACCCGCTTGCAGTTGCACTGAGCATAACGGGAGCTGCAGTTCACTATACGATTTCCCTCGGTGAATACGGCAGGGTAAGTTTGGGGTTATTAATTTTAAGTGAACTTGCTTATTTTACTCTTGAAGGCAACTAAGGAAACGGGGAATTGCAGCAGGCGCTGGCTGTGCCCACGCAAATAACACCCCCAGCTTGAACCTGGGAAAGTGTGCATTATCAGCACTTAGGTATTTGATTACAAAAACACAGAGAGCCAAACTGTTTGATCGAAAAACATTCTGGGAGCTGAGACAGGAAAACAGAAACTGCCAGAAAGCTGCCTTGACATCTGCAACAACTGTGATTTTTCAAGAACAATAATTTAGAAGCACCTAGAAATTAGAAGTCAGCATGGGAGTGACAGAGCACAGAATTAGGTCTCAGGAGACCTGGATCTGGGCTTTGGCCCTCCCCAGTGACATTACCCTAGATCAGTGATGGCGAACCTTTTGAGCTCGGCGTGTCAGCATTTTGAAAAACCCTAACTTAACTCTGGTGCTGTGTCACATATAGAAATTTTTTGATATTTGCAACCATAGTAAAACAAAGATTTATATTTTTGATATTTATTTTATATATTTAAATGCCATTTAACAAAGAAAAATCAACCAAAAAAATGAGTTTGTGTGTCACCTCTGACACGCGTGTCATAGGTTCGCCATCACTGCCCTAGATAGTACTCTCTGGACCTCTTTGTCATTACCTGTAAAAGAAGGGGGTGCACTAAGCTGTCCTTTTGGGATTTTTATTTTTAGCCCTAACTTAGCACTAAGGGATAGTGCTCTGTAGTAGAAAGAACAGTAAGTGTGGAGCCAATCAGTCCTGGGTTCAAATTCTGTTTTCATTTCTAGGTATACAGCTCTGTGATCTTGATCAAGTTGCTTAACCTCGCTGAGTTTTAAGTGCCTCCAATGTAAACTGTTGACTAATACAGCTTTTGAAGTTGAAAAGAAGTCTGGAATGTAAATGTTGGCTCCCCTTATAGACTATAGTGGTCCAAAACCTTAGGTGTGGAAACTTAAAATCAAAACATCTAAAAACCAAAGTCCTGGAAGTTTATAGGAAACTCACTTTGTCACAAAGTCTAACCTGAATTTACCATGAGGAGCTCTGTAGCTTTTATTTTCCCTATTTAGCTAATCAAATAGTTACATGTTTTGCTGAAAAATGCAGATATGTTTGTTTTTCAAGAGTTGCCCTAGATCCCCTTGAGGGATTACAGAATCCATTCTATGCTATCATTGACAAATGTAAAGGAGAATGCTATCATTGACATGCTATCATTGACAAATCTAAACGAGAATATCTGAATTCCAAAGCACATTGGGACCCAAAGATTTCAGGTGAGAGTTATAAACCTATATTATGTTATAGATTTTAATTGTTTAGCAATAAAGTGTGAGGGTAATTTTTTTTCTTCAATCCTCACCTGATTTTTAGAGAGAGTGTATGAGAAAGAAAAGACAGAGAGAAATATTGATGTGAGAGAAACACATTGATTGATTGCCTCCTGCACGCACCCTGACCAGGGCCAAGGCCAGGGCCAGGGAGGAGCCTGCAAGCCAACCAAGGTATGTGCCCTTGACCAGAATTGAACCCCAGGACCCTTCGGTCCACAGGCCAACACTATATCCACTGAGCCAAACCAGCTAGGGCATGTGAGAGTAATTTTAAGGGTACACCTTAGAGCTGAAGAAAACAGAAAGTTTCCATATTTCAATTTTTAGAAAATTCAACTTATTATTTGAAGCTCAAAACCAAACATTATCAATTCAATAAACACATTCAAATCAAAACATAGAGAACACAGATCTATTCCATTATGTCTTCTAATTACTAATACTAAGTTTTAATCCTGTCTCAGTTGTCATGTTCATCTCTCCCCAAGCACAGAGTCGGTGCAAAAAACTGTTTGAAGTGGAAAACAATGAGAGAAGAAAAAAAGTGAAAAATAAATTATAATGCCATGTGAGTACTTTCTATATGCCAGACACTACCCTAATATCTTTACATTTCTATTTCTAATTTAACATTGAGATATAAGCCCTGTCCCGGGGTAGTTTACAATCCAGATCAGGAGAGACCTATACACTTGCTATTCATTTCACCCTTACCATATGCCAGGCACTGTCCTGGACCCTGGATCAACAGAGGTGAGCTTATGTGAAGCCCTCTGGAAAGAAAAAGAACAGAAAACAAGTAATTTCAGATGATGTGCTATGGAGAAACCAAGGGAAGGTAACACAAAAGAAAGTATTTGAGGTGGCCATGAGCATACTCTTAAACAGAGAAAGTTATCTTTGAAGAAGTGGCTCCTAAATGTGTTTGCGTGCATGCCTTTGTGTGTGTGTGTGTGTGTGTGTATGTGTGTGTGTCTATGAAATAATAATGAACAAAACAGAGTTAATATTAAGCATTGATGGGAAGCAGAAGTTGCCACCCCAAGTACACCTTTTGGCATACTGGTTAGCTAAAGCTGGTTACTTTCACAAAACAAAAGAGGAAGGAAGTTTGACCTTCCTCTGAGCTGCCTGAAAGAATTTAGATAGAAGACCAGCCCCAGGAAGAGATGTCCTCATAGGTAACTATAGTTTAAATGAACAAGGTGTGATAGGATGAAACCTAGCAAGGCCCATTTGCTCAAAGTCCTCTCTGGGTCCCATTGTTAAAGATGGCCCAGCAAGCCCTAGCAGGTTTGTCTCAGTGGATAGAGCCTTGGCCTGTGGACTGAAGGGTCCTGGGCTCGATTCTGGTCAAGGTTAGATTCATGCCTGGTTGCGGGCTCGATCCCCAGTGGGGGGCGTGCAGGAAGAGCTGATCAATGATTCTCTCTCATCACTGGTGTTTCTATCTCTCTCTCTTCTTCTCCCTCTCCGTTCCTCTCTGAAATCAATAAAAATATATTCTGAAAAAAATGATGGGCCAGCAAACAAGTGTTTACCACACATTTGATTTTCCATCTGCATGTAAATCGCCTTCCTGACATTTGAAGTCCCAAACCACACCTCTATTCCTTCTTCTAAAGCCAGGTTGGCATATAAGCCTCACTACATGATTTATCCTTTGGTGCCATACACTTATGGAACCCCTGTGCGTACATATGTAATACGTTTGGTCATTTTCTCCTGTTAATCTGTCTCATGTCAATTTCATTATTAGTCTAGCCAGAAGAATTTAGAGAGGTTGGAAGAAAATTACTATGTTTCCTTCCCCCACAGTTTCAAAAGAACATTAGACCTAGAAGAATTTGGATCTATGGGTATTCCAAAAGACAAATCATTTCAGACTGGTGTGGGCAGAGAAAACTTAATGGAAGGGAAAGGCAGGCAGAACTGAAGAAAAAAAAGGGTGATATTCCCAATGGTAGCCGATTAAAAGCAGAGGGAGCTCCTAACTATGAATCCCAGCTCTAATGTTCTGGGCACTGAGGTGACCTGCCTTTCATCATGTTTATGGTACAGTCTGACACCATTATTTCTAAATCCCCATCCTATGATTTCAAACGTTAGGCACATCAGATTCACTTAGAGAGACCGTTACAACAGAGATGGCTGGGCCATAACACAGGGCTTCTGATTCAACGAGTTGGGAAGAGACTATCACATTTGCATCTCTAACAAGTTTCCAAGTGACCCTGATGCATCTAGTCCAGAGAACCACCAACGTCTTCGTCTCTATTGTGTTCTGCCCACCATTCCGGAGTCTGCAAAGGAACCAAACCCGTATAAACAGCATCAGCCTGCTGAAAGGCTTATGAGGTGTTTTAAAAATGTTGTTGCATCGTACGCATTTTTATGAAATTGCTCTAAATCTTGTGTATCCGAAATGTAATGTGTGTATCAATAATATTTTAATCCCCCAGTTGTTTCATAGGCATATTTTATCAAAACTTGTTCCTATACACAAGCACTGCTGTCTGCACTATTGCTTATTTGAATGAGAAAATTCAAATTTGTGCAATGGAAGTTAAGTCTTCCAACCACTTGTGTAACTAAAGCTTGCATCTGCCGCTTACCGCAGACACATGACAGACTTTATCGTATCTGAGATCCCTTTTATCAATCTCCAGCGGATCCTCAAAGTAAAACTATGCTTTATTCTCTCACACTGAAACTTTGTTCTCAGTACCTGTACAAGAAGAACGAAAGCTAAAAGTGCCACCTCATTTCACTGCTGAATAAGCAACAGATCTGGCAAGTTGCTCAGTTGGCTCGTAACCCAGAAGCCTTTGCACCAGACAGCACTAACTGGCATCAGCATAAAGGCTTCTAGGGAACACGGCCAGCCAGGGAGCACGCCAGGGTCTCTACTGAGAAAAACCGGGGTCAGCCGCAGTCACTTACATCACTTATGTCCCACTGGGGACAGGCCCACCTGCATTTGAGACCATTTAGTCTTGTTCATCTGTTCCCAGCCCCACAGGCACAAGAACCCATTAGAATTCTTCCTTTTTAAAAGATTCTGCCACTAAGAGAGTTTTTATTGAAATCGTCAACCTTCTTCCTGAAATCACCACCTCAGGCGTCTCTAGGTAACTGAAATGCCTCCCTTCCTCCCAAGTTCTTTGGCCTTCTATTTCTCTCTCATATACACTTGTCCATTCCTTGATTTCACAATTCAAAACTTCCTGTCTTTGCCTCTCTCATTTCACAAACAGCTCCTTGATCAATTCCCTGTTCCCCGAAGGGGTTGATGCTTGTCTTTCACACAAGGATGCTCTCTTCTTTGACTGGACATACATGGGAAGCCAAAATGGCAAGTGAGAGGGTAACTTCAAGGATATATCTTAGTGCTGAAAAAGTGGAAAGAGTTGGGAAGCTGTAGACAGGTACAAGCCATACCCCGCTTGTCACAGTACCTCTTGGCATAGCAGCCAAACCCATAGACTTCACACAGGCAGATTGTGTGCTTTGGGGCAAATTACTTAATTTCTCTGAGTTTGCTTCATTTATTGCTACAATGAAGCAAACACTCTCTGCCCTTAGAACTATTATCAGGATTAGAAAGACAGGTACATTGATCTCCCAACAGAATGCCTAAACACAGTAAGCATTTCCTAAATGGCAACCTGCTACTATTATTCCTGTCGTTACCACACTAATATGTTGGATCTAGGTACAAAAATCATTCCGTTGAACTCTTCTGACACTAATGAGATTTAATGTTTACTGTAACAACAATACAATCTTAACTTCTAAACCTCAATCTTCGCATTAAGTAAACCATAAATTGATGTTACATAGTCATAAACCGTGAATTGATATAATTTGAAAAATAAGATACCTGTTTATATGAAAGGTACAGAAAGGGTAAATTTATAAAGACAGAAAGCAGATCAGTGATTTCCTGGGGCAGGGGTGGAGCTTGGATTGACTGCAAATGGGCCCCAGGAAATTAGGAGGATAATAGAAATGTTCTAAAACTTGATTGTGGTCATAGTTGCATGACTCTATGAATTTTCTAAAATCATTGTACTGCTCATGTTCCCTGAGTAAATTTTATGGCGTGTAAGTTAATACCTCAATAAAGCTGTTAAAAAGAATCTATCTTTTTTGTACTGCACAACACATTTCAAAATAAACTAGCATTTTTATTTTTATTCTAGAGCTTTCTATTATCAGCTCATCACCCCAACTGTCAAGAATGTGTCCAAGACCATTAATGTATTCCTCCACCGGCTAACAAGGCTGTTATCACTGCTTTCACCCACAATCATATTGTTTTTGAAAAGACATCTTGAGATGCAGGATCAACGTCATTAAGAGAAAGCACTTATAGGCTAAGATTATATTCTGCATCTGAGGGCACCTCAGCCTGAACAGGAAATTCTCAAGTCAGGAATGAATGGTTTTCAAAAGAAATCCATTATCAGTGCATAACTTTTATGCAGACATTTCAGAAAACAGAAAAGGCACTTTGCTCTAAATACTTTTGATGGATTAAAACCAATCATCAAAGCAGTGGGTCTTTAAAACTGCACAGGACTCCAGAGCAGCAGCGCCAGATTCTGCATGTCTGTTGGCCCTTCATGTGAAAATGAAGGTTAAGAACAATGTTGTTACCATTTCACATAAACACATCTGCAAAGAAGGACCACCAAGTATTCTTCCTGTCTGGAGAGCACAGACAGCTAGCTTTTCCTTCAGGTACCACCACAACTATTTTCATTATGATCCTTTAATATAATTTAAATACATAAATCTCAGTTCACCCTCGGCCAATCCATTCTTAACGTCTCTGTAGGCCTGCAACTGCTCATTGATGCAATAAGCTGCATTATTATAGAACTTTCAACTTGGTTGTGCTTTCCCTTCCTTGCCCACGGTCATCCCACAGAGAAGTCATGTCGAATTCTTGCTGTCAATCAATCTTCCTCTAAATCAGACCCAGCAAAGCCAAGTTGGGCTGCTCTAGGATCTTCTCATTACTGAAACTCTTTCCACCTGATGCTCTTCAATTTGTTTGAGGGATGGTTATTGCACCTTAATAATGGAATTCGGTGTAATGAACTCAATTAAAATGACAATATAAAGGTAATCCCCAACAGCTTATGCTTTATGCTGTTTATGGAGCCCACACCATATCTGAACTCTGCACTGAGGGACTCACAAGCATGATCTCTAATCATGGCATACATTTTAATCATTGTTGTTACTGAGAAAAATGGAAGCTCAGACAGATTCAATACCACATACCTAGTAAGCGGTAAGGTTGCACTTGAATCAGAGCCCATGCCCTTTTCCTTGGTATATACTATGTTCTGAGCCTTCTTGCTTGCATTTTCCATAAATGCACGGCTGAACCACAGGACTCAGTGGAGTATGAAGGCAATCACATGAATGCATTAACACTGCATAAAGTGTGGAAAGAAGGTAAATTGAATCTGATAACCTATTGTATTTACAGTGTTATCACAGAAGAGCTGTTGAATTTAGGTTGTGTTACCCCACCTCTTTGATCCTTAATTTTCTCCTCTGTATAATGAAGATGATCCAATCTCCTTTTTACACTCAGATATTGCGAGGCAAAAATGAGATCACACATATATTCCTTTTTCTAGCTAATGAATATAAGTTGTTATCAGGCCCTGTTTTGCTAACTACAGGTATGCAGTTGCACTGGCACCGAGGCCTTTTAGGAAAATAACTTCAGACATTCATTGAAGCACATGGTCACATGAAAAAAAAAATGTTTTCCAGGATTGGGTATTCCCAGGTTCTATCCTGACAAAAATTAGCCTTTAAATTTTCCATTTTATTTTGGTTAATCTTGAAGCAAGCACCAAATGAAGTTGTATTTTATCATGAGTTTGATTCTCTACCATCTCACAATCTTAAGATATATGTGAATTTTTGCATAGTCAAGATTAGCAAGCTATTATCTTCAGTCTGACAGGATTTTCTTAGAGAGATTTCTGGCTGCATCTGTAAAAGAAATTAAAAATTTGAAAGCGTCTCTATAACTATTTCCATTAATCCCATCTTTGTATTTGTCAGCAATCAACCCATTTATGCTTCCAGTTTACAAGGTTTTATGTTGCAGAGCTTGAGATGAGACATTTATTTAAGTTAGAGGACAAGTATGCTTCCTTGGAAAGATAGAATCACAAATTATTCAAACTAAAAAGGACTTTTCAAGACTATGTAATCCCAGGTTTTCCTATAAAAAACTCGAATGTCCTCAGAGGGAAAGCAGGTCCAACAAACAAAGAACAGGAGCTTGATAAGAAAGTAGGAAGAGTCAGGGGCTATGATGAACTTGAGGAACACAGAGAATCTCACAACCGTGGGCCAAGGCACTCAAGTTCAGAAGTTTGGAAAGCACTCTTTGGCCAAACCAAACATGCTCTACAGAAGTTTCTCATTTAAAACTATTTTAATTGAAAAGATGAAGCATTCAAAGGCAAAGATGAAAAGGCTTCTTCTCATCCTTCCTTTGACAAAGAATTTTTAAGGGCTGTGTGTCAGCCCTATTCTGGGCTCCCAGAATACAACATGGAGCAAAAAGAATACTGGCTTTGTTTCCATGGCCTTCACCATCTTTGAGGGAAAGTATAGGTTAACCAAATAATGACCAACTTAGAGAAATTTAAACTTTGATGGACATGAAGAAGGAAAATATACAGTACTATAAAGTCAGATACTGAAAACTAAAAACATGACTCCAGCCCAGGTTTACTGGGCCCACTCCATGTTGGAAGAACCCCTGAAAAGGCAGTGTCCTTTTTAGCATATATTCCAAAGCAGCAGATTTTAAAATGGAAATTTGATTCAATAGGGATAAGCACAGGCTAATTAAAATTATTAAGCCAATAAAACAAAATATGGAAGTGCAGGATGGGGAAAACTTACAAGTATGATACAGCAAAAAATGATGTAGGCATGAGCAGTTGTCTTTGATTAACAATTTGAATATAGCAGAAATACAGTATCATTTACAGGAGAACGGCCATGATATTCTGGTGTGCTAGCTTTAAAGGAGAATGCCCCCATGGCTACCCTGGGTAGATGGGTAAATGGTATAGTATATAAAAATGCAGGTACATAAAAAATGTACCAAAGAGCTATATAAAAGGAAGCTATGATAATAAAAGTGTAATATGCTAATTAGGCCAGATGACCTTAGCCCTGGGGGCGGGGGCCAAGCCCCTTGCACGAATTTCATGCATTGGGCCTCTAGTAAAGTTATAAAAGGGAATGGAAAATAGGACTTGTGCTAAAACCTAGTGAGTTGTTAGGACAATCAGCTGAGCCACATGGCACGTGGAGAACAAGCATGGGCCCTGGGGTTACACAGACCTGGGTTTGAGTGCTGGGTTTGAGTGCTTTAGCCCACTGTTTTATTTTGGGCAAGGTGTTTAATTTCTCTGTGCCTCATTTCCTCCATCTGAAAAAATGGAATGATTGTGAGAATTATATGAGAGAGCATATGCAGCACATAACAAGATATATATATATATATATATATATATATATATATATATATGATATATATATATATATATGTCATTATCATCATAATCATTATCACTAACTGACCAGTAAAGACAAGGCTAAAACTTAACAATTACTGCCTTCCCTTTAGAAAGGATTTCTGTGAAGATGAGAAAACTCTTCTCTAGGTCCAGAAAGAAAGAAAGAAAAAGTGAGCCTACTTTGAGCAAAGACATGGTTAATACTGTGTTCTCCCCTTACATGATGAGAAAGAAATGGATTGAACTCCCAAAAGAAGTTTTGAAATCTAGCAAGGAAAGTCAAGAAGGAATGAAACAGGGGTAGAGGGGAAGTATACCTGCCATAGATGATTTAAAACTCACTATCAGGGGTTTACCTAGATATTATTTAATAACCTCTGAGCTCATCTAGCAGAGCATGTCACTCTTGCCAAGACAAATAAATGTATACTTGAGTTATTTTCCATCCATCACCCTGACAGTAGCCCCTAGGAAGCCAGAAGATGGAGCACTGCTCTGTGGTGACAAATGATTAACACGGCACATGGCTTCAGAGGTGGTACCAAACAGCAAGACAAGTCATGGGAGGGGAAGGATGACTTGAGAAAGGTGGCCACATCTGGGATGAGCAGTGTTTTGTTTTATACGTTAGGACGAAGGTTCTGGGGATGTTACATTGCATTCACCTCTCTGCACATCTTGCAATGGTATCTTCCCCAAAATATTTCAGTAGAAGTTATTTTGATCTCTTCATTTCTGAGAGTACAGAAGGGTAACTCTGCATTGCTTAAAATAATCATGATTATATTATAGACAGCATATAACTTTGAATGGAAATAACAGGATACCTTTCAAATGTCAGAATTTTCTAAAATAATTTCTTATAATTATTCACAAACACATAAAAAACACTCAGGCACACATATATAATGCTTCCAAGTCCTATATTCTCCATTTCTGGAAGTTTTTTCTTTAATTATTATTATTTCAAAGGCAATAGACTGTACTCCTTTAGTAGTTCCCTATAAAAAAACAAAACAAAACAACAAAGAAAAACACTTTTCTTTTAGGCTAGGCATTTCCCACCAAAACTCAAAAAGAGGGGTAATGAATGTGTTAATGTGTTAAGCAGAGTGAAGAAAAGGCAAAGGCTAGATGAATTCATGAAATATGCAAAGAGGTGGCAAAAAGTTAATCAAAGATGCTCTATTCACAGTGGTTTATTTTATTTGTCATTCCTTTTCATGAGGACTGTTTGAAAATAATATCCATTTAGTTGTATGCCATTCAGTGCGACATGAACAAGGAGTCATTTAGTTCTTGTTTCTTTCTTTCAACAAGAGAATGTAGGTCTCCATACTAAGTAATGATAAAACATCTGGAAGGCAGAGTCAGGCAGATTATAAATTTTCATGTAATATTTCCCTTTTATGAAGAACAACAGAAAGTCTGAAATGAGATTTTTTGAAGAAAAATAACTATTTCTTGATCAAGGCTACCACAGTAAACAAAAAGTCATTGCAAGTTTCTTTCATAATATTCTAAAGCTTTTCAGATCTATAACAAGAAACATTTTTCATATAAATGGATGATGGAGTTCAGCACTACATTTTTTAAAAAATATATGTCTTTATTGATTTCAGAGAGAGAGAGGAAGCCAGAGGGATAGAGAAACATTGATTGACTGCCTCCTAAACGCCCTCTACTGGGCACTGAGCCTGCAGCCCAAGCATGTGCCCTGAATGGGAATCAAACCAGTATCTTCTCCTTGCACAGGACCGACTGAGCCACATCGGCCAGGGCAGCACTACATTTTTTCAAAAATATATTTTCATTGATTTTAGAGAGGAAAGAAAAGGGAGACAGACAGAGAGAGAGAGAGAGAGAAACATCAATGATGAGAGAGAATCATCCATCACCTGCCATGTGCACTCCACACACCACACACCGGGGATCGAGCCCGCAATCCGGGCATGTGCACCGACCAGGAATCAAACCGTGAGCTTTGGTTCATAGGTCAACGCTCAACCACTGAGCCATGCCAGCCAGCAGCACTACAGTTTTATAAAGGTAATTGTTAACTGAATGACTGGAAACTTTAAGCAGTTGTTTCATTTTGCACTGTACCATACATTATTGAGGAAGAGGAAAGAAAGAAAAGGTTTTCCTCTAACAATTCAGAACTGAAAAAGTTATTTTAATTAAAATTTATTTACTCAAAATAAAGAGGGATTCACTGAGTGGATCCTCCAGCCAATAGCTACTCTTACATATCTGAGGGTCCGTGGACTTACTTTTCTGAGCTATCGTATCCTCAGAGAGTTCCTAAATAAGACAATAGCAGGGACCCAGAATAAAGAACATAGTTCAAATAATGTTCCCTTCCCGACACTCTAGGGTTTATTCTAATGCATTTTGTTCTTTCTTCCCCCTTGACCTAATGAGTTGCCATTATGACTTAGCAAAATGGTACCTGTCACTTTCAGATGTTTAATATTCCTCTGTAAAGGATATGGTGACATCCTGTCAAACCAGCACAAGTCTAATAGAAGGCCATCTTTTCTGCCTCGCCACAATATAAAATGCATTACTCAGTCACCAGTCATTTAGGCAAGGTGTGTCTTATGAAGATGGAAGTGTGCTAGTTTGTACAATGCATTTGCCAGCCACCCGCAGACACAGTGGAGAATGGCCGATCCACACTCCAATCCATCAGTAACATTAACTCCAGAGGGGCAACATTCAGAATTCCAATTTTTTCTTTCTCATCATGACAATCTTTTTATCTTTCCTCTCACTCCAGATTTAGAAGCAATGTGAAAACCATAATTTATTGATCGAGCTGGACCATTAAGATGATATGCAGTATATCCAGAAAGGAGATGTTTTTCCCTTAACAATATCTCATTATTCCTTTGTCTAAATCTGGAGAAAGCTTGATATTATCATATTATGATTGTTTCAAAAAATTGCAAAAGCATTTTGCTTCGCTGAGGTGTATTCGTCATCATTGACATTTAATACAATTAACCAAATTAAACTGACTGGCTGATACTATCATTATTTCACATTCAAAGAAATTCAGAGCTACCCTTAAAGAGCAGATATGGACTAGAAGTAAGAAAACTGAACATCTGAAAGTCAACAACATTAGGAAATCTGCTTTTGTCACATATTAATAATTTAACCTATTTACATCTGCTTTTGCTGGATTTAAGTTACTCAATCTCTACAGAGAAGTCAATAAAATTACATCTGTCTTGAAGCAAGGCTGGTAAGTTTAATTAGCATTTATCATCTTTAGACTGGCAAAGAAAATTAACCTTCTTAAAAAATTTGATGCAGCTGAAAGTAGTATATGTTGACACTAAACTGGCACTGAGTTTTTTTTTTCTGTGCTAATGCCCATCCTTTCATATCTTGGATTATAACAACTTTAAGAAACAGTGTCCTAACACCAGCTCTTGCCCATCATCCTGTCTAATGGCTAAGCCATATAAGTGAACACATGCTTTTGTTCACGTTTACTTATTATTGCTAATTCCTCTTATCCTTCCCACTTAGGTCCAATAACCATGTGCACCACATGAAGCTGGATTCATAATGAAAGTGTTTACTTTCCTTATGATTAACTTCCCTGCGTAATTAATGTCCCCAATCCTCTGGGCAGCCTTATTACATCCACTCTGCTCTAACATGCTATCTGTCAGCTGAATACATTTTCATATTTTAGACGGAGGGGGAAAGCGACAAGAGAGCTCCTCACTGACTCCATTCTGAGATGATTTCTGCCACCGAGTATTTGCAATTATACCAGCTATTTTCATCGCTTATATAAAGTCTTATATTGGCTGGTCCTCACCTGAGAAGATGATGATTAAATTACAGATGTAAACAGGCTTCTATCAGAGACAATTAGGAATGTCTTTAGAGGAGTTTTTAACACGCTAAGCCTTAGAGTCTAAGCCTTAGGCAGGTGTCCTCAAACTACGGCCCGCGGGCCACATGCAAATACAAATATTGTATTTGTTCCCGTTTTGTTTTTTTACTTCAAAATAAGATATGTGCAGTGTGCATAGGAATTTGTTCATATTTTTTAAACTATAGTCCGGCCCTCCAACAGTCTGAGGGACAGTGAACTGGCCCCCTGTTTAAAAAGTTTGAGGACCCCTGCCTTAGAGTCTAAGGGGAAAGAGGGCAAGAAAGAGTCCAAAGAGCTGGCAATGGGGCAGCAGGGAGGTGGTGATCACAGGGGGTCCAGTTCCCGTCTCCCCGGGAGCCCCCCTGTGGGACCTACAGAGACTGCGGGTGTCATCTCAGACCTCTCATCGGCCAGCAGTGCCCAGACCTGTCCACTCACCCCCACCCGGCCCGGCCGGAGAAGAGGCTGAGAGCCTGATGTGCTCGCTCTGCTTTCTCTGAAGCCTCCTTGGAAAGTACTCCTCAGCCTGATCTCAGGCTGTTTGCCTTAAAAGGATAAAATATCTGTAGAGGGGGAAAAAAAACACACTGTAGCTGGCTGCACAGACTTCACATACCAGAAGGACAGGCACTACAAGCCCCGTCCTGCTCTTCCAAGGGGGCTCATCATTGTCTCACCTTCATACATTAAAATTTCATAGATGCATCAGGGGCCGAAGGGAACAGTCTCACTGGCTAACGAGGCAGCTGCCCCAGTGAGAGTGGAAACAAACTTGGGATGATGGCTGATCCTAATGTGTCATATTTGAACAGTGGCCAGGACTCAAGGCTGGCGGGAAAGAGAAAATATACTTCCATTGACCGGAGCTGCCAACAATGATCATGCTCCAGGCCCACACAGGTAACCCGAGATCAAGAGAGGGGCAGATGCTGTGGGAAGAGGGGCAGATTCTGTGGGGAGAGGGGCTTTGGAGCTGCCTGGCTCCACTGTAAGCAGGGATTTGGGTTGGTAGAAAGGGACCGAGGAAAGTGCTTTTCCAAAGGATGGGAATTCAAATAGCCAGTAACAACTGCAGTTGAATACTCCATGGAAAAGGTTCACAATCCTGGCTGCATATTGCAATCACCTCGGAAGTTGAAACAATATCCCTACGCCTCAGGTCCAGCCCAGAGCGATGAAATAGAATCTCTGGAAGTGGCACCCCAGGAAAGATATTTTTAACATTTCCTAGAGAGACCTACCTGGACTCTAATATGCAGTCAAGGATGGGAACCAATGAGAATAAACAATAAGACATTTACTAAATCGTGCACACCTATAATATAGGGGGGGATATCTGCTTTGGCAAGCCCCTAGTGCTGAAAAGTTTTAGCCAACAGAAACACTCTACTCTTTAAGTGGAAAGTTTATCCTTGCCTTTGTTTAATAACACACACACACACACACACACACACACACACACACACACACCCTGTTGTCTTCTCAGAGTGGTTCCCAAATTTAGCTGCACACTGAAGTTATCTGAGGAATCTTTAAAAAAATACTGATGGCTGGCTTCCACCCCCAGATAGTCTAATTTTAATTGGCTTGGGTAAAACCTAGGCACTGGATTTTTTTTAAAGGCCCCTCAGGTGGTTCTAATTGCAGCAAAGTTTGGAAACCACTGACCTGTCTTATTTTTTCCACTTCTCCCTAAGTACTTCACTTCCCATTTAATTACTGGGGAACAGATACACTCCCCAGAGAACAGCCTATAGGCGGTTCATTGGGTTTTCCTGCAATTGCCTAATCCTCACACTCCTTTGGGAAGCAGGAGAACCTAATGGCTAAGGAGAACAGCCCTGGAGTTCAAATTCAGATTCAGCGTCTTACAAAGTGTGTGACCTTGAGCAACTTACTTGGCCTGTAGCTCAGTGCTGTGGAATGGGATACTCTGGATTCTTCCTCTCAGGGTCGTTTGATAAAAATTACAGCCTATGGACAGCACAGGGGCAGTGCGTGGCACAGAGTGAGTGCTCAGTAAATGGTAGCCATTATGATGACGAAGGGCAGTGCCATTCTGACCCATTCTTTCAGAAACAGGGATGTGCTGACTTGCTCTCCTCACTCCTTTCTGCCCTGTGGACTGTTCCTGGACCACCAAGCCTCCCTGGTATCAGCCTATAGGATGTTTGAACGGAACAATACATTCATTCAAATCAAGCATTGGCCTAAAGGGAAACATTTTAATGGTTTTCTACCAAAATCCCAGTACAGTTCCCACACTCAGAGGAGGCAAGCCCTCCATACACTCCAGTTTGGGTGTCTCCTCTCTTCATCCACAAAGTACTATTCAACTTGCAAAGTCCATTCCAGTCTTACTCACCCATCATGCCCATTACTCCTTCCCAACTTATTTGCAAATATAGCATAGCTTTAACAATGCTCATCTTGCTTTAAACTTTCCTGCCCCCCTCCCCCCTTCTCACCCCGACACACACACATCTCCTCTTCCCACTCTACCCTCCTGCCTCTATCAAATGACTATGATTATAAAAGCCATTCAGAAACAAGGCACTTGTGGAAGTATACTATTAGCCCCACCTTTTGTTAAACATCTGTTCTGTGTGGCTACAGTTCTTGTGCTATTGTTCATATTTACATGACGGGTTTTGGAGGGAGAACATTCCTCTGCTCTTACAAACAAAGTTATACTTAGAGAGTTCAAACAGGCTGCCCGTTCTTCTCAGAAAACAAATTTTAAGGAGATGCAGAGGAAGGTAGTCATTATAGAAAATGGTGAGAGGAAAGAAGAAGGGGTGTCAGAAGGCTGGGTGTGAGGAAGTCGAGACGTGCTGTCAGGGAAGGGGTGGCCAACAGCGCCAGCTCAACCATTCAGATTGGGATTCAAAATGCCACAGATGTGACTGCATAATAAGCTGTTGAGCCTCCTGGTAAATGCTGCCTGCCGCATGTGCTTACGTATCACATTGTCTTGTGTTCTCAGGGCTTGGAAGGTTCAAGTCGGAGGGTTGGAATGCAGGCAGCAGGTCTGGTGCCCTGGGATGGGCAGCAGTACCTATGGCAGAGATGGCAGGAAGAGCAGCAGCCCAGTGTTCCAACTGGTTGCTAGGATACCATGGAGACCCTCCATTGCTAGGCAGACAGGGGAAAAAAATGTTTCCATATGCCTTATAACCTGCAAACAGCAACAATAGAAACATCGTCTGCCTACTTTTCCCCTTTCCCATTAGGAATCCAAACCCAACTCTTCAGTGAAATAACAAGTGGCAGGAGCTTGGCAATGTGGCTCAGTAGGGCCAGGAAAATGGTCGTTTACATTCTCAGGCAGTCTCTGTAGCTCCTCTTTCTGGGCTTGTCAGTATTTTCATTACAAGCCACCCCTGAGGGGCGCACAACTTGACTGTGCTTCCAATCACCCGCGTAGGGTTTTAGCAACCTGTTCTCATATATATTTTTATAAAAGCTTCCACAGCTTCCCATTTACTGCATAGACTAACATCAAACCAACACACTCAAATAGGGAAGTCTATTAGAATAACTAATAGACTTAAGTGGGAATTTAACTCTTCCACAAAAACAAGGAAGATGAATTTCAGAAACTAACTTCAGTTCTCCTGTCCCAGTTGCCCAGGTACGTGAGGAATCTAGTTAGAGTATTTTAAAAATAAAATTAGATTCTTTTCAGTGGGAACAGTTTGAAGTGAGTAGGTAAAGGAACTTGTTTTCTATTAAGAGTGGAACTGGGTTTCCTTAAGGGTTATAACCATCTGCTGATTGGTTAAATTAAATGCCCTTACCAAGCTGGAATAGGTATGGCTATTAGCAGGATGGTGCTGGTCAGGGGTAGAGGACTGGACTGACATTCAAAGAGTCAGAGCTTTACTAACGGGTAACAAGTAGTCCTCCAGTAAAATGTGCGCACGCGCGCGCTCGCACACACACACACACACACACACACACACACATGTCTTGATTATTCTAAAAACAACAAAAATGCCCCCTTACCTACTTTATAATATAGAAACTAATATGCTCATTCTCTTGGCCTAAACTAGCTTTTCTTCAATTCCCACTACCTACCGCACTACCGTGTTCTGGTACAGCCACTGGTTGCTGTTAATCCCCAGATGTACCCTCTGCTTTCTTTTGCTGTCCATCCCTTTGCTTGATGGCCCTGCCAACCCCCACCCCTCTAATCCCATTAGCACTAAATCATGGCCATCCTCCAAATATGTATTTACTTTAAATATCTCCATTTCAACATGAGTTCCTGAAACCATAAAATTAAATGGGCTCGATTATATTTGCTGTCTTGAGTATCTCCTCTATGACTTGCCTACTCTACTTTCTAGAATATATACTTGTGCAGCATTATTAAACCTTTATTAACTCCTTGATGATAGGATCTATGTATCTCTGACCTCCAATGCCTGATGATAGCTTATACATGAAAGACATCCCACAAAAGTATTCAACTGAGCTGTAGGGCACATTTGAAATTTAATGGTTACCTTTGAAGAAATCTGTTTTAATATTATGCCATCTAAGATTACACTAAAATGCTAAAATTCTCTCAACTTCCTACAAACTTTAACACACAGCCTGTAGAAAGACTCCATTTCTCTTGAGATGTTCTAGTGTCAAGGTTTAAAAGCTCACATAAGATCTTAAAATGAATGCCTCTCTAAAAATAAGAAAATATTCCTCAATATCCTCAGCTCTTCCAAAGTACTTCACAATCAAAAGTGAAATATAACAAAACGTCATCATTCTCTGAAATGCATCTACCTCAGGGGTGAAAAGCAACAGCTTAACAAGAATACAGAGACACTAACCACTTGTGATAGGAACTCAAGTTTATATAGACCAACTTGAATGACACAGAACCCTATGACAGCGAAACAGAAAGGATGTGAGAATATTTACCATAGGTAAAGGGTTTAGCTCATAATAGGAGAGACTGAATGTGCTAACCTATTATGGAGTTAATTTTCAGGAATGAAATAGCATGAAATAAAATTACTTTAAAAGTCCATAAGAAAAAAAAAATATATATATATATATACACACATATATATACCAACAGGCTGATCTCATAAAATGGATATTTTTCTCATTTTTAAGAGTTTATTTGCTCAATTTATTTCAAAATATATAGATTAATAATTTTACATTCTCAAGTCATTATTTGGTAGCAGTGGAATACAGATTCCAACTTGCTACTTCAGTTCTTTGTTTCACATTCATAACACAAAAACGGCTTACGGGCTGTTTATATACACACGTGAAAGAGAAACAAAAACACTCTCCCCACCTCCCAGATGCAGCAGGAGGGCCCTGGCTTCTGTTGGAATCTGACCAAGCCTCCCCTGCAATTCCCATTTTAATGGGGAAACTTTCAAACCAAAAAAGTTAAGACAATCGAAGTGGATGACTTAATTTTTATTTTACTTTTTTTTTAAAGGATCAAAAATCACTAAAAAAAGTTTTAAAAACTATCCTCAGAAGGCAACCTCAATAAGCAAAAAGTAAACAGGAACATATTTTCATTCATCAAATAACTGAGCAGAACAGTTACCTACATGTAATGAAGAGAATATAGAAAACTAACAAGATCATGAGTTAAAGTCAGTTTTATGTTACTTAAATGGTTTCATTTTAACTTGAAGCCGTGATGACCTGTGTGTAAGTTCAAGAAAGATGACTGAATTTAAGTTGCACCAAAGATGAAATATAAAGACAAACACTTGTTAACAGTAAGTCTGTGTAATCAAATTACTTATAGCGGAATAAACTGAAGTTCAAACACATCTTCAGTTTGTCAAGTTTTCCTAATTCTTTGTGGAGCTATCTTGCACAATCATTCCAATGACATGATAATAATCATTTTGCATACAATATACTTCTCTTTCTCTCGAGAGGTACACTCTACCATTTAAGTCAATTCTGTTCTCATTTTATGTAAGTGTGAAAAAAAGAACAGATGTTTTTCCAAAATTATTTAAGCTTGGAAGACATGCTATCATTTTCTTCAATATAATCCTTCAGCATCACCAAAATCACCATGTTGATGTCTTAGTGGCTGACTTCTTTAAAGCCCAAGTTATTAAATATCAGAAAGCACAGCATTGTTCCATAGATAAAATGTTTATTACAATAGAATTATTTGCCACACTCATTTCATTTTCCACCATGGGCTTTTAAAAAAATCTAGTAGTTCTCCATGTCAAGCACTAAACGGTTTCTAAAACTTCAGCTCATTCCTTACTGCCTAGATTCCTTTGGATCTTGTCTGATACATTTCACTACAGTTATCAGCTAGACTTATCATGCTTCATTATAAACCCTATTTAACTGGTCTTTTTATAAAAGTGGACTTTGCTCTGTATTACTCCAAAGTCCTGCAAATACTAAAATGAGATCCTGCAGAATCCTTAAAGATGCAGAACTGCCTTTGAGTTATTTTTTCATTATGCAAAACTTGGCCCAGGAGCTATGGCCATGTACCTGGTTAGCTAAAACAGGCAAGCATAGCAGGACTGCAAATTTCTAAGGCAGATCTAAGTCTAACAACAAACTATTAGGGCAACTTGGTGAAGTCAGAAGCTCAGAAGCGTTTATCCTTACGGTCTCTTCCTCACTCTCTCGGAATAAAATCTCCTCATTAAGCTCAACCTGCATGAGAAACAGCACATGCTCTATGGGAACCAACAAGTATAGGTCTAACTCTAAGTTTTCAGAAGTATAATCAGTACATACTCCCAAGCTCCCTCCAACACAGCAAATACACATGAAGATAATCAAGTAGTTACTCTTTCTCTTTATATCAGTCCCTTGTGTTTACGGAGTGAAGGATTCCAAGGGACCTTGTATTATTATGTAACACGTCATCTAGCCAATGTGATGTAGTTAGGAATAGAGCATCACAACCTTTTACTTTATCAATTATCATATCTATTAATTAAAAATAACTTTCATTCGGGTGCTCATTCCCTATTAATGTAAGTTCTTGTCCCTTTACTCTCCATAAGAACTCTAGAGTTAAGTGGTGTAGAACAAGTTTCATTCAATCTTTCCACCCAAGTTGTGAAGCTTACTGACATCAGAACCACATAGTTCTCTAAAATGCTGGAACAACACGGATCAGTTGCATCAGAAGCCAGGAATAAGGCAAACAATGTGTCTCCCATTTCAATAAAGGTCGAGCACTTCTCTATTTTTGAGCCTGGAAACATGCAAGCCTCTTGGGAGGAGGTGCCCCATTAGTAACAGTATGCAAATTCCTGAAGGAAAACACGCAATATTCTCCCTCGGATGTTATGAAAAGATCTTTAAGAAATCAACAGACTAGGCTTCCATGTGTGGATTGCAAATGTCATCCAACTGAAATTTTAAAAAAAAATCCTCCCTTAGATATGCGCGTTGGCTTGTTTTTGACACTTTGATGATGACAGAGCATCAGGTTTGAAGGGTACCAGCGAGAAGGGCCAGCATGTAGAGAAACCGGGGAGAGCCACAAACGCATAGAAAGTAAGGATGATATCAGACGCATTTCATTTCAAGTCTGATGAGCCTGCATTTAGGATTTTCCGGCTGGGCAGCTTTGCCAAGGCATTTGGGAGATGGGGTTTTTCTTCCGCTTCTCACACTCACGCACATACACACAGCCAGACACACACCTGGGGCGCATTCAAACTCTCTGTACAGTAGGTGGCATATATGAATGCACATATTTAAAAAAAAATAGCTCGACATCCGACAAAGACGGGAAGGCAGCATAGGTGCTTGAGTCTGGCTCTAGAAACGTGCACAGCCCCGCAAGTAAAGGAAACATTTCCGAGGATGAGGACAGACATAGCAAGCGGGAGGGGCGGGGGCCCACAGAGACAATACAGAGACCCGCAGCTCCCCACCCACAGGGTGCCCCAGGGCCCCCTGCGCGTAACCCCGGCTTACTGTGGGCTCTTGGGGTAGAAGGGCAGGGTCACATGGCTGAGATCCTGGATGTCGAAAGCGGTGGGCTCGGCGGAGATCGCCTGTCGCTTGGTGCGCGGCTCGCCCTGCAAGGTGCTGGCGCTCTGCTTCTGCGCCTGCTGGGTGGCCGGCCGGATCACCGAGCGGTACTTGTCCAGCTCGTTCTGCAGCTTCTGGATCAGTTCGTCCTTCTGATCCAACTCCAGCTCCAGCTCGTCGATGAGAGCATCCCGCTGCCTGAGCTCCTCGATCTTCTCCTGGAGCGCGTACTGGAGATCCCGCAGGGTGCCCATGCTCCTCCCGGCTGCCGGGGGCTCCTTCCCCGCGCTGCTCCGCGTCTCGGGGCTTCCTCCCCTCTCCGATCAACTTTCCCCAAAGTCGCCGCTGCCTCCCGAGTGCAAAAGCTTCCTACTTGAGACCAAAGCCAGCCCTGGCTTCTGAGCATGCCCAGTCCGCGGGCTCCAGCCACAGAGAGTTTCTGTGCAGATTCCACTTCTCGGGGCTGATGGAGAGGCTGAGCGTGGGGATGAGCAGAACGGCAGGTCCAACCCGGGATGAAGCCTGATGCGCGGTGGGCCCTGCAGGGGGTCCGAAGGGCAGCTGCGCGGTGGTCAGGGAGCAGGAGACCGCGACTCCGATGAGGCTCCCGGGCAGCGGTTGGGCTGCCGGGGTCACTCGCGCTGGGAGCCAGAGGAAGCCAGTGGTGCGTGTGCGGAGCCTGATAACCCTGCGGGGCGCGCCAGGGGCTGTGCAGGCGGAGCGAGGCGGGAGCACCACTTTGGGGGTGGGGAGGGGAGAGGGGAAAGACAGCAAGGACCCCAGGCAAGCTGGGAAGGTGACAGCCGGCTCCAGAGCAGACGAGTCTTGAGGACAAGGGACTACAATCCTGGAAACGTGGGCGAGCAAAGCGTACTCTGCATCTTAAAAGCTCTGAGTTCTGGAGGAATTTTGACCACCAGCCTCACCAGGAAAGGCTCCCGAGTCACGTGTCTGAACTCTCCTACTCCCAAGCCACCTTTCCCACCCGGAGCGCAGCACACAGGTGGCCAAGGCCGGAAAAGAAACTTGCCTCTCTGGAGATAGAGCAACTCTGGATTCCCCGGAACATCCAGGTGTCTTTGGGGAAGGGAAGGGGGAGGAGGCTTCTGACTTCCTCTCCCCCCCCCCCCCCGTCTCCGCCCCCCCAAGCATTCCCACACTGCCTGCTCCTGCTAATTCCTCCCCTTTCCACCTTTTCCAAACTCAGGTTAATTAACTATTTTCGGTGTGGGGGGTAGAGGGAGCATCGGAAAAATCATTGCTGATCTCCAAAAAGTTCATCCTAAAATTGAACCATACCTTTAAAAATATTATTTCCCTGACAACTAAGCTGTTAGGTCTGTGCCCTTCCACTTGAATAGCAAGACACAAACTTTGAAAAAGAGAGAAGATTCTAAAGAGAAGGAAGGCTATACCATTCACTCCATCTCTACCCACACTCACCCCTATTCCTGCCCACTAGATTATTTCCTGAAGTGATGACAATTAAGTAGCATCCTTTCTGTTCAAGGATAATTCTGACATCATTGAAACACATGATGTTTAAAAGTGCCAAATATTTACTTAATGCTTACCTAAATTTATAATATTTATCTAAATCTTCACCAACTCATCCAATTGTTTAACATCTTTATTAGCAGCCCTCTAATTATTCTTGGGCACTGAATGATATAAACCTCAATGCTACACTTGGCCATCTTGAACACTAAAACAAAGTAGATGGGTAATAGTTTAAAACTGAATTGCAATCTAGAACCATAGCCAAGGACAGATATATTAGTCTCAAAAAAGAATAAAAACTTGCTTTCTTTTACTTTTGAATGCACAATTTTTTCTATCTGAGCTAAGAAAAGAAGAAGGGAGAAGGAAAAAGGGGGCAAGCCAACAGCAAGTTATTAAGCTTTTTGATTTAAAGAGGTGTAAATGACAAAGGATATACTGTATAATCCTAAACATTCTTCCACACAGATTATGATCTAATTCTCTTAGTACAGATGTCATAAGACAGGTTTTCTGCTTTCCAACATGAGTGTGTAATACACAAAATGGATCATCCCCAAAACATTTCATTTGTAACACACAAAACATGAATAACTTATAAATACTGAGAGCAGGAAATAATAGTTCTGAATTTCATTGTTGTCTTAATTAAAACTAAACCAAGCAGAAGTACTATAGCTTTGCATAACTGACATTATTCTAAAAGAGCTTCTGTGATATTGTCTTTCCCCAGGCAAAAGGCCAAGTTCTTATCTTTCTAACTTATGGGAATTCTTTGATTCCTTGATTCCATGGGAAAATGCTTAAAACGTTTTCCTATCAATCTATTATAGGGGTCCAGGTGGCCACGAGTTTATGTCTAAAAATATATCAGAAACATTGTATAAGTAACATCATTAGTTAACTGCTAAGCAGGGTTATATTTTAAGGTTCATTTGAGGCTTCAAGGGGGTTACTTAATGTATTTGGGCAGCACAAAGTAGAAAGCCTGCTACATGTGCAATGAAAATAGAAATAAAAGCACTTTTCCATCAAAATTAAAATTGCATTTTAACCAAAAAAATATTCAGGTATCTTTGAACAAAAGTGATGGTTGTTTTTTTACACTAAGTGACATAATTTGTTTCACTATTTAAGCTATCATATCTACATGCAACCATAGGATATATTCATGTGGTATTTTCATTTTAAATGGAAGTCTTGTGATACAAAATATATTCCATGATTAATCCCATATTGAAATTCAGAAATCAGTTGTAATAAATGCAAAGAAAGTAAACAGCCAAAAGAAATGACTATTACAGTTGACATACTTTTAAAAATGTTCAAGGTATAAGAATATATTTGGTTGTATTAGCCTATATTATGAAAAAATAATTTAATTTCCTCTTAAATACTTTATATAATTATATATGCAAAATCCAGAATTCTAGGCTATTCTCTTCTGTTCTTAAAACTCAACATAAATATTTTAAGAAAGTTTTTCAATGATGTCCTTAACTGGTTGTTTAGGGCTTTAGGCACCTGATTTTCCAGCTTAAACTTTTGAGTGATTCCACTATTTTCTTAACCACCTTTTTGCATTGTACTTGATAAGTGGTACTGATAAGTGCTCAGAATGAATTTTATATGAAAAATTAAGGTCCTGCAGTTAAATTTCAACAGACTAATCTTCCTATGTGTCTTACAGGAAATTTAATTGGGTAAAATTTAATATCAAAGATCAGACACAAGTCTACTTTCTGCTCATTTAGAAATGGCTGCCACAAATCTGGAATGAACTGGGGTTGAATATACTGACTCTCCCACCGCCTGCCTGGAATGACGTCTTGATGTTAGATGCTGAAACAGAGAACAATGCAATTTTGAAGGAACTGAGTTCATACTCTAGCTTTCCATAGTCAACTCACAACCTGCTTTTCAGCAGTCTCTCTTTGTCATAACTGTAACGGAAACAACGCTCTACCAGTAGCCAGACCAAATTGTGGCATGTTGATGCTCTTCAATTTTGCATCCAACTCTCATGAATGAGAATAAGTATTACCAGGCCTTCCTTAAAATCTCAGAATCCTTCAATAAAGTATTCAATAATGCAGCTTTACCCTGATACTTCCTATTAAAAAGTAAAATCTGAAGAAGTTATAATCCTTCACTAAAAATATAACTTGCCCCAAAAGAACTGCGATAATTTTGCCATCCAGTCTGCCCCTTCCACTGATGGAATATTTCTTGGAATAATCCTAAATTTGACATTTTCTTCTGCCATTTCATGTACATATGTTGAACTGCAAGAAACAAACAAACAACAACAAAAAAAACATAGCTAGCTTTTTGGACCATGAAAGCCACCCCTTACAGAAAATTGGTAGCAGTAACAAGTACCCGTAAGAATCTAGATATGGAAGTTACTATTACTGGTAGACATACTAGCTTGCTCTAAATTATCAATCCTAACCAATATCATAATAAAAATACCTAGCTTCCTTGAACTCGTAATGCATAGCAGGCACTGTTCATGTAACCAAACAAATTGGACATTATTATTATTTCCATTTATATTTGAGAAAACAGAGGCACAAAATCACCCACCTAATAAATGGTAAGGCCTGGATTCGAATCCAGACCCTTACCCTCTCTGTGCATTGCCCTCTATAGGAATTCCAATTGTTGCTCTTGCCTTGGCTCTGGACCCAGAGAAATAAGAGTGTTCTTAACGTTAACTAGCCTGACTATGGAGCGAGGCTAGGGACATAGAAAGAGGAGAAAATTGGAAAATCCAGCAAGAGTAGACAACAGATGTTTTACAGGTTCCTTTTCCTAAAACTGTCTTCACTCCAGCACCATTTCATCCTGTTTTAGGATGATCATCTGTACCCATTAGCCTGACGTTGTTCTGGTTTTAATACTAAAATTTCTTGGGACTGTCCTGGTTTTAAAACTGAAGTCCTAGGTACCCCTTGGTCCTGGACAAACCAGGACAGTTGGTCACCCTAATTAATTCAGGACCAATGAGCCTCTCTATTTCATAAATATTTTCAAATTTTGCTTTCAAAGTTACTGATAGAAAAGTAAAGCCAAGGAATATAAATAACAATAATACCTATTATTTTAGGCACATTACAAATCCATTTAATGCATTTGTTTGTGCAAATATGTTTTAGGAAAGCAATCATCCTATTCCAAAGCCTAATAATACACCACAGAAATTGTCTTTGGACTGTAAAGGGGAACTCCAAGTCTGACAACAGAATTTTAATTACAGTTTGATGAGTCAGAAAAGAATTCAAGGCTCTCTTCGTTTCATTGTAATAGAAATCTGGAGTTTAGACACATGGGCTTCCTATGGATTAAGCACCGCATGTCAAGCACCTATCTGCTTATCACTTAGAGAATTATATCACTCTGTGATTGTGTTTTATAGACAGATTCAGCCATCAGGAATGCATGTTTAAATGGATATAGTAAAAGTTCTCATGGTTAGGCTGTTTTGAAGTCATACTGCTGAGAATTATATATTCAGCATAAAAAGAAAAAAAAATAAACCACTAATGATGAAAAACTTACTGCA
Organism: Myotis nattereri; assembly: GCF_964212035.1. NCBI lineage: Eukaryota > Metazoa > Chordata > Mammalia > Chiroptera > Vespertilionidae > Myotis > Myotis nattereri. Next base: position 33,282,497 of record NC_138088.1, read on the forward strand.
GAGACTTGGAAAGTAATAGTGCATTGTACAGTAATTGCTAATGTGCTTAGAGTTTAATACCAAATTAGTGTCATGCCTAATATTCATTGAAATGAATTCTTATAGTCCGCAGCTTCAAATGATGGTAAGCTAGAACTGGGCCTCAGCCTGCACTAGTTTTCCCCCAAAAATCCATGCACTAGCTAACAAAAAGAGCATTTCTTTGTGCTGTTAGTAAGCTTCCCGTTTCCAAAGACCAAAAGGAATAAAAGATTTCTAAGAAGAAAAATATTGGGTTTTCTGTATTTTTTCATGAATAGAAAAATTTTAAATGCATAAAAGGGAATTTAAAATGATTTTTCCACAAAACATTATTTTACTGCATGTTAAGCCCAGTGAATATATGCATGAGTACGAACATCATAATATCTCTGAATCTGATTAATAAGTTATAGTTTCTCAGTTCCATTTCAATGAACCTTCTGGTATATCAAGCACATTATTTCCTAAGTTAATGCATCATTATTTTCCCCACAAAATATTCAAAAACATTTGCAAAAGTAATTTTGCTTTTGAAAATGGATTTGATATCATGTGGCTTATTATGGGAGAATAGCTCTGGAGTCAATTATTTTTTGTTGTTGCTCTTATATTAAATAGCTTTTAACAGATCCCACGACTTACCATTTTCCCCCTACATGCTTTGTAATCAAAACTGAAAGTAAAAAATAAAACTACATTTTGCTAGGAACTTTCTAAAATTGGGAATGTGGGAATGTAATGAGGCTATAAGAAGCGATAAAATGGAATATTGAGTAAACTGGATTTTATTGGTAACTAAAATGAATGAACTGGGCAAGAGAAATATGGCAAGACACTTATACTGTGAGAATGTCAGAGATTTGGAGGAGAGGGGAAGTTGCAGGCCAAAAGGCTAAGTAGGGAAATACACAGAGATCTCCAGGCTCATTAACTTAATGGACAAGTAAATATCACCTAAGTTCCAATTGAATTAATGCTTAATATTGTGCCTTTCATAGAATAATCATGAGATGGAAATCCATCTCTAATGATAACTAAACGAAGCATAGGGATGGTAAAACAAATGGATATTATTCTAAGGCCAATATATGGTATCTCAAGTTTATGAAAGCATTACCCTCGGAGAATCACTAGAGCCTCAAGCTGGGGCTCAGGAGATGCATACCGGTATAGTCACTGTGCATTTGAAACCAACTGTTAAATTATCAGTCACTTTGCCTAATACACATTTTTAGAAAAACTACAACAATTTATTCCTTACCCAGATTGGATTGAAAAATTAATTTTTCAAAGTATAGGCATTTATCTGGTGGGTTGGACTACTTTAAATATTAGTGGTTCAGATTTAAACTTAAAAGACATATATACAAACACCTATATAATAAATAAGTTGCAAAAAACAGCAATATACCAAGTCTCATTTGTTTTTAAAGCTCCATGTAAATAAATATAAAATAGGAGGGACTTTTACACATTTTTGGTATTAGGCAGACTGTTCAGTGTCTGTCTTGAGTCACTCCATTATGTAAGAATATTTGTACTCAAATATCAGAGTTAATGGAAAAGTCATCTAAATTTTCCACAGATTATAATACAGCCAAAATTCTAATAATCTAGCTCCTTAGAAAAGCATCTATGTTAATATCAATTTTAAGTGGGAAAAAATGACAGGGAACTTTACAAAACGTTTATTTGTGGGATAGTAAAAGCAACTGCTGCTGTTAGGAACATAGAGAACTTTGCAAAAATTGCTTATTTTCACTTTGCAAGTTCCACTGGTCAGACCCTCTGTCAGCACACAGCAAGTTACATTCTCTCAGCAGTCACAGAACAGAAACCTCACGCCTGTCACAGCATCTTCACATGCACCCCATTGCTTTATTTATTTTGTGCTACTCTCATGGGCACTCCCAGAAATAGATTACAAAAGAACTGATCCCAACATCTGCTATAGTTTCATACTCTATCCTTTTCCATATCCGGGGGGGTGGGGGAGGGTGCGGGGGAAGCAAAGGTGTCCTTATTCTTTATTCATAATGGATATCACAAGGTTTTGCCAGAATGGACTACAGAATGATCTAATCAACATCCTAATTTCAAATTTAAGGAAACTTAAAGACCAAGGCAGAGGAGAATTTAGAACCCAAGTCTCTCAATTATCAGCATATTAAAGCTATATTATTCTTTCACTTGGCATTTCAGTATTTCTGTACATAGAAGCCTGCTTTGGCTCAGATGAAAATCTGACTGCATATCTCTTACTGATCATTGTTAAAGCCAATTCAGAACACTTTAATTTGCTATATATTTATAATTTAATATAAATATATTAAAATGTCTTTGAAGTGTCTGGTTAGTTCTATTATGCCTATTTTTATATTCAAACCATATAGAACTGTTGTTACTACTATGGGGATCTATCTGAAGGGTATGGAGGTGTGGGGGTGGGATGTGTGTGTGTGCATGCACGTGTACAGGCTTACACAAGGCATGTATAGACCATACATATGAAACTTAAACCACATGCTTCTAATCAACAAACCTGCATTAATGTCAAAGTAAAGTGGGCCCATGACATGGGTGGATTCCAAATCTTTTGTATTACATCTCCCTGCCAAGATCTAAGTGGGGAAGTAGAGTAAAGCATCTTGCTCACTTTTTCTCTCTCTACACACAGCAGCTTAAGTTTCCTCACACTACAGGGTTTTGAAAGACCTTAAAATATGAACAACAATCATTACCGAGAAAGAGGAAATTTTTCTCCAACTCATAGAAACCAAAGGGTAACACCCTAAATCTCACACTCAACTCTCTCAGGATTCAAATGGTGATACTTGTTTGATTCTCTAAACTCATGTCATTTATCTAAGACCATTTGGCATTTTTAAGATATAAAAACTTTAGAATATGCCAAAAGGTAACTTTATTTATTTAACATTTTCTAATGGAATACTCAACAAAATTGGCGAATGAATAAAAATTAGTAAGCTCTATTTCAAACTACATTTTAAAAACACTTAGATTTTTACTACATAAGTATTTTCTCAAAATAAGCTTGTATCTTAATATTCTAAGTATATGTTCTTTTAATAACTAATATATCTACAAAGCAAATTATCAACATTAACACATTACATCATTTTCATAATCTGGAATCATGAACTATCCAACTGTAAGAAATTGTAATAATTGATGAAGAAAGGACAAAATGACCAAGAAAAAAAACAAACATATGGTTATGGCTGGTGCAACAGCCAAACTCAGAGGTCAAAAAACAGCTTTGCCAGCAACCTAGTAACTCTGAATGAGAGCTCTCAGCCAAACAACATAGAATTTCATCAAAGTGTGAGCTAAAGAAGATTAGTTTCTTAAAATGCCGATTAGTATAACAAAAAGGATCCAATGGTCAACAGTATTTGGTAGACACTAAGAAATGTTTAATAAAACAGAACCCTTTCGGCATTATTTTCTCAGCATTTTTTATTTTCTAGTATGTATTATGAATCTCAAATAAATACCTAGCAAATATTTACATTTGATTTAAACAAGTAGACTTTCATCTGATACTTTAAGTGTTGAAACTGAGTATAACATTTAATCATTTTAAAACAACTCGATACAAACTACAAGCACCTACCCCATTTGTGAAATTCCTTATCAGTATTTACATACACACAGTGCTGGTCCCACCAAATTACTGCCAACCACAGTATCTCCCCTTTAAAACCACAATTTACCCAGCCTGTAACCACAGCCAATGACATGACAGCAAACCATGAACATATGACAAATTTGGTGCTTAAAGGAAGGACTAACATAGCCATGTGACTACTAATCACATTTCCTCTCTTTAAAATTAAGCTGGGTCACAGGATTGCTGCTCAGTTTATAAAAATAGTAAAGGGAAAATTACAGTGGGACTGAAATCAGGAGAGCAATTGATTAATCATTACACTGACCTTTTAGTCCTTTAAAATCTTCAGGTACCAAGCAATTTGATTTTCATATTTCAGAGCCTTTCCAATGGTGATTCTCTATCTGTAAAACCCCTCTCCTAACCCCTTTCACTACATTCAAATCCCAAGCCCATCGCTTGCCCATCACCATCCTTCCAGCTTTTGAGTCATTATCTCAATGAACTCATTCTTCAGTGCCCCCCTCAAATATCATTTCTTCTGATAATCTTTCTGAATCATCCCCATAATATTTTTTATTAAAACAGCACATCGTGATTTATAATTATATATTATTTACGAGAATATTTGTTATTTAGCTCTTATCCATTAGACTGTAAACTCTAAGAAAACAAGCAACTCCGTCCATTGTGTCCATCAATACCTAGAACAAATAGGCCCTCTCTATAATTTGTTAAATTCATTGAATGAATGAAAGTAAGACTAAATGAATGAATTCAAGAAATATTTACTAGTATCTCAATACACTGCTACCAATAAACAGAAAAATTGACCCTTTCTCCCTCTTCTCCATCAAGAGACCCAACAAACAAGCTGAACTAAATATCCTTTGATGCAATATGGATATGGGCTTCAGGGTGCGCACCCCTCAGTTGAGTGTCATTCATAAATATGTGAATGACATAAGTACAAGAAACTTCAGTCTGCTTACCCTTGAGGGGCTGCTACCGTATATCCCAGGTCTCAGTGCAAGTCACATGTTTGAAACAGGTTTTATTTTATTTTTTTAATATATTTTATTGATTTTTTACAGAGAGGAAGGGAGAGAGATAGAGTGTTAGAAACATCGATGAGAGAGAAACATCGATCAGCTGCCTCCTGCACATCTCCTACTGGGATGTGCCCGCAACCCAGGTACATGCCCTTGACCGGAATCGAACCTGGGACCTTTCAGTCCTCAGGCCGATGCTCTATCCACTGAGCCAAACCGGTTTCGGCGAAACAGGTTTTAAAGAGCACTGATTTTCTGTTTTTCTAGAAAATATTTGTGATATCTGTCGTCCTTGGACAAGTAGTTCAAATGCGGATCTATATAATCATCTTAGGTAAAACCTTTAAAACTAAACTATTATGACCAAAATTAGGCAGAAATATGTGCTAAATACAGCTTAAAAGTAAATACAGATAATGAATTTCTCTGTAACATGAAACAAAGGATGACAGAAAAAACATGATATGACTTTTTCTGAAAATTGATGTTTTAGCTCTGTAATTCTTGCATGTCTTTTCTGTATTTAATAAATCACATATATCACAAGATTCATTCCAAATGTATTTTTTCTTCTACTGAAGAAAAACCAACAGAGACAGCACTGTTTGAAAAACACAGTTGCCTGTTGAGATCCATGATAACTGCGTTTTCAATCTGCCACCTTGAAATTTCTAGGAAATAATATTTCTCGATACTCATAACACCTTTTCAGATTACACCTAGACAATCAATTCCTTTAATGAACTTTCAGCTCGCCATAATCTCAGAGCCTTTCTTCCGTTTAGGCTTCTAAGATATTGTCTTCAAGGTTCAGTGCTCTTTCATATAACACTGGCAGCATCTATAGTAATAGCAGTTGTACAATTTCTTTTGTTTCTTCACAATTTGTAACTACTTCAAAAAACTGATGACTTTCTTTGGAGTTGGCCTGTTTTTTGGTTGTTGTTTTGTTTTGTTGGTTTTTTAATCCTCACCCAAAGGAATTTTTCTATTATTTTTTAGAGAAAGTAGAAGAGAGAGGAAAAGACAGAGAGAAACATCAGTGTGAGAGAAACACATACATTGGTTGCCACCTGCACCAGCCCCAACAAGGACCCAGGCTGGGAGGAGCCTGCAACCGAGGTACATTCACAGGCCCATGCTCTATCCACTGAGCTGGCCTGTTTTTAATAGTCCTTCTTAATACTTACCTCTCTTTGAAAACTATTCATGTTATTGCATATTATTTTGAAAGCAGATTCTTTTAAAGAAGGTACTGATAACCAATATATGTGCCCTACCTGATTGCCTCATTTACAATAGCTTTGGAAGTTCAGACTGAAACAACATTCAAAAAACAAATATATCTCCAAAAGTACTTTTGATTCAATTATTTAATTCCTAAAGTAGATATCCTTTTCCTTTCTCTTGTTCTTTCTTATGTTCTTTCTATGGAATATCAGAATAGCCTGTTCAAACAAAACCAAAAGCTTAATACTAAGTTAATAGAACACAAAGTGCTAAACTTTGGATGTTAGCCATAAACTAAATGTTAAATAGTTGTTCAATTAAATCAAAGACAGGGTATATAGTTTGTTAATGCAAAAAAAGAGAGAGAAAATTTCTCAGATATATGTTTCTTATTTCAAAAAGTTAGCTAGAAGTTTTCCTAAATTCTTCAAATTTACTGTACCTGACTATAAATTTTGTAATAAGGGTAACTTGTGTGAAACTTACAAAAACCTAAGCCAAAACTTTTCCTATTAAAAAGTAAAAAGAATCCCCTATCTATGGAAGAGAGTCAATTTTAGAGATAAAGATTCAAAACTCTGTACACATAAACCCCACAAGTCTCTATAAATGAATTTTTACACTGCAATAGATTAGTTCTGCTTCTTGGCTATGTAGAAATTTAAGTTTTTGGTCTGCAACTGCTTGAAAGTTTTAGATCTTCAATAAAACCCGAGTGTTTATAGCTATTTGAATGTAAAAACTCTCTTGACATTGCATATGACTGTGAAATTTTATACTTCTCCTTTACATGGCTTATCTTATTTTAAATACACTTCCTAAATAGTATATAGTTTCAACAAACAGTACATTCTTTGAATTTTCCTCTCAGCTATTAAATACTAATTTCTAAGAGCAAAAATACAGAACTAAAGGTACAATTGCACCCTCTACTGTTCAAACGTTCTATTTCATACTGAACAAAGTCCTTTGTATTTATTTAACACACTGATTATAAAAATAAACAGGTAAATCATATTGGCTTCCTTTGACATTAATTAGCAGGACCTCAAAATAATACTCTAGTGATTAGTATTTCATTAGTAATACAAATGGAAACAATATTTATATAGTTATTGGGACTAAACTAAATTAGAAAAATGACTTAGCAAGGCACTTGAAACAAAGTATTCCGTAACTTACTGACAATACACGGCATTGTTGATCACCTTTTTAAGATTAGTCTTAACAAGAAAAAATATCAAGTCATTCAAGGCAACAATTAGTATACTTTTCTAATAGTATATAAAGTTAACGCATTTTTTAAGTTAAAAATTAAAATAAACATTAATGTTTCTTTCAAACTGTACTTTGAAGTTCTAAAATATTAGTTTGGAGATCCTCCTATTTCTGTTAATACTTAAAATACTACTATGTATCACAGTGCAGTGAGAAGATTCCTTTGTATTTCTCCTTAAATTTACAACTAGTCGAACAACTATAATCCAACAAAGGTTCCTCTGCTCAACACACACACACACCTGAGAGATCCATGGTAAATCTGAAGGTGGGAGCATTGGAACAAGCAAGCAAGGTGGAAGGGGGGAAACACAGGGACAGTGTCCCCAGAGGCAGCTGGGCATCCACTGCCACCCCAACTAATGCAGTAGCGATGACAGAGTCAGGCCTCAGGCCTCAAACTATGGCCTGGCCGAGGGTAAGTGGCAGAAACAGCATCTTGCTAGAGAAGCCAGCCCTTCCCCAGCATCTCTATTGCTGCTGAACCTCTAGCAATAACCTAGAACCAGTCAGACAGCACAGCAGTAACCAGCTAGTAACAAGGAGAAAGCCCTGAGGGCTTGTGAGACAAGCTTCTCCGACCTGCCACATCCCCCCACCACAGTGGTGGTCCCTGATTGAGGCGACTTGGACACACTGGGAACACCCACCACCCTGGTGGGTACTAGGCAATTTCCATGCCTGAACATCCCCACCCTCCAAACTCACCCTCACCCCCAGGCCCTCTACTGTGATTGTGGAGGCACAGGCACCACAGGTAAGAGACAACAAAAGCTTACCGTTATATCACCATCTAATGGAAAACAAAAGAGAGGCCTCTAATTACCAATCTGCTAAATTGTTAAGACTAAAACAGTATCTAAACAACAGAGATTTAATATGCGACTCACATCAAGGGGATAGATCATCCAGACAGAAAGTTGATAAGGAAATATCGGCCTTAAATGGCACATTAGATTAGATTAACTTTGAAGATATTTATAGAACCTTCCACCCGCAAATGACAACCTATACAATCTTCTCACGTGCACATGGATATTCCCAAGGACAGACTATATGTTGGGACATAAACAAGTCTCAATAAATGTAAAAAAGACTGAAATCATACCCAACATTTTCTCTGATCACAACAATATGATACTGGTAGTCAACTACAAGAAGAAAGCTGGGGGGAAAAAATCACAACTTTGTGAAGATTAAACATGCTACTAAACAACTATTGGGTCAAAGAAGAAATAAAAGAAGAAATCAAAACATACATAGAGACAAATGAAAATGAAAGAATTCACCAAAAGGAAAAAAAATTTAATGTAATGAACCACATTAAAATTAGGAAGCTTTTTTGATCAAAAGACATTATTAAGATCAGTACTTGTAATTACATTTGTCAAAACTCATAGAATGTTCAACACCAAGAGTGAACTCTAATGTAATCTTTGGACTGGGCAATAATGACGTGTCAATGAAGGCTCATCACATAACAACGTACCACTCTGGTGCAGGATTTTGAGAGCAGGGGAGGCTGTGTGTATGTTGGGTCAAGGGTTTACAGGAAGTTTCTGTATTTTCCACTTAATTTCCTGTGAACCTAAAACGTCTCAAAACATCATCTATTTTTTAAAGCATGTTATTAAAAGAGTTAAAAGGCAAACTACAAAAAAATAGGAAAAGGTATTTGTATTATATATTTAATAAGCAAAAATGTATACCCAGACTATATCTCTAATTCCTAAAATTCAGAAGTGAAGACAGATAATCCCATAGAGAAATGGATAAAGTAATTGAAAACTTGAAGTATTTTGACAAAAGAGCATATCCAAATAGTCAACAAACATATGAGAAATTGAATAGAAAAATGTAAATTGAACACAATGAGATACCACTAGCCACCTACCGAAATGGCTAAAATTTTTTTTTAAATCACAACAACGAATGTCAGGGAGCTTATAAAACAATGTAACATTTGGTGCACCGGGAGTATAAATTGTTATAGCCACTTGATAAAACTACTGCAATTTCTACCTAAACTGAACATATGGATACCCTATTATCTAGAAACTACAATCTTAGGGATCTATCCAAGAGAAATACATACATATTATCACTAAATGATGTGTGCAAGAATATCTGTAGAAACATCACTTATAATATACCAAAACTGGCAACAACACAAATGTCTATCTACATTAGAATAGACAGATTCTGCATTCAGACAATAGAATACAGAAGACAATAAAAATAAGTAAACACTGCTACAAGGAATAACCGTGATAAAGCTCATGAACAATACTCAGCAAAATAAACCAGACATAAAAAGATACATGTTGTATGGTTTCATTTTAAAAAATGACCAAAAAAACAATGGTAAATATACTCAAAGGTTACTTTGGGGGCTGAAAGCAGGGCTGGTAACTAAGAAATGACACAGAGCAGGCTTCTGAGGCTCTGGGAAAGTTCTGTTTCATGATCTGAGTAGGAGTTATACCAGTGTGTGTTCAGATAACTCACTGCACTATAAACTTATGGCTTATGCACATTTCTATATGTGTGTCATGACATCAAGAAAGCTTAAAACAAAAGCCTTATTTAGTTCATAATGATCAATAATTGGCAAAGAATTATTGAATATTATTTTAGACATCTACAATATCTTAGTTCAGTGATTTTCAATCTTTTCAATTTTATGGCACATAAACTAATTACTAATATTCTGCAGCATACCAAAAATATATATTTTGCAGATCTGTCAAAAACTAGGTATATAACTTTGATTCATTCACACTGGATAGATATTATTGTGCTGGGTGTGGTCATTTTTTTATCTGACAATCTACGGGAAAGAGGTTGGTGCCCCTAAGTAGTCAAGTATTGCATGTTTAAAAACTCCTTGCGGCCGCACACCTGTTGAAAATCGCTATCTTTGATGATCAAAGGCTTCAAATACATCCCACCATCAAACTTTATATTTTAAAATTAATTGTTAGATTTAGGACAAAAAATAGATTGGATATACATTGTACCCTGAAAATGACAGATATAGCATTATGTAGATACGCTGGCATCAAACCATGATATTTCACTATGTATATAAACATATATATGTGTGAACACACATATTCATACCATATACATAAACATATAATGTATACATTTCAGATTACAAAAAAATCTTGATTTAATATAAAGTTTCAATAAAATAATTTATTTAATGAGTATAACTTAGGTGTAATTTTCATATATATATTTTTTTCAACAAATCAGGAAAAAACCTTTGGCAGAAACGTGCCTTAAGAACCGAAGTAAAACAAGAAAAGGCTCTATTTAACCTCAACTCGGAAGGATAAAGTAAAACCTGAATAAGTGGAGGAAGAAAAGGAAGATGTTTTGAGGGGTGGGTAGGAAGAGCATAATCAAAGGAACAGAGTGGAGAAACCAGGCCTGGGGTCAGGGGCTCATTGTGGACGGATTAGAAAGCTCTAGAGAGCAGAGAGTGAGTGGATAAAGAAGCTGGGAGAGTGGATGAGGACCAGACTAAAGCAAGTCTTACAACACCAAACTGACTAATGTGGACTATGTTCTCTCAGAAATGGAAGGCAGCTACAGTTCTGAGCAGAGAAGTGACATGATCAGAGCTGTGATTTAGGAAAATCAATCCAAGAGCATCATGCTAAATAAATGGGAGATTGAAATGGACACTAGTTAGCTAGCTGCTGCAATAGTATAAGTCTAATCAAGATAATAGGATAGAGTTTGGAGAAGACAAGATACAGTCCATGTGAACTGTTGAAAACATCATTCATTCCTCAATATCAGCACTAATTGCTCCTACAATCCACAAGTATTCCCTAGTAATTGTTTTGTAAACTTTTGTATGTGTGAACTGTAAATAGAGATCAAGCACCTGTGTAACTAGAAGCAACTTAATAAGAAAGTTCACTGTTCTTACTCAGTATCATTTATGAGCATATCCAGTCTGGAATAGGGCCCCTCCTCCAGGTGGTGCCTTTGTCACATCCCATTAAACACAAACCCCATTTCTAAGTGCTTTCCTGACTACTACTGTCCTTCATATCCACTGAGGCCAGTGACGGCGAACCTTTTGAGCTCGGCGTGTCAGCATTTGGAAAAACCTTAACTCTGGTGCCGTGTCACATATAGAGATTTTTTTTATATTTGCAACCATAGCAAAACAAAGACTTATATTTTTGATATTTATTTTATATATTTAAATGCCATTTAACAAAGAAAAATCAACCAAAAAAATGAATTCGCGTGTCACCTCTGACACACGTGTCATAGGTTCGCCATCACTGACTTAGGCTATCTCAATGTCCAAGGCTCTAAGCATTTCCTTAGATTCCCCAATAAACTATTCTAAATTAGTGAATTTATCATTGCTAGTTATTCATGACTTCGTTGGCTCGGTCTTCCCATCCTTTTTTTTTTTTTTTTGAGGAGAGGACTTTTACTTGACCAAGAGTTGACTCTCATGTGACACAAAATCAAGAGGAAAGGAACAAGAGACATAGGGGCTTGGGATAATGAAGGAATTTTCTCTAAGATACAGTGTGCAGAGAGGAGTAGCAGTTGTGGGTAAACTAAGAGATTAGAAGAAGAAAATGGGATTTATAAGTATTCCCCTCGGGGAATGTTTTTAAACAAAGTTCTTTTAACTAACTGTTTATGGTTGACCTGCTCATTTGGCCCTGCACTAAAACTGGACCAGGTGGATTCTGGTCTTATAAGATTAAAATGAATACAATAAACTAAAGGAATGATAATGGTGCATGAAAGCACTTTAGATATATATTTTAATAGAGAAAGAGGAAAACCTTCGTTGCTTTTTAAAGTCAACCCAGAAAATGAGTTGGCCACACTGACTTCTCCAGCCCTGATTTTGTGTGGCAATTTAGGCAGGCACTAAAAAAATGAATAATTCTAGGAGAAGCAAACCAAATCATCACTCTGAGCACTGATGAGGCTTCACATGGCCGCATCGAACGCCACTGCTGAGATACTTAAAATTTTATTAGAAGAGGAAACCAACAAAGTATTCCATTCATGAAGCTCTTGCAGGTATGTATGCTAGATTCTCAAAACCAGGTTATGGTCCAGAATACAAGGAAAAATTGAGGGAAGGAGATCATAATAATAATTACTGTAAATAATCATTCAGATTATTATTATAGTATCTGACATTTATTGAGTCCCTCTTGCAGTATCTTATGAGTGTGAAGTACTATGCTGAATGCTTTCCAGAGGTGATCACAAACCTCACAAATTGATGACGTAGGTCTTTTCATTATTACCCCCATTTTAAAGGTGAGAATGATTAATATTTAAGTGACTTGTCAAAGGCCAGTTAGTGAGTACGAAAACTGGACTTCAAACTCAGGAAGTCTTAACTCCAGAGTCACAGTGTTTATAACTACGCTCCAACAATTGTAATGATAATGATGATGATAAAATTTGTATTAGTATCTACCCTATGCCAACACCAAAGTCCATGCTTTGGCAATATACTACACTATTGTTTTTCCCTCAGGATTTGGGCCTCACATAAAGTTATAATAATAATGTCTAAGTAACAGACTGAGTTTTATTCTTAAGGGCAGTCTTCCCCTAGAGTTCTGGAGCCAACTTCTTAGAGTGGGGCACCTACTTACTGACCTGCATCAACTACTCAAGCTAATTATATAACAATACAGCATCCACCTGTCTACCGGCATTTAATTTTTAGTCTAAATAAGTGCAGAACTTAAAACATTTTTAGAAGAATAAATCACTTTAAAGAAATTATTTTATACTTTATTCAAAATTAGTTTTGCTACTTTTATACTATTTTGATGCCCTCTATGTAAATCACTTATTTTTTTAATCCTCGCCCAGGGATATATGTATTGGTTTTAGAGAGTGAGAGAGAGATAATTGATAAGTTGCCTCTTGTATGTGCCCTGACCAGGGATCAGACCTGCAACCTAGATATGTACCTTAACTGGGAATCAAACCCACAGCCTTTTGGTGTATGGAACGACACTCTAACCAACTGAGCTGTCTTGTTGGAGCTGTAATCATATATTACAAACAGAATAGGAACATATTCCTCAAAGCTAGAATTATCCATGGGCTGCTTTTATTTTTCCTATGAAAATGTAGTAGAGAATTAAAGTATGTGTATGTATGGTTTAGTTCGAGCTGAGGCTTAGTTCAAGAGGAGAAAATTTCTCAGGACTAGGACTTATCATCAAAAGTTAAAGCTCAAAAGGGCAAAATAAGGTATTTCCAATTAGAAAAAAAAAAACTTTAAAAAAATGCTCATTTCATGAATAATCTTCTTCTAAAAAGAAGAAGAACGTAGTTACATCATTTTTACTGTACTTAGCTTTGGAAACTGTAAGTTGGACACAACATAAAACAGAGTACTCTAAAGAAGTAGTTACAAATAACTTCATTTCACCAAGAGGTTGAGAAGAGCCAGCTGCCAATACACAAACCCACAAACCACCAACTTTTCCAAACTCAGTTCCACAATGTCTCAATATATTCAAAAGCAAAAAAATTGAAATGAACTACTAAACACCACCAGGCTGTGTGGCCCTCCAGTTAAAAAAATTAGACTATGATCTTATCTTTTCTATACATTACTCACATTTTAAGCCAAAAACGTTAACTTTTTCCTTTTTAAAGAGAAAGATTTTTTTTTTTGGTTAAATTGCAGTTAACTTTTTAAAAAAGATTTTTTAATTGATTTTTAAAAAGAGGGAAAGGGAGAAGAGAGGGAGAAACATCAGCTAGCTGTCTCCTGTACACCCCCTACATGACATAATAATTACTGCTTAGAATTAAGAGATGGAGGTGGGGTAGAGAATTGAGATAAAAATAAATACACTTTAATAATTTTAAATATCACCTACTAGTTATTTTTTTTAAAAAAAAGTCACTAAAAGCCTTTCAATTTAATGGCCCAAACCTTTTATCTCCCCAATGTCAGACAAAACTGTAAAAACTCTATAGAAAATTAACTGGTTTGGTTAATAAATCTCTTCTCACAGGGCAAAACTTCATTTGCAAATAGAAATATTATTGACTAGGTATTCAATGGTAGAGCTGATTTCATGTTAGGAAATAATCTCTAGTAGCTATTTATTCTCTACCATTTTGAATTGCTACTGATTCTTTCCACTTAAACACAGTTGTAAGTTTACTAAATCAAAAGCAATGTTATAGGTTAAGGTTAGGTGAAAATAAGACAAATGTGCATATTTTGTATCCTAAATCATTTTGTAATGTGGTAATGTAGTCTCTCTGTTCATCAACCTCAGTTCTTGAGTTTGGCAAAGAAATATCTCTGAGCCGAAACCGGTTTGGCTCAGTGGATAGAGCGTCGGCCTGTGGACTGAAAGGTCCCAGGTTCGATTCCGGTCAGGGGCATGTACCTGGGTTGCGGGCATATCCCCAGTAGGAGATGTGCAGGAGGCAGCTGATTGATGTTTCTCTCTCATCGATGTTTCTAACTCTCTATCTCTCTCCCTTCCTCTCTGTAAAAAATCAATAAAATATATTAAAAAAAAAAGAAAAAAAAAAGAAATATCTCTGAGCCAAGAACTCTAGTGCAAGTGGCAGTTGATTTAGAACAGAGGCAGAAAAAATGAGCCAGCAAAGCTGCATGGACTCAGAAAACAAGTTACTGAGGCAGAATAAGGGCCCTTGAAGAAAAAAAAGCAAAAATATTAGTACATACCTTAGGAAAGAAGGGGAGTAAAGGCATGGGTATGCTGGGGGGGGGGGGGGGATGTGAGTGCACTGGGTCCTTTGCCTTAAGGGATTTTATCTGTTTTCTAAAGGCAGGAACTTTAGGGGATATTTAAGGGAAGGATCTTAAAAGAATATTCATGGCTTTCCAGGTGTGTCCTTTCAGGGTGTGGTCTCTGCTAAGTGGTTAATCCCAGGGTAAGGGGTCATTAGTCATTGCATCTGGTCCCGATGACAGCCATAGCAATGCTTCATTTGGTTTTGCTGCTTTTCTGGGCCTGAACCTGAAACACAACTGCGACATAGATGTTATCTCTAGTTTGACCAAAACTTTGTCTCTGTGGTCAACAGACTCAAGACTTTGTTCCTAAGATTATTTGATGTTGATCAGAACCTAATTGTCCTAATGCTTAAGGGAGTGGCCATGCAAGGGAAAAGGAGGCAGGTGAGTCAAGGAGTGGGAAAAGGCCAGTTTTAGTCAGCTGTCTGTCTCAGTTTCCCTATTCCACTCCCCAAGGAATTTTCCCAAGCTTTCTTACTCTCCTGCCTCAATTAATCTACATTCAATATTTTATTTTGGGAACTTTTTTCTGAAAGCTTCTGAGTAAAAAAAAAAAAAAGGTAAAAAAGAATGTGTGCACATCTGTTTATGTATTCAGGAAAAGAATATTCAAACTGGGCATTAGTCCATGGGAAAGCCTGTGCAACATAATCCAGTGCACTAAACACCCTGCTCGTTTATTAATAAGAAAATTCCAGGTTACTTTTTTGCCAAGAGATGTCTTTCTTTTTCCAAAAATTATCTTTGGCTATATTTTACATTTGATTTACTCCCCTTGGTGCAGAAAGAAATAAAAGAACTATTGTCCAATGCTAGAGGTTGGAATTTGTCTGAACTCTGGTGAAAGACATATAAATCTATTCACTGAAATTGTTTTTGAAAAATGATATAATTTATAAAATGTACTGACTGCCTTTTATTTTTATTGTGCCATAAAATCCACATTGATTTTGGTATAAACAACTTTCAAAATATTCTTCAAATAAATATCATCCAATAAATCCTGTATCTTTTATTTTTATTACCAATAGCAGTAACTTGCATTTTAGGTATTGATTTTTATTTATCAACATTTTCTTATCAATTAAATTACTCACATGGGATAATTATTTTTAGTGTTATCATCCTGCATGGATTTTTTTTTTTTAGGGCTTGGGAATGTACTAATCTGTGACTTACATGCAAAAGCCTTAAAAAGTGCAATTTCGTAATGTGAGTTAAAAGATATTTACTTTTCATGTAATAGGTCAAGGAGAGATAACAGGTTGATGTGTTCTGGGGAATTATAAAAAAAAAAGTAGATTCTTAGTTTATTTAGAAGAGAGGGTTTAGGATAATGAACCTAAAACCCCTCGAAAACCTATGAACAGTATTTTTTAAAGGCCAGGTACAGCTAAACAGGATTATACATGTGTTAACAGATCTATTGCATTCATAGGATCAAGTAGGACTTATTTGGAGATGGTAGAAGGAAAAATATCTTTGAATGATTAAAACAAATGTGATTGGCAAATAGGAAAGTGAGCAATACATGTAATATGAAGTCATGAAATGTGTTACTGTTCCCAGGGAGAATGTGAGGAAGATTATAAACATTTCACCCTGTTAAGATGAAGAGAAAATATGTAGAAAAATTGAGAGCATTTGAGTTGGGGAAAGAAGTTGGCAAAGGACCTCCCATGACCTGAATTTAATGACAGGTAAGGAAACTGGAATTCCCCATATGTTTCTGTAAATAGAAACGATATGCTTAACTAAGCCCTAATTTTAGAAACCCTATAATATATTACCATGTGTTCAGTCTAGAATACCCATCCCATATATATGGCTACTTTTAAATTTTATCTTAATGTCCATAAAGCAAGAATTATAATATTACAAAAATAAAATGTTAAATATATTGAAATGGACAACATACAAAAAAAAAAACATGCCCTTTTTGATCAGTAATGATATTTTAATGGGGAACAAAACACTGTGAAAGGTGGCAAAATGCAAATCAGAGAAGACAGATGTTTTTTATTATCATCAGCAGTAGCAGCAGCAAAAACAGACATTCAAATACCTTTCACATAGTGGCTTAGAGTTTGATGTTTAAAGCAAACTAGTAAACATTCTAATCATCTGGAAACTTAGTATTTACATTAGAAATGATATTCAGGAGCCAAATCTCACTAAATGAGGATCAACCTGTCAGAGAAGCAGAGGAATGAGAAAGATTGACAGAGATGGAGGGGGTGATTCCCCAAAATCTACTGATTTTGCTCTGACTTACTCTTATGCTCTGCATGTAAGATTACGGCTCTCCATCCACCTCAACATGAATTATGACACCACACGATGTTCCTCATACTCCAGTGACAGTCAGGAGGATTAATTTGGCATGTTCCTAGGTGTGGTTGAGGACGCAGTAGTTATTAAGGATATACACCAATACACCCAAGCTCTCCTTTTCCAGGCATGTGGTAAAGTGACATTTCCCTACCTCTTAGAACTCAGACATACCCAGGTCACTCTATTCCACTGATATAAGTGAGTAGACGTGTGATGCTCTGGGCAGAGGCATTACATGGCCAGTGTGGGACAGTGTGGCTCTCTCCTCGCCTGCAGCGGTAGCCATGAGTGTCATCTAGACAGAGCATCTGTCAGCTCAAGTTCACGAGACCAGCAAACCCCACAAAGGGCAAGTATGAAAAATGAAATCTTGAGCATTCTAAGTGACGGAGAAATTGGGACTGTCTGTTCCCACCCCCTAAGCCTTACTGACAGGCATGGTAATGGCATTGCAAAATGCTGGGGGTGGAAAAGACACTATCTCCTCTTAAGTTTTGACTTTATGTTCTCAGTTCTGTCACCTCCTGGAAAGTGCACACATACTACTGAAGTAAATTAATTATTGCTGCTGGCCAGTTGTGGAAATTATTACTGTCCTTTGGCAAGTAGTGATTTATAAGGATGACATGTCTAATTAAGTACTCATGCTTTTAGCACTATGAACAAAAGACTAAATAGTAGAGCCCTGCTAAATTAAAGAAAGCGACCTTTTCCACAGAAAATCCACATGAAGTTCAATACCCTTTGGGGCAGTGGGTGTTGTTGCACCATTGATTGGAAGCTCGAATCATATGAACCCACATTTATTTAAGACACGGAGACAGTGATAAAGAATTAATCAGGGAATTAATGACAGGTAATTCCCATGCCTACGACATGGAAAACAGTACGATGGAGGCAGGATTTGGAGTACTTCTTTATGATTATATTTTTTGTATAATAGGAATTTAGAAGAAAGATATAACTGAACTACAGGTACTAAAATACATACACATGTACAAGGAAGGAAGGGAAGGAAAGAAAGGGGGGTGAAAGGAGAGATGAAAGAAAAGAGGCAGAGGGGAGGGAGGAAGGGAGGAAAGGAGGGAGAGAGAATGACTTATTAGACTTCTAGCCCAACCCATGGAAACGATGGTTAAGAATGAGGCCTGAGGTTTTAAAGTTATTTACAGGAATCACTAAGGTTTTTTTTTCTGAATAACAGGGCTACGTGGAGTCAGTGAAGTGCAGCATATGGCTTTAGGTGCTTCTGTGAGAATTAAGTATCATAGGCCACTTCCGGTGTTCCAGGCTCCAGGGAACTCCCCATCCTTCCTTCTGCCCTGCAATTATGAGTCACAAAGTAATATGACTGTAGGGACCACAGAGATACCATCAATGAATAAAGTAGGCCAAGCACATCATTTTAGACTGCCTTTGCATTTGAAATACGAAGTAATTCCCTACTTCCACAAAAGAATGTGCTCTCACCTAATTTTCTAGTAAACTCTGCCCTCACTGTTGATAGGAAATGTTTTCTCTGCTATAAAAAGTGTGGCCAGCGCCATGATGAATGCCAACTGGCATCCGACTCCAGAGCAATAGAGAGTGGTGGGGACTGTGGTCCATTGAAAAGTATAGGCCCCTGTCTAAAGGAGCCAGCAAATACTCAGCTCCTGCAGAGGGCTCTCTGGGAGGACTAACGTCTGGTGGTGCAACATCTTCGATGTTTTGGGGGAAAGAGAATGGATAAGGTTCTATGTGAAACCTGTCCACTTCAAAACGTTACTCTTTCTTTTTAAGTCAGGAGCAAAGATAAATCTGCAAACTCAATTAGGCTCACGAGCCAGACACCCCTCTTAGCCACCTTTCGAGAAAACTGACAAAGGCTACCCATCCACAAATCAAGTCCAATCAACTAGCATCATGGATTTTACATGATGTGCCCGGCAGTGGGCCAAGTGCTTTGCATAAAGCAACTCATTTGCAATTCATAAACACCCCAGGCGTACACACAAGGAAGCTGAGGTTTGCAGAGTTTAAGGAACTTGCTTGAAGGTCAAGGTAAGCGGCCAGAGTTGGGATTCAATGCCAAATGTACCCCAGCCCTTTAAGCGCATAATCCAGACCCGGACCTCAGGGCTTTCACCTACAGACAGTATCTGCTTAAAGCCTGAGAATTAACAAGGAAGAAGGAAACACCCTCCATCTGATGTGGGGGGAAAAAACCAAAACATTTCTTTCCCTTTCACTGTTTCCTTCACTGAAATATTGCGGCCTGGTTTTCCAGAAAGAGTATCACTTTGTTATCCTGCTTTATCAAAAATGTCAGAAAAAGAACATGGGTATTTCTGGTTGAGTTCTGAGCACCGACACATCCCATGAGCATCTGCTCCCTCCAAGCAGCCTGACATTTCCAATGAAAGCACATTCCGAGCGTGCTCCACAATGAGCACTGCCAACTAGAGGCATGAGGCATCTGACAGTAATAAGAGCATTTACTATTCCCCAAATCTTCCTCCTCGCATGCTACGGAGACCCTGATCAGTTCGTGCTGTCTGGCAGGGTTGACACAGGCTTTCCACCCAGGGGTTTTGTCTGGCCCAAATGCCACAGGTTGAATATTGAAACCTTTTCCATTTCCGCTGGCCTGACAGCCCCGCGGTGTGTAGTGAACCTTGCAGCAGCATCTGTTTCAGACCTGTGGTCTTTCTGCAAACGTGACAGCCCAAGCCTGTGCAAACTGAAGATTCCGCTGCCAAAGTCAAGATCATTTTTTCTTTCCCGGGAAAGATTTAGCCCAAATTCTTGGACGCTAACCTGCCTTTCATTCTGATACTACCCTGGGATTTCTTCAAAGTCAAATAAAGATTTTTGTTTCACATCGTTCATCAACAAAATGCCCTAGCAGTGGCCCAACACTGCCTTTCTTCTTAGATTCTCCTCCAAATTTCTCTCTAATGCCAAAGGAGGCACTGCAGGACGATCTGATATTTCAGATTCAAAACTTGCACTATCAGAGTCCACATTTTTAAAAATCTTTATTAAGATGTGTGTGTGTGAGAGAGAGATAACACCCTTTCTTCCCTCATTACTCCACTTCATCCCATTCCCGCTCCACCTCAAGCTTTTGCCATCCTATTGCCTGTGTCCATAGATAATGCATATATGCATATAAGTTCTTTGGTGAATTTCTTCCCACCCCCACCCCCCTTCCCTCTGAGTTCACTAGTCTGTTCCATGTTTCCATGCTTCTGGTTCTATTTTATTTATCAGTTAATTTTGTTCATTAGATTCCTTGCTAGTTTATTTTTTCAGAGTCCACATTTTTAATAAGCAGTCCCTGCCTTTGGGGCTATGTACAGAAGATACCCACCGGAAAAAAAAAAAAAAACCAAAAAAAAAAACAAAAAAAAACACAACAAATCAGTAAAATATCTAGAAGGTGCTTATTTGGTTTGTTAAATTATTAAACCCACTGTTGGTGAAGATGAGCACAGTATAATGAGAGCTTAACTCAACCAAAGCTCCCTTGTACACAATTGCTAAATGCAGGGAAGTGTTTTCACCTGCCCTTTGATTCTGCAAACTTGCTGGCTTCAGTATGTCCGTGTCTGACGCCAGGTCTATATCCTGGCACTACCACCCTCAGGAAAGCTTAGCATCTGCCTCTACATACACTGCTCACTAAAGGAGTACTCTTATTTCTTAGGTGGCCTTATGGTGTCTTACAACTATTCAACATTAGGACTATTCTTTCAAGTCTTAAAGGGGGCGGGGGGGGGGTTAAAACTATAAATTTGTTGATTTTATATTATACATTTAAGTTATAAATGGATTAGTCCACAAGGGAATGATCAATCACTTCCAGAAAATAGATTTCATGGAAATATTAAATCCCTTAAAAGTATAAAGACTGCCATAGTATAGGAAAGATTTTATGACATGATGTTCGGTTGAAAACAGATAGTAACAGAGTTTTATGGAGCACAGCGGTAGAAGTGGAGGGCGGTATGCATATGAATAGGGAGAGGAAAAACCATGAGAAATAGAAACAGCTCCTTCACAATGGTTGGACTTCTGACCTTAAAATAGTGTTTTTACAGTGGTTCTAAAATAAGAATCTTTTGGAGCATGTGTACATAATTTAAATAAAAGATCGCCTACTAATATTTGATTTAAATGTTCAGAACCCATTTCTAGCAGTTTCCAAGCATGACCCAGAAGGATATTTTTATCACCACTGTGAATTTTACCAAGCAATAAAAATAAGTAAAAGTAAACATATTAAAAGTGTTTTAAGAGACAATTTTCTTCCAAGAATAAAAATGTCTACTTTTAAAAACAACATGCATTCCTTTCCACAGGAAGCGCTACCAAATAAATGTACTAAAATATCAGAGCTCAGCCTAATAATTTCCTCAAATGTTTTTTTGGAACAAGTCAGCTAAATCCATCCTTAGACATTTGGCTTTCAGGAGTCCTTTAAAAGCATGGCATAATCACCAGGTACTCACACTCAATCCAGTACTCCAAATCTTTCCTTGAAATAAAATAATTTATTACTTTCTTAAGGGCATGGCTTTGGAGGAGAGTGGGGTGCTTAGAAATAGCCATAGAAGAGCACTCCCTACAATCCCTACCCAGCCCATCACTTCTTAGGGTGCTGTGGCAGATTGATATCTGTCAGTGACTGATCCAAGACACCACAGCCTGCTTTACCTAAAAAAGAGTCTGTAAACTACCGGTTGTGGAAAATAAAGCTCTCCTGCTCTGCCTCCTGCATTAAAAGTTTTTTCTTTGAGCTCTGATTGATAAAGCTTACGGTTATATTTTCACGGTAAACAATGCTGCCAGAAGACAGAAGGAAGAGCCTCTGAGTGCACAGGGTGCTCCAGTGCATATTCTTACTGCCCTCCAACCACGCACCAGGACTCCTTCAATGCTTAGTCAGAGGAATTATTCTATTTGGGGCAACTCTGACATCCACAGCATATATCCACCATAACTCTTCTGCTAACTCATTCACATGGCTGTCTCACAACCCAGTTTAGGCACATTTACCCACACAGAGTCTAGCTAGTATTACTCTGTGCTGCATATAAGCTACTGGTCCTACTTCAGGAGCTCTGATCACTGGGAGTGAATGCCACCAGGAACGTGGGGCTCTCTGGATATGCTCCCGATTCCATGTCATTGTCTCTTCCCCAGGGAAATTTCAATAGTCTTTCATTCATTCATTCATTCATTCACTCATCCAGCAAAATGTTTATCAGTCTCAAGATGCATTACTGGTATTGTCCTATGGGATAACATAATAAACAAAACAGGTGTTGACTTTATTCTTGAGGAAGTTGTGGTTAATGGTCAGATAGGTGGTTTAGCAGCCAATCACAATATAGTGGGAGAAGTGTTGATAGTAAGAAAAGGACAAAGACCTGTGGTGCCTGCCTTCTGTGGTCCAATGGACAAAACTAGAAACTGCCATGTTGGAAAACGGCTACAGTGGGATTAAGTAAATAGCACCATGGAAGCAAAAGGGGTGACCCCTAGCCTGCTTAGGATGGGAGGGGCATAGTCAGAGAAAGTTTTCCACAGGAAGTAATAGACAAGCTGAGACATGAAAGATGAGCGTGTGTGTGTGTGTGTGTGTGTGTGTGTGTGTGTGTGTACGCGCAGAAATAATTAAATTTATCACAATTACCCTATGAGATAGTTATTTATATTTGTTCTGGTAACACCTTTAGACACCCCACTCCAGAACATAGGTATTACCCCCCAGCTGTTGGGGCTGTGGGTGCAGACAGATCTCACTGAGTCCCTCTTCAGGACTTGCCTTCTGCTGAAGAGAGAGCCTTCACCCAAAGTCACCCTCACTCCCACACTCAATGATTGGGCGTGGTCCCCCTGCCCCTATTCCAGCACTCAGTCTGGTGGCTCCTACAGGGCTGGCTGTGGCTTTTATTGTGACTGCAAGGCAGGTGACATCTTGCTCTATTAAACCCTATTTTCTTCTTTCCCCTACAGATGTTAATTCCAAGAGCACTACCCATATGCAAATCTGACACAACATTCCCTTTTTACAGATAAGGAAACCAAACTTTGAAAGGTTAAGTAACTTAATGAGGATGAGACAGCATGGCTCACTCAGGAAACATACCTCAGTTTGAAGGTAGAGGAGGCTAAAAATAAACCATGTCTTGAAAGATATAATAAGTCATAATAAACAAATGAGGGCTTTATCTTGGGACGGTGGGAAGTATAAGAGGTGTTCAGAGTGAGATGATCAGCTAAGGGTGCTAGCATGGCAAAGCAGGTATTGTAAACTTATTTTTAATGGTGAACACATTTTATTACCAGGGAAGGGTTGCCAGGATTACTTCTTGTACTCATTACTACTTAATGTTTTTCTATGGGTCAGACTCTTAGGAGGGATTATGAGGATTGTGAGGAAGAGAAAAACACTTCAGGGATAGAGAGCACCCATGTGCAGAGCTCCTGACAAAGTGAGCTGAGCTGATTGGTGTGTGTGTGTGTGAAAAGGGGACAACCTCCTCCAATCCACTGGCTCCAGGGATGGGGCAGGGGGGGGGCGGGGGGGGGGGAGGGCTCTAATGCTGATGAAGGGTTTCCTCTGTTCTTCTCTTGTGGCCCCACTCAAAAACAGAGGTACTTTGATTAAAACAGAGCTGAAGGGATTGACAATCATTAGACTTGAAGAGTTCACTTCCTGTCTCCACTTGAGATTGTAAATGCTCAAGGTATTGTGATTACAGGGGCAGAAAGATATAGGGGGATAAATGGCGATGGAAGTAAAGTAAAGAGAAAAAAGATTAACTTGTTCAAAGCAAATCCGGAAAGAGAGCACCCCTCCTGTATCTGAGTCCTTTCCCATGTGACCTTGCAGTTCCTCCCATCAAAGGGCAGCATGTACTTTTTTAACCCCCGGTTTTGGTTGGTTACAGCCATTTGACTTGATTTGGCCAATGGAATGTTAGTAGATACAATGCAATACCCTTAGCAGCCAGAAATGTTAAAGTAAACTATTTAAGCTCATAAATCAGAAAAACCCTAAGACAGCAGCTTTTTGCCTTTGAGAACTCCTACTCATCTTTGAGAATATGATTAAAGTTAACTGTACTCTTCCCTGAAAAAAAATATTTGTACACACAAAACTTTGCATCTCTAGGAGAAAAAAATTTTTTTAACTGGAGACAGAATTCCTCTCAGGGGGAATCAAGATTATTTGCTTAGCAAAAGCATGAATGTAAAAATGATAGAACTCAGGGTGTAGATTAAAAGAAAAGCATGAAGGAATAAAATTTCTGAGTAATAAAAAGAAGCTTACTTACTCTTGTATTTGAGAAAGGAGGGAGAAGTGAGTGCATGCAGTAAATTTCAGGTGGCAAGGACTTCAAGAAAAAGGATAGCCAGTAAGAAATATCCAATGATTTGAATAACAAGAGTTTAAAAAAAACAACAACTAGAAATGTAGAGTATAGAGTTAAAAACAACAACAGAGAAATATAGAAAATCAGGTTTTAAATTACCCAAATCTTAATAAAAGTATGCTACTTACACCATTTTGTGTTCATGGTACATTTTTAAAAAGCTGAATAAAGGAAAACTTAATAATCATAATAGTATCCATTATGACCTGATGTATTGTGGAAATGGAAGGACAGGTGAAGAAGTAGGGCTGTAGAGGACTCCCAGCCAGAGTGATGGAGGGAATAAGAAGTTTCCAAGGAATCTCCTGCAATTGAGAGAGTGCTAGGTTTGGGGGCTCCAGCCAAGCTTACTGAAACATTAAAGGACAAGATAGCCTCAACAGATTAGATTTGGAGGCACACAGAACATTAACAATTACACATAAATTTCATTTATTTCAAGGACCGCCATGTAACTGAGCCAAGAGTCCCATGGGAAACTCCACCATCCTAATGTAAATAATTTACTGTTTACCCAGATTATAGTTATTGGTCTCCTACTGCATGCTCTGCCAAACCCAACACAAAAGACCAGTTCTTCAACAAGCCTCAGAAAGCAAACTCATTATTTTTGTCTGACAATAAAAGAAACAATAAACTCAAAAGGCAAGAAAACATAATATGATGCCAAGGTACTAAATATAAAATCCAGTGTGAGTACATGTTTTATGTGTTCCCTGTAAATTTTCCAAGTGCCTAGGGTGCCAGGATAATGTTTTAAATGATTACACAAATTAGGTCAGTGCTTCAGACTATTTTTAGACTAAGTACAAGGTTAAAAGTGATTTTTAAAAATTGTAGAATGCACCCAAAAGGGTCTCTTAAAATACAAATAAAGTCTGAGACTAAAATGAATGAAAAACATTGGGATCATTTTCAAAACACGCACAACTAATTAAATTTTACATGATTGTTATAAGCCCTTCTGTTGAAATCCTTGAAGTCTCCTGGCTAAAAACAAACTCTACTGACACTACGAATGATTTTCATCCCTAGTTGCCAAAGAGGATGCCATAAATATGTGCAGGTGGAAAATAAAAGCTGGTGAGATTTATGCAACACACCTGCATACTCTTCCATACTAGTCCCTGTACATGAACTTGTGATTTGAGAATTGAGAGTGTCTCATTGTTATCTGCAACTGTCTCGCTAAACTGAGCACCCTACATAGAGTAAGAATCTCAACAAATGTTTGTTTTTATTAAGCCTATGAGCAGAAAGAGGCCTGAACATCTCCAGTTGTCAGCTGGCAACTTCCTGACAAACAGATGAAAAGAACCTTGGGTCTGGCATGAAATGTAGAAACTAAGAAATGAAATCACTTATGGAATTTAAAAACAATAAAATCAAATATTTATCACTCCTGCTAGATTCATAAACATCTGGTTAAAAAATAAGTATTTAAAAGGCACTCTTGCCCTGGCCAGTGGTCTCAGTGGTGAGAGCATTACCCCATTGCACCGAGGGGTTTCCGGTTCGATTCCTGGTCAAGGGCACACACTTGTGTTGCAGGTTCTGTCCTAGCCCTGTTCCAGGTATGTGTGAGAGACAACCAATGGATGTGTCTCTCTCACATCAATATTTCTCTCTATCTATCTATCTACCTATCTATCTGTCTCCATCTCTATCTCCATCTTTCTCTTTCCCTCCTTTCCTGCCTCCTTCCCTACTGTGTTTTTTTTTTCTTAAAAGAAAAACTATCAGTGAAGAAAATATCCTCAGGTGAGGAATAACAAAATAAAATAAAAAGACACTCTTACTACATTTTTAAAGTGTGGGGCCATTAAGTAATTGCCTTTGAGTGAACACTTTTATAAATAGAATAAAATATTTTTGGTCTAATAATCTTTTTAACTTTTTATATAGCTTCTGCTGATATTGATCAAAGGACCTGTCTTCTTAGACACGGGTTTTTAAATGGTTTTATTTCTATATATTAGTGTTTTTATTTTTCACTTACTAAGCTAATCCACAAGTCAGAATCATTCAAGACACACCTAAACAAACATAGAAATAAGCAGCTTTGTTGTTAAACAGAATTTAGATTTTGTTCACATTAGCTGTAAGGCATTTTCTTACTTAATTCAAAAATTCATTCTAATACTTTGACCTGGGAAAGGAGGTTCAGGAGTCATATAGTCCAGGTCCTGGCCTTAACAAATCCTACTTCTCGGAGCTGTTGAGTGCACTGTGTGCAATGAGGTAGGAAAGTCACTGGCATATTATAGGCACTCCATAAATAGTAGTCCCCTCCCCTTACTACCACTGTGTGCCAGACACAGGCTTAGGACTGAATTCCTTGAATATACTTCAGGCAGTCTTAGGTAGGAGTGCGCACACACGCCCCCATTAACTTAATCCCCCAATAAATTCATAAAGGTTCTGTTTTCCTTCTCTTTGCTTCCAAGCATTTTATTCTAAAGGTCAGTGGGAAGAACCGAACCTCCTGATGGAAAGCTTAAAGGGAAAAGATGAGTCAAGAGAAAAACTGTCACTCCCCTTCCCAGATTCTTTTACTTCATCCCTCAGCTTTCAGCCCCAGGCCACTCCCCAGTTTGCCCTGCCACCTCCAAGCTTCATACCTGCCCTTCCCCTAGGATCATATCCCTGATACATCCAGTTCCAAATAACAAACCTTCATAGGAACTTTCCAAATGGATCGTTTAGCATTATCAGTGAAAATTATACCTTTCATTTATGTATTCAACAAGTATACAGGGTCTGGCTGTCATGGCTCAATGGTTGAGCATGGACCCATGAACCAGAAGGTTCCGGTTCAATTCTCCATCAGGACACGTGCCCAGGTTATGAGCTCGATCCCCAGTATGGGGCATGCAGGAGGCAGCCAATCAATGATTTTCTCTCATCATTGATGTTTTTCTCTCTCTCTCTCTCTCTCCTTTCCTCTCTGAAATTAGTAAAAATATATTTTTTAAAAAATATAAAGGGTGAGGCAAATGTAGGTGTATAATTGTGAGTATGTGAAACACAGGGTTTATTCTTGTATTATTATTTATGATTGTATTATCCTATGTAATAAAAGCCTAGTATGCTAACTGTCCGGTCAACCAGTCGTCCATTCAACCAATCAAAGATTAATATGCTAATGATATGTTAAGGATGCTCAACCACTCACTATGATGAGCACTGACCACCAGGAGAAGGCGCTCCTATGGTAGGTTAGCTTGCTGCTGGGGCCCAGATGAGCAGGACTGAGCGAGAGACAGGCCAGCCATGCCCTGGAGCCCTCCCGCAGTCCCTCTGCAGCTGGCCAAACTCCCACATCCCTCCCCCGCCCTGATGGTGCACCAATGGGGTCCCTCGGCCTGGCCTGCGCCTCTCGCAATCTGGAACCCCTCGGGGGATGTCAGAGAGCTGGTTTTGATTCAATCCCACAGGCCAGGCCAGGGGACCCCACTAGTGCATGAATTTGTGCACCGGACCTCTAGTTTTCCATATAAATAACTGTAAACCTACTTTTTCCCGCACCCTGTGCATTGAGCACCCTTTATGAGCCAGCGGTATACAAGAAACAGGTTAAAACTGTGAAACTAGATAGAGCCTCTGTTCTCATGGTGGGTATAGCCTGCTGGAGAAACAAAGAGCAAAGAGATCAACAGGTAGTTATCCAAGGGGACTACTAGCATGTAGATGTAATAGGGACTATGATAAGCTAAGTACACAGTACTATGAAGGCACATTGGCAGGGATAAGGGGACAGCAAGAAACATGTCTGGCAATATGTAAATGGTGATTCTTACCTAATAATAGACAAACATGTAAAATGACCATCCCTCCACTACACTCACCAGCCAATCAGGAGAGTATGCAAATTAACCCAACAAAGATGATCCTTAATTTGCATATGTAGGCGCAAAGCGGCGGAGCAAAGACGGAAGGCTCCAGGCCAAAGTAGCGAAGATGGAAGGCTCCGGGCCAGAGCGAAGGCTTGGGTCCCGGATGCCAGAGAAAAACCAGTGCCGGCAGCCAGGGGAAGGGAAGGTCTATTGCACGAATCTCTTCGTGAAACAGGCCTCTAGTTTTAATATAAAAAAATAAAATGAAATGTAATCTAAATGTTCAAAGATAAACATTAGATAATTTGTACCACATTAATGGAAGATAATATTTCCAAAAAATATTTAATTACAGGGTATCAACTGTATATTACTTCCTGAAAAAGCAGACCACTACAAGTATTTACTCTATCATCCCATGTTTGTTCATAGCAAATATGTGTATGCAGAGAAAAATATGTAACAAAAACCAAAGATATATATATATAACAAAATATTAGTGGTTATCTCTGGGTAGCAAGATTATAAGTGATTTCACTTTTTAAAACTTGTCAATAGTTTCTAAGTGATCCACAAAGAGCACATAGTAATTTTATAATTTAGTAAAGATTTATTTTATTCAAAATATTTTAAAAGCATTTATCTGAGCAACTCACATTTAGCAAATGCCTAGTATGCATAAAGGACTGTGCTAAGTGCTACAGCCACAGAGCAAAGTACCACTCTATGCCTGTGATGTGGATGCGTAGTAAATACCCACAAGTAAGGTAACACCCAGGTGCTATATTAATAAAGCCCGATTGTTCATCCAGAAACTGAGTTTTCTCTGACCACTAACTACAACAGAGATAACAGGAAGATTTAATGTTGTCTTGTCTTTTGAGGCTCACAAATTGTAAAATGAGATGTTGAGATGACTCTTCCATCTCCTGTTCCAACAAGAGCTACAATTATCAGGAAACTGTTAATAGTCTTAAATACACTGTGATAACCAGATGTGGAAATAAAGCCCAGAGAGGTCAAGGTCAAGGGAGCACTGCTTATAAATAAGAGAACCAAGACTTGAATCCAGGCTGCCTAAGCCCAGAACCCAAGCCTCTGACCACTATGCATTGCTGTCACCCTTTTATGACCACTAGTGTCATTTCTGTCTCTGTCCTGCCACATACCTATTTTCAGAATTCCAGGTAAGAACAAACCCTCATAATAGAGTCAGTGTTAGAAAAGGTTGAAGAAAACGGCCCAAGGGCAGGGTTGGTATCATCAGTATTCAGTACAGGCTCAGGACACATGGAGGCTCACTAAGTAATTTGCTCTATTAATGATCCAGAAAGCCGGTTCATTTTTGAAGGTCCCAGGACCAATATCAGCTTATATTTTTAACATGTTCCTCTTCTACAAAACAAGTGCAGGATAGAGAGAGGTCTATTTAACTAGGGGTTTACTTGATATTTTTTCTAAATTTTATATAGCAATTTTGTAGTAATCTAAAAGTTAATATACAATATATCATATATAAGTTTGCTTATTTGACTGTTGAAAAATGAAGTATAAATTCCTCTAGCTAACATACACAGCATTTAGATTTTTTTGAGTTGGGCTAGATCTTGGAGCTTTATGACAAATCAATTTTATAAATTGTGGACAAAACTAAATTGCCATCAAATGATTATATAAATTTAGGTTTTCATAAAAATGATATGGATAATTGTATATTTCTAGAAATGGCAGAGTTGCTGACACAGACTGTGAAGTGCATAATAATATCCTGCCTGTCTCATATTTAGATTAACATGAATCCCCAACAAACTATTCCTTATTTCTTGCCAGTGGAATGAAGATTTCAAGTCACTTCCATTAGTTTCTGTCCCAATGCACTCTTCAACTTTACCACTGCTCAGAAACTGAGAGAAGAGATTGTGTTTTCAAACCCAGGTGAAAAACAAAACATTAAAGTATAAAGTATAAAGGAGTATATTATGGGTCTTAATGGCAAGGTCCATGAAGAATGCTTTCTATATAATAAAAATATTTAAAGTAAATGAACACTTTTAATTTCCAAATATGATTTTTTTTCATATTATATCCCTTAATAATTGTATTACTTTTCCTGTATTTGAATTCTAATCATAGAAGCATCTCATTGCTTCTGGTCTGAGACAATGCTGTGCTCCATAAAACACTCAAAGTGATTTAAAGAAAGAGGTTGCCTCAAGAAATTTAAATCTTAAAAGAGACATCAGGGATATTGGAAACCACAGAAATGAATAAATGAACTTGAAATAAGAGCAAACATGAAAAGGTATAGTGAGATGGAATGCTTACATACAATGAGCTGGGGGTATTTGGTTTTTTTTCCTTTCTCAACTGGATTAGCATAAGAATGGTGTTTACATCAAAAACACAGCTCTCTGTATGACAGATACCAACTGCAGCAACTTTTATTATCAATGTTTGGAAGCCATACCTGTATGTGATACGTGGTTTAAAACAATACTTCACTCTGAAATGTGTCTAGAAGACTGTGGATAAAACATCACATATTTACTATCTGCCATGTGCAAGGCAGTGTCTAAAACCGGCCAACTTCAATGTCTTGCACCCTGATATGGAAGAGGGAACTTTCTTCCTTCAATATCAATGATAAAGCAAAGCATTGTGGGTAAGGGCATGTGTTGTGTGGTCAGACTGACTTCGAATTCTGGCTCCATCACTTAGGACTCACTTGCATGTTTCCTTACAAAAAGAGGCTCAAATAATGACTGGCATGTTAGTTTTCAATAAATGTTTGTTACTATTGTTATTATTATTAATGAAGAGCACCAATATAAAAAATGGAAATGGGGTGCCACTTTTGTGAGTATTAGCTCTTTAACTTTGAGGATAAGCATCATTCAGGGAATACAGAAAGATATGGAATTTAGGGGACAGGAAGAGGAGGGAAAAAACTCAGTGATTCGGCAAGTAGTCATGAACTGTAATGACAAAAAGTCACCTCAGAATGAGCACTTGCATATGCTTGGTGTGGTACACACACATACCACCACCCCTCTCCCCCAAATGTGTGTGTACTACACCAAGCACATGCATTTATCTCCACTATCTCTAGAAATAAAACCTATTGCATTGAAAGTTCAAAGATGTTTTAAGAATCAACAAAGGCAAAGAAGATGAGAGAGGAGATAAAAGCAGGTGAGGGGATGGGCAGAGCTTTGGGACTAAACATTGGAGGAGCAGCGGAATTGACAACGCCAATACCAAACACCTGCAGAACTGAGAGGCAGGGACTGGAGACAGCAGGTAGGGCGGCCTGTTGTCTCTCTGCTCAGTTCCAAGAACACTGGCAACTACTTCAGGAGGCTGGAATGTTCTCAGCAGACACTGACCACTTGAAAACCTCTAGTTCCCCCACTCAACAGCGAAGCCCACCAATTTTAATGTTTTTCCCATGCAGAGAATCCAACCAGCTTTGAAATTAAATTGCTTCACATGAATAATATTCTGTATTGCTTTCTAACCTATCCTATATAATAAAAGCCTAATATGCTAAGTGTCTGGTCATCTGGTGACTGGTCAACCAATCAATGTGTAATATGCTAATGATATGCTAAGGCTGCTCAACTGCTCACTATGATGTTCACTGACCACCAGGGGGCAGATGCTTCAACCAGTAGGTTAGCTTGTTGCTGGGGTCCAGCCAATCAGGACTGAGCAAAATGGGACAAACACGCCCTGGAGCCCTCCACGTTCCCTCCCTGGCCCTGATAGTGCACGGGTGGGGTCCCTCAGCCTAGCCTGCACTCTGTCACAATCCGGGACCCCTCAGGGGATGTCAGAGAGCCAGTTTTGGCCCAATCCCACAGGCCACTCCCTCAGGAGGGTGCCAGATGCAGGGCTCACAGCTGGCAAGTGCTGCTGTGGCAGCGCAAGCCTCTCCCAATCCAGGCTGATTGGGCGAGAGCCTGCGACAGGCGCAGTGGGGCCAGGGTGAGCTGGAGCTGCCGGCAGGTAGGAGTTTCGGCCCAATCCCCATAGGCCACCCTGAGGGATCCCACCTGTGCATGAATTCGTGTACCAGGCCTCTAGTTTATTATAATAGGCTCCTCAATGTTTCTTTAGGCTTTCTTGTTCATTGAGAAAATATAAGATCACAAGGTTAATTAATTTCCTAAGTCAAGGTCCTATAGTTTAACATCCCTGGTAATTTTATATACATATGATGAGATGTACAATTAACATTGATATAGTATAATCCTTAGTTCACAGGAAAAGAACATAGGCTGGTATCAGACAGATCTGCATGTTGACATCTGACTTGGGCTGTGTGATCTTGAATAAGTCACCTAACTTCTCTCAGCCTTAGTTTACCTACAAAATTGGGTCACTGTATCTGCTTTGCAGGGCTGATAAAATAAGATACTGGACATAGATAGTAAAAAACAATATGCTTTATGCAGAGTAGCCATTTCATTAATATTAGTTCCCTTCTTTTCTATTCTTTCCCATCAACACCCTGCCTTCCACTCTATCCCTTGTGCCTAGGAAATAAATATCTAGATAGAGACTCTTGTTTATAATCATTGTAAAGTGTTTATTGAAAGTTTGCCATCTCTGTCTTTCTTTTAGAGTCTCTAGTGTAAGATGAAGGTCTATGAAAAGGAGCTTTTCTTAAGGAAACTAGCAATTAAGTTGAGGAAATCAACATTAACACAAATTCAAGAATTACAGCTGACCCATTTTACAAATAGGATAAGTATGACTTCAGATAAGAACAGCCTAGGGAATAATTCTAATAACATTTTACTCATCCTTTATGAATTCCACTCTACCAGCTAGGAATTTTTACGATATTGGGCTGAATACCAAAGGGAAAATTTTAAAGGTTCATTAATGAATACTTTTTGAAAATGGAAATAGAGTCAAGACTGAACCTTCTCAGAAGATGTAATCCTTGAAAGTGGGAGGCAGTCTAGGAATCAGGTGATCTCTTTAGCCCTTTCCCATCAGGATCTCTTATTGGTAAACAAATTACAATCAACAGATCATATGGGACCTTTTGAAACTGAATGATAGTCCACCTGAAAATTTTTCACATGTTTCTTTCTTTGGTTATGGAGAGTGAGATACATTAGGAAATACTTTCTATCATATGGACCTTAAGCAAATTTAAAAGGAAAAAATAATATTTTGGAAAGAAATCTGATCTTTTGAATCAATTCCCTTTCTGATTTTGTCATAATCCATGCAGTCCCATGTAGCAGAAAGTAAGCAAGAACAAGTGACAACAGTTCACATGTTTAGATTGTCATAATTGTTGTAAATAGTATACACTGGTATCAGTTTTTAAAAGAGAAGAGTCTTTGAGAGATGTAATTTATGGGTAACTTATCCCAAGACTTCTCACAAAAAAACAACAAATTTTGGCATTGGTATTCATTTGACCCCAAAGATAAATACAGTGTTCAACTTACTACTTGTCCAACATTTAATATTGAACACCTACTGTCAGGGAAGCACCATAGAAGGAAGTGTACTAAATGCATTGAATGACTTGTACTTCTGTTTTTTTTCTAACAACAACAATAACAGAAACTAATATTTGTTGGCTGCTTTCTCTGTCAGGAGACTGTGAATTACGTGACAGGCAGAATCCTAATTAACCTGCCAAACAGTTCTGGGAGACAGATATTCATTACTGGTCCCACAGCCAGCAAATAGGGGAATTCTGGTTTGAACCTAGGGAATCTGGTTTGAACCTGAGCTCACACTCCTACATTTGCATAATGTTTTACAATTCCATCAAAGCCATAGTTTCCTAGATCCTCAGGAGGAATTTATGAAATGGGAAAAGAGTTTGTTTCGAAACAAACAAACAGAATAAATATAAGGAACATATCCCTGGTCACAAGTTGTTGATTCACAGTCAGGACTGGAATCCAGCTCCTGTGGTCGACTATTATTTTAGTGGATTCTCCTACATTGCGATGTGTCCCTTACCGTACATTCTCTAACATCTCAGAGGTTTGATGACTTCTGACATTCAGGCATCAGAAATATGGCAATAAAGGAAACAGAAGCGCTGACTGTTTTTAAAAATAGTTACAGGCTAATGATATGGATTGTTCAACTCTGGGTGCTGAACCCTTTCTCAAATATGAACCATCAGGCACAGATGAGGAGCTTCTTTCAGAGCAGCAGACCGCGGCTATAATGACTTCATTTCTGTGATGCCAAGTGAGTAATACCTGTGTGATCCGCTGCGTGATGGATGTTGGTGCAGTCGACTGACCTTGATCACCTCCCTGTGACGGAACTGTTGCCATGAAGGTTGAGTCTTCATTTTCCTAGCCGTTATTTTGAAGCAGATTCACCCAGAGTGAAATGGCAGCTTGTGCTTTCTGTAACCTTACACTGCAAATCTAATATCTGACACCAAGATGGAAAGAATAAAATGGCATTATTGAGCATCTTTCCATTTCTACACAGTTGCCTGTGAATGCAGGGAGCAGGGAGAAAGAAAGTTTTATTCTTTGAAGGGGCAGCTGCTAATAATCCACTGATTGTTTTGAAATAAAAATTTGATTAAAAATAAGCACAGAGGATGGTGATGGCCAGAGTTGAATGGGAGGGGGCTGGGTAGAGGTGGGCAAAGGGAGGAAATGAGGACACATGTAATGTTGTCAAAAAAAAAAAAAGATTTAGTGAACATGAATAAAATACCAGAGAACTCATTAATTATTTTAGTGTAGGGAGCTGATATAGGGTTAAGCCTCAGACTGACCTTTGGGCAAAGTCACAAACAATTCCCAGCTTAGAGGGCACAGTCCTCTTAGCATAATTAGGCTTGACCTTATGAGGCTCCCTAGATCTTATCTGGGAAGCTAATGGGCTGAGGAAGTGCCGGAAGTATAACCATGGTGAAAACAAGTGAAACTCACAAGAACAGTGTAACTTTGGAAACCACTACCTTGTTTACCTCTCACTATAAAATAAAGGCTCAGCTTGCCTTGGGATTTCTCTCTGTGGCCTCAGCCAGGCACAGGGAAGATCCACGGAGACTAAGGAAAGCTAGAGAGTTTTGAACGCTGTCTCCGTGTAAAACATTCTTCGCCGACTCCGTCCACACCTTTGGGAACCCCTGGACCCACTGGGGCTGGCCCCCAGCATATGGCGCCTGAACAGGATTCCCCTAGGTAAGCCCCCCGCACTCGGGACGGATAGGACTCCACCATAGGGTGCTGCAGACCCCCCTATAGAGAATAAGTAGGGTAAGAAGGTGGATAGTACCATTGAGAAGATGTGCCATACTTAGTCTAAAGGAAAAAGACTCTGTATTGATCTTTAAACACATATGCTTGCTAGCAGAGGAGTTAAGGTTACTCCTAGTCAGACGGAACGTTTTATACAAGTGTGTCCATGCTTTTCTGAGGAAGGAAAGGTAAATGTAGAGGCATGGGAGAAGGTAGGCCCAAGGAGCCTTATTCTTAACCCCACTGCAGCCTTTCTACCCCGGGAAAGTGCAGGATTGGCAAGCTCTCCCTGGGGTGATAGATCAGGACTCAGGTAATAGCAGAAAGCGACAATCCTACTCTTAAAATGGATATAAGAGAGCATTTGGGGTTTTTCTTTTTAATGCCTGCTTTGGATTGAGTAAATGCATTTTACTTAGTTTTAACACATCAAAGTTAGCTCTCCGGATCTGTAAGTAGGCTGGGATCGTTTTCTTAACCAGGTTAATGGGGCAGGATTTGGCTTTAAAAAAGTACATTTGGCTTTTTAAAAAAAAGTAAGAAACTTTATGATAAACTATTGATTTGCATGCTTAAGGAGTTAAAGTTTCAGAAGGTAATCTCTTACAGTTTTTGCATGTTATTATAGAACATAACCCTTGTTTTCTTGAAAGAGGTACATTAGATATTAAAAGTTTGCCAAAAAGTTAATCAGAACTTGAAAAAAAAAAAAAAAGAGTGCCATGGTCACCTCAATGTGGTTTCTTGTTCAAATTAATATCTTAATTTGTATTTGGAATCTAAAATCTGTAATAAGAAATGAAACCCCACTGCCGAATCCGCCTCTGGTATGGAGAGATTCAAAGGTGGCAAGAAAAGGCAGAGCTATAAGCTCTCCCACAATGAGATTACTCCATGTTTTATTTAAAAATTACCGGAGAACATCTTATGACAACCAAACTTTAGCTAAGATAACCTTGGGTGCTAGCCATGACTTTAGAAAGCGAAATAGGAAAAAATTTAAAATGTCTTTTTCTATTAAGCATGACTTTGGGAAAAATACGCCATCTGAGTCATTTGCTGAAACTTCCCCCAAAGCAGGATGTGGGGGAAGGGAAGAAAGAAGCTCATGTGGCCATCCAGTGTGGACGCCCCCTCCCCAAATATTCTAATTTAAAGTCCTTCTTGTAATTGAAAAGTTTTACAAAATTTAGAAATGCATCCGGGATTTCTGTACACATGTAAAGGGAAAAGGCCAGTTTAAAAACGAGTGTGCATAGTTTTGAGCTGAACTTGACCTTTTGCTGTGTACAGAATAAGAACCTGAGACTGTTTTGGCCTTAAAAATGGCAGAGATGAACCTGACAAAGAAATACAGCCTGGTTTCCCAAGACGATTTAAAGTAGCTCTTTTGAAATTTCCCGACCCTGAGGCAAGTACCACCAGGAAGTTGATAGTCAAGTTTACATGTGAATAGCTATGGGTTTGCTTCTTGACTTCCCCAGCAGGAAAATTGTGACCATTTTGAAATTTAGCAGCTATGCCAGGCTTATTGGCTGGAAACTTAAAAGTTTTAAGTTCAAATCATCTAAAAGTATTGAGATTTATAATACTGAAATGTCAATCTGAGTATGCCTAGTATGAAGTCTAGATGATAGAAGTTAATCTACTAATTGAAAATGCCTTATATTTTATTTGAAATGTATCCTTAAATATAAAATTGTAGTTAATCAAAGAACTGCTAATATTTGACTTGTAAGCTCTGAAAGTTTAAAGTGCAAATTGAATTGGGAGAAATTAGTTAAATATCTAATGTATAACTTCTTTTGAAAAAATAAAATGTGTTTTCACTGAAATAATCAGGAATTCAAAATATGTTACTCATTGGTCTGATTAAAACAAAAAAAAGGGGGGGGAGAATAATGTTATATGTTAGACTTTTTGGAAATACATTGCAGAGGTCCAAAAGGCATCGGGCCTCCTGTACAATAGCCTCTGCCGACTTAGCCCACTGGAAGGATGCAAACCAGACAAGAGTTTTACAAGATCTAGTAATGATGTGGGGAAGAGGTTGTGTTTTGTATCTTTCCAGAAGGAGCAGCCTCTGCCTCCCTCTTGGGGACAGTCACCCCTGGGAGGCCGAGTCAGCACACCTGACCAGTGCCCGTCTGCAGCAGATGTGCAGCCCTGAGCTGGAACCACCTGTCCATTGGAAGGATCGCATGTGCCTCCTATTTGTCTGTCCTTATGTCCCAGCTTTGCCCCACATCTCCTTTCCTTTTTCTTTTTTTCTTAATCTGACTACTTGTTTGCAGGTTCTTTGGCCTTTCTCCTTCTCTCCTGAACACAGCCTTTTCTAGAATCTCCCTACCCTACTGTTCCAGGAAGGGCACCTCCCTTTTCTGCCGTGACTGGGAGTGTCTGGTATATACCCCATATGTAGAGTTGTCTTGTACTAAGAGCATGACATCATGGGCTGAGAAAGCCCTGTCCCAGGCCCACAGCTGTTGCCTGAGTTCTCTGTTCTTGCTGAGGTCACGGTGGCTGGTACCATGGATCTGTCTCTCACCCAATGGCATAAGCTGGGCCCTCTCTGGAGAAGAAACCTGGGTTTCCCAAGATATGTGATCAATGCCGGGGCCCCGCCAGCAGGTGACGGGATCCCAAGGCAGTTGCTGGGCATGGAGGCCACAGGGGCATAGGCTACCAAGGAGACAGAACTGAACCTCACATCACCCTACTTGGCCCAGAGATAGCTGGTAGTCAAAGACGGGTAAGACCCTACAGGGTGGGGCAACCTAAGACAGGCACAGCCGGGGGCCAGTAGGAGAGAACTTGGGGTTCAACAGAGGTGGGGCACAGATCCTCACCCCCCCCAATTGTGCAGGGGCTTGAACACTCGCCCCTTCTGAGGAAGGTCTCCTGCCCCCATGGCTGCTTCTCGCTTCCCATGTCCAGCCCAGATCGGGACCCAGATAACAGAAAGAGACTTGGCCCAGCTCAGATCGGGAACAGAAAGAGACTTGGCCCAGCTCAGATCGGGACCCAGGTAAAGACAGAGACTGGCTGACAGCAGCTGCCCTCTCACTGCAACAGGACTTGTTTCCCATTTCTACCTTGGACCACAGGGAAAGGGGCAGCTGAAGGAAAGGGCTGTGTCAGGATGCTGCCTTCTTCACTTTCTTCTTCCTCTTTTTTCTAAACACTTCCATGCCTTGTAGTTCTTTTTCTTTCTCTTCTTTTTCTACTACCCTCCATCTCTGCCTCCTCCTCTTCCTTCCCAGTATCATCCATATCAGTTGATCCAGAGGGCACAGCTGACTCCTCCCCGGACACCAACACCATCATCAAACGTGGCCCTGATGGACCGTTTGATCCAGCCGTACAACACGGTGACACTTCGGGAAGCCCGTCGCCAGTGACACCGCCCGCTAGCCAGATCAATAAGGACAACCAAACCACCAACTTGGGGTCAGCTGAAGAAGTTAACAACTGAGGCCCAGCAGATGGTAGAAAAGCAAGAAGTGGAAGCTACTCTCTCAACCAAGTTGGAGGACTCTTGAGTAGATCGGCAAAAGAAACTTTCATTTGGTAGAAAAATGTTACTGTGGTTTGATTTCTCACTTATTGCTGTTTTGCATTGTCATTGTTTTATTATTATTACTAGTTTTAAAAAATGTTATGTTCAAGTTTTAAAATGTTTTGGGTTTTGCATTGGCATTGTTTTGTTATTGTTTTTTAATAGCCAGAGTTTTGTTCTTGATGCTTGAGTTTGATGCTTAAGTTTTACTGTCATTTTGGTAGCTTAAAAACTCTCATTATAGTAGCTTAAAAAATAAAAGAAGGGTGAGATGTAGGGAGCTGATATAGGGTTAAGCCTCAGACTGACCTGTGGGCAAAGTCACAAACAATTCCCAGCTTAGAGGGCACAGTCCTCTTAGCATAATTAGGCTTGACCTTATGAGGCTCCCTAGATCTTATCTGGGAAGCTAATGGGCTGAGGAAGTGCCGGAAGTATAACCATGGTGAAAACAAGTGAAACTCACAAGAACAAAAACAAGTGAAACTCACAAGAACAGTGTAACTTTGGAAACCACTACCTTGTTTACCTCTCACTATAAAATAAAGGCTCAGCTTGCCTTGGGATCTCTCTCTCTGTGGCCTCAGCCAGGCACAGGGAAGATCCACGGAGACTAAGGAAAGCTAGAGAGTTTTGAACGCTGTCCGTGTAAAACATTTTTCGCCGACTCCGTCCACACCTTTGGGAACCCCTGGACCCACTGGGGTTGGCCCCCAGCATTTTAGTTAATTAATTAATTAAAATAATATAAGCACAGAGGATTCTACTTATGGGGCTCTTGAAACACAAATTCATTAAGGCAAATTATTTTAGGTGATTTATTAAACTGTAAGTTAATAGTATTGAATAATCAAACATGTAACTGAAGAATAAAAGCAAAAATAAGCAATCAGACATATTTCTAAAAAAAAATTAAAAATTACATTGTCTGGCTTTGCCAGTCTTCCAGGGAGGCATTTCTCAATTATTTGAACCAACAAGCTGAAATCTATCCTTAGATTGATCTGGTATTGTACTCAATCGTCTTCTCTGACCATTTTCTCTTATTTCTTTGTCTTTCCACTCTACCTATCTGAATTCTTCTTTTTTTTGCTTTTCTGCCTTCTCTTCCCTCTCTTCTCATAGAAGTAAAACTTAAGCAGATTATTATGATTTTATTGTTGTTTCCCCATTGTTCATTCTTTTTTTATTAACACATTGTGCACCAATAGTTTCATTTCTAGCTTTACCCAGTGGCCAGATAAGTTTCTATTGAACGAGTACAAAAAAAACGTTTTACAAAGTATCATACTTTAAAAAGGTATTACCTTGTAAGAACATATAATAAATAACTTCAAAGTGCAATGGGTATTTAATTTTAAGGTGTGGCTTTAACATTTATGTGAAACACTGTGTAATATGAAAACAAGAGAATGCTCGTGATCCGCCCGCAATGTGTTAAGTTCTAGTTTTTCATTGAGAATACAGCCAAATCCATTCAACAGGTAATTACAGTCTGACGTACAGGTAGGCACAAATGGAAACAGTGCCACTCCCTGTGGCTATGGTTCTGGCTTTGAGCTTATGAATCACTGGATTCAAATATAAGAAAAGGTTACTTTATGTCCTCTGGTATTTAAGAATTTCATCCCATTACTGAGAGCCAGGAGGAAAATTACTTGAAGGTTCCTCAAAGGTATTGCTCATTTGGAAGTCTAGCATTTTAATAAATTAGCATATCTGATTGTCAAACTAGGACTTTTTTTTTTTTTTAAGGAAGAATATGAAGCTCTGGAGCTATTTGTCTTTCAAATATTCATCAGCTTTCTCTGAGTGGCTTCCAATAACAAAAATAAGGTCACTGGAATAAAGCTGCTCCTCAAGAAGAAAGATCTTTCACTTTGATTGTGTCAGCCCGGCCTCAGTGTGTTTGTCTGTGATAAATGCCTTGTCTTTGTCTAGCATTATCTACCAGAGCGAAAGCAACTGCATGTAATTATTATAACCAGGAGATCATTTCTTTTCAGTGTGATATTTTGAAGAATGAATGGCTGTCAAAAATAAGCCGGCAGTGAGGACAATTAAGGAGTTTTGTTCTTGTGATGCATACAAGAACCTAAGAGCCTTAAAGAGCAAAATCTCCTGGTAGTAAATACTCCCTTCCCTCTGGGTGTGGTGCCATCTTAATCCGGGTGACTGAGTAATCTGTAAAAATGTGAGGATTATTTTCCTGTGCTAGTGAAACCCTAAGTAATCTAGTAAAAATTAGGATTCTCTTACATGATTTTAAAGCTTTATTTGCTTTAACTTTGGGAAACATCGAAAATAGCAAGATTTGGGAGTGATCTTAATGGGATAATTTTGATTTCTAGTAGAAAGTATTGCTGCATATTAAATTTTAGATTTGTCTCACCAAAAATTAAGTGTTAACAAAAAATAAGGGTCTGCAAAAGGAGCATGAATAAGAGAGTACCAAACTTGATTGGGAATTAATATTATTCAGGTAACTACCAGGGGCCTATAAGCAAGCTACATAAATGGCCCATTTATTGAGAAATCTGTGGAACATGAACCTTTCACAAAGAATAATAGTAGGTCAACATACCCTTGAGAACTGTACTGATACAGATATCATCTTATTTCTCCCCTGAAATACACAGGATCAATGAGATGCTAAGCCCGCTAAGGAGAATTTTTGAGGCATTCAGACTCCTCAACTCTTTCACTAATGGAGTGCTGTGGAGACATCAGAGCACTGGTATGCAACCTGGGCAGCCACATAGGACCCCTGGGCTTCATGGTCTGCAACCGCCATCGTGAAACTGTTAAACATTTTTGAGCAAGGAGCGCCACTTTTTCATTTTCCACTGGGTCCCACAAATTATGTAGCCAGTCCTGGGTCTGAGATTTGGATTCAGAGAGATGTGGATTCGATTCTGGGACTAACCCTACCTTAGGGAAATGGGTTAATTTATACAATACCTCTGAGCCCCCATTTTCTCTTTGGAAAAGAAAATATCAATGTCCACTTTCAGAGTTTTAATAACTAAGGAAGATAAATGACTATAAATGTGCAGCATGGTCCCTACTACACATGGGTGCTTAGTAAACATTAGTCTGTCTTCTCCTCCACCCTATTCAATTTCTCACGATCACCATCAACTTTCGCAAGGATGCTACTGCTAGGATGAGCTGTACCTTCAGGTCAGTGTCTGAAGTTAATCACAGCTAGCTGGCCTGACTTGGAAAGATGAAAAGAAAACAGATCAGATTTAAGCCACATCTCAGCACACAGACTGAAAGCAAGACAGTGTGGATCAATAACTGTTATTTGGTGCTTGTCATTCCCATAAAAAAAGAAACTAGTGTGGCTGGTTGACATAGGTTCCATGTGCCCTAACATTCTAAAGGGAGGCACTCACTAGACCATCCAGATGGGACTTGTCAAGGTAGTAGTTTAAAATTCATTGTTAATTTTAGCTGATCACCCACCCCCCAGCTATAGAAGAGGTTGACTTTTGAGATTAAAAAAAGAATGTCTTTGGCATTCTCTGTTCCATCCCTACCCATGGGGTGTGAAAAAGAGACACAGGATATTTATTTCCTCTGTATTCATTTCCTAAGGCTGCTGTAACAAAATGCCACAAACTGGATGTCTTAAACAACAGAAATTCATTGTCTCAGAGTTCTGAAGGCTGGAAGTCCAATATTAAGGTGTTGGCAGGGATGATTCATTCTGAGGCTTGGGAGAGAGAATGTGTTTCATGCATCTGAAACACATGGCATTCACTCTATGTTCCTGTCTGTGTTCAAATTTCCTCGTTTTATAAGGACACCAGTCAGATTAGATTAGGGCTCATGCTACTCCAGTATGACCTCATTTTCAGTGAACTAATTATACCTACAATGAACCTCTTTTAAAACAAGGTCACATTCTGAGGTACCAGGAGTTAGGACTTCAACACATGAATTTGAGGGATAAAGCTCAAACAATAACATCCTCCTTCAAGCCAAGAGAGAAGATCTGCTTCATGAGGCTCAAAGGATGTTGCCCTTGTCTTCCACAGCTTGAAGGAGTTGGGGTGACTGTGAAGTCTAAGATTCAGCCTGATGACAGTGAAGGCGGCTGGCTGCCTGGGCTCTAGTTGTTCTATCACTGAGAGCAGGGCAAAGGGGAGAGTTTCATGGGACCAAACTTGGACCACACTTGGAGCCATGCCAGGAAAATCATCTGGAGGGGCAGAAGCATGCCAGCAAAGGGTCTGAGCAGGACATAGGTAAGCAGCCAACCAAAGAAGTGTGTCGCCCGCCATATGAAAAGAGAAACTCAGAAAGGTTCCTGGCCAGGGTGCCTCAGTGTCCAAAGCAGAAAGAACTGGTTTTAGTTATCAACGTTAATCAGAGGGTGCCAATGTCCCCATGATACCAGACCTGCAAGTTAAGTCAGGCCCTGTCCCCTGATCATAAATAGCAGCTCTTGAATACAGGAAGAGGACAGCAAGCAAGAAAAAGGAAGCCAGATATGCCACCCTCTCAATACAACTTTCTAGAGCAGCGGTTCTCAACCTGCGGGTTGCGACCCCTTTGGGAGCCGAACGACCCTTTCACAGGGGTCGCCTAAATACATCCTGCATGTCAGATATTTACATTATGATTCATAAGAGTAGCAAAATTACAGTTATGAAGTAGCAACGAAAATAATTTTATGGTTGGGGGTCACCACAACATGAGGAACTGTATTAAAGGGTCGCGGCATTAGGAAGGTTGAGAACCACTGTTCTAGAGGCTATGACCGGGGGGGGGGGGGGGGGGGGGGGTGTTGTTAAATTTGAGTGAGTTTTGAATTTTTATATTTCGCCAGATGGGAAATTTTAATTTACTAAAATGGGACTTTTCTTGTGATTGAAAGGGACTAGAAAGGTTTGATACCTATGAAATATTCCATCCA
The DNA here is from genome assembly GCF_964212035.1 of Myotis nattereri. Lineage (NCBI taxonomy): Eukaryota > Metazoa > Chordata > Mammalia > Chiroptera > Vespertilionidae > Myotis > Myotis nattereri. The sequence continues at coordinate 33,326,861 of NC_138088.1, forward strand.
GAAGAGAGAAAGAACAGGTTTATGGAGCAAGTTTAAAAGGAAGTAGTGAAAAAGAAAGAAAAGAAATAGCTTTTAAGCCCATGATCAATCAGCTGGGTACCAGGACTTCATAGGGCTCAAGGTGGGTAGCCTGTCAGGTAGGGGCTCAATGTTCACAGTTTTTTTATATATTTCAAATTACTTCATCACTCAGCTGTAATTTCTTCATCTAAAACATATCTGTCATCGGGTTATTGTAAATATTTAAATTAAATAGAATCTAAGTAAAGTATGGAGAATGCAGCACAATCTTAATAAACATGAGCAGTTGCATTATGTATGGGGGTATATAGCCTGCTGGTGATCCAGGCAAGGGCAAGGAAATAAATGTCTGTTCTATTTAACACCAACCCTCAACATAATTAGCCAGACATAATTGCCTATAATTTTGACTCCAACAACAACAAAAAATATTGATTACTCAAATAAAGCTCCATTTTTAAAAGTACAAATTATTGTAAGTACTGAGTTTTGACCAATACAGAAAAAGATCCTGACTTAAATTTAGAAGTAATCCCTTTTCGTGTAAATAAAAATCAACACGCTGTTGTACCAAGCACACTTCAGCAGTTAAGGCTGCTTGGACATCTGGACTTCTGATAGAGGGGATGTGTTTGAGAAGTGGAGAGGTAAGATTTGAATATCACCTATTATCCTAATAAGTTGAAAATGACAGTGTCAATTAAAATGGCATAAATGTTTCAACATTCAAATTATAATGCTTAAAACACAGCATATTGGCCTGGAAATCTTTGAAATAACAGACACTTTACCAGTTCTGAATGTTCTTGGCTAAATTTTAAAGTGAACATTGTTCTGTGCTATGTGGCTTTGTTTTCCTCAGGGCATAACCAGGGGTATCGAAGCTATAAAGATAGTTTGGTAAGTACTAGAGGAAAACTTTGGCTTAAATTCAAATTTGAATTGAATTATGTAAAGCAGTGAAGTGTGAGAGCCCACCGAAAATGCCCAGGTTTTGCATTATTTTTATTTCTAATCTGCTTTTTGTATGAAATAAGTAATTAATTTAAACAATTCCCTATGATTAGATTTACTGGAAATCATTTTTGTGAATTTACCCAGTAACAAAAGAAACCAGTGAGGATGGTATTAGTGCACAGGTCATGATTTCTTCTTGTTTTCAGGTTTCATCTCTGCTTTCATAAGCCTGACCTATGACACAATTATTGTACTAAACTTCTCAATGCCTATAAGTAAATCCCATTGAAAATGTCACTATCGGGAGGGCTACCGCTTTCCTTATGTCCTTACATAAGAGTTGAGTAGCACAAAGGAAGGGCCTAGGGTTCAGGCTGTATTTTTTACAGGGCAAATTTACAAGAGCCCTTTGGTATACAATGTTTCAAATGGTAGAAGAGCTGTGAAGATCATGAAATGTTTTATAATTACTAGGCATTAGGGAAGATCTTGCTTCCTAGTTGGACAAAGTGGAAAGTGAGGTTCAGAATTCATATTCTCCCTCCACTCTTCTGGGTTGCATACCACCCAGAATGAGAGCATGCATATTAGGATCCAGATAATTTATCTTTTGTCAAATGCCCTTTCTACTTAGTCAGTTGCCCCACTGGTTTTGTGAATGCATGCTTATGGATACTTATTTTTTAAGTGTTAACTTATCCAAATGTATTTCAACATATATGTTAAATCCTATATTCTACCTTAGGTCAATCCATTTATACCACTATACTTGTTACTCAGAATAAGAGTGAACAAGAATCATTTTTCTCCTAATGGATTTACAGATGAGGCAAAAATGAATTCAAATATCAAGGTGTGTATGTTCTTATACTGTGTTCACTTCTCGAATGTCAAGCAGCTCAGAGGTTTATACTAAAGGGCTGAGAATACAGCTTGTCTGCCAGACACTCCCTTACTATCTTTGGTGAAATCCCATTACACTGGGTGCCCAGGAAGAAGCAGAGAGAGGGGCTGTCCTAGGAGAGGCAGCCAAAGGAAAGGAGATTTTCTCAGACCTGGGAGAGAAGGAAAATCAGGGTGTCTTAAAGGTGAAAGGGATTTCAAAAGGCTGAGCAGCAGTGCCCTGAAGAGAAGATGTCCAGAAATGTGGAATGCCTAGGATGTGGAACCCAGACACAGGGGGCTCCAGCCCTAAAAGTGACTCCAAAACAGCAGAGCCACAGATCTGATGTCTGCATGTAAAGTAGGACAGTGAGCATTTCAGCAACCACTAAGGTAGTCTGATTACTAATGACTGGAAGGGCCTCTCCAGAGATTTGATGATGTTCAAGAACATAGAACTTTTGCAAAGCCACAAGGAAGCGAGAACTCCAATAATAACTAGGATTGATCCCAACAGAGGCTCAAGGTCAGATGTGTACTGATTTAATAAAAATAGAGAGATGTGTTTCTTGAACATCTGCATTTGTGGAATAAGATTCCTATCCACTACACAAATCAGGCTTTTATGCTAAGTTGATGGAAGATCTGCAGGCAATTAGATAAAAAGAAACCATTTTATGTTTTATGTATTCTGTGCAGTCTGCCAAATATGGTAAAGACGAAAGACTTCCAACCAAGGCACTTGACTGAACTGGCAAAAATTTGTCCTGTCTTTTGGAAAATGAGTCAGAATTATTAACTGAAGATAGAATTGTGTTAGAGAAACACATTGAATAAACAAATAGGGCAGTTTCCTACATTTGGAAGCAAGTTCTAGAAAAAATTATATTTGCTGAGAAATGCTATGGGAACCAAGAGTATGGGCTGGCCTTTCATGAAATTGTGAAAGAGGCATAGTTGTCATCAGGAATTCTCCATAATTCTTCCACCCAGTTAGATTACCATCAGCAGCTCGAACCCTACAGTGAGGCTGTCCCATAAGATTGCTTTGGACCTTATATTTCTTCCTTCTATATCAAGATTTACCTCTTCTTCCAGGACCCTACAAAATAATTTGAATAAGCCATAAACTATATTTGATAACTCTGGCCTTGATTGAATATGTTAAACTTGATAAAATGTACATTTCATAGGGATCTACAGTAAAATAAATAAATCCACAAAACATGTGCATTGCATAGGGATGTTACTATTTTAACTTGTCTGTGTGCAAACGCGCAAACACACACACACACACACACACGCACACACACACAAGAATTTCAACAGAAATGGTTTGGAAACACAAGCTATGCCTAATTAAAGTTTATATTTGGTCTCCAAATTCCAAAGATGTTCTCACCAACATATCCCATCTCTCTCATGCTCTTATTACAGTGATATTGACACTCCTCCACCCAAAGATGGGATCTAAGCTCCTGCTTAGTCCTATTGGGATGAGATCCCTTTGGCACCCAGCCACCATGCTGTTACCACATGGAAGGGCTACAACTAGGTGTCCCAGCACTGGTGCCATAGCTAAGGAATCAGTCAACATCTGGAATCAACTGCCAGACATGTGAGTAAGGAAGCCCTCAGATGACCCCAGCTCCCAGCTGGCAATAAATGGGTGGAGATGAGCTACAATGTTGATTTATGAGCAAAACAAGTGGTGTAGCTATTCTAAGTCATTTGTCTTGGGGTGTGTTTTTAAATGCAGTCATTGATCACTATGGTACCCTCAAACCTTAACATATGGGTGATTGTCCAGTTGGCTTATCAATCTGAACGGCCTTCCTAGATGTGAAATGTTTTTAAGAATAAACATTCAGGAAGGTGTGTAAAATAATATAACAGTCTTAAAATTCACTTAAGATGTATTTGCTACCCGTGTGGAGGTGAGCATGCTAGTTCCTTCTGTTAGACACGGGAGAAGATTCTTTCCAGAAGTTAGCATTGTTCAGAATGAAAACTAACTAGTGAACATGAATGTCACTACCCCTAAGATAGTACATGGAGTAGTTCCAACACAGTCAGGTTTTCAATATTAGGGGCATAGAGGGAATGCTAAGAAATTCTTACCTTGAAGAAATGAGCACTGATTAAGAGAGACTGAATGAACTATAGATGCTGAGATATAAAAATCACTTCCTAATTCTACTGCTTAAATGGAAGTTCCCTTGGCCCTTCAAAGTAAGTGGCCCAATGCCTGGGTACACAAGGCCACATTTCCTACTATAAGAGCAAAGGAGTAAAACATCCTTATAGTAAAATTAGCATCAACATGTTATGAATTAGAAAACAAAATGCATGAAAAGTTATAAGAAAAAACAAGGATCCCCCAAAAATACCTGAAGAAGACTGCTTTATGTTCTAGACCCACAGGTATTTTTAAAATTCTATCTTTATCATCTTACATGATTCCTCTACAGTTTACTTATAATTCTACCTAGCCATATAAACTACAGTTGGAAGAATGAACTATATCTTACAATTCATTATGCTTTATATTTAAACACTTTAACATTGACATCATCACCTTCTTTCTCTAGTCTATCGTTTTTCTCTTGTATGGAAAGGCTGATTCAGGATATACCATCCAATAAGTAGCAATAAAAAGATAACTAATTGTAAGATAATGTTCACTCTTCTAACTGTAGTTTGGATTTTTAACTAGAGTTATGAGTAAAATGTGGAGAAATCTAATTAAGACCAGGATGACTAAATTTGAGAGAAGGCTTAGTGATGAGGAGACATCAATCAAAACCTGAGCACTGGGGCTGGTAAAGATTGGGGGGGGGGGGGGAGAGCCTTCAGTAACACTGGGATGTGAATCTGGGAAATGACTTATACCCTAAAACTGCTCTAACATGACCATTCCCAACGGATTTTCTTGGAGGACAACAATCCTGTCAAGTGTTCCGTACGGAAAAAATAAAACTGGAGCAGAAGACAGGCTCCACGGCAAAACTTTGGGAAATGCAGTTTTTAACAGAATTTTTGAAGCTTCCTGAAAGCAGTATTTCTCAGAGTACTTAATATGCTAACGCATGCTGTATGTTTCTAAGATGGGAATATGACACATAGAGTTCCCAACTATAACCATTTTCATACTGTAACATTAAGTTTTCCCAAACACAGTTTGGATAATGCGACTTTAAATCAAAGCACAGATTATGAGCTATGCACAGTTAATCTTGAAATTATAATTTTATAAAATAATGATACCACAGGTTTCCCTGAATCTTCATGGGGTTGAAAACATGACTATATCATTTCAGTTAGAGAGTACATCTTCTTTCACTTATAAGAGATGTTGGAAAGTAAGCAATAATGAATAGAATCCTTTGAGATTTCATGAATGAGTGCAGAGAAAGGATAGAAGGGATGTGAACTAGACAAAAGAAGAAATCAAAGGGATATAATTGTGAGAAATTTTCCAGGCTTCATAGCCAGTTGTAGAATAACAACAGCTTTTGTTGCTATAATGCAGAAGGATGACATAATAGGTACTGGGGCATCTAAGAGTCTCTTTCTTGTCTCAGTTTACTAAAACACATTGGATTAATTACAGATAAATTACATGTTCCTCAAGTGTGGTCCATAGCCCCAGAATGTTTCTTGGTATTTTATAAGTTGATTTTTTTAAGCCAGGCTATTTTTAGTTTTATAGGCTAGTGAGCTAACTTCATAGCCATATCTAATAGATGATATGAGTAAGGGTTATTTAGTTGTAACTTACCAAGTAAATTATTAAAGCCATAGAGACTATGTATTATTCAACCTAAATTAGTGCGTTATGAGAGTTTACTGACTTTATTCATTCAGTATTTTATCAAAAAATTTGCCATTCCTTTGGTAACTTTGGAAAGCTCAATTGCAAAAACAACATGCAATTACTCAGAATTTTGATGATTTTTCTTCAAGACAGCACTGCAAAATGCTGCCTGGACTTGGCCACGATTTGCAATTGCTGCTGTTCTTTTTAATTACAAATTAAAGGCACCATCATTGTGAATTTCATTTGTGATGGGTTTTGTTAATCCTACAATGATGCCTATATAGCTATAACTGTACAGAAAAAGTTGTTGATTTGATTCCTGGTCAGGGAACATGACTAGTTTGTGGGTTCAATCCCCTGTCTGGGAGTCTAGGAGAGGCAACCAATAGATGTTTTTCTCTCTCTTTCTCTCTTCCTCTCTCTCTCTCCGCCCCCCTTCTTCTTTCTCAAATCAATGAAAATAAGTAAATAAAAGTTTCTTTTAAAAAACAACAACAAGGTTTTAATTATTTAATTTTCTCATTCTAAAACTAGTTATTGGAAATCTTCTCTGTGGCAAGTACTATTTACTCTACTAGCTTTGGGATTCAGTGAGAACAAAGACATGATACTTCTTAGGTTGTCTGGAGATAGAGTGCAGGAGACAGACTTGTCAAGAGGCACATAAAATATCAAATCCCAAGTACTATGTATGGATCAGTGCAGGACACCATGGGAGCCCATCAGAGGCACAGCCCTCCCAGTGCTGAAGGAGCAAAGAATTTTTTTTAGAGGAGATGCATTTAGACAGTATTCTAAACAACAACAAAAAGAATTTAGTCAGGAGTGATTGGAAACTGGAGGAGTTAAATGAGGAGAATTTATTAGAGGATCCTGAGCCAGTCATTTGATCAGTCTAAGCCTCATTTTTCTCAGCTTTAAAATGGGGAGAATACCTCTTTCAATGAACGGTAGTTAGAATTAATGAAATGGAGTAACAGAAAAAAATGCTTTAAAAGCAGTGAAGTCTTATACAGAGGTAATTCACAAATACTGGCTACGGGTATTACCCCTTGGCCTTTGAAATGCTTTAGGAAATAAATAAGCTGATATTTGGAAAAAGTAGAAAAGTAAAACAGCATTTTCTGTTTATTTCAGAAATCTGAAATGAATCTTTAGTTAATCATTCTGGCGTGAAATATGAACTGCATTTCTGTCAGCAAAAAATAAGAATTTTATTCAATCTTAGTAATGGTGACATAAACAAAAGAAGACAGCGCCACTGGATGAGAAGGACAGAGAATATGAGTTTTAAATCTTACAGGTAAGACAGAGCTGGCAGAGCATTTAATATAATGCAATTTAATAATGCTTTAACACTTCACTAACAAATGAAAGAGAGGGACCCTGGCTCATTCATCTCTAAACCTACATTCTTGTCCTCTTGCCAATCGCAATGCATTCAATAAAAGCATATTAAATGTTTGTTGAAATTAATTACTTTCTGGATGCTTGAGGGCCTGCACACACATGTGGAAATACCTATTGCCTAGATGATCATCCCCTACAGATACTTTTCCTGACTTCCCCTCATTGCAAGGACAAATGCTCTCTTTTCTCCAAGTCCCCTCACCTCCTCCCCTTGCACGGTTCAATCATAGCACTTATGTGGCCTATGAAAAGACTCTTTAGTGAGCTTTCTCCACCCATTTCTGTGAATTCCTCAACAACTGTACTGGGCTCAATTTGGTTCCCCCCAAGACTTAACACCGTGTCCGGAATACTGTAGACACACATTTAAATATTTACTGAGCTACACTGACCCAAAATAGAACTAAGATGGAGGTCTTAAAGAGTGGTGGCTTGACTTGAGAGATAAGGGGGCTCTCTTTTCCTAACCTACAAATGAAATGGATAATTTAATGACAGAATGAAATGCTTGATACAGAACAGTGTTAGAAAACAGCATAACATCTTGAACACAGCAGGTATTAAATAAATATTTGATGAATATATAGGGAGAAACAAGGCTTAGTAACTGTAATTTGAAACTTTTGTAAGCTCCTGGGAAAACAATTTAACTGCAATCTGGACATTCTTTCACAATTAAGTAAAGACATTGTCCTCAGAAACATTTTCAACAAGGGTTGCAATGAAAACGTTTTCTCATAAAAAAAAAAAAAATATTTAGCCAGAAGACTCTGTTTCATAGTAATCACAGGTGTGGCTTTTTAACTGGATTACTTAGCAATAATTCTGCAAAGTACTACACATACCTGGTAGGGAAGTACTGTGAGTTCCTATCACATAATAATCAAAGACACTTCTCCTCTAAGAAGTAAAAACATCAGCCTCACCCTATATCATTTGAAAAACAGGAAGAAGGCAAATATTTCAACCCAGTCTCTGAACTTATTTATTTTTCGCCCAAAGCCACATCTAAATCCCACCACACTACAGAGTTGGTCAGAATTGCAGGATTAAACAAGTGTGAGGTGGCAGATCAGCTTTCTCAGTCCTTCATCTCTTTAGTCCCCACCCCCTTTGGTAATATGTGCAGGAAGACCAAAAGCTGACCGGCGCCAATGCACATACAGCTTCATCACTGATGGGGAGCACCACCGAGATGTGCAGTCCCCCCAAAAAACTGTTTTCAAGGTAATTTCTTCCTGCAGAAGCCCTGTCACAGCTGGGATTTGATTACTATCAGTAGTCTTTTAAAGAATGATTATCCTCACTGCCAAGCTACAGCCAACAACTCTGGTTCATAAAAATAAAGATAACACCATCTTACATTGGCTGCTATGCTAAGGAACTGACTGTGCCCTCTGGGGCATCTCAACAAGTAAAACAATAAAAATGTTTAAAAATGCCTGCACCCAGCAGTGGCTCCCTTAAAGCAATAACATCTTTCATCAGCTGTAATCAATAAGCCTAAAGCCCTGGAGTGCTTCTGTCAGGAAGTGACATCAAGGATTTCAAAGTAGAACCAGAACCAGTAAGGCGAGAAGATGCAACGCAGCTAAGCACATAGACCAGCAGAAGCGCAATGAACATACATTAGCCATATTGACGGTCAAAAGAAAATAACGTTTTTCATTCCTCCAGAGCTTTAGAAAGTGTCTAAAATTTTCCTTTTTATTTCTAAAGAACCCGCACACTTTGTTCCTAAAAATTAGATTTTATCGTTATTCAAGTATACCTTCCTGCATATTTTGAAGGGTGTTTTTTTTTTCCAACCTAAAAAGCACGTTACAGCCATTAACTTAGATGGTTTAAAGTGAATGCCACTCAGGTGTTGAGGAGACTCTCCCTACATTACTGTCAAATGACTCAAGTCATCTAAAGGGACAACAAAGAGAAGGTGCCTTTTTATAACTCAACCTACGTTACTGGGGATGGTCCATTTGAAACTGTACGTGATCACCTGTTTTCTTATTAGCTTAACACCATTGCTTCTTGTTTAAAAGGTTTTCCAAAAGGGTCCAAACTGAAAGCCCCTTCAATGGTCTTACCTTCTTAGAATAAAATCCAAATACCTTGACATGGTTTTCAAGGCCAGAGGTGGTGGGTGGTAGTAGCAGCAGCAGCGGCGGCATCGGTAACAACATCTACCATTGCAAGCACCCTGCTAAGCATCTTCCATACGGTAACTCAGCTAATCCTCACAACTACTCTATGAGACATATACTTTTGCAGATGAAACAACAAGAAAAAAATAGTGATTTAACTAGAATACATGATCTTTGGCACCTTGATGCACATTCATATCCCTAAATTTTACTGCCCCCCCGCACCCTCCCATGGGTTAAAATCTCTCTATTTCTGGAAACTCATTGCATGCCACACTCCCGGGCACCCACTGTATTCCAGCTACATGACCCTTCTTTCTGGGCCTCAAACATGCCAATGTCTTTCCCCATGTTGGTTCTTTATACATATCCATGCTCCTGTCTAAAATGTTCTCCTCATTCTTAGAACAATTTACTCATCCTTTGTGCCTCAGTTTAAATGCCACCTCATAAGAGTTGTCATCTTGACGAACCCATCTACAATAAACTCCTTCTCCCTTTTATTTTCTACGCTAGCATCTTTATTACCTTCTTAGCATGTATCACAGTTTGAAGTTTTACTTTTTTATTGTTCTCTGGTTTATGGTTTTCCTTTCTTACTAGACCAGAGGCAACATATGACTGAGACCACTGTACCCTTGGGGCCTTGAATATGACCCGCACAAAGTAGGCACTCAATAAATGATTACGTGCTGAGTGAATACGTTAATTCATTAACAGTCATTAAGTATGTTTTAAAATGTGTGCTTTAATTCTGAGGACTGGTGGTACTGTACTTTCTCGGCCACTCACTGACGATGCACACAGGGATAGTTGGAATGGATGGTTTGGAAGAGAGTTATTGAAGTATCTGGTAGTGGAAGTATTCAATTACAGAGGTAATGACTACTTAGTATGGTGGTTGTAGAAGGGATACAATATGAATGGACAGATACACATAAATCTCTGAGTAATTTGCAACCTTAACAATGATTCTCCTTTTTCAAGGCCAGTTGTCAAATCCCTCCTTGACCATCATCACTTATGGTTCCTCCCAAAGCAACTTAGTCCAAACCATCAGGAAGTTTTATTAGAAAGCTCCTCCCTATCCTAAGCTGGAAACTGCCACCTTGACTGACACTTGCAATCATTTGTCTTCATTCTGCCTGCTGCAACTACGAAGAATCCATAGAATACACAAATAACTTTGTTCCAATACATAAATAACTGTTCTTGTTAAAGTACCCAGGATGGAACACAATGCTGCTGGAGAATAAATAGCTAAGAGTAAGGCAAAAATAGCATGTCTTCCTTTAGTGATTCTACACTTTTTTTTCAAGCAGCCATAAGTCCTTTATTGAATCAAACAGGATAACAATAAAATAAAAACTAAAGATGTTCATGTATTTATGTACAGGAATCACATCTCCTGGTTGACCCATAAAATACGTATAGACAATCCCTACGTCTTTCCACAAATGCTTCCACAGGGTCACTTCCAAGGGAGTGTTTTTTCCATCACTTCCCCAATAAACATCTTTGGTTAAGTTAGTGGTTTCAATTGTGGGTGACTAGGTCCCCCAGGAGACAGTAGGCAGTGTCTGAAGACATTTTCAGTTGTTCTAACTGGTAGAAGCCCAGATGCTGCTAACAACCGCTAATGCACAGGACAACCTGTTCCAACACCCCCAGGTACAAGACAAGAATTATTGGACCCAAAATGTCAATAATTCCAAGGTGAGAAACACATTTAACCCAGTAATTCTCAATGGGGGTGGTACTGCCCCCTTGTGGGCACTTTGGAAATTTGCAAGGTGCTCTTTGGTTATGAGTTCCCACAATCCACAGAATTATCAGACATTTAGAGAATCCTTCCACAATACACGTAGCTTTCAAATCTCTCACTGGCCATTCACGCAGAAGTTTGTATATAATTCTCTAACCCTAGAACCTACATCCATTTTATATATAAACAAAATATTTATTTTTGTGTGGTCTTAAATTATATTAAGTTTATTATAATGCAACTACATGTAAATTAAGGGAAGTAGATACCTTCTTTTGTAAGAAACTTTACAGAGAGTGTTCACCAATTTGGAAAATTGAGTTACTTGACAGAAACACCACTAGTGGCATCAGCGTGACCAACACATCAATGTATGTTTTCAGTTGCTATTTAAAATGGTTCTAGGAGGAGGTGCAAGAACTTTACATCTTCAGTTAAACCTGTTGTGTAGTCCTTTTCCTGTGATCATCTCCAACTTAGACAATCCAAGCACATATTATTTGATAATACATTATTTCCTCTTCTTTTTGTTTACATTATCATTAGGATACTATGTACATAAATACACAATAATTATGTGTGCAGATGGTTTCTATTTCAGGATAGTCAGAGCATTAGGAAATATTTGATATGACAGGAGAGCATAGGGTATACATGGATTATAACTCACTGCTCTTGCCCATCATAGCCCTTTGAAAACTTGATTCTGTTTTCTAATATACTAGAGTCCCAACATATGAAATCGTGCGTAGGTATGGTCCCTAGGCCTAGCCTACAATCGGGGTCATCTTCCCTGGCTGCCAGCAGCCAGCCCTGCCCCCCACATCCACCCACCCCAGTTCCCCTTTGCTAATTGGAGCCTGCAGGTTGGGGGGAGGGACCAAGAGGTCGGGCATTCTGCCTGCTTGCCAGTCCCGCGGCCCCCCCCCCCGCCACCCCCTTCCCCCCCCCCCCCCCCGCCACCACCCACTCCGGTTCCCCATTCTAGGGACCCTACCCGTGCGTGAATTTCATGCACTGGGCCTCTAGCATAAAATACAGGCAGTCCTCATGTTACCTTGGACTTGATGTATGTATGTCATTTTGTGGTTGCATCACCATCTCCCATTTATTTATAAAAAAAAAAAAAATCCGTCATTTCGACATATGTACATATGTGCTTTATGTTTTTTTATTATTTATTTACCACAAGTAAAGGTCAGGAATTGTTATCTTTCTTTTAAATTTTTTTTTTACTGTTTCACTTCATTACTGCTGTGTATGTGCTCCATGTGAGTGACGTAGGTGCTTACGTAGGCGAAAATCGCGTTACACCATGCCATAGGAATGGATCTCCCACATAATCCAGGGCCTACTGTAATGTCCACTAAAAAATAGTCTATGTCTAAATATAACTGCAGTTTTAAAATATATAATTTTAATTGATTGAAACATTTAGAGCTTTTCTAAATTAGTTTATACTTTGACATCATTTGGATAAATGTGCCCCCAAAATTGTGCATATCGTAATGCCCCTATTTGATGTTCATTCCACTTGTTCCTTGTAACCCTAAAGGAACAATTTACCAAAATTATAGGGAAGTTAAGTGTTAAAATTACAACATAAAAGTTTCTTTCACCCTAAAATTACAGATAAGGAAACTACAGTCTACAGAAATGAAAATCACTAGTTGTCTCTCATTTGAAGCTCAATTTTGCTTCCCCGTAAATCTTTATAAAACTCATACCATGGAAAAAAGAGAACTAATACCACCAAAGCTCTATGACATTTTGTGGAGCCACAAGGGTCTAATACTTTCATCTGAACTATCAATAAACACCTTATCATTTGATACATAAAAAAGGTGTGGGAGGAGGAAAGGTCAGTTAGAAATAGCAGTTTGGAAAAGCTTCTATAAAATCTCTATCATATCCTTACCTAGATATATCCTCCACCCCTCACCTCATCCAAAACCGCTTTCCAGAGGGCTCAGCAGACTTCAGAAGTCACCCCTTTATATCTTGAGTTTGAAGAAAGATTTTAAAAAACACACACACAGACAGTATGGTGTACAGACATGAACACTGCTCCACCCCCATTGGGGTCTATGTGGAACCTGTGAATGTGACCTTGTTTGGAAATAGGGTCTTCGCAAGATGTGATCAAGATGAGGTCATCCTAGACTGGCTGGTGTGGCTCAGTGGACTGAGTGCTGTCCCGTGTACCAAGAAGTCACTGGTTTGATTCCTGGTCAGGGCCTATACCGGGGTTGTGGGCTTGATTCCCAGGAGTGATATATGCAGGAGGCAGCTGATTGATGATGCTTCTTCCTCATCTATGTTTCCATCTCTCCTTTCCTCTCTCTCTAAAACCAATAAAAACTTATTTTAAAAAAATAAGGTCATTCTAGGTGAGGGTGGAACCTAAATTCAATAACTTTGTTCCTATAAGAAGAGGGAAGTTTAGACACAGACACACACATAGGGAGGAGAGCTATGTGATTGGAGGCAGAGGTTGGAGTGATGCACCTGCAAGCCAAGGAACACTAAAGATTTCAGGCAACCACCGGAAGCTAGGAAGAGACAAGGAAGGATCCTCCCCTGGAGTCTTCGGAGAGAGCACGCACTACTGACATCTTGAATTCAAGCTTCTAGTCTCCAGAACATGGCTCTGTTGCTTGAAGCCATGCTGTTTGTGGTAACTTGTCATAGCAGCCCTGGGAGATGAATACATTTGGTCACCTTCCTTAAGGATACATCCAGTACAAGGGTGGTACATTTCTCATGGTCTGGCAACTTTCCTGTTACCACACTTGCCAACTCTAATAAGTCTGAATCTTTGGAAGTAGAGCCTAGGAATCTTCATTATAACACAGAGTTCCCACGAGATGTTTACAAGCACTGCAGTTTTTGGATAGTTTTTTAATTTTTTTATTTATTGACTTGAGAGAGAGGGAGAGATTTGCTGTTCCCCTTATTGGTGCATTCATTGTTTGATTCCTATATGAGCCCTGACCAAGGAAGGAACACCCAACCTTGGTGTATCAGGATGACGATCTAACCAACTGAGCTACCCAGCAGTTGTTTAAGAAGCACTAGGCATTTGAATGATCTAAGGTCCCACCCCTTAGCCAGCGTCTTCATATTTGTCCCTATGCACCTGTCGTGATTACAATTTAATATACTGTTAGGGTTCTATACCCAGATGGTCCTGGGCCAGCCAGCTTCTGAATAAGTCACTTCATGTGTTTGGAATGAGTCTCCTCACCTATGCAAACCACATGGAATAGGTCCTGCTTGGAGGCACCAGGAGAAAACATGGGATTGTAGGGAAGAGCAATAAGACATTCCAATAAGTGCCTTGCACACATTAAGCTCGTACCAAAGCTGAATTTGTATTTCTTACTTTCCCATTGTAGCTGGACTAAAGTTCTTTCCGGATCACATTGGTCATTTCGGGACACATTTGACTTTCTCCAGAATACTAGCATGGAAACTACAAAAGCAATGGCTATCATTGACTTTATGCTTATGATAGATCTTTTGCATAACATCAGTTAGTTTTAGGTGGGCCTTTTTATTCCTGTTTTACTTGCAGGAAACTGAGGTTCAAAGAGGTTAAGCAACATGACTAAAATATGAGACATTAAACCCAAGCACAGCCTCTGCTATTAGCATTTTCAATATATAGCTGTGAGCACCGGTTGTCTAGAAGGGGGAAGAATACCAGAATGTGTCCTCTAGGCTTTCCTAGATAATAAGCTTATCTTATAATGTAACGCATGCTACTATATCAATAACACACTAGCTTGCATTAGTGTGTCTGCCTGTACTTTAAGCATACAAAACTTATCTTGAGTGGGGGGGAAAGGGAAGGAGAAAGGAGCCAGAGAAAATCATTGGTTAAGCCCTGGCTATTTAATGATCTGAAGACCAGCAACATCAGCATCACATGAGAGCTTATTACACATACAGAATCTCAGGCCCTTCTCCGGACCTGTTGATCCAGAATCTGCAATTAATAAGATTGGCTAGGTCCGTGGTTGGCAAACTGCAGCTCACGAGCCACATGAGGCTCTTTGGCCCCTTGAGTGTGGCTCTTCCACAAAATACCGACTTCTGCACATGGGCCACGTAGTTTCAATCGCACTGTACATGCGCGCCTGTACGCAGTATTTTGTGGAAGAGCCACACTCAAGGGGCCAAAGAGCCACATGCGGCTCGCGAGCCGCAGTTTGCCAACCACTGGCCTAGGTAATCCATATACAACGTAGTTTGGAAAGCCCTGGGTTTATTCTGCTCAGAGAGCAGATGGCTGCAGAGGAGGTCTTAACAAATCTAATACATAAGTTTCTAATATGAAGAGGTAGTGAGGGAGGGAGGGGTGAAATTTGTAGAAAGGAAGCCATGACTATACCATGAATGAAAAATAAAGACAGGAAAAGTAGGTCCTAAATATGGCCAATGTCAGAGTGTCATCTGTAATTCATGAAATAACTCTGAATAGAGTCAGGCCACTTCAATGAACAGAATTAGAACCAGGTATAGAGTTAGAAATATGAGAAAAAAATGTATTATATATTTAGTGAATGAAGTCAGAATCAATAAATAAGAACACTGAGAGTTAACATTTATGAAATGGCTGTATGAGGCACCATTCTAAATGTTACATGTGTGAGCTCATTTAACCTCAACAACCTTATGAGGTTTTTAACAATTGAAGCGATGGATGCTTTGATGTATTTTTACATGATAGCGGCAGGCTAGTAAGAACAGAAACTTGCTGTAGGTTGCCCAAAAACTTCATAAGTCTTCTCAAATTTTTGATTGACTAACAGACCAAACTGTCTTGGGAGAAATAAATTCTGTGATAGTATTTGTCCAATTGAAAAGCCCAAATACAGTAAAGCCAGTCTCTAAATTGCAAATGGCCACTGAGAATACGTAAATGTGTAAACTTGATATCAACATGGGGAGACAGACACAGACAGGGAAAGTCCAGTGAAAGCACGTTCCCCTCCCCCCCTGCAGGCTTGTAAGTTGTCTACGGCGCCATTAAACACATACAAAAAGCCTCCACCCAAATCACTAGGCCTACAACTCCACCAGGCCTGAAAAGTCATGGCCTCCTCATTTCAGAGGACTAAACACTAAATAGACAATGAGAAGAGGAACAGAAACACTTTGGGAAAACAAGGCTTCCAGCTTAAAGGAATGTGACAACTGTAACCCCTGGCCATGGAGATGCTCCAGCTGTCCAGAGCCTCCATTCTGAGCAGCTCTACCTGGGCCTCTCGTGTCTCTCCCTGAGCTTGGCATAGCCGGTCTGCTAATGCTCCTGCCTTACTAGTGCCCACTATGGGCAGGTCATGGCATAAACCCAGGGCCTTTTAGAAAACAGCTCTCCTAAGCAACTTATATAAATGGTCTTCTAGAGTTGGTTGGGATGCTAACCTGGGTAACAGTACATTTTGTGTCTTTTGCTCTGCAACAATCATAGTGTATATTTTATATATTTTTAAAAACATGGAAACTCCACTTAACCATCTCATTTGCATCTGTCCCATTGTTCCAGGTTCAAATGTCTAGTTTACTTCATTTCAAGCATCAGTGAAGATGTTCATAGTAGACTTAAGATGGGCAAATAAGAGACACAGATTGTCACTAATCAGCTTCCTGTCATTAGCAAATGACAATTGCTCTGAACCTTAAGATTTTTGTTTGATTCTTTGTCATTAGTGTTTTTTTACTCAAAGAAGA
Organism: Myotis nattereri; assembly: GCF_964212035.1. Taxonomy (NCBI): domain Eukaryota; kingdom Metazoa; phylum Chordata; class Mammalia; order Chiroptera; family Vespertilionidae; genus Myotis; species Myotis nattereri. Next base: position 33,343,596 of record NC_138088.1, read on the forward strand.
TGAACAAAGATATTTCCTAAAATCCTTTCTAGGTATAAGGCTTTATGATTTGCTTATACCAGAACTAGTTTTTAAAAAAGCTTTACACTTTTTAAACTTTCCACTGTTATACACTTGCTAGCACTTTTATTGATTGTTTTTATTTTGTCTTTGCAAGTATGTTGATCAGTCACTCTTTATTTATTTACTGAATTTATTGGGATGATATCTATATATATAAAAGCCTAAGCAACCTTTATGACCAAACAATCAAAATGACCAGAATGACTTGTCGAGCAATCGCTATGACCACCAGGGGACAGACACTCAACACAGAAGATGCTGCCGGTCAACCTCCCACAGTCCCTTCCACTGGCTGTTCCCTCCCCCGGGCCAGCTGGCCAACCTTCTGCAGTCCCTCCCTCTCTCCTCTCCCTGGCCGGCAGGCCCCAATCGGCCCTGGCCCAATCGGGACTGGGTGAGACAGCTCCTATTGGCTCTGATCGCCAGCCAGGCCTAGGAACCCCACTTGTGCACAAATTCGTGCACTGGGCGTCTAGTTGGTTAGTAAAACCACACAGGTTTCAAGTGTACAACTCAAGAACACATCATCTGCAGACTGCATCTTCTGATCACCACCCAAAGTCAAGTCCCTTTCCACCACCATTTATTCTCCCTTTGGCTTCTTCCACCTCTCCTTAATCCCCTTTCTCCTAGCAATCACAATACTGTTGTCTGTGTCTTTTGTTGTTGTTGTTTGTGGGTTTTGATGTGGGTTTTTTTTTGCTTAATCCATTCACCTTTGTCACTCAGCCACCCAAACCCTTTCCCCTCTGACAGCTGTCAGTCTGTTCTCTGTCTCTATGAGTCTGTTTCTATTTTGTTTGTCAGTTTATTTTGTTCATTAGATTCAACATATAAGTGAAATTATATGATATTTGTCTTTCTCTGACTGGCTTATTTTACTTAGCATAATACTTCCCAGGTCAATCCATGCTGTCCCAAATGTAAGATTTCCTTCATTTTTATGGACGTGTAATATTCCATTGCGTAAATGTACCCCAGCTTTTTTATTCACTCATCTACTGATGGACATTTGGGCTGCTTCCAAATCTTGGCTATTGTAAATAACGCTGCAATGAACAGAGGGGTACATATATTCTTTCAGTGTTTCTGGTTTCTTCGGATATATTCCCAGAAGTCAAATTGCTGAGACATAAGGCAGTTCCATTTTTTATTATTTGAGGAAACTCCATAGTGTTTTCCACAGTGGCTGCACCAGTCCGCATCCCCTTTTCTCCATATCATTGTCAATACTTGTGGTTTATTGATTTATTGATGATAGCCGTTCTGACAGATGTGATATCTCATTATGGTTTTAAATTTACATTTCTCCAATGGTTAGTGACACTGAGTATCTGTCTATTGGCCATCTACACGTCCTCTTTGAAGAATTGTTTATTCGGTTCCTTTGCCCATTTTTAATTGGATTTTTTTTGGAAGGGGTGTTTAGTTGTACAAGTTCTTCCTCTTATTCCACAAATTTGTATGGAGTATGCCCTGCATGTAAAGCCTTATGGGAAGGAATTATCATTATTGCTATTTTATAGATATGGAAACTAAAGCTCAGAAAGATGAAGTAATTCATCTAAAATCACACAGCCAGTATATGCAGGAGGAGCCAGAGTTCAACCCCAGGTCTGTGACTCTAAAGACTATTATTTTAATCATCATAACACATTCTCTATAAAACTAGGCTAAAATTTCTGAGATTATTCTTTCTACTCTCCGTTTCATTTTTTTTGGCTTCTACTTCATGATTGATTACCTTTAATGACTGAATTCTGGTCCCAGAAAATGTTTGCAAAGTTACTTTTCAGTAAATCCAGTCTAATATCATCACAATGATTTAAAAAAGAAAGAAAACTCTACTAGAGGTTACCATCCTATAAAAAGAAAGCTCCACTGAGTAGTTCAATACCATATAAGTCCAAATCGTCCCACTAGTCTTTAAAAAAAAAAAAAAAAAAAAAAGCAGCGGAGAGACTTGGAATTTGGTATTTTCCCAAGTGGGAGCAAGTTCCTCTGAATCCTTAAAGTATCAAAAATTTATTCTGATGAAAGAAAAACAAATCAATGTGATTCTTAAAGAAAATCTTTAATTACTTGAGAGCATTATATATAAACAATTTTACCCTTACTTCCAAAATCACATTGTAGGAATTCAAGAGTTTTATTCAACTTAAAAAAATAAAATATAATCAAGCCAAAAGCATAATATGGACTTTCTAAATATGAAAAACAAAGTGCCTATAAACATTGCTTCAAAAAGTATTCTCATGAGCCCTAGCCCATTTGGCTCAGTGGATAGAGTGTCGGCCTGCGGACTGAAAGGTTCAGTTCCAGTCAAGGGCACATGCCTGGGTTGTGGACTCGATCAGCAGTTGGGGGTATGCAGGAGGCAGCCGAGCAATGATTCTCTCTCATCATAGATGTTTCTATCTCTCTCTCCCTCTCCCTTCCTGTCTGAGATCACAATATATATATATAAAGAATTTAATAAAAAGTGTTCTCATGAAAGCAACTCAAGTATAAAAAAGATAGAAATAAGAACCTTCCACATGTTACTGCTATGGTAACATGTTTGATTTTTTTAAATTCTGCCTTTAATATAGAAAATTAACTTTGTCAATGCCACCCGCATACTTTTATTTTTAACAGAAAGGACTAGAGGTTATTTCTCTCATAGAGTGTTTGCATAATCATGTAGACTAAAAAGGTCATATAGAAAATGAGCAATTCAATTTTGGGAATTTATCCCATATATAAATGAAAAACTATGAGAAAATGTGTACAAGCATATTAGTTGCAGTGCTGTTTATGCTTACAAAAAACAAATAATATCTATATTAATAAGCTGAAGTACATAAATACTATGCGATAGCATGTGGCTATTAGAAAGATCAATATGGACTGGTCTGGAAAGAATCCTGGGAGCTATTATCAAACAAACAACCAAAAAAACCCCAGCAGAATGCTAATGAGCATTGTGGAATGATTCTCTTTCAATTTAAAAAACAACAATTGGAAAACTCCAAGCGGGCAGGGAAGTTCTCTCCATAAGAAGGTTTGCATAAATATACAGGAAGGTCAACATTAGCTGGAGGACAAGTGGGAGAAGGCTGGGAGGAAAACATGATTAAATGGTGCATATATTTTCATTGTCTGGCAACCAGCAGGCATCACTTTGGCCATTAAAACAATCAAGGAAGTAGCTATAGCCCAAGGAAAGATTAAAATTTGAGATGCAGTACCTGCTTGTAAGCATCAAAAAGTATGTCCAGATTTTAACATGATGAGTAGAGATGGCAAAACCACACACAAGAGAACTTTCCCCCTGATTTCTTTACTATCAAGAAACCCAGAGAGTGCACAGTCTGCCTGACTCTGTGTGGACACCCCGGATCACAATACCTGGAGCCCAAGGATAAGGCTATATAACCAGAAGATTGAAAGGCAGGATACCTCCAGCCCTGCCTCCAGACTTCAGGGATTTGTCTTGATAACCAGAAAGATCAGAGAAAACAAAAGATATCGCCACTTATCTCCTGCTTCACCATGTCTAACGGAAACTAGATTTTTCGTTTTTGGACCTGCGGACAGCAGAAAGCACAGCCTACATTCGATTTACCCTAGATCCTGTCTCACAGTTACAGATGGGATAACACTTCTTTTTCCTAACCTAGCAAAAATATAAATCACTGGCCCCTAAAGCATTGTTTAGATATTGCCAGCTTCAAATGAATATATGAGTTCCAAAACACTTTTTACAAAGGCAATTTCATTCTCATATGTAGTGTCCAAATGCACTTGCTCTGTGTTAACTTTTCCCCATGTCCAGTCGTGATTGTTTATCTAGGCACCATCTAACAATGTCTGCGCAAGCAGGCCGATTAAAGAGGCCAACTGATCGCATTAATTCAGAACGGACTTCTTTTTACCCACGGTACAACGTCGTTCTTGGCATTGACCCTTGGTTACTGGGACAGCCCAAAATAAGAACATTTCTCCTCAGTCTTAAATCACAAACGATGCCATCAGCAAGACTGCTTCACTTCCGGTCCCCAGGGGTTTCGCATGAGAGTGGTCACAGACTGAATGAAATAGCCTTTTCCAAGAAGACTGAATGGCATTCGAAGGGAATATTGATTCAAAAACATAAGTTCCATGAGATCTGACCCACAATTTATACCCTACAATTGTTCAAAGGCAGTGGATATTTACAGCATCCCATAAAACTTTGTTTTGCTTTCAAAAATATTTGGATATAAATAATCATATTAACTATATCTTTTTTTTTTAATTTCTAAGAAGAATTTCAGACTAACTATAACTGGCCATGTTAAACTTCACTCAATTATATGCTAGAATCACAGGACTATCAAGAAGATCAAATAACCTATTAGAAGCTAGTAGAAGTTTCTTCTAATAGCTGATCTAATTTTTTCCAGTAACAATTGACTTTTCATTTTTATGTGGGGAGGAGGAGTGAGTAGGAAACCATTTCCATTATTACTCTCTGAACTCACACACATATTTCTTACTATTAATTTTCCACTATTTCTCTCAGCCAAGTATAAGTCCAGAGGCTTCCTCACAGGGACTTTAGGAATTTCCCTCAGACCAAGACCCATGTTCAAAGACCCCACCATGCAAAGTGCACTGTTCATGTCTCTTTTCTTTAAAAATACTTCACTTTGGCTTTTTAAACACATTCCCCAGATTACTACTAATTGGAAAAATAAAATGCCATACGTAATGGATGATACATTTTCCAAACGCTTGAATCCTAATATTAAGAAAGATGTGTTTGAGAATAGATTTTAAAATTCAACTAAAGGCCATTTCAAACTATTAGTTGCACAATTGTTTAAATATTGTTCTCCTGCTGCCATCTTGTGGCAATTGTTGACATTTCCATCTCTCTCCCTCCTTTTCCCTCTGGCTCTCCCTTTCTCCCATCCTCTGCCTCTAACTCCCCTTAAACCCAATCTTTTCGAGGGTACCAAAATATATTCAAAACTTAACAACTTCCCTTTTTAAGTAGATATAAAGACAACTTTCATTATGCCCTAAAAAAGGGGGGGGAGGGAGTTTTGCAAATTCCTCCTACTGCCTATAAAATATTCCCTTCTCCCTTACATTTTTCTCACAACACTATTCTTTTTTAAAAATATATATATTTTATTGATTTTTTACAGAGAGGAAGGGAGAGGGATAGAGAGTTAGAAACATTGATGAGAGAGAAACATCGATCAGCTGCCTCCTGCACAACCCCTACTGGGTATATGCCCGCAACCAAGATGCATGCCCTTGACCTGAATCGAACCTGGGACCCTTGAGTCCACAGGTCGATGCTCTATCCACTGAGCCAAACCTGTTAGGGCACAACAACACCATGCTTTTAATATTAAAAAAAAACCTCTTTGTCATCATTTTGATTAATCTAGCATATCCCTTCAAGCAAAGGGAATGCACATTACAGGAAAATATATTTGTATTTTATGAAAATTTTCCCTTTTCAACTTTTCCAAATTGTATTTTCACAAAGCAAGAAAGAAAAGTATCATGTATGTCTGGCTATAAAGTACTGCACTATCACCCTTCAGAGCCATAGGCACGGACTGTTGGGATCTGAGCAAGAACCTGGGGAAGGCTGAGACTCATGCTGGGAAAACAGAGCTCCCAGCAGCCCCCAGCTGGATGGAGACCAGCCGCCCAGCAGCCCTTTATTATGTCCTGGCTGCCCTGTTCACCTCTGAGGCCCCTGTGGCAAGGCCAAGGAATTCATAAATCTGGGAGGAAATCACATTTCTCTGATGACATATTAAAATGACGAACTCTCAGCCAGACTGATTTATCATCAGAGGAAGAGTATATTTCATAAAAGCCACCATTTCCGTCTAACTCTATGTCCCCACTCCACTCCTGGGGGTAAGTTGACAACCCTCCAAGGAGTCCCCGGAGGATAGACACAGAGAACTCAATTTGCCAGAATCTTCCCAAACAGAGTAGAGGTGAGCAAGAAAACAAACAGGAAAACAATTCATTTCACTCCTTCTTGAAAACGACTTGAAAACAATCTTCTGTATACCCATATCTGCGTACCCATATCTATGTCACACACATCAGTACTTAGCTTCAGTCTAATAATCGCCACACCGCATGGACCTAATGTAATTGTAACATATTTTCCTCCAACACCATTAAAATCCCTAACTGTTAATATAAATAAATTCACTTGATGCCACTAGTAATATGAACATCACACTTTGGGAAATGCTGCTCTGCGGTGTATCTAACAACCATTATTTATAAATATGTAGCTTTCAGGGACATGGGGTCAAGATGTTTGATTTTTTTAGAACCACAGTTCAGACCAGAGGTTCTCAGGCATTCTTTCTGCAGTGACTCACAAGATGGATGATGTTCCCATGTGCAACACGCTCTTGTGAAAAGACAAGACCGCCTGTGGATTGTGTACAATTTCCTGCCATACATCTGTAATCCTACCAGTCCAGAAAGCCAATGGGAATGCAAGTGAAAAGCTATCCCTGGGGAGATGCCTGTGAATGCCCTCAACCTTATTTTCCTAAGAAACAGATAATTCACAATTTTTTATTTTTAAACTACCATGTACTCATTAGGACCTCACAACGAATCAAATACACACACTACGTGTCATGGCCTCACAGCTAAAATCTTCCAGAGTAAGACATAGGATATTGTATTGACTATTTTAGAGTGACTTTATTCTCTGAGAGGTGATTAAATAGAATATGAACTGGTTTTATTCTCTAAAAGGTTCATGTTTAAAATTTTTGTTTGTTTTTAATACATTCTAGCTATGCGCTGCTCTTACCCTTTCTCTGAAATTAGCATGTGCAAAGAGGAAAGTATGGAAAGCTCAGGCTTTTATTTGGTTGGAATTCTTACTGTAAATAGACATGGTTTCTACCCAGGAGTTTACAACCTAAGACCTACAAAAATTTTCTATTTTGAGATTTCAGCGTAGGTAGCTAAGCTCCTGGGTGACGTGCGATGCATGAAATGAACATTATCCACACCAAGAGGGCAATGAGCGGCATCCAGAAAAATATTAACATTTACCCGAAGGCTTTAGATTTGCTCATTAGACAATCACTGTGTCATGTAGCTGAACAACAATATTTGTAAGAAGCAAACATACAAGTATTTTTAGGATCCCTATAAAGTTTATCAGCAGCATTCTGGCAGCATTAGAGGTCAGAATGCTCACATGAAGGCACATCTGAGGATTTGAAACACATTCTGAAGCACTCTCTAAATTGCACTAGAAAAAAGGGACCATTTGAGAGAATAATTTAAGAATGCAGTAGTATAATCTTTATCGCAAGTAAAAACTTAATTATAGAAGATCTCTTATTGGATTTGCCTTAATAAACATTGCTAATATCAGCACATTGATGTTATATCACCTTGCATGCCTAAGTGCTCTCAATGTGTTCGTACACATAACAAATTCAATCTAAATCAACTCCCAGTATTAACATATTAACAACTTTGAACTAATTTCCAAGAATATGTCAACTCAATAGGCACTTAAAAAATATTAAGTACACAACTAGCACTCTGGACAAGACAAATTACAGAAAGTATTTTTAAGCCTTCTAGTCAATCAAAACTTTATACTGATTGCATTTAAAACTACACTATTTTCTAAGGTAGTATGAGTTTTTATTATATCATATATTGCCATGTAAGAAATAATATGTAAATGTTTAAAAGAAAAGCAGCATAGTGAATACTGGTCTGAGGCCCTCCAATAATGTTTACTGAGTAGTGTAGAGTAAGGTTAAAAAAAAAAGAATCTATTGTTTAAGAACAATAAGTAAGGTAGGGAGATTAGTTCTACTATCAGTCTTTATATATTAAAATAAATCTATTTCAAGATACACTCCTGGAAATATCCATTTTTCATTGAGCAAATGTTTTAAACTATTGTATATTTTCAATATGGACAATTCAGTAATTATTTTTCAAACTTTAGGAAATTTAAATTGTATAACATCTGAAGCATCAAAAGACGTGAAAGACTTTAAAAGGTTAGAGTAAGATCTTGAGCAGGAACTGTGTTCTATGTGTGTATATGATGTTTGCAAGTGAAATTGATGGGGCAGGAGTTACAAATGTCAAGCCAGAACAGAAGAACACAGGGACCCAAAAGAGACACACAACAAAGCACATCCAAGAACAAATAAAAGGAGGTGAGAAATTATCACTGGGTAAAAAACAGAAGGTAGCATTTCAACCAGGAGCAACAAAGATTGGGTCTAGTGGCAGCACCCTGCTCTGAGAAGCAATATTGGACCGTGTGCCCCCACGCGAAGCATAAGCACTTGCCAAACTCCAAGATGCCAGAGCCATTTTACAGTAATAGCCCAAGAAGTAAATCCTCCTTTCTCCAAGACAGTGGTTTGGACCAACCTGGAGGATTTCAGAATACTAACTACTGTAAGAAGTATCAAACATAAAAATGAATATATGTGTGTGTATATCTGTATATACATATTTGTACATATAGACACATGCATATACATACACACTACTCCTACAGAAAAGCGTATACATATAGGTAAAGCCTCTTTTTCCTTCAGGAACTCCACAGCAGAGCACACCAACAAACCTAGACTCAAGGTCAGTATTTTTTTTTGACAATTCCCAAACCTCTGAGCTTTCACTTTTGTGAAACAGGATATGCTACCCCTGGTTTATCTCAGAGCTCACAGCAATTTCCAAGAGCTACAAGAATCCTAGATAACATAGGGTCCTGAACTCTGATAAGCAAATTCTCAATGGCAAATGAAAATAATTATTCATACTCAGAGTAATGATGAAATCACCTGAAAATCTTATCAACAGAAAGGGTTTTAATGCACTCTCGGCATCTCCTACACACCATGGTGAGAGGCGTTTAGCCACAAAGAGGGAAAATACATGACATCTTTTGTTTTTCCAGGTCTGTCAGAAATAGTTTCATGAGGGTCAGTCAAATTTCCAATGAGAACATGACTAAATACAAACGATCAACCTAAACTTTCAATCAATGATTCCAATAGAAACAGAACTTCTGGTGTACTACGAATACATTTTTATAAAATGCACATAATTCCAGAACCCAAACAAACCCCAAAGCAAAGTCTCTATGTCTTAAACAAGCAGTATAAACAGGTGATAAATTGAAGACATCAACTCTGGAACCGATGCAAAATTAGGAAACCTAAGTAATCTCCCCATTTCTGAGACCCTTTAAAAGGCACTTCAGTAATTACTTGCTCAGTTTTGTCATCACTAACATTAGGGTACTCCCCACCTCCTGTACAGCTTTCACTGAAAGTAGGGGTGACGTGCTTATACTCAGAACCTGTTATCTTCAAATTTCATGAGGCAACACACAAGGCTTTCAAGAAGCCCTCCTACCTAAAAATCCTCCCCTCTCTTCAGCCTGCCTCCCCGGAAACTCTTTTCATTCATATTATCTATCTAAGTATACTAAAGGAATGTCCTCCTCCGGAAGCTCTTGTTGAACATCACTATGTTAATCGAGAAATGATTACTTGGCTAACATGTTGATATGCTGTTAGTTAGTAATAAATTCCTTTTGATGGTAGGATTGGTAGGCATGCAGGGATTAGCATCAGGGACCTGCAAGGCAACAGGAAAAGGGTAGAGTGAATGGTACCCAAAAGAGGCAGCCAATATCATTTTTTAAAAATATATTTTATTGGTTTTTTACAGAGAAGAAGGGAGAGGGACAGAGAGAAACATCGATGAGAGAGAAACATTGATCAGCTGCCTCCTGCACACCCCCTACTGAGGATGTGCCTGCAACCAAGGTACATGCCCTTGACCAGAATCGAACCTGGGACCCTTCAGTCTGCAGGCCAACACTCTATCCACTGAGCCAAACCAGTCAGGGCAGCCAAGATCATTTTTACAACTGCACTAGTCATCAGCTTTGCCTATGGCCTGTCACTGAGCGGGAGAGGCTAGATTAGGAGGGAAGAAGATGGAAAGAGGTAGATGGCCATCCCAAGAGCAGAACAGCCTGAGGAAATTCCAACCTGGCACAACACACGCAAGGAATATATGATGGAAACTGTGGTCACTTGTTCACAGTTTAGAGCTGGCTCTAAGACTTTTTTTTAATCCTATTTTTACTTGGGGCAGGTTCACCAATTACTGAGACTGAACTGGCCTCATTCCAAGCCTATGTAGTGGAGCAGTTTGGAACTTGGCCTCTAAAAAAATGCAAGATTTGGGTTTGAAACTTACAGCACCTGCTAGCTGTAAGATCTTAGGCAAGTGACAACTTCTTCAAGCCTCAGATTCCTCTTGTGAAAAGCATGTCATTCAGGATTGTTGTGAGAAAATGATGAGAAAAAGATTAAGGTAGGTAAAGAGCGTGGCCGAGATTAGCTATCTTTATTGTTGTCATTGCTATTTTAAAGCACTGTGTATTTTCTATATGAACAATTACTGAGCTGGGCCCACAATTCAGCTGGTACCCACTCGTTTTATTGAAGTTACTTATATCAAAATTAGGCCAAGTCCTCTGATTTAGTCTGCAGGATAACCAGACCTGAATCAAATCAGAAATGCAAAAGGCAATGAGTTTTCTGGGGCATCCATCCCAAAGCATCCAATCCCAGTGGAAGGAAGTTCAAGTTCAAAGTAATGAATTTACATCATCAAGAATCAAGGGATTTGTGACAAGAATAGCTTAAATAGCTTTGGAATACAATATATTATTCCTGTAAGAGATTAATATTGATTCCAGCCATTGCTCAAGGTAATTTAAAAACAACAACCATGTGCTAAGTGCACAAACAAAATAAGGAATTTAAGTGTGTATAAAGAACTAAGGGTAAGAGTTATGATATTAGGTAATTCTTAATTAGGAGTATATGCACACAGGGCATCAAGAGTTCACAGAAAACCATGTAAAACACTTGGAGGTGTTTTTGCCAAAAAGTGATACATAAATTTTAAAATATCATCATCCTCCAAAATAGCCTACAGTTTTCCATGACAATCAACTGATCCCTACTGGACATTTCTAAAGGGACTAAACATGAGCACTGCAATAAGTCGGATGTTTTCTTTTTAAACATGATCATCATATTGTATACTTGATACTTATGCTGAGAGCTCAGATCTTCCCTTTCCTCGTATAATTTTCATCTAAGTATTTCTTAGATGCTTAGATCATTCTTAATGGAAATTATGCCTTTACCCTCTATGGACACATGGAAACCTGGTTAATTGCACTGACTTGATTACAACAGTCGGTGAATTTTCCCATTTCTTTCCACAGCAATAAATGCTTAAGATATTTTTGTCACCTAGTAGGTAATTGTTTTTGATTGTAATCATTTTCTAAAAGAGGGATTACAGGCAAAAATTATTTTATGATTCTGCCCATCAAATTCAGTTCCTATACTCTCAAAAGATGTTTCTTTTCTTGTTAGCATAGAAACTGGACATTCTAGTGAAGTTTGAAACAAACCTGTAGCATGAATAGCTATCACTCAAATCCTAGAGCAACTGCAATTGAACATTAGCTTTGCAATACAGCCGTCTCTTTCAGACTAGGTAAGCTCATCAGAATGACATACCTTTTAACCAATGGTGCATGAGTTGAGGGGGTAGCTACTCCCCAAATCTAAATATCTAAAAATTAAAAAAAAATTATTTTAAAGGTATCTTGTTTGTTAACTGTTGTACCCTATAAACCCTTTTTAAATTTTTATTTTCTTGGCCAAAATAAGGGGTCTTGCCAATGATAATTGCTAGTATAGTCTCTTTAAGTGTTAGGATGAGTACCTAATTCCAATGGCTCCTATTCCCATGTATTATACCTGTCAAAATTATTTACACTCTACTGAGTCAGCTGCTGAAAATACAGTCCATGCTTCCATTTGAAAGCATAAAGCTAAGTGCTGAGTTAGAAAAAGTTTACCCTCTGTCCTAGGGCAAATCAGTGAGGAGAGGAAGTAAGGAACGGATTCAAGTCAGGCTCCTTACTTCCAACACTGCGCATGATTCAGTCTTAGGGTGTTCTTAACCCCAACACAGAAACGATGGGGAGTGGGAGAAAGGAGTAGAAGAGGGGGGACAGGGCAGTGTGCACAGGGGAAAGATCAGCCATCTCCTCCCCGGACACACAAAACCTCCTCTCATTCCTAGAGAGAGTTCTTGTCAAGGACAATTAAAGTGTCTCTTTGAGAGTTAGCTCCTGAATGACAGCGGACTCTGCGAGGGTTTCCTCCTGTCCTCTCCAGACCGTGGTGAAATCTCTGTGCGGGGCAGGGGTGCTGGGCACTCTTTGAGGGGCACGGCCCAGACAGAAATCTGCAATTTCAAAAATGCGATGAAGCCCCAGCCCGCAGCCCCGGGAGGCCAGCAGCTGCCGGTGACCGCTGATGAAGTGGCTTCGTAAGGAGGTGGGCAGATTGATTCCAGCTGCTGTGCGGGGCAGGGCAGCGGCCAGGAATGCGCAGCCCGGCTGAGGGCTGGGGCAAGACGCTGCAGCAGCTTCCGACCAAGGGCAAGGGCAAACAGCTCCGTTTGCAGTCTTGGCCTCAAGAAGGAAGAAATCCATTGTTCCATCTGACAGGGAATCTCAAGGCGGGCTGGCCCAGAAGGTGCCATGTGGATGGTGTCCTCTTAGAAGTGGAGCGTCACTCAGGAAATCCGAAAGCTGCCCCCAAAGGCGTCTGTTCAGAACGGACCCACAGTTCCTAAGAGTTCCCGAGGCGAATCCTTTCCGTTTTCCTCCCGCACCCAGTCCCAGCTCCAGGCCCTCTCTTAATAGCTCTTAAAGGCTGCCCAACTTCCTCCCCACCCCACCCCCACACAACTGCTGAAATCAATACGCAAGGGAAACAGACAAGGAAGGGGTGCACTGAAAGAGTGGGGGACACTGAGGGTCCTGGATTGGATGGAGACCGACAACAGGACATGCTCTTTAAAAGTGCTGCCACTGAGTCGGACAGTTAAGGGGAGGGGACTAATTTAGGGGTCCCTTGAGCCCCAAACCCAGACACCAAGTGATCTAAGAAGAGGGAAGGGGTAAGAGGTAGGCGGGCATGAAGGCACGCCTAATGGAATATTCAATATCCTGCAAAATGCACTTTGGGCCATGCACTTCCAGAGACTAAAAGCCAGTAATGGGCTTTGGAGTCTGCACTTCCTCTCCCTAATGTCCAGAGGCGCTTTAATGCTGCAGCCAATCGATCAGCCTTCTCCGGTGAAGGCGGCGAGTGGAGTGCAAAAGCTTCCTACTAGTGGCCACAATCAGCCGGGCCCGTCTGCACACCACGAACAAGCGACAACAGAACTTTGCACGGGCAGGTTTTGGCTCCTCGAGTTCCCAACCAGAGGAAAGGAAGGAGCCTGGAGGCGCCTGGAGAAATACCACCCCACCCCCTTCACGCTATCTTTTCCAGGGAGAGACTCCAAGAGCAGGCAGACCAGGAAAGGGCATTATCCACCTCGCACCGGGCCGACCAGTAGCCCCAAGCCCGCTCAGGTGCAGGGTCACCTAGCCGCCTCCACACCCAGACCAGCCAAACCAAGGTGTGGCCCTTCGGAAAGCGACACAAAGCAAAGGAACATCCAGAAAGTGGGGTTTCTTTGCAGTTTCTTGCTGACATCACAGACGCCTAGAAAGTGATCCTGTGAATAAACCCCCCACCCCACATCCCCCTCCCGGAGGCCGAATCCCCGAAGCCCCCAGAAGTCACTGCCCCGCCTTTGCGCCCTCCCCCTCAGGCTTGGGCTCTGGGGACGTGCAGTCCCTAAACTGAACCCCACCCTGTCCGGTCGGTCGCCCCTCCCCAGGGGGCTCCAGTAGCCCCACTGAACATGCCCCCGCGGCCTGGGTCTCGGGTCGCCTCGGGGAAAGCTGTCCCAGCCCCAGGATGGCCAGGGGCAGGTCCCAGGGTGGGTGCCCCCACCGCGGCTCGCAAAGGAAAGACAGCCCGACTGCAGCCGGGCGCGGAGGGACCGAGTTCGGGGCGCGGAAAAACTTTCCGTGGTCCTCCTCCCCACCCCCACCCCCACGCCGCCGGGGCGCGTCTCCCGGAGGAGCTCGCCTTTCCCAGCCCAGCGGAGACCAGCGCAGCACGTGATGGGCAGCAATAAAAATAAACACTTCCCATTCCCGGGCCGCGGGGCCACCCCCACTTGGGGCGCAGGAGCGCAGCCCAGCGCGGACCAGCCCCCGCCGCTGCAGCCGGGCCCCAGCCCCGGAGCCTCCACCCGGGACGGCCTCCGGGCCCCCCACCCCGGGGCGGTGGCCTCCGCTCCGGCCGCCGCGCCCCGCGCCTACCTCTCGGATTTGGTGAACTTCCGGAACGCCTGTCGGAGGTCGTGGAAGGACCTGTAGGTTTGCGGCTCCGCCGAGATGCCCTGCGCCCGGGTGGTCCGCGGGCCGATGTGGGTGGAGGGCACGGGCAGCACCGACTGGCATTTGTGGAGCTTCCTCTTGAGCTCCTGAATTTCCTCCTCCTTCTCTGACAGCCGCTTCTCCAGCTCCTTGATCCGCTCCTCCTTGAGCATGAGGATCTTGGCAAAGTCTTCCTCCAGCTCGCTCATTTTTCCCCCCCGGAGCCCCCTGCACAAAACTTTTTCCTGGGGCGGTCGCGGTGGCTGCGCCGACGGCCGGGCGAGGCGAGCGCGGAGCGAGGGAGTGAATGGGCGCCGAGGACTCGCGCGCAGCCCGGCGCTGCCCCTACAGCCGCGCCAGGAGCCGCCGTCTTCGATCCACTTCTGCTGAATGGACTGAAAGCCCCGCACCGAGGGCAGGATGAGAAGTCTAAACGCGAGGGCGAGGAGAGGCAGAGTGCTAATCCCCAGCCTCCCCGGGGAATCGGTGATTATCTTTCATTGAGAAACCAATTAGAGCTGCCCTTCCTCCCCGGAGACCCCCTCCCTCGTCCCGCTTCCCAATCACTCCGTGAGAACACCACGCGCCACCCCACCGAGAGCCTGGTTTCTGGCTGGGAGGGCTGGACCAGAGAGCCTGATCTCACCCCATCACACAATAATCACTCCATGCTATATGGTACCAAAGGAAGGGGGTGGGAGGTGGGGGGTGGGGTGGGGGGGAGAGCTTTATGCCACTTGATCCTTGAAATAGCAACAATTACCATGTGATCTGACAGATGACGCAGCGCTTGTAACTGGAGCCTAAAGACTGTGTGTGTGTGTGTGTGTGTGTGTGTGTGTGTTCATAAATATTAAACTGCCTTTAGACAATAACCTGCATAAATCTATCTTTGCTTTCACCTTTTTCTCCCCTTCTGCGCTGGATGATAAGGGAGGGGGTGTGTGTGCGTGTTTCTTACTGTGAAGTCCTGTAGCTATGACCCCCACTAATAAGAATGACAGGGCAATAGCAGTTCCAGGATTTTTTCAGCCCAAAATTTTACTGGAAATAGTGAACTAAGATTGTTGGTGGGGAAGTTGGATGAATATACATATGGTCATGAGCCAAATGTTTACAAGAAAAGAGAAAGGCCATGCGCTAGTTGTAAGTTTCTTAGAATCTGGATTTTATTTTATCTGCTGCAGTTAAAAGTTGTATATAGAGCATCCCAATTACATCACAGCATCGCCATGGCTGTGAAGTGCTGGCTCCAGTGCTAAATGCTGGCTCACTCTACCAGCTCCGGGTTTGGGGGGGGGGGGGGGAGTTGCTTCTGAAATCCAGATTTCTCCCTCACTTGTGCATCTGTCACCTCACCCTATATCCTAGTAATGAGGTGTTTCTATCCATTTGAGCCTGACTATTTGCTAATTCCCACACTTTCTATTTTTCATATGAATATGTCATAGGGAGCGTTTTTCATAACATCAGTCAGCGTTTAAGAGTTTGGGGATGTGGGAGGAGCATTTCTTCAGGTCATGATCAACAAATTAGTACATTTTTTTAAGAAAAAAAATAGATCCAAACTAAGATACCAAATAACTCTCTCTGAAATAGTAACTTTTCTTAAAAAGACAGATCAATGTATGATCACTGACTACTTATAAAAAAAATCTTCCTGCCTTGTCTGAAACACCTCAGTAGAGTAAAAGCAGGTTTATAAATAAATTCCAAATATATATTTTATTCTGGGGATCTGTTACTTACTGTTAGTTTTACTCCTCTGGTTATTTTAAATTAAAAACATTTCAAACCACATCTGAATTTCTTCATCGCACCAGATGCTGAAGACTGGCTTTGTGTACGGGCCATTTGAGAAAGGACTCCTGTCTTGTTGATAGTAACTATTCTGTTGCTTCTATCTATGAACAGTTTAACCTGCTTTAATCTTTTTAGGAATACTCAAACAAATTGACATTTTATAATAATACATTAGGAAAACACTTTCATCACATTCAATAATCTAGGCATAGGTTCAACTTTATTTATGGAAGAGATATAAATAGATTTTAAATGATGTTTAGACAGGTTTTTTTCCCAAGTCTTACACTGTCTTAAATGAAGATATTATTAAAGAATGTTTCTCATGCTTATTAAAAAAAGAAACGTTTAGAGCAAGATTTCACACACGGATATCAAAACCCTAAATTTATCCATATCTTCCAAAATTAATCTTTTTTTGAATAAGTCCGTTTTGGCTTCAGTAATGTTAACAACTATGACAGTAAATCTTGCCCATTGGCTTAAGAAATAAAGTACAAGAAACACTTGAGAAAAGATGGCTTGGTAGAAGGATAAACCTTGAAGTATTTAAACTCATAGCATTTTAGAGCGGAAAGAAACTTTGAAGATGATCT
The DNA here is from genome assembly GCF_964212035.1 of Myotis nattereri. Taxonomy (NCBI): domain Eukaryota; kingdom Metazoa; phylum Chordata; class Mammalia; order Chiroptera; family Vespertilionidae; genus Myotis; species Myotis nattereri. The sequence goes on from NC_138088.1 coordinate 33,360,465, forward strand.
AACCCAACATGCTTATACTATAAAGGAGAAAAAATGAGATACTGAAAGGTAAAGTCCAAGATCACCCAAGGGCAGAATCCAAGGTTGCCCATACAGGGTATTTTCCCCACCGTGTGGCTCCTAGACAGAAACCTGAAAATCTAGGAATTCCAAGATTCTGACAATCTAGCATTCCAAGGAGTGACTTTACCTCCTTGTATGTTGATTTTAAGTCTGCAACAGTGAGTTTCAGCTGTCAAAACCAAAGTATTTATGAGTCCTCGGTGGTGTGTGTGTGTGTTCCTTAAAGGAGAAGGTCGCCATCTAGTGCCCTTGGAGAAATTCGCTAAATAAAAATCCTAATCACAAAGAAATGAGGTAATGTCCTTAAATACCTGTAAGTCTTTTCCTGTTCCATATTTGAGAGACATAAAGAAAATATGCACAATTTTGTGTCACAGCAAAACATTCGTAACAATGAGAAAACTTAAATCTTTTAGCCCCTGGATAATGATGACAGTGACGGTAAACATTTCCTGACCGTTTAATATGTGCCAGCACAGGGCTAATTCCTTTATGTGACTAAATCATTTTAATACCCACAGTGACGCTATAAAGTAAATATTATTATTCATTCCCATTTTACAGACGGAGAAACTTATGCTTAGCAAGATTAGGTAACTTGTCAAAGTGTCCAGGTTTGACCCAGGCTGTCTTAATCCCCCTGTAGCACTGCTTCTATCTGAAATGCATTCCAATGTCCCCTTCTCTGTCAGCCCAGGACACGCAAACTAAAAGCTCTTTGTTAATGAGGACACACTAAATGTAAATTTCCATATAAACCCAGATCCGTTGCTAAGACTCTGGCTTCTCAATAACAAATATCTTTCCGAAGGTGCTTTCCATATAATACTGTTTTATTGTGATAATAATACATTTCATATATCATTCAATTTTTTAAAAATGTACATGTAGCTTCAGATGTTATGATGGTGCTTTGCCTCTCCCCCGTCCCCCCCCCCACCCCCCAATAAGGAACACTTTTTAAAGAACCTGAAATCTTACAGATGTGAGTAGGGGATTGCTGCTCTTTAATCCAGGCCAGTGTCATAAAAAACATTTTTTAAGATAATAAAACTGACTAAAAGTCAGTCTGCTTTTATTATTGCCATATGCCAGGATTCTAAACAATGCAGTGGTCAGACACTCCTCGCCCCAAAAGAATTTTATTGGTCTAAGTTCAAGCAGTTGCTGCATTTACTGTTGAGCAGGTAGACCCCTCCTGTCACCCTACTTCTGGAACAAAACTGACGTTAGTGCATGTTACAAGGATCCAGAGCAAAAACAAAAATTAAAACGTCATATGCAGATGGGCAGGGAGGAAAGATTTAAACTATCTATCTGTTTCCAATAACTTAGATGCAAACATTTTTTTGCTTACAAAAATGATAGTAAGTGTGGAAAACAGTATGCAATACATTTTCCATCAAGGGATGCAATTGTGAAAAAAGAGTACTGGACTTGGAAGCAAAAGATGTATAATTATGTCTCAAATCTGTTACTCCCCTGGCTGTGTACTCTTGGGCAAATCCCTAAACTTCTCTAGTATTCACCTTCCTTGTCTGTAAAATGGGGAGCGGGAGTCACCCAGGGTCTAATTCGTCTTCTTACTGTCAATGATTCTATAGAATTCTTCTTTCCCTGTGACTCACATGTTGAAATTGTCAGTCTGTTCTTACAGATAAGACTCATCCATGAACTTCAGATGAGTTTAAAATGTTGAGTTAAGATGGAGTCTGGTTGGTTCTATAAAGATTATAGTGTACTTTCGGATTAATAGAAGCTTGGAGCATTTTCAGTAAATTCGACATCATACTAGATGTGGCCTGCACATTGCTGCCTAGATCATATTCTTGTGACCACAAAGTGTGGTCGCACCTTGGGCAAGGTAAAGCTCTAAGTCCTGAGATACACCCATGTCTATGTTAACCACCATGAACATGGCAAGTGAAATTAAAGCTGCCTCAATTAAACTTCAGAATGAGTCTGTTTCCATTTACTTAAGTTATTTAATCAATCAGATTTATGTATTTTCTAAAATATGCCCCCAAAAGTAAAACACACATAAATGATTTTTCTATTAGTGTAACTGGAGTTCTTTGTCACGATGCAGCAAGATCATTGCCTTTTATAATGTTTTTGTGATCTCTATCTACAGGTTTGGGAAAAAAGGTTCTTCCCAGAAACTCTAAAAAATAAAATAAGAGATGATAGCACTTAAATATTGAAGAAACCAAATTCTGCAGTATCTGAAGAACCTTTGATGTGGAATCCGGAGACAGAGATGCTATGAGATGTCGCAAAATATCCTACCTCATGGAACGGAGCCTCACTTTTCCCAAACAGAAAATGTAGATATGAATATTAAATTCTCTTACACCTGGGTCTTTAAGTCTAAAACGAAGTAAGATGAAAACAAGATGTTATTTAAATGTGACCCTACATAAATAAACGTAAATAAAATGGCTATGCCCCCCACCCCCGCTTTGATTCTTGACAGAAAAGTAGCCCAGCAGGGGGCAGAGTGGACAGTGTTGGTGGTGGTGGTGGTAATATTCATACACACACACCTCCAGTTATTCAAACACCAGTCAATGCACTGCTGTGAAATGATTTTGCAGGTGTAATTAAAGTCCCAAGTGAGTTTGAGACTTTAGGATAAAAGCCATCTGTGGACTTTCAAGATAAAATCATCAGGGGAACTTTTACAAGGGAGTGGTCTCTATGTGGAGACCAGGATGCTAAGTCTGAGAGGAATCTGACTTGAGGGAGATTCCCTATTGCTGCCTTTGAGAACAGAAAAACAGAAGGGGCCACATGACAAGAAATGCAGGTGGAATGTAGGTGCTGCAAGGAGCCGCTAACAGCCAGCAATGCAAGAGGGACCTCCATCCTACAACCATAAGAACTGAGTCTTGTTACAACCATGAGGGAGTGAAAGAGGGCCCTGAGCTCCTGATGAGAAGGCAGCTTGATTGACATCTTGACTTCAACCTTATATGACCTTGACAGAGGGTCCAGCCATGCTGTGCCCAGACTTATTTCCAGAACTGTGAGATAACAAATAAGTGTAGTTTTAAGGCTCTAAGTTTGTGATAATTTGTTAGACAACCTGATAAAACTAATGAATTATTCAACTACCATTTTAAAAAGTGTTCATTGCCCTGGCTGCTATCTCGCAGTGGTTAGACTCATGCACCAAAGTGTCAGGGGTCAGGGGTTGGATTCCTGGTCAAGGGCATATACCTGGGTTGCAGCTTTAATCCCAGCCCCACTTGGATCAACCAATTGATGCGTCTCTCTCTCTCACATTGCTGTTTTTCTTTCTTTCTCTCTCCCTCCCTCCCTCCCTCTAAAAAAAACAATGGGAAAAATATCCTCGGGTGAAGATTAACAAAACAAACAAACAAAAAATGTCCATTAAAATACCAGAAATATTTTACCACTCTCAGAGCCTGACTTTAGAAGAGTCATTTTTAGTGAAACTGGGTTAGTGCCGTTCAAATGTATACTTGGAGACATAAAAAGTTCTTATAAATTGCTTAAAGCAAGCACACTGATGACAGTTAAAATAGTCTTCTAAGCATGGAAAACTCTCTTCCATAAAAGATACATATATTTAAAGTGTATCTTAATATGATTGAAATATAAATCCTCCTGACCATAGGTTCTAGGGAGGATTAGAACCATTCATGAGTTTAAATTACTACAGAATAGAAATAGTACTGTAGTTTACCTGGTGTGGTGAACTAGCTGTGTGACCTTGGGCAAAGTAGGTCATCTGCTGAGCCTGAGGTTTCTCATCTGCAAAATAGCAATTCTTTTGTCATCTTATGTGGTTTTGATAACGTGTTTGCCTCTGGGAATACATTTAAATAGTCTTGGAATTTTATTCATTAATTGGATATTTCCACAGTCACCCATGGAAATGAAGTGTCCCTATATCCCACTGTCTTGCAGATTCAGGAAATAATCAAATATTTGAGAAGCGGGGTGGGGAAGGAACACAAATCCTCTTCTGAGTTCAGCTTTTTATTTGATTTGACTTGAGTTTGGGGGTTGATTTTTAATGTGAGAGAAACTGGACTCATCTATTTGGAACATCTTTTTATAAATTAATATAAAATTTTGAAAATAGATACAAGGAATTCAAAGAACACAAGAGGATTTACGATGCCAGGTAAGTCTCCCTCTCATCCCCATTCCCCAGTTACCCAGGCCCATTTTGTGGAGCCAACCATTCATAATACCATTAATTGTGTAAGCCTCATTAAATATTATAGTCATATATAACCATATCTATGTACAAATACACATTTTCACACAAATTTGACACAAAAGACTTAATATCTAGTTTGGCTGTCAACCTATTCCCTGACTCAGTGCTATGATTTCCTGACTCCCAGACCATTAGTCCAATGTAACATGATATGTGTTCCCTTTTGTGCTAAAATGCTTAGTAACAAGGAGGAAAGACTGCATTTAAAGAGCCTGTGCCCTCCTTTATAAACATTGTCTACAGTTCTTCTTTAAAAAATGTGGTATTTGTTGTTTTAGTCAATATTTCAATAATTTCACAATGGTCTGATGGTTCGAGAGAAGCTGAACATCATCACCAATGTGTGTGTTTTTAAGGATATGATAAAATCATCTCTGGTCCTAATTCTCACCACCTGCTTTTTGGTGATAGACACATTCATCTGTGTGTATCTCAGGTTACTTCACATTTACAGTTCCCACGTAAAACAGCTAACAAACCACTCCTAGGCAGAAGCAGCTCTATGTTTTGACAGTCCCTCAACCCTATTTATCATGATGTTTTTGGTCTCTAATCAAGACTGCATCGTTAGCTCAATAGTTCACTTACTATTTCTGATTCAATGAGGACGCATTCATTTGGAAATTATTTTCTCAAAATGTCTAGTCATGTATTAGAAAAACAAATTATAGCTTGTGTTTGTATCTGTAAAAAAGTAGTTCCACTGAACCTCCGGTATTCCAAGAGGAATGAAAACTCCCATAGTTACAGGTAACATCTAGTGCCATCCTGATTCCATTTTCCCATCCATGTTACACAGGGCTCCATTTTAGCAGCCCTAATAAAACTGGGCAGGTGGAAGAAATACTCAAAACTTTCCCACAATAATTTTAAATAATTGCATTAGTTACAATGAAAAGTCTATCTTTGCACTGAAAAGAGCTTTGGCTCAGCAGAATTCTTGCCTTTCCACAGCAGCCCTTTCAGGCACCAGCAGTCTGCAGAGAGCAAAGAGGCGGCAGAAAGACAGAGGATATTGAACTAAGAAGACACAGTACCCTCCACCCTTCATTCAAGACTTCATCTAATAATGGGAGGTCATTTTACAATGCACCAGCAAGCAGACATTACTCAGACTGTGGCTAAAATCATCAGTAAGAAACTCTGCCAGGAATGCCTTCGTGTAACATGAGGTGGTGTTGGAGAGAGAGAGAGAGAGAGAGAGAGAGAGAGAGAGAGAGAGAGAGAGAGAGAGAGAGAGAGAGAGTGTGTGTGTGTGTTTCCGTCACAGTACTTTCCTTCTAAATCATTTTCTCTAGTTGGGGAATGCACTTAATAAAAACAAGCTCTTCCTTTAAATAAGTCTCCATTCTGAACATTTGGATATTTTAATGGTAAGAACAGAAATGGAGTGATATTAAGAACAAGTGAGACTGAATCTTACGCTATGTGAAATAATCCAGTCAGACAAAGACATGTACCATATTATTTCACTTATATGTGGGGTCTAATCAACAAAATAAACTAACAAAAAAAATGGAAACAAACTCATACATACAGGGAACATATTGACAGCTGTCAGAGGGGAGAGGGTTTGGGGGTCTGGATGAAAAAGGTAAAGGGATTAAGAAAGAAAATAAAACCTCATAGACACAGACAATAGTATGGTGATTACCATAGGGAAAGGGGGGGTGGGAGGAGGTAGAAGAAGGTAAAGAGGGATAAATAGTGATGGGGGGAGACTTGACTTGGGGTGGTGAACATACAATGCAATATACAGATGATGTATTATAGAATTGTACACCTGAAACCTATGTAATTTTATTAGCCAGTGTCACCCCAATATATTCATTTTTAAAAATATGAAATGCCACCGCTGGGCATTGGACTGTAGCACATTGTTATCAATCAGGTGGGTATGACACTCTATGGCATCATGATCAATCAGGAATGACAACGTCCTCCCCTCCATGGCCACACTGATTTACCTTTGGTGCAAATGTCAAATTAGCATTCTAGGAAAGATGCAGGAGAACGGCCATTTACATCAGGAATCTTTTTTAGTAAGATATTTTGGATCTGGTATTCTTCCTTTGAAAGGAAAATTAAAAATAAATGTTTGTGCAACCTGAGCAGATGTACTAGGTTTCATTCATTCAACAAATATTTTTGCTTACTTTTCTATAGGTTCCAGGCACTCTTCTACACACTGAGAGGGAGAGGGAGAGGGAGAGGGAGAGGGAGAGGGAGAGGGAGGGAGGGGGAGAGAGAGAGAGAGAGAGAGAGAGAGAGAGAGAGAGAGAGAGAGAGAGAGAAAGTTGCTTAGAATTAAGCTAAAATTACCAAACAACCAATTTGATGTGTCCACTTTGTTGAAACCAAAGGATTAATTTGCCAAATTAAAGAATTAGTTGATTTTTTATAGTTTCTTATTTACCAAAACATTATTTAAGGAGAGATCTTTTTGAATAGCATATGTACTAGTATCATCCCTTTGAATGGATTATTCTATGAACATGTCCTTGAAAGCCATACGTATTTGTTTGGTCAGGGTATCACAAGCTGGTGTGGTTCTTCACTTCTCGGCCATTCTTGTCTAATAGAGTTTCAAATAACTGAATTGGGGAACTCCAGTCATCATACTGCGCCTTATGCTTTCTTTGATTTCAAGTTAATTATAAAAGAACAGAACCAACAAAGAATTAATGAGCCATTCACACTGAACTTAAGCCTGAGATTTATCATTCAATGACTAGATGTGACATTTAATATTTCCTCAAACTCCATTCAGAAAAATGGAACAATGTTATCAAGCATAGCCTAAACCTGTTTCTCATTTCCTTAAGCAATCCTTTTAAAGATTTTTTTAAACAGTATTTCCGGTTCTATATTTTCTAAACATTTGATTGATGCTGAAATGATATTCAATATGTGGTATGTAATCTTCCTACCACAAATAAACACTTTTATTTTAAATCAAAATGAATAACACATGATATCCACAGAGATTTGATAAAGACATCTTTTTGTCATCATTGATGGAAAAAAAAGTAGAGGTTATTTAATCAGTTAGTGTTTTTGGTAATATAGCTTCAGATTTAATAACATAGCTTAGCAGATGGTACTTGAAACTTTTGATTATTTAGTAGTGAGAAAAGGTATATGACTCCTCTGAAAATTAGAGTTTAGATTGTATTTGCAATCAGTTCCAGTTAAAGCGAAATATAGAACCAATTATAAAAATGTCCATAATGGGAAATTTAATACATCAGTGAGTGCTTGGTTTTATAGCTATAGATGGTCTAACTTTTAAAGTAAAATAAAATAATCTGTCATGTTTGATTATTACTATTATAATATTAATATAGTATCTGTATACTCATTGGACACTTGGAAGGCTTCATACTAAGTTCCTTATACACATTAAATTAGTATATACTTAGAGCTCCCCAAATGTTATTCCCTTAGCTCTGGTGATATTGGGCAAGTTCTATATCCTCTTAATCTCAATTTCTTGATGTGTAAACTGGGGATAATAGTAGCACTTTCATCATTGGGTGATTATTAAAATTATATGTTAGTAGTGATACTATTAAGAACAATAGTTTGGCATAGTATTTAATTTATTTTTTTTAAATATATTTTATTGACTTTTTACAGAGAGGAAGGGAGAGAGATAGAGAGCTAGAAACATCGATGAGAGAGAAACATCAACCAGCTGCCTCCTGCACATCTCCCACTGGGGATGTGCCGGCAACCAGGGCACATGCCCTTGACCTGAATCGAACCTGGGACCCTTCAGTCCACAAGCCGACGCTCTATCCACTGAGCCAAACCGGTTTTGGCTTAATTTAAATAATAATATTTAATGTTCCCATCTAATTTCTAAGTAAAACCATTGTTTTATAGTAAGGCTTTTCTGAAAAATTATCTGAATACTATAAGCATATCATTTCGTTACTATGCATTATCATTTCAAATCTGTGTTTCTATGGTAGTTTAGTACAAGAGTCCCCATAAAAATTCTGTTCCCAGATCCATGCCTTTGGGAAATCTCCCATGTACTCGGGGCTTAACCGTGTGACTTGCTTTGGCCAATGGGACAACAGCAAATGTGACACAGACTGAGACTTGAGTAGTTCTCAACCCTCTCTGGCTGCTCCTGGGAACACTGTGACTGTCACCATGAGAAGGAGCCCAGTCTAGCCTGCTTGATGATAAGTGGGACATGACCTGGTTACCTCCACTGTCCCTGCCAACAGCCAGACATGTGAGTGAAATCATCAGCCCTCGCTGATGGCAAATATGCATGAGCATAGCCAACAGAACCAGGAAAAGAGACCCTTCCCAGAAGAACTGAGTCCAAAATGCTGACCCACAGAATCATGAAGGAATCAAATGATTGTTGCTTTAAGCCACTCATTTTGTGGTGGTTACACAGAAAAGTTAACTGATACAGTCCCCCTGAGCAGCATACATAAGGATAAAAAAATCATAACTCAGAAGGTCACTAAGTTCTAAATTCATACTTCTAACTGAAAATACTGACATTTTAATAAAACATTGCCAATAGCAATGAGTAATTCAACTAATAAACTGAAACCAGTCCATTTGGTTTTACATGGTAAACAATGGGCTGTGGGATGATATGGAAAGGTAGGATCCTCCTCGCCACACAACAATGGAAGACAAACTTGACCTTCTGTACTAACTCCAATCAAATAAATGATGGTGACTTTCAGTGTTGTGTTTAGAGATTCTGAGACCATCTCTAGTTTCATAGGGGGTGGGAAGTGCATGCTGGTCATGCCTTTGCAAGTCTTGCCGCACTTGAACTACGGGTGTGCATAAAAGAGACTCATTATATACTTGCATTGACCATCTCTCTTCAGAGCTCACAGTTCGGGCTTTTTTTTTCCCCCCACTTATTGGCACCTTCTTAAATGATTTGGTTCAGGTTGTGAAGCTATCATGCAAATATGCTGTATAATTGTCCTCACTGGAAGGACAGACTTTGTTTTGAAGAATGCAACCAAGGATATGCTGAAGCAGTGTACTGGCTCTCCCGCCCCTGCCCCCACCAATCTAATTCCACTAGAACAGCTGGACAGGCCACTGCAAAAGCAATGGTTATCGTCACAAGAATTAAAGCCAGGGAGAAGGTTCCTGATGAAGCTTGCTGATTTCTGTTTGTTCTCTCAGAACACATTGCCTGGGAGATGTTTACACACTCACCAGGGCGCCAATGCAAGAGAATGAGCACGAGAGAGAACTGAAGAAACACAAAATGAAACCTGGCCTGTTTATCTTGGATCTCTTAGGTTGGACAGTCTGTTCAATGCTTCTCTGTCTCTGGCTCTATTTTTATTCATCAGTTTATGTGGTTCATTATATTCCACAAATGAGTGAGATCATGTGATATTTATCTTTCTCTGACTGGCTTATTTCACTTAGCATAATGCTCTCCAGGTCTATCCATGCTGTTGCTAATGGTAAGAGTTCTTTCTTTTTTACAGCAGTGTAGTATTCCATTGTATAGATGTACTACTATTTTTTAATTCACTCATCTGTTGATGGGCAGTTAGGCTAATGTAAACTGTGCTGCTATGAACATAAGGGTGCATATATTCTGATTGGTGTTTATGATTTCTTGGGATATATTCCATACTGTTTTCCACAGTGGCTGCACCAGTCTGCATTCCCACCAGCAGTGCATGAGGGTTCCTTTTTCTCCACATCCTCGCCAGCACTTGCCCCTTGTTGATTTGTTGATGATGGACATTCTGACAGGTGTGAGATGGAATATCATTGTCGTTTTGATTTGCATCTCTCATATGATTAGTAACTTTGAGCATGTTTTCATATACCTATTGGCATTTTGTATGTCCACTTTTGAAAAGTGTCTATTTAAGTCCTTTGCCCATTTTTTGATTGGATTGTTTATCTTCCTTTTATTAAGATGTATGAGTTCTCTATAAATTTTGGAGATTAGGGCCTTATCAGACATAACATTGACAAATATGTTCTCCCAAGCAGTGGGCTTTCATGTTGTTTTGTTGATGGTTTCTTTTGCTGTGCAGGAGCTTTTTATTTTGATGTAATCCCATTTGTTTATTTTCTCCTTGGTTTCCATTGCCCTAGGAGCTGTATCGGTAAAGGTATTGCTAGTACATATGTCTAATATTTTCCTGCCTATGGATTCTTCTAAGATTTTTATGGTTTCCTGTCTTATATTTAAGTCCTTTATCTATTTTGAGTTTATTTTTGTGTACGGTGTAAGTTGATGGTCTAGTTTCATTTTTTGCATGTATCTGTCCAATTTTCCCAACACCGTTTATTGAAGAGACTCTTACCATTCACAACAGGATGGACGTGGAGAGCACTATGTTATGCGAAATAAGCCAGTTGGAGAAATATAAATATCACATGATCTCACTCATTTATGGAATATAATGAATAACAAACTAATGAACAAAAATAGATCCAGAGACAGAGAAACATCCAACTTCAGCGGGAAGACAGGGAGTGGGGGGAGGGGGAGAGATGTAAGAGATCAACCAAAGAACTTGAATGCATGCATATAAGCATAACCAATGGACACAGACACTAGGGGGCATGTACTGGGGGTTGGGGTGGCCAGGGAGAGGTTAATGGGGGAAAAGGAGACACATGTAATACTATATGTAATACTTGAAACAATAAAGATTTTTTTAACGGAAAAGAAAAAAACGTTTTTAAGTAGCGGTGCTATCCAATAGAATTTTCTGTAATGATAGAAAAGTTTGTGTGTCATCTAATGTGGCAGCCACCAACCCAGACACATGTGACTACTAAGCACTTAAAGTACACCTACTGGAACCAAGGAACTGACTTTTGATATTATTGAATTTTAGTTTAAATTTAAATATATGTAGCCACATGAGGCTAGTGGGTACCATACTAGCCACATGGCACAGACCCCAACCTAGGACCAATCAGGATCTCTAGTTGCTATGGCCCAGGCATTGTTTGTTGTTGTTGTTGTGTGTGGTTTTTCAAATTATGGGAAGCTAAACTTTTCTTTAATGTTTCAGTTTTAATTTTAAAAAATAAGAAAGACATTGTATATTAGGAATGAAACCTAATCTCATTTCACTGATAAAAGTCTGGATAATCTAGTTACTTATTCAAACCAATGTCCTGGTGGCAAATCTACTGAATGGACGCAAAATATTCCATATGAATTTCTTATGATTTCATTTGTTTCACTGGGCCAGTCTCAATATTGATGGCTTCATCTCTATCGTTTAATTTTCACATGGATATCAACATAGGTACAGCAGAGCAGAACACTGCTATTCTATAGATGAGGATTCAGAGAGGTAAATGATTTGCTGAAGGTCACATGGTTGAGAAGGGACAAAATTAAAAGTCAGGCCTTCTGGTGGCTACTACAGTGTTATTTTTATCTTCACTGAGACAAACAACTATTAAAGTGAAATGAATTAATACAGTGTTAAGGCTGGAAATTCTTTCCATACTTCTGTTTACATTTACAGTTCTAAATATGGAGAATGGAAAACACATTTTCAAATCTACTTACGAGTAATGTTTCATAAACAGAACACCACTGTCTCATGCTATATGTTCAGTCAAACTTGATTTTACCCAGTCAAAATGACAAAAACCTGGATTCAGCTAAAAGCAAGGAGGTACAAAATTTGGGGGAGTGTATTTTGAAAATACATATCAAATGCCATAAACACAGTCATATCCTTTGACTCAATAGTGCTGAGACTTCGCATCTGTCCTAAGATGCAACAGAAGATTATTTGAAGTACATAATTAATAATTTTATTACAAAATTACCAAAAGCCTTGGAGGCATCATTATGTCAACAACAGGGGAAGAGTCAAATACATGATAATATATTCTTAAAATGAAATATGCCATAATTTAAAATCTCATATTTTAGACCAGAAATTGTTCACATTAATTTTAAGTGAAAAATATATGAAATTGCATATAATATGATACATATGATACGGGTAAAAAAGCAAGGTTGTAGAGCAACAGAATCCCTTATCTATTCTTTGCAAGTATAAGTTAGAATAACTTTGAAAATAGCTTGGCATCCCCTGGGAAAGTGAAATATGAGCCTACTGCCAGACCCAATATTTCCATCACTAAGCATGCCCCGAAACCTGTGCCATTCAAATGAGTTTTCACAAATGAGTAGCTTTTGAAAATCAGTTTAGTGTATCGCAAGCAGTCCTTTTTTAAACTAAAATAAAACAGAGTGTATAACACACAGCATAGTATTGTCTTATAAATTTTTGTTTGTTATACACACATGTGTCTCAGGGTTGTGACATAAAATGTATTAATTAATGTTCACCATGATTAAGCATTTTAAAGCCACTGACTGCACTAGAGAAACTCTGGCTGTACATGTGTCTCAAGAATGGAATCTTTCCGGGAGACAAGTATAGAATGTTTATAATCACTGGGAGCAAACCTCAATATCCATTAATAGTAAAAGAAATTACAGAATGTTAGTATGCCTGGCCCCTACCCACTAAATGCTAGTAGAGGCAGTCATTATAAAAACAACAAAAGTGTCTCCAACATTTTCAAATGCCCCTGGGAAGGTGTTATCATTCTCTGTTGACAACTCCTGGCTGACACTTTGTAAGCACTCAGGGATTACTTGTTGAATAAATAAACTAATACAAAGATAAATAAAATAGCTGTGCCTGTGCTGGTCAGAACTTACGGTTAAGAGGGTTGAAGTAGGCTACTTGTGATAAGAGCCTGAGTTTTATGAAGAAATTTACCATTGTGTTACTTGCCTAATTTCTGAAGAGTTTTTTATTCACCGCCTATACTTTCAATCATCATTCAGAAAATATTTACTGAGTCTTTATTATGACTTAGGCTCTTCTAAATACCGAGTTAGCTGGAGAGAAAACATTTTGGCCTCAAGGAGCTTATCTGCATGAGAGCTCATTAACCAAGAAACAAATGAACTGGAGGATCCTCTGCTTTTGAACATTATTAAACAGTGTTCTTCACACACTATTCCACCCCTATTCTCACTGCAGATTTCCAGTTGTTCATTGGAGGCAGAAGCCATAGGCCCTATCTTTTCTGGCATCTATAGGTAGGGAATCAATGCAAATAAAGCAATTAAAAACACCCCCTTTTCCTGGAATAAACAGAAACGTGTATTTCTCAAATTACATTAATGCCTATAAACACTAACATAGCATGAATTCAGAAATAGCACAACTGTGTTTTTTGATGCATAAATTGCTGTATACATACTAAAGAAATGAAATAACAAACTCAGTGAAGATCATTCAAAGCCCTAACTATGACCTGGTAATAATATTAAATAGCCTGACTTTAGATTATAATAAAGGATAAATGTGAATAAAACAAATACAAATCAGGTGCTGCATTTAAAATTCTACCACCTGCCAGAGAGATCTAACTGGCCCCCCAACACACACACACACACACACACACACACACACACACACTAACACATATTCACCCTATTAAATTTTGGGTACTATTCTTCAAAAAGTATATTTCAAAGCAACAGAACAAAAGATAGTTTATTTTACTGAATATTAAGTCACAAGCTGTTGCACAAGTATGAACAAATTATTTCAGGCATAAAGCATGAACACACACTTGGAGCTTTATGAAAGTCCACACTGCCCCAGATTCACTCAAAACCCAACAAGTTCTTCACCGAGCTTTCCCCCCCTGTCTTGGGTTCCTTTACTCAAACTACTTGGGGAAGGGCACAAAATCCTGAGCCGGGTGTTTTCAGATCCTGTTCCTGAAACTAGATTAATTGTCTTCTCAAACTTTTGGCCCAATGTTCTGAAACAGAAGAAAACTAAGAACAAAGTAACTCTTCTTTAGTATTGAACTTTTCTTATTTAAAAACCTGTTTATCTATGAGGTAACATTCAATTTCATGAATAGTTGATAGAGACAAGCCAGCTTAAACTGGCTTAAACCAAAGGGAGAAATTTGTGAAAACCTATAAGCAAATTTGGCGGTAGCCTTGACTGGGGTCTGATATAACATCCCTTGCCTTCGTTCTTGGACTCCACATGGTTAGCTAGATGGCTACCCACAGTATAATTTCTTATATTTTCCCCAACACAATGACAGTTCTGAACCTGACTTACATTGGTCTATGTTTGGTCACATGCCAAAGGAATGCCAGTTTTGACTGGCCAGCCTGAGTCACGTGTCCATTGCTGGAATCTGGGATAGAGTCAACTCCAATTGAAGCACATGAGCTGAGAGTGTAAAAGGTGTGGTTCTCCCAGGAGACTAGGTTAGCATTAACTAAAAGAAAGAGAAATATGTGTGAGGCAGCCAAAAAAACAGCATGTGTTCTCCACAGGCAATAAGCTTATATCTCCCATAGGAAATAAGAATTTTCACTTTAAGTGGGGTGCTGTTGTAGAAAGAGCTGTGGCTTAAAAGAGAAAATAAATTTCTTAGTTCTAATGTTAGTTCAACTGATTTTAGCTACATAACAAGGTTCTTGTAAGCAGTAAATGAGTATGCAGTGAAAGTGTTTCATTAACATTTGAGTAAAACTTTATAGTTAAATCTATCATTATTATCTAAGAGGCTGGGAATGTTTCTCTTGGAAAGGCATTTTTTAAGTATCTGAATTCCATCAAAGCAATTCCAACAACAAAGTAAATGAACATAACACAGCAGTTGTAGTAGATATTTTATTTCACACCTCCCTTTATCCTGGTTGGCAGAACCCTACTTTTATTTAAAAAATCCACTCTCCTCCATAGTGCCATGTGACTCGCTGGGTTATGATGGCAGTGCCATCTCATGGCTCTGCCATCTGCTAGAATCACAGAATCCTCTGATCCAACCATCAGAGAAAATTCAAGAAAGTGGGAAAAGAGCATTCTTCCCCATTATCTTTCCTCAGAATTAACACTCATCATTGCTTCTCCCATTGCATTGGTCAGAAGTAGATACACGCTTGACCAAGATGCAAGAAGCACTAGGAAATCTAGACCCTCACTGCTCAGGCATTGCTTAGGAGCAACTCTATTCCATGGAAGATGCAGCACACAGTTAGCCATGCCTACCACATTGACTGAGATGGTAGTCAACACTGAGACAAACTCTTTCCAAGGGAAAGGATGAGGTTAGACATGTTGTAAGTCAAGACTGTCCTGTGTTAGTGTCCCAGGATTGCTGTAACAAACTATTATAAATCTGGTGAATTAAAAACAATGGAAATATCTTCTTTCTCAGTTTGGAAGGCCAGACGTTTGACATTACTATGTCAGCAGAGCCGCATTCCCTCTGCAATCTCTAGGAGAGAATCCTCCGTGACCTCTTCCAGCTTTGAGTGGTCCCAAGTGTTCCCTGACACCACTCTCCAGTCTCCGCTCCATCTCCACATGGCCATCATCTCTCTGTCTGTGTCTCCTCCCCTTCTACTCTGTGCCTGTGTGTTCTCTTCCAAGGACACCTGTCATTGGGCTCAGGTCTCTCTTTATATTTAGATCTCCTGCCTCTAAACGTTTATATCTGTAAAGCACAGAAAGGAAACATGTCCTCCAAAGTTCTACTATTGTTAGGTTTGCACATGTTACTGCCTTAATTTACTTTAAACACTATAAACCGTTCTTTGAGGACTGGCCCTATATTTTTCCATTGTTCTTTGTCTTCTTTAACTCCCTGAAGTTTTCTCAATAAATAAAGAATAATCATTAATGTCAATGAAAAGCTGTTTAAAAGACTGTCTACCTAAACCATTTGCACTCCTGTGAGAAGAATCTTTGAAATAATGTCAAATCTAAAATTTCAACTCCTCACCATGCTGTCTAAAGAATAAAGCACCAAGGTATTTGTTGACAGTATTTCATGCTGACGCAAATATTTATATATACAAGTTAAACCTAAGGCTTCCTCCCAGTTTTATTTTCTGTGCCGCATAATCAGTGTGATAGATTAAAGTTTCTAGGAGTAGCATACAGCTGTTAGGTGCCACAAATATATTAAGCCACAAAAGTCTATTTGAAGGCAACATTTCTGAAAAAGGCTCATCACCTCATCTGTGATAAGTCTTAGAGCCTTTCACTCATTATAATTAGGTCCCACAGCCAGATAAAACTACTGCACTTAAGCCTGACAACTGAAGGTCATGTTCAAAGTTGGAGGGCGGACATAGCAGAACACATGAGACGGAGTTCCTATAAAAACTTTCCCATACGCTTTAGTGTCTTAACACCCATAATCCATGTTTTGGGACTGGTTATTTGTCTTAGTTCTATAGATGCTGAGGCAAAATCAGCCCAGCCTGGGTGATTCTCACGTTAGAAAGAAAAATGAGCATTTAAAAATTAAAAATAATTATAATTATTACACTTTATTGAATACCTACAAGTAGTGTAGTCTAAAAACACTTCTAGGCAGTAGGGAAGCTTCCCCCTGAGAACCCAAACCTTCATTACAGCAAAGATATTAAAACATACTAAAAACTCTCAATAAATCTAATTTTTGAATTTTGAAAGGGATTTGCTCACTTTTTATTACAATACTCTTTTCCAGATAAGTCTATGGAAAGTTTAAAGACTGTGAGCACTGAGCCTAAACTACTTAATGAATAAAGTGCCCTGTCTATATCAGGTGATTTGCCAAAGTTGCCCCTTTACAACACCCTGTAAGAAAGAAAGCATCTTATTAATTTTATAGATGAATAAACTATGCTGAAAGAGCCTAAGGAACATTCCCAGGATCATCAGATTAGTAGAGCAGAGTCAAGATCCAATTTAATCTGCCCTCAGAACGCTTGATCTTCTGCCTTTCAAGGAAATATGGGTCTTCACACACCTCCTTAACCTGTATGGGAACCTGAACATCTAACCAACATTTATTGCCCATAAGTCAATAGTAAATTAGTCTGGGTATCTGGACTTTGATGGTGTTGTCGTATCTTCTCCTAAGTTCACTGTAAACATTTGGGCACACAGAGTGGTTCTCTCACCCTTACACCCCCCTCGCCAGCATGTGGCCTGCATGCTTTGTTAAGGGGAGGCATAATGACATTAAGCAACACAGAACTTTTGCTAACAATAAATGCAAAGTTCCTAGGTGAGAGTCAGGTGGAGACCCAGGTTTCTGTAAATATAATTCTACTAAGTTAAAAGTAAAATTTTATGTGAAAAATCATATGTGTCATAGATTGAACTGTACAATTATAATCATGGTCCTATAAAGCTACCAAAACAGACTACCCTGCTTGGGTGGAAGGAAGTAATCCCATTTGCGTCTGAAGAGAGATGCATTTGAACACAGGCGGGGAGGAGGAAGGTGACCATTTATCTGAGGAAGAGAATCATTCTCCAGCAGGTGGGAAAATGTTAATTCAAAGAGACTGTCTCTAAAAGGCTTTAGCATAATAAGATATGTAGTATCTATTTTTCCTTTTAAATTGTTAGTTTGCTATAATTTCAGATTTAAAAATATTGCAAGAACAGTACAAAAAGTTCCATATAGCCTTTACCCAGATTAACCAAATGCAAATATTTTATTTTATTCCTCTCTCTCACTCCCTCCACATCTCTCTGTACACACACACACACACACACACACACACACACACACACACACATACTTTTCTCCCTCTGAATTTGAGACTGTGTGGACAAGAGATCCCTTTGCCCCTAAATATACTAGTGTATATTTCCTAAAACAGGGGCGTCTCTTAGATAACCACAATAGAATGATCAAAATCAGGAAATTAATATTGATACACACCATTATCTAACTAACAAATGTTATTTATATTTTGTCAATTGTACCATTTAAATCCTTCATAGGAAAAGGCAGTCCCAGATCATGAGTTGTCTTCAGTTATGTCTTTTTATCCTAGACAAGCTTACCCGTATATCTCATGTTTTATGACATTGATATATTTTGAAGAGCATAGGTCAGACTGCTGGGCCTTTGCGGATGTTTCAAGATTTGGCTCAGGTTTACACTTGTGGCAGGAATCAGTGATGTTGTGTTTGTCTCCATGCACTGTACCAGGAGGAACTTGATGGCAATGTGTTCCCTTAATGGTGAATGTTTAACTTTGATCATGTGTTAAAGTGGCAATTGCCAGTTTTCCCTATTATAAAGCTAATATTTTTCCATTTATAATTAGAAAGCATATTGAAGGGGAGATATAAAGCCACCTTTAAAATATTACTTTAAATCCCAGAAATTATAAGTCAAATGTGCCCCTATTTTTGTCCTCAGTAGTATAGATAAGCTATCTATATCCTGAATGATCAAGTTAAGAAAAAATCATTGTATCTGGAACACTGATGTGTTTTACATGATATTAATTTAGTATATATCTATTATATCTAAAATATATAAACTTTTTCCTTACATTAAGAATAAAAATGACCTTAAAAGTTAATAATTGCTTGATGAAGGATAAAACATTTCTACTTTTATAGTCATTGTTTTTGAAACTATAATCCTGCTCATCCACAACAACTTAGATGGCAACTGATTGTAATTCAATATGTAAGGCAAGATCTGGTAGTATTTTCTAAGAAATGTGTATCTTGAAAAAGTGCCCATTGGCACATCTTATCCTACAGCATTAAATGTAGGCTAATTGCCTGCAGAAAAATTCAACGTTGGGGATGGTTCAGAATTGTGACCTCTTGTTGGATAAAGTAGTGAAACATTTGCTCATAGACATGTTTATAGTTAGACCCCTTCAGAAATCTCATTACTTATTAAAGAAATCTATAAATTTTGCATGGATAACTCTGTTCCATGGAAAATAGTTTAGAGGGGGGAATAGAAACTGAGAGACCACATTGGGGGCTGTTGCAGTAATCCAGAGAAGAGACGATAACACCAATTCAAGATTAATTTAGAGGACGAATCAATAGGAATTGGTGATTATTTTTATATAAGAAGTAAGAGTAAGATTCAGAGAGCTGTCAAGACAATCCTCTGGATTCAGTTTGAACTGTGTGGACAAGTTGCTATTTACTAAGAGGTGGAGAGACTAGGGAAGTAGGAGTTTTGCACATGTTGCTTTTGAGGTGCCCTTGAAGCATCCCAGTGGATATGTCCAGGAGGCATTGGATGTACAGGTGTGGAACACAGAAAAGAGGTCAGTCTGGACCGATTGAGCTAAGTGCCCTCATGAGCTGACATTAATCTGGTACCTTTTGTTTTTTCAATTAGCTTACACCAAATGGAAATGTTTTATACTAACAACCATCACGCAAAACAGATGAAGTGAGCATGAACCAGTTTTACGGTACAATGCAATACTACTCAGCAATTAAAGGAAATATTACATTCAGCATATGTTTCATATGAATTTGATATGCATTATGACAAGTGAAAGAAACCAGAGTCAAAGGTTACATACTGTATCATTCCATTTATGACTTCCTAGAAAAGGCAACACTAGCGATGAAGAATAGATCAATGGTTGTCAAGGGTAAGGATTGGGGGGAGGATTTGACAACAAAGGGGCAGTATGAGGAAACTGTTTGAAAGGAAGGTTAATTGTTCTGTATCCTGACTGTGGTTTTGGCTGCAAAGCTCCATGCATTTGTCAAAACTCACAGAACTGAAGGAGTAAAAAGTGAATTTTAACGTGTGCATGTTTTTAAGTGTCTATCAAAAGGATTGGAAGTCAAGGAGTGTGCTTTAGAAAGATCACTCTGGCTCCAGTGTAAAGGATGAATCAGACACATCAAACATTGGGGGCATGAGATCAGTTTGGGGAGCTGGTGGACTAATCTGGTAAGATATAACCACGGCCTAAACTCGGGTAGTAACGGTGAGGATGAAGGGAAGCAGATAGCTTTGAGAGACACTATGAGGTGAGAAATGAGATAATGTTCATGTTTTTAACTTGAGCAAGTGGCCAGTGAGGTCATTCACCAGGAGACAGCTGGATATGAAAAAAGATTGTAGGGAAAGGGCAGTAGCTCCATTTCGGATATGTTAAGGTTTGTGGTGTAATTTTAAGTTTCTAGGCAGATAGTCACATGGTGTCATAGCTAAGTGAAAATACTTGTATTCTAGCCAAGTAATGGTGCCGAAGAGTGACATAATCCAACTATATTTATATAACTGACATTTCCAGGAACCCAAAGCAGTTCATAAAAAATGCAAAGTGTATATTTTAAATTCACTTAATTGTTCCTCCTGGAGACATTTTCAGTTTGGGAATTAATCTGTTTGTACATTAATCTGGTGTCCACACGAAGGTGCAAAACTGATGACTAGAATATGCATAACAAGGGCGGATGCATTCCCTACAGTAGCTTGAGTCTCTCTTTCACTTGAGCCAGTTATCAACTTCACCAAGAGCAGGCTCTTCTGCCTACAGCTAAATAATTTAAAAAGCCAAGTAGGACATATGTTTCCCGAAGTCCTTGAAAGCCCTTCTCCAATCATGGTAGTTAAAGGTAGCCTTTAATTTTACAGCTCAAGGACAATGAGGAAAAACATATCTACCCATGTCACATACTTCTCAGTAGGCTTAATTATGTTTATGCTCCTTACTACTTAAAATGACTGGTTGGATTTTTGTTCTCATTAGTGCTGGAAGAATTGACATTGATCCTGCCCTTAAGAGCTAAAAATACTAATTTTCCTTGCTATCTCCTCCAACAAAGCAAAAATAAGACAGGAAAGCCTGGGGGTTCTCAAAGCCACAGATGACAAGACTTGCTCCTTTGTTGTTTTGAATCCTTTTAATTGTTTCACTTGTGGAGATCTGATCTCTAAGAACATCATGTTCCTTAAAACGAGTATCTACTGTTTCTGTAGAGTTCTTCCCTATCCTTGCCACAGAACTGGACACACCTTCAGAAAACAAAGACTACCAATTGATTGTGATGTACAGTAATGAATCTTAAAAGGTTCTTGGGTTTGTTTAGCTTTGAGTCAATATTTAAATATCCTTCTTTTCTCCTCGTACGGTCTGCTCCATTCTTCACCCTAAACCCATACACAAATCATTTTCTTTACTTCGGTGTCTCTTTCTCTCCCTCCTTGACATGTTCCTAAAACCATGAGGGACCTGCTATAAGTGCTAGAGGATGAATTAAATTCTTCATGGCAGGTGTTTTCAGCATGTCTGGGGGATCCAGCTGAGTCTAAGTGGGATTCAGAGTCTGCCTGAATGTGAGGAACTGGTGGCTTTACTGACCCCTCTGGAAAGCTGTCCTTTGTGGGGAAGTAGGGAAAGGGGAAGAGGATGCAGAGGAGATGATTTTGTGTGCAGACAGGCTTATGGCAGAGGGGAGAAGTGCAGCAATCACAAGAATAGGGTGACATCAGGTGCCTAGCACAGACCCCAGGATTCGATCTAATTCCTGGGAAGAAGAAAAGTTGTGAAGTAAATTCAGTGTAATAGATTCTTGAATGATTTTATGAGACAGAGCTACTTTGTGGCCAAGGTAACCAAGTTTGTACCTTGACTTAATACCCAAATAGCTTTTTAAAAATATCACCAAAGGGAATTTCAGAATATGATTCTAGGGACTCCATTCTCATTTTTTATTATTTGTTAAAATATATTTCATTGATATCAGAGAGGATGGGAGAGGGAATGAGAGATAGAAACATCAATGATGAGAGAGAATCATTGATTGGCTGCCTCCTGCATACCCAACACTGGGGATCGAGCCTGCAACCTGGGTATGTGCCCTAACTGGCAATGGAACCATGACCACCTGGTTCCTAGGTCAATGCTCAACCACTGAGCCATGCCAGCCGGCTCCATTCTCATTAAAAAAACAAATAAATAAAACTAGATGGTTGAGTAACATTTATTCAGGTGAAGACTTGAAAAGTTGAGAGGATATTTCAGGCAAAGCAGATGGTCTGAGTAAATGCTTAAGAAAGTGATAAATGTTTGGAAGAATCTCAAGTAATTCATTCCTATTGTACTTTGAAGTTTGAAAACACTGAGCAGCAAGGTATGAATGGGCAGGTCTTGTTTGCTGTGTCTAAACGTTGCAATTCCACTTTGTAAGCCAAGGATTACCAATTCCTCCTGTCCAGTAATTGTAGCTTCCTGAATTGCTGCGTAAAGGACGAGTCTGGGTTGCATTGGACTCATCAGGAATGACATGATGAGAGAGAGAGGGAGAGAGAGAGAGAGAGAGAGAGAGAGAGAGAGAGAGAGAGAGAGAGAGAAAGAGAGAGAGAGAAATGGTACATAGGCCACGTTCTGATGTTCCTGTTTTAGCTATGAGAAACTACTGAAAGTACTTTGTCTCTGGCAGATATGGCCTCAAATACATGCATTTTATACCAACAGTATATTTATTAAATTTGGCCCATTTTTCTATATCCTGAGAAATCACTGATTAATATTAGGTATTATGTTCACAGCACTTGTTTTGTCCCCCTGGTTCTCTTGAAGCATTCTACTGAGGCTGAAATATATATTGATTTAGCCAATAGCATTAGTCAATTTATTGGTACAAGGTTTAACTGATGCACAACCATCTATACTCCTTAATCCTCTCACCTCAATATGATCTGTAGCTTAATGAGTCTCTCAATGGCTGCTTTGATATTGACCTACCAATTGGCAAGTAACATTATCACCTTAGGAGCTAACCTCTGATTCTTTGTAATTCAAGTCATATAGACTTGACTTCTTTTTTTTTCTTCATGATTTTTCTTGGGCTTTCCTGAGATTTTTAAGCCAAAGAAAGATCTGTACTTGAATATATTCAATAATAAACTAGCCAAATTTAAAAAGAGAGAGAAATTTACATTATAAAAAGAATTGCCTTCAATGCTATTATACAATGCATATGCCAGGGAAATAAAGACAATCAGTAAACATGACTTTGAGATATACAACCTGGGTAGTGAGTTGAGCAATGGCATACTGAAATGTAACAGGATTTAAGAGAAAAATAACAACTGATTTAGATTAGAAATAGCTGGATATTAAATGTGAAATCTTAGTTTAGTTATATCATCATCAAAGCATATATTAAGAAATGATCAAAAACCTATTTAGAATAAATCTCTTCATAATTACACCATAATTAAACTTTTAATATTTTAGTATTTAATAAATAATTGTAAATTTTTCAATGTTTTAGTAGCCTTTCCTTTCCAACCATTTAATTACATTTATGACTCTCCATTAAGTCATCTGTTTCTCTTACATTTTGGTACACAAAACTGAATATAATATGACTGCCAAGGCTGGCAAAATTTTGATATTTTAACTTTTAAATTTTCCTCCATTCTTCAGATACACTTATCCTGCCAGTAGCTTTCAAGAATCTTGAATTTGGGCACTGTATCTCAATTCACAGACAGTTCCCATTCTTTTGGCTCACCATCCTTATCACATTTGCTTTCATTCTAAGCTTTTCTCCAGCAGTAGCGAGATAGTGGTCACTGCCCAAGCATCATAATCTCACATGAAAGTATGCCAAAGAGGGGGAAAATGGACAATGACAACGTGTATCTTTCTCCAGTTTTATCAAGGAAGAAGCACTCTCCAGGACAATCCCCATATAACTTATTTTACTTCTTATTGGACCAAAATGAGTCACTTGATTACTGGTAGGTTCAGAAAAGAATGTATAAATGAGTACCTGGCAAAATGAATGGGTTTGCCAAGACTAAAATAACCAATCCACATCTCATCCTTTGACCTAAACGCATGGCTACTCCAAACAAAGTCAGGGCACTCTTACCAAGAAAAATTCAGGTATAACTTCTAAGTAGGCAAACAACAGTTTATGACACATTTCCCCTCATGAAGGGAGAGAAGAATATGGATGTGATGGCTTTTATTTATTTAGAAATTTGGTACATAATACACAGTATTGGAATTTGAGCAAGTTGGAGTGGGGGAGAGAGATGATTTTCATCCTGGGACATATAAACTTTGAAATGTTTGTGGTGCAGTGAGGTGGATGCACCCATGCAGAGAGGGGGAAATGTGAACTAGGTTTTAGGAAAAGGTTGTGTGCTGGAGAACAAAGTGAAAGTCATCAGTGTATTTGATGGAAATGGAAATCATGGATTTGAATGTGATCATCTGGGAAAGTGCAAAGAGAGAAAGAGAAGGGAAACTAGTGTAGGATACCACTATTAAAAGGATGGGAAGAGAAATTTAGACCCTGGAAGGTAGCTCAGAAAGTGAAGTCAGAAAGATAAGAGGAAAACCAGGTTACTGTAACATCATGAAAATCCAGAAAATATTAGAAGAAAATACTGAAAAAAATGTCAAATTCTATGGAAAAGTCAAACAAGATGAAGGTGGAAAATTTAAGTGATACACTTGGATAATTAGAATATTATTGTTTGGCAGTAGCATTTTCAATCAAATGATTAAGATAAAGCCAAATTAAACCAAATTAAGTGGGTCTAAGAATAAATGAGACCAAGGAAAAGAATAAAAGTGTTTAATAAGTTATGACATATACACAGAGACACATACATACAGAAAATGTGGTTATCACTAAGGTTTTTAATCCTATATAATAAAAGCCTAATATGCTAAGTGCCCAGTTGTCCAGTGGTCTGTTCAACCAATCAAAGCATAATCCTATCTAATAAAAGAGAAACATGGTAATGGGCGTATGACCGCTACCCTTCCCATTGGCTAATCAGGGTGATATGCAAATTAACTGTCAGCCAAGATGGCGGCTGGCAGCCAGGCAGCTTAAAACTAACATGAGGCTTGCTTGCTTCAGTGACAGAGGAAAGCAACGTTCCCCGCCTGCCTTGCCGGCCTCTGAGCCTGCAGTTTAAAAAACATTGTAACAAATATAGAAGCTAAACAAAACCCCAGAAACCTGCTTTCAGCGAGCCGGGATCTCAGAGCTGGAATTGATACAGAGTTTCGATTATAGGATCAAAACAAACCAGATACCTTATTTCAGCAGCAGAGGCCTCAGAGCTGGAGCCTCAGAGCTAAAGCTGGCCCAGAATAAAAAAAGAAAAAAGATAAAAAGGAGCAGTTGGGAGCTTCAGTCCCAGCCTGAAAACGGGCCTTAGCCCCTCACCCAGGCTGGCCAGGCACCCCAGTGGGGACCCCCACCCTGATCCAGGACACCCTTCAGGGCAAACCAGCCAGCCCCACCCATGCACCAGGCCTCTATCCTATATAGTAAAAGGGTAATATGCCTCCCAGCACCGGGATCAGCAGAGCCACAAGGCCTTCCAGCATGGGGATCAGCGTGACAGGGGGCAGCGCCCAAACCCCCTGATTGCCCTGCAGCTCTGTGTGTGACAGGGGGCGGGGCCACAACCTCCCTATCTGTCCTGCTCTGTTCGTGACAGGGGAAGGCACCCCAACCCCCTGATCAGCCCTGCTCTGTGCCTGATAGGGGGGAGTTCCCCAACCCCCTGATCGCCCTGCGGCTCTGTGTGTGACAGGGTGTGGCACCCCAACCGCCCCCTCCCCCACGGGCCCTGCTCTGTGTGTGACAGGGTAGAGCCATAACCTCCCCATTGGCCCTGCCCTGAGTGTGACAGTGGCGGCACCCCAACCCTCTGATCGGCCCTGCTCTGTGGGTGACAGGGGGCAGTGCCCCAACTCCCTGATGGGCCCTGCTCTGTGCGTGACATGGGGGAGCTTCCCAAACCCCTGATGGGCCCTGCTCTGTGCGTGACATGGGGGAGCTCCCCAACCCCCTGATGGGCCCTGCTCTGTGCGTGACAGGGGGCAGCGCCCCAACCCCCTGATTGGCCTTGCTCTGTGCGTGACAGGGGGTGGCGCCGCAACTCCCCTTCGACCCTGCCTTGAGTGTGACAGGGGGCGGTGCCCCAACCCCCCAATCGTCCCTACCCTGAGCATGACTGGGGGTGGCATCGCAACCTCCCGATCTGCCGTGCTCTGTGCATGACAGGGGGCGGCGCCCCAACTCCCCAATCGGCCCTGCTCTGAGCCCGACCAGGGGCTGCACCTAGGGATTGGGCCTGCCCTCTGCCACCCGGGAGCAGGCCTAAGCCAGCAGGTCTTTATCTCCCGAGGGGTCCCAGACTGCGAGAGGGCACAGGCCGGGCTGAGGGACCCCCCCTCCCGCCCGAGTGCACAAATTTTTGTGCACCAGGCCTCTAGTATGCTAATAATATGCTAAGGCCACTCAACCACTTGCTATGACGCGCGCTGACCACCAAGGGACAGTCGACCGGTCTACCAGTCACTCTGATGTGCACTGCTCACCAGGGGGCAGAAGCTCCGACAGGTAGGTTAGCTTGCTGCTGGTGTCAAGCTGATCAGGACTGCGCAAGATGGGCTGGACACACCCTGGAGCCCTCCCATGGCTCCTTCCCTGCCCTGATCGTGCACTGGTGGGGGTCCCTCGGCCTGGCCTGTGCCCTCTTGCAATCCAGTTTCCTCAGGGGATGTCGGAGAGCCAGTTTTGGCCCAATCCCGCAGGCCAGGCTGAGGGACCTCACTGGTGCATTAATTCGTGCACTGGGCCTCTAGTATATTAATAAAAAAATAATGAAAACTATAGAAATTTTAGGCAATGTGGTCATTTTCTATGTCTTTTCAGACACCTCTTAAATTATCTGTGGTGTCTAATCTTTCTATGTGGACATATGCATGTATGTAATATGAATTCTTTAATCTCATAAATGTAATCCAACCTGGAATTTAATCTTTTTTTAAACTCTGTGTGTGTTTTTGTTTTGTTATGTTTTAAATACATATTTTTATTGATTTCAGAGAGGAAGGGAAAGGGAGAGAAAGAGAGATACATCAATGATAAGAGAGAATCATTGATCAGCAGCCTCCTGCATGCCCCCTTTTAGGGATTTAGCCTGCAACCCTGGCATGTGCCCCAACCAGGAATCAAACCATGATCTCCTGGTTCATAGGTTGACACTCAACCACTGAGCAACACCAGCCGGGCCTGGAATTTAGTCTCAATTCCAGCCTTACTATCTTCTTGACCTTGGGTTTTATAGTATGTCCAAGGTCACATTAGTTTGTAAGGTAATTGGACTTCAATTTCAGGTCTGACTCCAAAGCCAACATTCTTCACCATTGTGACTTCTGATATGAATCAGTTCCCACTTTTATAAATGCCAGCTTGACTTTAGTTTTTCCATATGAATCTACCTACCCTCCCTTCCACAGCGCCAAGACCGAATAAAGAACATCTGAGAGGAGATTGGATAGAGGTCCTTGGGTCAATACTTCTTCCAAGAAGTAGGAATAAAAGGGTTAGTCCCCATAATCCTTAGGATGAGAGGTCCATCCCTTCCTCCTATCCAACCATGCCCCTTCTGGAATTTCCAGCCAACTGTAGCTGAAAAAGAGATAACCTGATATACAGAGAAGTTCTCTAGCAAAGGGCTGTAGGGAAGAGGAGTGCAATTAAGTGGTACCAGTATATCAATCAACCATATGCAAATTGTACGGGCCATGCTATATTCCTTGTGGAGAAGCTGCAAATAGCCTCGTGATAATAAGCAGTATATTAATTATGTTATCATCACAGTGAAAAATGTGGGGACAGAGATCTTTAAGTATTCGTTTGAAGTCAACCACTCATATTTTAAATGGTCTAGATGTGTAGTGTACAGAACTGTTTTGAATGGAAACAGCAAATAAATTATTACAAAGCATTTCAAAAGAAAAGGGATTGCTATCTTCAATTTCAGCTGTTTTTTATAGGTTTTCCACAGCCATGGGCTTGTCTCTTTTCATTTTACTTTCCCTCTTCTGCTCGTGAGGAAACAAAACTGACAGCAGTGAATGCCAGGTCCTTTGAGCCATTGCTTCATAACAAAGCAATTTAGGGAGGCAGACAGACAGAGGATGGAGTCAACTTTTATGAGAAAGCTGCTCATGTTTTCCTCCAATACAACTTTTCCATTCAGATGTTTTATGACAACTACCGTCTCTGAGGGCTGACTGACTATGCAAAGTTAAGACTGGTATTTTATAAGACTTCCCCTATTACTTAATCACTGCAATCTAACAGTAAAATCATCTGCCTACAACAGGCCAGCTCCACAAACTGCTCAAGTCCAGAAGCCCAAAGTCTAGAGGGACTTGCTGTTTTATCCTGGGATGCCAAATTCTCTTTTCAGACAGACTCTGTGTCTGAATCTTCTGTTGTCATCAATGACATGAAACTTTTGGCTATTCTTTTCTCCACTATGGGCATCTAAATTTTTTTTAATCTGATTGGTTTGACATTAAATAATGGAAGAATGATCATCAGAACTGCTTAGGATGGCATTGGTCTCACACGTGGTCACCTGCTGTTCGACAGTCACAGAAACAAGAATTCTCGAGATTCATTGAGTTTTTACGCTAGGCAGTGTGCTTTGTATGCATTTATCTTTGAGTATACCCAAGAACCTTACCAGGAAGAACTGTTATGATCTCCATTTTACAGAGGAAAAAACTAAGGCATAAAGCCGTCCATTAAGCTTCCAAGGTCACACTGTTATTAATGGCAGTGGTGGGGCTCAAATTCAGGAGACTTGAGATCAGATTTTAATACTCCTAACCCTTATTATAAGGAAAATAGAAGGTATCAGTTATAATAATGAATAATAACCCTCACCTAGAAGACCATTTACAATGGTTAATGAGTTAATACAACAGCAAGAAAGGGGGCTAGTGAATATTTATTTATTCTCTTCAATATATATAAGAGACAGCCATTTTTTCACTTTCATCTTTGGTATAAGTCAGCATTTTGGGGGGAAAATAAAATTAAATGGTTGACTTTACGTTAGAACTATTTTAAGGAGACTAGATCTTGGTAAGTAGAGTCTGTTATGCTAAGCACTTAGAAAGTTTTCCAATACTTTACAAAGGAGAAGTGTCTGTGCCCAACTCATTTGGTTTTTAAAGACTGGAAGGAAAAACATATATGCATTTTGTTTCCAATGACACACTTTGTAATTATGTTATCTGTTTCCCGAACTGAGGCATCATAACCTGGTTAACAGGCTCTTGGCGTCACATTGTTATGAACTAATCCATTGAAGGCCCGTCATTGACCCGATTGTTCCAAGATGGAACAACTGAATGAGCTGAGAGCCTTGGTCTCTGAGGTGCCCAGGCTTCATCAGCCTGATTCTGTTTCGATGTAGGCACTTTTGAGAATGGAAATGGAATCATAATGATTATGATGAGTCGACAGATACAACGCTCTGAACATTCGGTCACCCTCGCTAAAGCCCACTCTCTGGCCATCACTTGGTGCTGCCACCATCTGTTGTGGGAGAGCAAGCCCTTTCTGGAACTGGGCTGCTGGAAAAGGAGCTTTTGATAAACGTGGGTGGGGACAAGTACCTGAGCTTCATTAAAGAGATAAGATGAAAATTCCTCTTGGGACCATGTTTCTTTAAATGCAAAACCACTCCAGAACTGGACTGGCAGGTCACGGTTTATGAGTTTTACTGCAGTTTGTACATAAATCCACAGAATACGTGTGGACATAATCAGAGTGAGGCTGGTAGGGGCTGAAGGGATGAAATCTGTGTAAAAACAAGAATGGGAAAGTAAAAAGAAACATGGAAATTCCTGCAGAAGGGAGAGACTGAGCAGTTTCAATTGTAAAGAACAGGTTTAGGTTTCTGCTGTAGTAAGTTTTTTTTTAATAAGGTACATGTGGAAATGAGAATGACGAGGCTAATCACTCAGTTCCCTGGGCCTACAAATCCCAATAAATAGCCATGCATATTGGCTTCACCTGGAAAGAAACATAATTCAGAAATTGGAAGCTTGTCTGGAATTCAGCCTAAGTCTAGAGCCACTGTGTTGTTCCCTCCCATGGGCAATAGGATCTCTTTGCTTCCTGCTCTGTCATGATCAAAACTCACCTACCCTCTCTGCCTTTATTCCCTTCTGTAAGTCACTGGCTTCTGCCCTTCCCTGCTTCGGTGTGTCTGGCATTCAGCATCTCCAATGCACAGGATCCAATTTGTTCATTAATCCACCGTACAGTAGAAAGCTCCAGCTGGGAGGAGTATTTGTGTCAGAAAACCTAATATGTTTCTGGTTAGCCCGCAGACCAGCTGTCTTTAGGTCAGTGTCTACCCTTTGGCCAATAGCCATGACCAGACTAATGGGATCACTGCAAACAGAATGCAGTTGCCCACGGTGCTGGGACACCACAGTCTCCTGCATGTCCTACCACCGCTCTGGCTGCTCCTTGGGTTCTTTCTTTTTCAAGCCCATGCTCCCCTGTCTAGGCATCAAATGTTGGATTTCCTCGGGGCTGAGCATTAGGCCCCTTTCTCTTTCCCCACCACTTTTTCCTTATAGAACCTCGATCATGCCTATGGCTTCAGTTCACACACATGTGCCAAAAATTTCCAAATGCGTATCGCTTGCCTAGGTCTGTTTTTTTTAGCTCCATATATTTGATATTTAATTGTCAACTTGATATTTCCACTTTTATGTCCAGAGGCAACTCAATTGGGACACATTCTGGACTTAACTTATGCTCTTCTGCCTCAAACTTGTCTGTCTTCCAGTCTACCCTTTCTTCCAGGGCACACCACCCTCCATCCAGCTGCAAAAACCATAAACTTAAGAGTCATCCTTGACATATCCTTCTAACTCAAAACAATTTTAAACCTACTCCCATGTTCTGTCAATCCCACTTCCTCAACATCTCCTAAAGCCGTCACTTTCCATGCTCTTCACAAGCACTACCCTAGTTCATGCTACTATCATCGCTCTCCTGGACCACTACATGAGCTCTCACACTGGTCCCTCTCATCTACTCTAGCCCCTTTCAATCCACTACGGCCACTACAGTCATAGTGAACTTTATAAAATGCAACTCTTATGATGTGACCCTCCAACTTTAAAACCCTTTGGTGATTACCTATTGATCTTGGATTTGAAATCATCCAACATGATATTGAATGAGAAAAACAAAGTTGGAGGACTGACACTACTCACCCAACTTGAAGACTTACTATAAAGCTGCAGTAATCAAGACAGCATGGTATTGGTGAAAGAATGGACAAATCAAGGGAATAGAACAGAATGTCCAAAAATAGACCCACATACATACAGTCAACTGATCTTTAACAGAAAAGCAATGGCAATATAAGGAAGCAAAAGTAATCTTTTCAAGAAATAGTACTGGAACAATTAAACAGCCACATGTAAAAATAATATTAAATTTAGACACAGACCTTACACCCTTGAGTTAATGCACAAGAATTAAGTCAAAACTGATTACAGGTAGAAATGTAAAATGTAAAACTCTTAAAAGATAAAATAGGAGAAAGTCAAGGTGACTTTGGGTATGGTGATAAAACACCAAAGTCATAATCCATGAAAGAAGTACTTAATAAGCTAGAAATGAGCTATTAAGCCATGAAAAGACATGGAGAAACATAAATGCTTAGTACTCAGTAAAAGAAGCCAGTCTGAAAAGGCTACACACTGTATGATTCTAGCTATATGACATTCTGGGGAAGGCAAAATGTGAATACAGTAAAAAAGATCAGTAGTCCCCAGGTATTGGGGCAGTGAAGGGGGATAAAATAGGAAGAGCACAGATAATACTTTGGGCAGTGAAACTACTCTCTATATGATTCTATAATGATAAATACACATTATACATGTGTCCAACCCATGGAATGTACAATACCAAGAGTGAACCCTAATGTAAATGATGAACTTTGGGTAATTATATTGTGTCAATGTAGGTGCATCAATTGTAACAAATGTAACACTCTAGAGGCATATATTGATAATGGAGGAGGATATGCATATGGGTGTAGGGTATATATGGAAAATCTCTATATCTTTCTCTCAGTTTTGTTATGGACCTTAAACTGCTTTTTTAAAAATTAAGTCTTTAGAATAAATCTATTGAAAAAAGACAAATATTTCCAAGGAGTAATCAGCTGATCATACACAAGCATGTGATTAAAAAATGGCAAAAATATGTATAATCTCACTAAAAAGTTTTTAAGTCTGTTAAATAAAACAATGGGATGATTTTTCCCTCTTCTATTGAAAAATACTTAAAAGAATAAGAATACCCAGAACTCTCTACAAGAATGGCAATAAATTGGTCTAATAACTCTGGTAAGCAATCTGACAATATATGTGTCAATATTGTAAAATGTGCATCATTTGACCTAAAAATTTAATTTGAAAAATTAAATTTTTAAAAATTATTAGGAATAAGGATGTTATTTAGCATTGTTGACAACAGTCAAAATTCTAAAACAATCTGAGGTTACAATAATCTATATATATAAAAGCCTAAGCAATAGTTACGACTGAACGACCGGAATGACCAGTTGATCAGTCGCTATGTTGCACACTGACCACCAGGGGGAAAACACTCAATATAGGAGCTGCCCCCTGGTGGTCAGTGTGCTACCACAGTCAACCTTCCGCGACCGGCTGATGATGTTGGTGTCCGGCGTCCGTTCCTTCCATGCCCGGCCTGGCGACCATCGCCTCCTCTCCCAACCCACCAGGGCCTTCGGGCCCCAGCCTGGGATGGGGAACCAGGGGTGAGTGGCGGCAGACATGGCCTCTTTCCCAGAGGGGCTGAGGGCTGGCCCGCTCCTTGGGGCCAGCAGCCAATCTCCCACGCCCCTACCCTCCCCACAGCCAGCAGGCTCTGATGGGTCCAGCCCTGATTGGCCCTGATTGCTGACCAGGCCTAGGGACCCCATCCATGCAAGAATTCATGCACTGGGCCTCCAGTAGAATGAATGAATGAATGAATGAATGAATGAATGAATGAATAAATAAATAAATAAATAAAGCAAAACTAGTCTATGGAAAATTCTGTAACCATAACTTTTTAAAAAAAAAATATATTTTATTGATATTCTACAGAGAGGAAGGGAGAGAGATAGAGAGTTAGAAACATCGATGAGAGAGAAACATCGATCAGCTGCCTCCCACACATCTCCCACCAGGGATGTGTCTGCAACCCAGGCACATGCCCTTGACCGGAACCGAACCCAGGACCCTTCAGTCCGCAGGCCGACGCCCCATCCACTGAGCCAAACCGGTTTTGGCATCCATAACTTTTTAATGTTAGGTCTAGTTAGTGACATGAAAGATAGCTGTGGTTTATTTGGTAAAATGCATTTTAAAGAATATAATGTTCTATACATCTATATCTATCTGTCTATAAATGTTTATATATGCATCAAAATCTCAAGAACATTTACCAAACCTTTAATTAACAATAGAAATTTGGAGGTAATGAAATTATGAGTAATTTTCACTTTTATTTTCTATACTATTTAAATTTTTAAATGTGTTATTACTTTTATAATAAAGCTGAAAAAAGTCAGACTATACACTCAGTTAATAGTTTTTAAAAGCGTAGAGATGTCCCACTTGTACTTACATCAAAGCTATATTCTCCTACTTCTGTTGTCTACTATTCTCAAAACTGAACATTCCTATGCTTTGGAGTAGAATTCCCTTTCCAAGAATAGAATGATAACTCTACCATGCCATCTAGTGTTAAGAACTTGTGATATCTTGAGAAAAATTTGCAACTCAAACAGATTGTGTATTTCAGTTTATAATTCTATAGGCAATTTGAGCCAAACATGTACTTTTTTTAAGGACACAGAGATTTGAGTGTATAGTTAGGTCAAAGTCCATATTGCAAACTTATAGCTATATCCTTTTAATTAAGTTGTAATTGAAGACATCACAAAGAATATTGAAGAGCCAACGTTGTTAAATATTTAAACTGGTAAAAGAGGAGAGTGACTCTCTGCCCTGGCCCTCATCCCTGCCAACCTCCCCCCACATACACACACCTACCACTGCTAGCATCATCACCATTCCCTACAAAGGTTTAGGATCAACCAGTTTCTTTTAAAAGGCCACAAAAACAGGGATTTTATTAGCATACATACTCACCACCTACTTTGCTAAAAGGGTAGAAAATAAACAAAAAAGATAAATAGCAAGAGCATTTTCTTTGGCGTTATGGACACAAATCAGTACTCAAAGGAAGATGATATTCTGTTGATAGCTTGGCTCATGACTCATTTATAATAGTAAAAGCATAATATGCTAATTAGACTGGATGGCCTTCGGACAACCTTCTGGATGAAGCCGGAGCTGCAAGGAAAGCCCAGGTCCCGGGTGCCTGCTGGTGGCCAGAGGGAAGCCCGGGTCCCAGGTGCCAGAAGGAAGCCGATGCTGGCAGCCAGGGAAAGGAAGGCCTATGCTTGCATGAATTCCGTGCATCGGGCCTCTAGTTTGGGAATAATTCAATTAATAAAACCCTAAGTAGGGCCATATGTCATCGCACAAAATTATTTTAGAATACTTATATTCCAGACTGTTTTAAGTGTTAGGAAACTATACTAGGTGTGTGGAAACAATACTCTTAAAAGATAAAACCTGATATCAGGGAAATTTTAGATTTGTAATTTTCTTAATACAACAAGACTTTTTTCAATTTGAAACCATGTGCCAAGTTCCTTAAAACGTATCTTTTTAAATATTAAAAAGTACACATTCCCCTGTTTTTTGAGGAATTAATAAAGTTCAAAAATCATTAGCTATACCCATTAAAAATAAACAGTGAAATAGGAAAATAAAGAGTGAGAAATATGAACAACCAATTCACACACACACAAAAGAATACAATCAACATAGCAATCAATTTTAGCCTCATTCATAATTAGAGAAACATGATTCTAACCAGCTGTTTGCATACAAATTTACAAATATTTAAGTTGTATATTATATAGGATATGGGAAACCAAGTACTCTCATACATTATTGATAAGAAGATATAATTAGTGGAGTCACTCTGGAGGACAGTTCTTGGACCTGGTATTTCACTTTATTCAAAATTTCCTTTTGGAAATACCCCCAAAATTATGCCAAGATATATATTTATACACAAGGATATTTATTGAAGCACTGCATGTGCTAGGGAAACTAGATATATCCTGAAAGCTCCATGGGAAGGAACTGGTTTATAGTTCAGTGTCCATCCATCCATCCAATGTACTAGTTTACAGCCATGTAATTGATGTTCCTGGGGAAAATCACCCTTTTGTGGGACCTAAGCCTCTTCAAACAAATGCATACTTTATATCAAGGTTACTCCCTATATTAGGGAGTCTTTCAGAGGAAGTTGAAATTCAGTGATAATTCAGTCATTTAAATATCCAGGCAGATGCCATACTCACAATGAAACTGCACATGAAAAGATAGTTGGTTAACTGGTCTAAGGTCATGAAAGTAAAGAAGGATGAGAAAATCTCCCATCACAGTACAGGGTTTACTTTCTCTGAATAGAGAGAAACTGAGGAAAATCAAATAGTGCTGGAAGCAGCTGTGCCACTGCTAATATAAAAAAATAAATAAAATAAAAAAACAGCCATAATTGTGTAATTGTCTTGGTGGAAATAACTCTTTCC
Source organism: Myotis nattereri (assembly GCF_964212035.1). Taxonomy (NCBI): domain Eukaryota; kingdom Metazoa; phylum Chordata; class Mammalia; order Chiroptera; family Vespertilionidae; genus Myotis; species Myotis nattereri. The sequence continues at coordinate 33,396,205 of NC_138088.1, forward strand.
TAGTTGGGGGGGGGTCACTGCATCGGTTTCAACAGAGGTGACAGCCATGGCGAAAACAGACCCAGAGGAGCTGCATCCTGGAAGATGTAGCTGGTGTCTGCATGGTTCTAACATAAATGTTAAATTTATCTTTGAAAATCTGAGTTGGTTGAATTCAAACTAGAAAACACTAAGAGACCAATTGTGAAGTTTTAAAAATATTTTTGTTGTTTGTTTTCACTTAATTTAGGAGTTATCTGGTCCTAAACTTGAACTTGAATCTTTACTACCAACATCCATAGCCATCCATTTTCCATATGTAACATGGCAGCATGTGGGGTGACCAAGCTTTCCATTACCAGGACACAGGACTTTCAGGATGAAAACCAGGATAATCCCAGGCAACCAGGACAGTTGGTCACACTAGCTGCTTATTGTTCATTAAAAAAAAAAAAAAAAGTCCGCAGACAAAGGTCTGCCGCCCAGGAAGCCGGATGCACTGAGCTTGGTCTCATTGCTGAGAACTGAGTAGACCTGCAGGGAAAAGCCGGGATGAGAAAAGGACAAGGGAAAGTGCCTGGCTCCCTGATGGGTTCCTGATTTCTGATTTCAGTGATAAACAAGGACCAGCTGCGATCTATTCTTTTAGTCACATAAAATACTCTTGTAGAACAGATCGCCTGGGCTTTATTTATTTCTTGTTTTGGTTTAAATTAGTGGTGGCAGGTTCCTATTAATGTAATGTCCATCACCACCACTGGCCAAATAAGTTTTTTAAAATTTTTAAATCTCATGTCCTACTGATGGTGGGTCAGTAGTATCATATCTGAGCGCCGAAGGGAGCATTATTAATAGTTTCTGGAGCAGTAGCAAGGCTCCTCCATTAATGCTTCAGCAGGCACGGCACTAATGGAAAAGTGCTGCCTAGTTTCCAATTTTCTTTGTTAATGAGCACACTTCATTCTCAGGCCAACAATGACTCGTTCAGATTCCCTGGTGCCGGGAAAGTTCTAATCTAAGTGCTCTCTGGTTGGTTTGGAAATCACAGTGCAGATACAGGCTTACTAGTAGATGTCCAGGGTTGAAAACAGATTTATAAACTAAAACTACACAAAAACAACAACAACACAAATGTGTAGGAAAGTGTTATCCCTAAAGTCTCAAGTACGGGGCGCAGTGATATGTGAGGCAAGGTAAGAAAATGACAACGTAGGAAAATGTGAGAGCCTGAGCCCTGAGTTGCCTCACACTCATAAGGGATGAGGAAAGTTCTCATCCTTGTCTCTATTTCCTGAGTTGGACTAGCTGGGCACCTGCTTTGGTCTCTCTCATGGGGTCTGAGGATAGCGAAGTATGAGTCAGAGAAAGGCAAAGAGAAGGCCCCAAGTGGCTGAGAGAGTGGCCCCCTTCCTGGAATAAAATAACGAGAGCAGCACAGTTTTGCAGAAATGATCAATCATGAATCACACCACTTGTCACCACTTTCCAATGCCATCCTAGTTTACACCGCTATCTCCTCTAACTTGCACAGCCAAGTGCCTCCTAATAGTCCCGGTTCTCTCTTTGGTCTCCCTACAATCAGCTCCTCACCAAATAGCCAGCGTGTCACCTGCTGAAACCATAAGTCAGACTGTGTCACTCTATACTTTAAACCTTCTTGATTTCCCATTAGATTCAGAATAAAACCCAAACTCCTTACATTAGCTTACAAAGCCCAACGTACTCTGCCTCTCTTTCTCCAGCCTCAACTCCTACCACTTTCCCCCTCGCTCACTCTGCCTTACCACTGACTGTCCTTGAACACACTACATTTGTTCTTTTTAGGGATTTTGCCGGAGCTGTTCCTTCTGCCTAATTTGCTCTTACTCCAAATCTTTGCAAAGATCTTCAGAGAGGTCGCAACTCAACTGTCCCATCCTCAGAGAGAACTTTCCTGCCATTGTATCTAAATTGACATCTCTGCCCTGACCCAGTCACTCTATTCCCCTTACCTGCTTATATTTTTATATATAGAATGTATTTTCCTGACAACTTGTACATATGTGTGTGTGCGTGTACCATCTATGACACACACACACATATTCTCTGGGTCTGACAAAATAAGTCACTATTCTAGGTAAAGGGGAGAAAGCAGAGTGTCAAAAAGATGTCAGTTTGAATTTAAGTTGTTGCTAATATTGTCTTTCTTCCTCACTAGAATAGAAAGTCCATGAGGGCAAAACCTTATCTTCTCAAACTCTGCTGTATCCCCAGTTGCTGGCACATAGTAAGTCAGTAAGTCAGTGAGTGGGTGAGTGAATGAATAGATGAATGAAGTAAGAAAAGAAACAGACCTAGGCTCAATTCCCAGCTCTTCCACTTCCAGGCTGTGTTACCTTTAGCGAGTTGTCTAACTTCCCTGAACCCGAATTTTGTTTGTCTCTAAAGTAAGCATGTTTACCACCTCCTCCAGTAGTTGTCATGAGAAATAATTGAGATAATTTAGGTAAATCTGCTAGATAGGAGACTACAACTTAGTAGATATTTAACAAATGTTCCTTTCCCCTCAGTCATTCTTCTACCTTTCCAGAGATACCAAAGGCAGTGTAAAGTGAGGCTTTACACGTCATCAGTGAAGCTACTGGTTATGTGCCAGGAATTCATGAGTCCACCCAAGCATTGAAAGTCTACTGTTTTTTTCAGCTAGAGTTCTCTGTCTCTGTATGATCTTTAAAAATGTAAATGTTCCTGGAAGAAAATATTTATAAGGTCGTCTTTGTCTTCATAAAATCATTTTTCAATGATGTCTTCTCTATGACTAAAAGCCCTATGGAAACACAGAAACCAGCAATGCCAAAGATCAGCTTCACAGATGTCTAGAGACTTTGTTTAATCTAAAATCATGGCCTGAATAAAATCAGAGTCACAGCTAAATCATCAGAGCTGAAACAACTGGTTGTTGAACAGGAATGACTAAGGAGATTTGTCTTAAGCATGGACACCATTCAAGGTTGGCAGGTTTGTTGCTACCAGATCAATAGGTATCAGTGGTGGGAAATTCCCTACTGGCTGAGCCAGGAACAAACTGAATTGTCTCATTGGCAAGAGGGATGATCATAATCAATTAAGCTAGTGTTGTGTCATTGGAAAAGATTTCTTTAAATTTAGCTAAGTCCCTCTCTGAGTCGGCCTGTTACCTATGCCTTTCATTCTTCTTTTACTCCTGAAGATAGAAGAGAGAACCTGGCTACAAATAGCTGCCCTCTTCTTCTTTCCGCCATCCCGTCCACAAAGGAAGCACTGAAACAAGCTCATCTAAGCTGCTCACCAACCTGATGTAAACTGCGTCTCTGCTGTTGGTACCCTCTCATTTCACAAGTCGTTAGTGACCCTGAAATACCTCACCAACCCTGTCTGTTCTGGCCCCACAGAGTCTGTAGCTTAAAAATGCCAGGGCTTCCTGGATCACAGAGAATTTAAAATCAGGCAAAAGTCCCTGGAAGCCTGTTAGCTTTGTGGATCTGTAACACTGAAGAATTTCAAAGCCTTTCCTTTTATTCATTTAATCTCCCCCAATGACATGCTTCCCTTCCTCACCTCCATCTGCCACCCCCAACCCAGATAAGCTTTCAAGTTGAAAGCCCTTTTGAGAAGAAATAAAAATTCTATCCTTTTATAAAATGTATTCTCTTCTGGTTGCCACATATATTTTAATAGTCTATCATTCCCGAGTGTGTGCCATCATTGGTAGATTTTTACCAATCAACCTGGTTTGGCTGAGATAGTGTAGATTTTATTTCCTTACACATTCCCTGGGGCAGTTTTGAGTTCACATTCCTAAAACGAATGGGTCTTGATTCAATAAACAGACATAAATAAGACTGATCTTTAGATAAACATAAACTATTATTTTTAGAGAGCGTAACACTCATTTTTCACACACCCATACCTGAAGTCCTGCCAAAAATGTCTTCTTTTTCACAGAAATTGGTGCTGCTAATTTTTCTTAAAGAAAGAATTCTAAATCAGGGAGGGAGGAATGACCTAAAAAATCTCATCAGTGTCCTAAATTCTGCAGTAATTTTAGAACCATAATTTTAGAATATGAGATCGCATTGAGGAGCTAATAATATGACTAAAACTTGTTGCTATCTTTTCTAAGCCTAGATCAAATGTTTCATAAGCAAAGAACATCAGAGCTCTAAAAAGAACTAATTATGCCATTTGCAGGACAACCCAGATTAATCTTTTGTTTTTAGGGGCCACCTTGAACTCTTTATATCCTAAAGGTAGAAGAAGTGGGAACGAACGGCGAAGTCTCGTTTAATATCAGCTTACTTCAGTGGTTTAATATAAAGGGGTCTATTTTAATTCATTTAATAGTTTTAAAAATGTTTGAGTCATTCTACATGTAACAGCTAGGTTTATGTCCCCATTTTTCTATTTTTATCATACGCTTTATGGGGAAGAAAGGTGTTTGTATTAATGCCACCTAGAAGCTCAAAATATAATGGCTACAATATTCCTCATCTCTGGTGGATTTGCATGCCTTATACACCAAGGCTATTCACAGCGGTAATTCTCTCTTAATTGTGTCCTAGAATTAAAACAAAAATCTATCAGACCTGGGAGTCCTCGAATGGCCACAAACCTTAAATATATCATGGAATCTTCTCTGGGAAATCTCCTTACCTGCTTATAGGAAGATGCTCGAGTGTCAAGACCAAAGGGTTGATCTTGCTGTTCTGGTTTTGTGTGTAGAAAAATGGGGCTGCCAGAGGCCAAACCCATTTCTCCCTATTTTTCTGCCCCAAGGACTTAAATGGAAAGAAATTCTGTGTGTGTGTGTGTGCGTGTGTGCGTGTGTGTGCGTGTGTGTGTGTGCGTGTGTGTGTGTGCGTGTGTGTGTGTGCGTGTGTGCGCGCGTGTGTGTGCGCGCGTGTGTGTGTGTGCGCGTGTGTGTGTGCGTGTGTGCGTGCGTGTGTGTGTGCGCGCGCGTGTGTGTGTGCGCGTGTGTGTGCGTGTGCGTGTGTGTGTGCGTGTGTGTGTGCGCGTGTGTGTGCGCGTGTGTGCGTGTGTGCGCGCGCGTGTGTGTGTGTGCGTGTGTGTGTGTGTGCGTGTGTGTGTGTGTGTGTGCGTGTGTGTGTGTGTGTGCGCGCGTGTGTGTGTGTGTGCGCGTGTGTGCGCGTGTGTGTGTGCGTGTGTGTGTGTGCGTGTGTGTGTGTGTGTGCGCGTGTGTGTGTGCGTGTGTACGTGTGTGTGCGTGTGTGCGTGTGTGTGCGTGTGTGTGCGTGCGTGTGTGTGCGTGCGTGTGTGTGTGTGTGTGTGTGCGTGTGTGCGTGTGCGTGTGTGCGTGTGTGCGTGTGTGTGTGTGTGCGTGTGTGTGCGTGTGTGCGTGTGTGTGCGTGTGTGTGTGTGCGTGTGTGTGTGTTCCTGCATTATCTGTTTAAAGCAGCATTTTCCATCCAGTCTCGAACGATGCGCGGCTTATGTGGCTAGAGGGGCTGTGTCCCTTGTGCTTTTTCATGGTCCATATCAGCATGTTCAAGGCTCTGAGAAGTTCTGCAATGAAAGCTTTGTTCGTTTAAAAAAAAACGTTTTGCAGGTAGATAGTACCTGACCTGTACCTTAGCGTGTTAGAAAGATCTCCTTTGCTATTTAAACTTTGCTGATGATGAAGAAGAGGGGGAAAAAACATGAGGTAGCTCCTGGGGTCATTGTTTATTTAAAGATCTTCTAGGGAACTCTCATGATGCCTCAGGGACAACTATACTCCATCCATTGTTTCCTCCAGTTTCAATTAATGTTTTTAAACTATTGAGTGCTTGCCAGAGGCCAAGCCCTTTGCTAGGATCTGAGGGTAAACAGTTAACTTTATTTCTACATTCAAAACAATAGCTCAGTCTGAATGCTCACTTGTCTGGTAAGGGCCCCTACTTAGAATGATGAAGTTATCCTTGTTTGTTTCTGGAAACCCTCAACTTTCCCCCCGCCCCCCTTTCAGTGCTTTGCTCTCTCCCAAGGCTCTGCCCTATGTCACTTGAAAAATAATTCACATTGATGTGAGGAAATAATGACAAACCTTCTTTCCTTCTCTTTGCCTTTACCTATAATTTGTCTTCCCCAATAGAATAAGAATGTACCATTATAGAAGATACACAATTATATATGTAAGTATTGCCCTTTAAGATATAATACTTTTTAAAGAGGATGGGAAACGATAATGTTTAGCTCAAGATATGAAGCCCCCATCAATGACATTTCAGGCTATCAGGCATCTTAACTTCCTAATGTTTTATATTTCTTCTCATTACAGATGCAGAAATATACTAACAGCAATACAAAGTCGGAATAATGATAAGTCTAGTATGTCCTGGACCAGGACAGAAAGTGAGAATAGAAAGTGTTCAGTGGCATTTTAATTGGAAACCAGAATGACCAAAGACAGTTCTTATTCTCCATGCCTCTCTTTCTCCGAATTGACCTTGCACATGGCTCAGCAGTCCCAACTCTATATCATAGTTTCAGCCTTCTACCTATCCCCAACGAGTAGCATTCTTAGTTCCTTAGTTCAAATATGAGGAAGGGAAATGGAGAGAGAGGGTGTGAGTCAAAGTCTGATTGACCCAGTTCATCTTTTAAATCAATGCACAGGCAGGTACTGGGTAAGGCATTTACTCTGAGTCCAGAAAGTACCCAAATCTCAGGACACATAGGGCTGTCAGCATGGGATCTGGATGAGGCAGAATGTTCAAAAAGACTGTGAATAAAGGCAGTGATGAAACATTTTTAGTGGACCCAGCCTGTGTATTCTTACCACTAAATATCTGTAGGTTGTAGTATGATCAACCCTGTCTCTCTTCCTTCTTCCCAATTATTACAGAATTTCTTAGCCCAACTCCCTTCCATTTTTGGCTTACCTCCCAGATCATGTTTATTCTCTTTTACTTTAAGCCCTCAACCTTTAGAACCTAATTAGTAATGAAACAAAATAAAATCCACATGGATCATCTCATGACTATGATTGCCCACTTCTATAGCAATCATGATAAGAGGGTGTTCAGACAATCTCCATCTGCCATGGCACACCGTGACCTTAACATTAAGTACCATAGAGACAAGTGGGCAAAGAGGATGGGCTATTCATAAACAACCTTCACAACAGATCCAGAGAGGAGCCAAGGGGCCTCTACACCATCCTCTTCTCAACTAATAAGACTGAACTGGCCCTGACTCATAAAAATATAATTTGGTTTCTTCTCTACACCTACCTCATCTCTTTAAAATCTCTATCTCCTTTTATCTTTCTCTCCCTTTCCTTCCTCCCAGTATGTTAGCCCTAACCTCGGCTATTGACAAAGAAACAAATCATTTTACTACTGATGGCAATTTGTCGACTTGTACATAATAGACAGTATTTCGAGAAACTGTGCTATGGAAGATAGAAACTAAAATCTCCCCTGTTATAAATTCCCTTATGAAACATTCGACTATTCCACAGATCCAACTATCCTATGGTTACATCACAGACCTCATATAAAAGTGATGTAGTTGATGACATGGAAAACTTGCAAAATAAATATTATGTTTTGCCCTTCAGAAACAACTCTTTGATGAATAGAAACCTACTGAAATATTAGAAACATGGTAAACAAGAGTAGAAGATACTCAACTAAGTCTGCTGGCTCTATTAATGGGTCTGCCATTGACTGATCTTGTGACTTTGGACAAATTGCTTAATCCTGCTGGGACTTGGTTTTCTCAAAAGTCAAGTGCTGAGTTATATGCTGAAGCAAACACTCTTGGTTGCCAGGAGTCATTCTCTCTCCTCCTTCTTTGCTTGCAGAGCTTATTTTCCAGCATAGATGCTGAAAATGACCATTCTCACTTCTCTAGCCCCCTGTGCAGCTAAGACATGGGCCCCTGCCAGTCTTGGCCAATGGAAACTGCCTGGAGTCTTCAGGGAAATGTTTTCATCACTAGTGAAAATAAATTTTCCTCCTATGCACCTTTAGCGTGGTGGTAGCTATCATGGAACCTTGACACGGGAGCTACGAGGATTATGTAGAATATGACCCAGAGCCCTGACACTTTTGAGCTGCTGAATTACCAACCCTAGAAGTCATTAAACAATTTCTCATTCCATAATCCATTTTTATTTGGGTATTCTATCATGTATAGCCAAAATGTCCTTATTGAATAGGTACCATTATCTATCTCTAAGGTTCCTCCCAGCTTTAAGAATAAATGATCCAATAAGGAGAAAAGAGAGAGAAGAAAGTTTTCCCCTTGATAAATAAATTGAAAATATTGATTTGAAGCATCAATAGTTAAGAGACTTCAAAAAAGAGATACTCCAATAGGTCTGACTTACAATTAGTGAGAGTAGAGAGCTTCTGATACAATGTGATATGACTTGGAAAGCATAGACACCAACCTACTCCAACCATCTCCACTGCCTTTATGTCTGATTAGGAAAAGGGGTGTCTATAGTACAAACCTCTCATTGATTGCCAACATGTGAGCACCCTTCCTCTTTTAGGAATCTGCTTCCCACTATAGATGTCAAAGGGAGATTTGCCTTCTCCCGAGCCCTGCCAGACAGAGTAAGGGAAGATGCCAAGGCCTGACCAGTTGAATGCTCCTACCCGAGATTTTAAATCTTGGGGTGTGGAGGTGAGGGATGCTAAGGTAACGCTAAAGTTCTTGGTGGCAGAATCCTTGGCTTTGACAAGGCAGTGAAGACATCACCAATGGTGGGTCCCCTTCAGACTGTTTCCATGGTGTGAATTTGCATAATAATTCCCGACATCCAGTCTCCCTTCATGCTGCCTGTATTTTGAGCCTCATTCTCCCACCTTCCAAAAACTTCTGGGAGCGATTCCCAAGATATTTCAAATAAATTGATTCCTGGTTTTGGAAAATCAGAGCCTGATTTTGTTTATCACACCCACAAAACCTGACTGATAACCTGACTGACAGAGTCAAAGTCATTCATGTCAGAAATGTGTCCTCTGAAGTCTACATTTCATAAGACATTGTGAAAATAAAATTTGGAAGACTAGCTGAAACTCTGGAAGAACAGCTGGAGCTTTACAATACCCTCTGGCCCCACCCAGGAGAGGAGTACCAGTTGGGAGGCACTGGGGGAAGTGAGTCCATCCTCCCAGGAGCAACCCCAAGCATCTCTGCTGTCCTTCCTGCAAACAGCTTCCCCCAAAGACTTCTGAGCAAGTGGCCGTTCGGGGCACCAGCACTCTCATGCCTCACTTCCAGCTTTCAAGGAGACCTGTGGCTGTCCTTCCAAAGTGTTTCTGACATAAAATTAGACAGGGGGGTGTTTGAGAAACATTGAGTAGAATATGGTTTTTATTAAAAGTAACACCTGAAAATTGGTTAGAAAGGAAGAGACCTACCCATTTTCCATTTATGGTGGAGTTGTTTCCCTGTCCTCCAAAGACCAGACTTCCTGCTGCAGTTATGAAAACAAGGAACAACATTAAAATAAATAAAATGAAAGGAAAACACAAATGAGAGTAACATCAAAACAAAGATAATGTGTTCATTACAGGCTAATACTATTGGTTAAAAACCACACACAATGAACAGAATAAGAGGGAAAAAACATTGTTAAAAAGAAAACAGGAAGCAGGACAGTTAAATTATAATCTAGTGAAAGAAAAACACAAGATTCAAATAGATGAAAGATAAAAAGAAATCGAATGATCATATTGATCTGAATAGTGAAAATAAAGAGAAAGTAACAGATAAAAATAAAAAATAGCCCTAGCTGGTTTGGCTCGGTGGATAGAGCATTGGCCTGCGGACTGGAGGGTCCCAGGTTCGATTCCGGTCAAGGGCATGTACCTTGGTTGCGGGCACATCCCCAGTAGGGGGTGTGCAGGAGGCAGCTGATCGATGTTTCTCTCTCATTGATGTTTCTAACTCTCTGTATTTCTCTCCCTTCCTCTCTGTAAAAAATCAATAAAATATATTTAAAAAAATAAATAAATAAAAATAAAAAATAATAATATGAATCCCAAAAGAAACAGTATTTTGAAAAACTAATTCAAAATAAGAAAGTCTAAGAACTGTTGCAAAGCTCTACATGGTGTGCTTATGTATGTGTGTGTGTCTGTGTGTATGTGTTTTAAATAAAACTCCATTCTCAGCAAAGATAAGGAAGAAATAAACAACTGACGCAGGCAGCAAAAATCAAACCAGTCATGAGCAGAGGACAAGGGGACAGAGAGCAAAGCAAAGACCATCTATAACTCCCCAGGATAATTATCTTTTTCAATCTTATCCAATTTAGATGATACACTGTCTCAGAAAACACAGACTCAGCAACTTGGCAAGCGTATAACTGTCTTCATGTTTGCTTTTGTTGCCTTTGGAAACCGCTCTACATATGTCACTAAGAAGCCAGTCACTTCCGTATTAATTACCTTATTTAATTCCCTCAACAACTCTGGTGAGGTTCAGTGATTCTCAAACAGCATCTGTACACTGTGAGTTAGTTCCCTGTGGCTTCTGGAATAGATTATCACAAACTTAGTGGCTTAAAATAATACAAATCCATTCTTAAAGGCTTGGAGACCAGACCCCAAAGTGAATCTTAGAGGGATAAAAATCGAGGTGTTGGGGCAGGCTGGTTCTTTCTGGGGGCTCTGTGGAAGAATCCATCTCCTTGCCTTTCCAGACTCTAGAAGCTGTCCTCATTCCCTGGCTCAGGGCCCTGCATCCAAATGCTTTTCCTCCCTCTGCTTCCATCAGCACATTTCCTTCTTCCCTAATTTGTATTTTTTTTCCTGGTTCCTTATGATTAAAAGGACCCTTATGATTACATAAGCTCCATCTAGATAATTCAAGACAATCTCCACATTTCAAAATATCTACACTAGTCATATTTACAAAGTCCATTTTTCCACATAAGAAACATTCACAGGTTCTGGACATTGGTGGGGGGGGGGGGACGTCTTTGGGAGCTATTATTCAGCCTACCACAGACTAGTTGTGTCTGACTTTCCTGTGGGGTGGGTAGTTTAATTAATAGTATTATGCCAATGTTCATTCCCCAGTTTTATGATTCTATTAAGACTCTGTAATCTATTCACATCAGGAGAAGTCAAATGAGGGGTATATGTGAACTCCTTGATTTTGGCAATACTGGTATTTCTGTAAGTCTAAAATGAGTGGGGGGGAACCCACAAAATAATATTATTAAGGATGTAAACACCATCAACAAAAAGTTTTCTGGGGGATTTTATTAAAAACAGATTCCCAGAATTATAGAATCTCACTCTCTAAAGGCAGTGTGGCCCTGTTTCACAGGCTGTTTTGGGAACTGCTAACTTGAGGCTATGCCAGTACTATTTAAAGTGGGGTCCACTACCAGCCCCATCACCTGAAGTCTTTCAGAAATGCAAATTCTCAGGCCTACTCCAGACCTACCTATTGGATCCTCTCCCAGGAAGGGGCCTAGGAATCTTGTGTTTTAACAAATTCTTCAGGTGATTCTTTAGCATAACATACTTTGATAAGTACTGGGTTGCACACTTTTAAACCATGGGATAGAACTATTATTATCTCCAGTTACCTCCAGCTGGAGATAACTAAGGATCAGTTAAATGAGAAACTCAAAGTCAGATAGCTACTAGTGCCAAAACTGGAACAAAATTCCAGGTTCTGTTGAAATATTCACCAAATGGTCATTTAATGCTGATATTTCACCTTTAAGTTGATGGCACTGAAATCTTTCCAAAAATGAAAATATACTATTCCGCATGGATAAATCATTAAGATGAGCAAATTATATTTATTTGTTAAACATGAATGAAGTAGCCTGTTACTATCAGAGGCTAGCAGGAATGAGAGAAAAGTCAGCTTGATGGTCCATGGAAATCTAATATCATAGCTCTTGGATATATTGACCCACCATATATTTCAAAATTCCAATCCAAATAGTCCTCCCTTGAAATTTCTTATCCCTGAAAGCATATTCTTTTCAGAAATAACTTCCAAATAATGAGACCCAGAAAATGTGATTATCTCGCTTATGGAAGTAATAGCCAAGGAGGCAGGGTCACATGTGTGCTGGAAGGAAGAGCCTGTTACCAATCTGCTTCTTGGGGCGCAGTCCATTCAAAGACCTAGAGAACAAAGGGCACTTGGTAATGCAACTCAAAGCGAAGGAAGAACATGCCACACAAAAAGCCCTCTAAGAGGCTGACCATCGGGCAGCATCCGACTGTCATGTCGATGTCACACCTGAAGGATCTGAGCATCTTCCTCAGTACCCCCTCCACCATGGTCCACACTGGGTGGAAGAAATGGAACTGCATGATTGACACCCACACCAGAAAAGAGGCAGGGTCTAAAGAGAGCGAGTAGAACAGGTAGAAATTTAAAAGCATCCTCAAGCCCTGCTGACGAGGGTCAGAGGTTGAGCATCAACCTATGAACCAGGAGGTCATGGCTTGATTCCTGGCCAGGGCACACGCACAGGCTGTGGGCTGGATCCCCAGTGTGGGGCATGCGGGAGGCAGCTGATCAATGATTCTCTCTCAGCATTGATTTTTATCTCTCTCTCCTTCTACCTTTCTCTCTGAAATCAATCAAAATATATTTAAAAATAAAATAGAATCATCCTCAGAAAGAAAGAATTCTCCCCCAGTGACCTTAAGAAGAGTAGTTAACAAAGAGGGCCCGTGGAGTGGGAGCTGTGAGGGCCCTCACTTGCTGGGGAGGACGTGCAGAGGCACTTACACACTCTACCCCACCTGCGGATTCCATGTAAGTTACAAAATACAAACCCAACCTGGGTTATGTTTTTCTGGACTCAGGTGTGCATGCCCAGCTGTTAGTAAGGATGTGTAATAATGAGCTGAACCCTCATCCTATCCACACGCAAAGCCAGCACTCTGAGTGAACATGGGAATGGGGCTAAAGCCCTGAGCAAGGTTTGGTGGGAGAAAAAAATTAACTTCACCTAAGCCTCAGGGGGCTCAGGGGATGAGCCCAAACCCACCATGTGGCCTCAGTGCCAGGGCATCTTCCTCCAGACACCAGAAGTTGGCTCTGTATGTTGTGTGTGAAGCTGGTCTAGCTCTGGCTCCAAGCACTTCCAAAGGCTAGGGACCCTTTAAGGCTTGCTTATTTCAGATCCACAATTTGCCAGCCCATGAAACTTCTGGCTACAGAGAAAGCCAATTGATTTTTTGAAGGGACAAAGGTGAGGGAAATAAATCCGAGAAATGATTCTAGGTCCTTGTTGACTCTGATTCAGCAACTTCCATCATAACCACCTACATAGCCTGATTGGAATTAATTTCAAAGTGCTTTGTAAAGCACTCAAGTACTTAGCGGCTCTTGCTGAGGAATGGAGGCTAAAAGCCTCGGAGCAGATTGCTAGGAAGGGAGAGGCATGCTCTGGCCGCTATCTGAGCTGGCCTGCCATGCTGGCTGCCTTCCAGACTCCCTGCTTAGATCAGGACCTAAATTTGTCGGTGACCTGTTTTTGAATCGCTGGTAGAAGCAGTTAATGTAAGCCCTGTGCTCTGATGATTTTTAGTGTGAAACTTGCCTTTAGCCTAATGTGTTCCTCGTATCTGAATTTTATGAAAATTAGCCTGTGTTCCTACTTATTGCCAGAAATGGGGGCAGAAGAAGCCTGGAGAAATCCAAGCAAAGAAGAAACGCAGGTCCCTGAATGAGCTCAGGCATGTGCTACTACCGACTCCTGCTGAGGGCACACGAGCAAGAGAACATCCGAAATCACCGAACTGGTCCGATTTCATTTAACACTTTGTAAGCCACAGCTCTGCACTGATATTGAGAACAAATCTCCCCTGCACCCCCACCCCATGATTGAGACACTCTTTGGGGAGGTGTTCAATGCCTACAATTCTAGAACAGGGTGTACAAAAATGAAATACACGGCACCTGTCCCCCCAAATGCACAGTCCAGTGGAGGAAAGACAAGTAAACATATTTACAAGCCAGTGTGCTAAGTGCCACGATGTAGCTAAACCCCTGTTCTGCAGCACAGCTCCTTGGTCCCATCTCCGTAGTGTCTGACTCAATCACTTCTCTAGGCCTTGCTCCTCAGAGTTCAGTCCCTGCAACATAGCCTTGACTTTACCTGTGTTTAATTTTCGCATGTGCTAAAGACCCTCACCCCACTTTCTCTGACACACTGAAACCATTCCTGGCAAATAGAAGTAGTCAAGTATAAGAATATTCTAACAACTACTCTGAAATACCATTCATGTTTGTCCCAAGAAAGTATTTTACAACTATACCCATATTTAAATATGACAACTGCGAATATATTCCTGTTGGTGCAAATACATACCAGAAAATTTGATGCTTATTGAATCTGGCAATGGGAAGAGATTTGTGTTTCAACAATAGTACTAAGCTATAAAAGTGCATCTTGCGGCGGGGTGGGGGGTGGGGATGGATGGAGGAGTTCCTTGACACTATTAGTTTAAAACAAAGAGGAAAAAAGCTCTGTAGTGAATACTGTGTGGTTGCCTTTCAACATCTGTCCTGCCTTTTCCCATTATGGTCCAGCCCATGTGGTTTTTCAATTTGACCCTGATTAACCTTAATCATGAGAATGTACTTGGCTTAGGAAACCAGACTTACCCGAGCAGTGCTTAGCCTTTTCTGCAGACAGAGGTTAATTGAAGAACGGGCTCTTTGAGATCTTTCTCTTTCTCTAGATGCTGCTGTGTGAGTGTGAGGCCCGAGCCCACCTAAGCATGAGGCTGACACAGTAAATCAAGAGTATTCGAAAGTGAAGCCAGAAGCTCTAGAACAAACCTAAAGCCTGTGCTACTAAGGACATCCAGTGGCCATATTTTATGAGATTTAACATGCTGTCCATTGTGACACTCAGCATAGAAAAATACAGTCCCTACGACACGATGCTTTCTTATCACTTAGCTTCTGCTAAAAAAATTTCTAATTAAAATAGCACTGTTAGACTTATTTGGGCAAGGAATGTTATTATACCTCCTCTTTATACATAATAATAAAGGCTGCATGAAAAACAAATTTAAGTTCATCTCAAAACTTCTTCACACTCTGCCTGGCTCAGTCATACTCAGGAGAGCAGACACGTCTAGGTTTTTCTATACACTCTCCTTTGCTGTGCCAAGAAGACCACCAACGATGCATTTTTAAAAAGAATGGTCAACAATTGTCTTCAGGATTTCCTTCCAACCCGATGGCATCCATTCTTCAAATGGTGATGTGCATGCGGAGGCAATGACAATATCACACCTACAGTCTGGCCAGCAGTGACTGTAAGATAGAGTGGCAATTAAAACATGGAAAATGTACAGCCCAAAATCACTAAGATATAGCATTTGTGCCAATTAATGTCATTGCAGCTGCAGTGGACCTTGTCGATGTGAGAACATGTCCCCTCAGAGGCCACCCTGCCTCCTGCTATCTCTGACTGCTAACTGCATCGTTAGAATCAGGTCAAACAACTAAGAGGTGCAGCCAAGTCAAGAAGGTCTGAGTTGAAGGATTCTGTGAGGCAACAGTGATTTACTGTAAGATGATGAATCATTGGTGAAACTTTACACAGTGTCGAAAGCAGTTCTTAAAGGGCCTGGCGACTGGCTGGCAGTGGGTATTACAGCCTCATTACAATCCATTGTCCAACACATCCAACCTGACCCAGAGGTGTTTGACACTGTTTATCATAATACCAAGGGGAGCTTAGTATCATTGATTTAGAAAAAAAGGCAACATTCTAAGAAAGTTCAATAAGTAATGATCTGTGCTCAGGGTCATTGGAAAGGGATGGGCATGTGACTTGCAGAGAGCATGAGGCATGGCAGTTGAACAGAGCCTGGGAGCTGTCTTTATAAATTAGAAGACAACTGAAGAATAAATATAGTCAAGTCAATAATACTTTTGCAAGAAAAATAGAGCCTCATCTTGACACTAAATATTCTCCAAAACCAGTCATGTACAGTTAATGAGTCCTCAGCTTGATTCTTCATATTTCCACATTAGTCCTCCTTTAAAATAAAACACTTAAAAAAAACTCAAATATGTTTTGATCTCTAGAGAAGAAATAGAACAACAATAATAATGAACGTAAAATAATGCCTATCACGTATTGAGTCCTTTGTATGTGACAGGCACAATATTTTATACTTAATATACATTTTCCCATTTCATCTTCACTTATAGAGTGGACACCTTTAATATCACCATTTTTAGAGGAGAAAGCTTGGAAATGCTAGGGAACTTGACAGAGGTCTCCAGCTGGGAAATGCCAGAGCCATGAGTTAAACCTGGTCTTTTGATTGCTCCCTAAGCCTGTATGCTTTCCATCATTACCTCACTGCCCCTCCTCACTAATTTGTAAGGTGACAAAATAAAGCCAGGAGTCCATGCTGAGAACTTCCATGCAGATCAGAATGGTCCTTTATTCAATTTTCACCAGTGTAACCTATGTTGATTTAAATACCAGTACATAGCTTATTCAAATTTTGGAATTACTCTTGCAAACTGGGGATATGTGAGAAATGGTTAGAAGATGTATAATTTAGCCATTGAGAAAGGACTGGAAATTTTTAAGTATTTTCTTCAAATTTATACTGATATTTTCATTTAATTTTCAATAATAGATAATACCTGATAGCATCTCAGTTTGGATAAAGAGAAAGAATCAGAGAAATAGTGATACCGGTGATTATAGGCACATAGATATAACCTTATAACTGACTTTTGAGGACCTTTAACAACTCTGTCAATAGCAACATTCAGGGCTGCCTATGTGCATAAAGTCAGGCAATCTCGGGTTCAAGTTCTCACTCACTGATTGTGTGACCGACCTTGGTCACATCACTCAACTTCTCAGACTTTACCTCCTCCATCTATAAAATAAGGAATAATAATGCTTTCCTTTCAGTATTGTTTTGAAGTTTAGAAATGGTATAGGTCAGTGGTTGGCAAACTCATTCGTCAACAGAGCCAAATATCAACAGTACAACGATTGAAATTTCTTTTGAGAGCCAAATTTTTTTAACTTAAACTATATAGGTAGGTACATTATTATTAACTTAATTAGGGTACTCCTAAGGCGTAAGAAGAGCCACACTCAAGGGGTCAAAGAGCCGCATGTGGCTTGCGAGCCGGTGTTTGCCGACCACTGGTATAGGTGATGTGCCTTACACAGTGTGTAAAACACCCTTTTATTCGTGTACCTACCCACTGAATATTTATTGAGCACCTACTATATTTCAGTCACACCTCTAAGTATTAAGGATCCAGTAGTAAACAATCAAACAAAATAAGACACATATCCTACCCCCATAAAATTTATAACTTTGTGAGGAAAACTACATAAAATTTTAAAATCATACAAATATCCGTAAACTTACAACTGAAAGCCTGCTTGGACAGAACAACTTATTTGAAAGAGTACCCAACAGCCAAAGCTCAAACAAGTTGAGGGGAAAAAAAATAAAAATCATATTGTCGTATAATCCTCTTATATAATAAAGAGGTAATATGCAAATTAACCCTCACATCCTCACAAGATGACTGCCTACAACCGGCCAGCAGGGGGGTTAGTGAGGGATGACCAAACGACTGAAGAAGCAGGCTGAGTGGGAAGACCAGACTTGTGGGGGGGGGGGGGGTGTTAGTGAGGGATAACTAAACGACTAAACAGCAGGCTGCGTGGGGCGACCAGGCTGGCGGGGGGGCCGTGAGGGGCAACCAGGCCAGCAGTGTGGGGGGGGGGGGGGGAGTTAGGGTTGACCAGGCAGACAGGCAAGTGAGCAATTAGGAGCCAGGAGTCCAGGATTGTGAGAGGGATGTCTGACTGCCGGTTTAGGCCTGATTCCCAGGATCAGGCCTAAACCGGCAGTCGAACATCCCCCAAGGGGTCCCAGATTGGAGAGGGTGCAGGCTGGGCTGAGGGGACCCTCCCCCATGCACAAATTTCGTGCACCGGGCCTCTAGTCTAATGTATAAAATAAATATCCCTGAATTCTTACTGATTTAAATAAATGATTAAATAATAACTAAATAATTCCATAGAGGAGAAGAGATAAATCTCTCATGTAGAAGAATTCAGAATTTATTATGTAGATACTACACCCTAAAGAAAGGGGACTATAAATTCCCACTCCTTCGGTGTATGCTGTGCATAGTAACTTCCTTCCAAAGAGTGCAGCATGGTAAGGGGAAAATAAAGAGTAACTTCACAGTAGAGAAATCTTATAAACACTACTTCAGCCAGAGGATCAAGGTCAACATCAACAGTGATAAATCATATTGACACTACGCACCCTTGATGTGATGTGATTAAAACAGCACTTTACCACTGTCATCTTAGAAAAAAATCCACAACCCCAATCTAATATCATGAGAAAAACACCGGATAAGTCCCAATTCAGGGACATTCTACAAAATACTTGATCAGTACTCACAATTATCAAGGTCATCAAAACAAGCAAAGTTTGAAAAATGATCATAACCATGAAGAACATAATGACCAAATATAGTATGGTATCCTGGATAAGATCCTGTGATAGAGAGAGACTATTAAGTAAAATTCAAGGAAATCTGAATGAAGTAAGTAATTTAGTTAGAAATAATGTACCCATTTTGGTTCATTAACTGCAATCAATGTACCAAACTTATATAAGACTAGAGGCCCAGTGCATGGGATTTGTGCACTGGTGGGGGTCGTGGGCTGTGGGGATAAGCCCACTGTGGGAGCGCCGCTCATTCTGGTAAGCCAAGTGGCTGTGGACCCGTCCTCTGAGCGACTGCTCCCTGGTCCGGCATCTTCCATGGAGCCGAAGCACTCTCCTCTCCAAGGGACCTAGTGGGGGCCAGGCCCAGGGACAATAGCACTGAGAGGCAGTGGAGTAGGCCTCAGTCCAGTGGCGGCCACAAACCCACCTCCCAGCCTCTGGGGTCAGCTCTGCAGCCTACGGGCATCCGGAGGAGGTGGCAGAGAGCGAGGAGGAGGAGCCTGGGGTGAGGAGGTGACGATTGCAGCCTGGATTCCTGCCCATCGGCCTGGGGTTCGCAGTGGGAACAGCCACTCATCCCAGTCAGCTGAGCAGCGCTCCCACTGTGGTAGTGCACTGATGACCAGGGGACAGCTCCTGCATTGAGCGTCTGCCCTCTGGTGGTCAGTGCACATCACAGTGACTGGTCAACCAGCTGTTCTGGTCGTTCTGCTGTTTGGTCGTTGGGCTTTTATTATGTAGGATATTAATAATAAGGGGAACCTGGTGCTGGATACATGGAACTCTATGCATTGTCTTCACAATTTTTCTATATATTTAAAAGTGTTCTAAAAATAAAGTTTGTTTTACAGGAACATTTGTAAAAGAAATATAGAAAGTATTTATTCTAAACTTTGATAAATATTCTTTTAAATCTTTTCAAATGCTCCTAAAGAGAGGCATGTGGAATGGATAGAACAGGCAATTGCTAGATTTGACTTTTTAAATTCTTTTTATTTATTGATTGATTTTTTTATATATATTTTATTGATTTTTTTACAGAGAGGAAGGGAGAGAGATAGAGAGTTAGAAACATCGATGAGAGAGAAACATTGATCAGCCGCCTCCTGCACACCTCCCACAGGAGATGTGCCCGCAACTCAGGTACATGCCCTTGACCAGAATCGAACCTGGGACCCTTCAGTCCGCAGGCCGTCGCTCTATCCACTGAGCCAAACCGGTTTCGGCTATTGATTGATTTTTATTTGTTTTTTAGAGAGAGAGAGAAGCAGGGAGAGAGAGAAACATTGACTTGATGTTTATGCATTCATTGTTGATTCTTGTAGTTACCCTAACTGGGGATTGAACCAATAACCTTGGTGTTGATTCTCTAACTGAGCTACCCAACCAAGGTCTAGATTCGGCTTCTGACTTTGTATGTATATAAATGGTCTGGAAGAACCAAGTTTTGACTCACTAAAAGAGTTGCTATGTTTCTATTCTGATAAATTATTCCTGTTTTTGGGGAAAACAGAAAAGGATCTCCCTTCTTAGCCAGACATGTATATTACTAGATTGACCAAGTTGAGGTAGGCTGGCCAGGGGCCATTAGCCCTCTAGCCTGAGGAGGAAACTACAGGTATTAAATGTTTGTGTGCTCAGCACAGTAGTGCGCCTTTTAAACAGAGAATCCACCTCACTTACTCTTCATAGCATTTTTGAAGATGAGTATGAAAACTCCATTTTCCAGATGGTGAAACTAAAGTTCAGAAGTTATGTGGCAGACCTGCCAGAACTCAGATTTAATTAGAAAGCTTTCTGGCTCCCTGCTTTTTCTATCTGACCTGGAACAATAGCCTATTTTGTATGATAGCTCTAATGAGATGAAATCATTTAGAAGGCCTGTCCTAGCCACAGTTATATGAGAATGTATAAAGTTCACAGGATGGTGAAAATGTCAATCTACTTCCCTGCTAATAATTTTTTAAAAAAAGAAAAAGAAAAACAAATCCTCTGGCACAAAGTCAGCAGTCAGATGTCTGAACTTAAAAGAACTCAGCGAAGTAGGTCTTGCTGAATTAAGTGTGTCTTTAATTGATGTTTTGGTTGAATGTCCCTTTTGCAAAAAAACAAATGCACAATAACTGCCATTAACATGGAGCTCGGTTTCCAAGCCAGTGAACAGAACGGGGTGAGGCTGTCGAGTCTGGTTGTTTTCTTTTCAGTGGTGCTCTGTTGTGAGAAGGTAATGGGTTAAAAGTAATTTGTGTAGACAGGCCAGACATTTCCAGAAACAAAATCCAGAAATATTTTAGTTGGCCAAAGCAAACACAACCTGGGATGCCTTTTGTATCACGAGCTGCCTTCCTCTCCAATTCTCTCACCCTAGGATTCAGGCGTAACAGTGCAACCCTGAGCCCAAGCACACATTTTAATCCATGTTTTGACACAAACTGAATATACTATGAGCCCTTACACTCTCTCCTTTATATTTCTGTCAAATAACAACATAAAGGAACCTCCATCCCCTTTATTAGTAAATCTTCTGAATACTGAACTGATCATTGGAACTCATGTTTACTTCAATAACCTATTGAACATTTATTGAATACTTAGTGTGTGCCAGACAATGGGTTAAGCACTTTAAATTCCACTATAGAGAGAAGAAATTAAGCATCAAGAATTTAAATAATTGGCCTAGTCGCTGTGGCTCAGTGGTTGAGTGTTGGCCTATGAACCAGAAGGTCAGGTCGATTTCCCATCAGGGTTCATGCCTGGGGTGCAGGCTCCATTCCCAGTAAGGGGAGTGCAGGAGGCAGCCAATCAGTGATTCTCTCTCATCATTGATGTTTCTATTCCTCTCCCTTATTTAAAAAAAATTAAACAATTGCTCCAAGACGTCACACCTAGTGTGTGTGTGTGTGTGGGGGGGGGGGGGGAGGGAGGACTAGAATTTACTTAAGCAGGAACTCCAGCTTGAGATCCCAAATGCTAAGCCACGGCACCATCCTCTAGACAGGACTACTGACCCATATCATCCCCGTGAAGTCCAGGACTGACCCCACAGTTCACACCTAGAACCAAGTTCAAACATCAGAATTCAAGTTTGGGCTCACCCCAGATCTAAAACTTCTCATCTACACTGAACCTTTCACTGGCCTTGCACAGGTTGCTTTCTGGGACTCAGTTTCTTCAATTATAAAATGAGAGGGTCAGACTAAAGGCTTTTCCTACTCTCATATTCTCTTTTTCTTCCTTCCTGTGCATGGGAGCTTCTGATGTGGGTCCACATGAAAGCCATCTGAGCTTCCTGTTGGCCAAGAGCTACAGCCTCAACAGTGCACTTAACTTTCAGGAGCTTATATTACAAAAGAACCACAATTTTACTGCTGGAAGGAAATTAATGCTTAAAAGATGCTTATGATCATCCAGGGTGGGTGAAGGGCAACAGCCTTCTTCAAAGTCTTTTTTATGGTATAACTGCCATTTATATGACAGGAATGAAATTTAAAGTGAGCCCCCCCACACACACACACACACCGCCCCCTCCAGCTGCCTTCTCTTTTCTTGACCTATCCCTATTCCAACATATCAAATTCCGTTTTATTGAATATCTCTTTACCAATAAACTTATTTAGGACACTCTTTATCAATAATAATATATAAATTTTAGAATAATTAGTATTATAAATAATACCTACATAAATTCTTATTGTTAAAATTCAAATACTGAAGTGAATACTTTTAGTTGCTCCACATTCTTTTTTAATAGCATTCTCTTTTATGAATCTGAATTTCTATCAAATATCTCTGAGGCTAATAATCCTATATAATAAAAGCCTAATATGCTAAGTGTCCGGTCCTCCAGTGGTCCCTTCAACCAATCAAAGCGTAATATGCTAATGATATGCTAAGGCCGCTCAACTTCTCACTATGACGTGCACTAACCACCAGGGGGCAGACAGGCAATCGGTCAACCAGTCGCTATGATGTGCACTGACCACCAGGGGGCAGACTCTGTGACTGGTAGGTTAGCTTGCTGCTGGGGTTGGGCCAATCAGGACTCAGCGAGACAGGCCAGACATGCCCTGGAGCCCTCCCGTGGTCCCTCCCCAGCTGGCCAACCTCCTGCGTCCCTCCCCGGCCCCGATCATGCACCAGTGGGGTCACTCGGCCTGGCCTGTACCCTCTCGCAATCCGGGACCTCTCAGGAGATGTCAGAGACCTGGTTTTAGCCTGATCCTACAGGTCAGGCCAAGGGACCCCACTGGTGCACGAATTCATGCATTGGGCCTCTAGTTCTTAGATATTATACGTTCTGAATTTGTTGCTTCTATTTCGCAAAGTTTCATTTCCTCAAATGTTACTGACCTTGATGTCTGTTCATTTCTTAATTTTATCTTTTTTGTTTGATTATTATCAAATTTCTAATGTTGGTTTTATAGTACACTGCCTCTGGCTACTATAAATTGCTCTATTCAAATTCTACTGACTTAAATGTTAATCTCACTTAAAAAATATACTTTCTTAGAAATATCTAGAATAATGTGTCACCCAATATCTGGGTACCATGGCCTAACCAAGTTGACACAAAAATTAAACCATCACAAAGGCCCCTAATTGGATGCAAAAAATCAGAGACATGTAATTTTCTCCCTAAAATTAAGTTATTATGTATATGACAACATATCATTCTAGATAAAAGCCTAATGAGAGCAGAGATGATGACTGCTGGCTCCAATAATCCCAGTATCAAACGTGATTCAAGTATTCATTGAAAAATATTTCTTTAGCTGAAGCCCTTGACAAACTTCTTGTAATAGAAAGGACTAGTAGCCCACTCCAACTCTGTTCTCATAGTAAAAGAATTCTGATCTTATTTGGGGAAGCCCTGGAAGAATAACTCCCCTAATTAGCATGTAAGTAAGGCCATGTGACCAAATTTTGGCCAATAAATTGTAAGCAGAAGTGTTGAGTGGGACTTAGAGGAGAATTTCCATAAACAGAAGGGCACAGCTTCTAAAAGCCATTTATGAATCCTGCAGTCTGGATTTCAGGTGTGATGCTGAGTTCAGTCAGGGTCCAGATGCAGGAAGAAGAGGGTAACAACCTAACTGAGAGCAGGAAGGAGCCCAGGTCCCTGATAAAATCCGATAGCCACCAAGCCAGACCTCACTGCCTCCTTTGGATTTATTTTACATAAGAAAGAAATAAACTTATATCTTGTTTAAATCACTGTTATTTTGGGTTTCGTATTATATGAATTCAAACCTAATTTAAATATATAAAATTTCCATGAGAAGACCAAGACATGTGCATAGAACATAGTATAGGGCAGTGATGGCGAACCTTTTGAGCTCAGCGTGTCAGCATTTTGAAAAACCCTAACTTAACTCTGGTGCTGTGTCACATATAGAAATTTTTTGATATTTGAAACCATAGTAAACCATAGATATTTATTTTATATATTTAAATGCCATTTAACAAAGAAAAATCAACCAAAAAAAATGAGTTCGTGTGTCACCTCTGACACGCATGTCATAGGTTCGCCATCACTGGTATAGAGTGTCCTAAAATTCACGCAAGATTTGAATTTTGAGTGAGCATTAACAACAACAACAACAACAACAACAAAATAAAAGCCTAATTTTACTTGGTTTATTGAATCAGATCATAATATCTGTTGCCCTTTGATTTCAATCCCTTCAATTTGATAAGCATTACCAAGTACCAATTATGGCGCAGGAGCAGGGACAATGAAGACCAATGAAGACCACGGCTTTGCATATGTGCCAGCAAAGCTGTGGAGGCCATTTACCTGATGTCCTATTCCATACATAACCCTATACTGTATACTTTATGAATCAATAAAAAATTTACAATTTTTAATTATAAACCTGTGTTTTCTATCAAAATTATTTCTTGCATGAATTTTGGGACACCCTATACATTCATATAAAGGCACAGCT
This sequence comes from Myotis nattereri, assembly GCF_964212035.1. Taxonomy (NCBI): domain Eukaryota; kingdom Metazoa; phylum Chordata; class Mammalia; order Chiroptera; family Vespertilionidae; genus Myotis; species Myotis nattereri. Next base: position 33,420,632 of record NC_138088.1, read on the forward strand.
GATCTCACAAGAAGGAATGGAAATCCAAAGGGGGTAAAAATAATAAGGAAAACAAAAACTGGAAGGCGTTGATATTAGTAACCAAGTGGAGTGGACCTCAGTAACCATGTGGGGACCTTGGACCTGAAAGAAGCCTGGCATTGGTACTGGCATTTGTTTTGATATTTATTGGTATTGGTATTGGTATTGGTATTGGTATTGGTATTGGTGTTGAGCTCCTTCATAAATTCAGGTTTCTTAAATGGAACTGGCACCACCCAAAATGAAATGTAACTCAGAAAATATTTGCCAACTGGAAAAGGGAAATGAAAATGGAATTTGTCTCAATCTTAGATCTAGATGAGATAGATAATTATAACCTGATTAGAGGCCCGTTGCACAGATTCGTGCAATAGGCCTTCTTTCCCCTGGCTGCCAGCACCAGTTTTCCTCTGGCACCCAGGACCCAAACCTTCACTCTGGCCACCGCCTTCCATCTTCACTCTGGACACAATCTTCGCTGCGGCTAGAGACTTCAGTCTTTGCTCCTCACTCTGGCGAGTCTTCAGTCTCCCGCCAGAGCTACTCCTATAGCTCCTTCTGCCCCCCACCCTCCCCCTCATAGCTTGATCGCTGCTTTGCCTGCAGACCTGGCCGAGGGGCTCCTGGATCCCGGGGTGCCGCCTTGCCTGCGGCCCGGCTTCTGATCACGATCACGGCCGCAGGGTCCCGCCGCCCAGGGCCGCACATGGGGGTCCCAGCTGGGGGCGGGGCTTAGGCGGCACACAGGGGCCGGATGGCAGCTCGCGCTGGCCCACCCTGCCTACAGTATGCAAATTAGCTGCCATCTTTGTTGGCGGTTAATTTGCATATCATGCTGATTAGCCAATGGGAGGCATAGCGAAGGTACAGTCAATTACCATGTTTGTCTATTAATAGATAGGCTATTTATAACCACTGAAATTTCCTAATGCAAGTTTTAATGTGTGTATGCATATATATACCATAAACATATATATTTATGAGATATAAATATATACATATCTTTTATGATATGTGTGTACATATGTTTACCAAACCTTACCTTTGATATGTATATCTGCTTTTCTATAGGGCATGATGTGTTAATAAAAAGCAAGGGGACCGGAGATTTGGAGAACTTATCTACAAAAGCTAAACCTTCCCTGGCTCCCCTGAAAAAATGCCTTTCAAATTTATATTTCATGTCTAGTCTCTTTATTAATTTACTCACAGCCCCTTCTCCAGACTCCCGAACCCTTCTAGATGCAGGATTAACACCCCAGCTGCCTGATGCACAAAACTCGTGCAAGAGTAGGCCTTCCTTCCCCCCGCTGCCGGCACCGGCTTCCCTCTGGCAACCAGGACCTGGGCTCCTCGAAGCCCCAGCTTTGTCTGGAAGAACGTCCAGTCTAATTAGCATATTATGCCATATATATATATATATATATATATATATATATATATATATATATATCCTGCATAATCTTATAAATCTCAAGATACAAAATATATAGAAAGGTATCCAGAAGAAGCAAAAGCAAATAAAAACCTCTCTAGAGATACCCTCCCTCAATCCAGTTAGCAAACTCAAGTAGTCCAGGATTCCACATATAAAAGTATCTTTAAGTAAAACCTCACAGCCTATAAAGACAAAGCTACAAGGATATAAAAAAGCTTGAGAGAGAGTTGACAAACAACAAAGAGAAAAATTTGACCACTAATTATTTCAGATATAGTGGTTATCATATACATACTATAAAAAAATGTATGTCATGATTCATGAACTAAAAGATAGAACTGAAAACAAAGAAAAATAAACAAAAAATGTACATACAGTCCTGTAAAAAAACAAAAACTTCATATATATATATATATATATATATATGCACATTTACATATATATGTGTGCATATGCATATAAATATATATACACATATATTTTTGGTGAAGTTTAAGAACTTAATAGGTGGGTTAAAATAGGCTAAACAGCCCTGGCCGGTTTGCCTCAGTGGATAGAGCATCGGCCTGAGGACTGAGGGGTCCCAGGTTCGATTCCGGTTAAGGGCACGTACCTTGGTTGCGGACACATCCCTAGTGGGTGGTGTGCAGGAGGCAGCTGATTGATGTTTCTAACTCTCTATCCCTCTCCCTTCCTCTCTGTAAAAAATCAATAAAATGTATTTTAAAAAAAAATAGGCTAAACAGTAAATTACACAGTGCTGAGAGGGAAATTAGTGAACTGGAAGGTATATCTCAAGAAATTACCAAAATGTACATAGAGAGGTAAAGATATTAAAGAGAATGGTTTCAGTTGCAACATTTGAAGAAATGATGACAAAGAATATTAGAGAACTGATGACAGACGTATGCCTTTAGATTCGGGAAGCAGAAAGCCTATTAGAAAGTCTACACTTTAAAAACGCACAGATTTGTTAGTGGAAGAACCAGGATGAGAACAGGCCTGTTTACTCTGGGTGGATCATAGTGTAATAGAAAGAGACCTGGGGATGAGACGGAAACTTGCGATGTGCGAGGCACAGCACAAACACGTTTAATCCCAACAACATATAATAAATCAGAGGTTATCGGTCTCATTTTACAGAGGAGAAAATTGATGTTTAAAGACGTTACAAACCCTTCTAAGGTCACTCAGAAATTAAAAGGCCACAGCCTACACTCTTTGTTCCACCTCTGTGCTGTTTCCTGCTATCAGGCCACTTTGCACAAACATTTAAATCTCTTATTTCATCTTCCCCTTTCAATTCTACAGGGTTCCATGATTCTCAAAGCACCGTCACATTGTGTACCCCTCTCCACCCCCCACCCCCTCATTCCCATTGTAAATGGTAAGCAAACCGTGCAGATGATCTTGGTTGAACCTTCTAACTGGCTACACTAGTTTTCAGAGAAGTATATTTTAAGACCACATGGAACCAGTTTCCTCTTGGCTGGGATCATGGAAGAAGGAGAGCTAAGCTTCAAGACTCCTTTTAAAACTGGTTAATATAAAAGTAATATAGGTAAACATTTACTAAGAATTGGGCTAAGCACTTTCCATGCATTCTCTCCTTTGAGTCTCCTGGGAAATCTGTGGGGTGGGTATTGTCATTATCTTCATTTCCAAATGTGCAGAGAGAGGTTGGAAGACTTGTCTGAGGTTAAGTAGCTAGTGAGTGGTTAGATGAGATTTCTATCCAAGCAACTGAACTTTAAAACCCAAGTGTTCAGACATTATACCCTATCAACTACTAATACCAATATGGCTGCTGTGTTTTGGAAACTGCAAAGCACATTGGGAAGGTAAATTTCCACTTTGTGTAAGCCACAATGGACCCAAATTAGGAATTAGGCCTATTAAGCAGGAGCCTCAGTTTTATATGAAAGTTAATGTTCCCTTCACAACGATCTTGGCATTAATTTCAGCTTCCCTTTTTCATTTTAAAATGGCCCTGGCCAGTGTGGCTCAATTGGTTGGAGCATTGCCTCGTACACCAAAAGGTGGGGCATTCGATTCCTGGTCAGGGCACATACCCTTGTTGCAGGTTTGATCCTCAGTCAGTGGGCATACAGAAAGCAACCCATCGATGTTTCTCACATCAATGTTTCTCTCTCTCTAAAATCAATTTTAAAAAATAAATAAGTAAATAAAATGTATTCATGTATGCAATTAGCATTTTATTATTCTATTATTCTTAACCTCCAAGTTATTTAAGCATTTATTAATAAAATTAGAAAGACTGCCCTAATTTTTAATTCATTGATAAATGATTTCTGCTGGGGTACAACCCCAGCAGGTCCAGGGGTCCCCAAAGGTGTGGACGGAGTCGGCGAAGAAGGAATGACACGGAGACAGTGTTCAGTTGATCAGCAGCCTAGCCAGGATCTCCAGCCAAGTTCTGGTCTGGATCTCCAAAGAGGTTCTGCTCTGGATCTCCAGCGAAGTTCTGTTTAGGATCTCCAGCCAGGTTCTATGTCCATGTTCCCTCACTAGGTTCTCCAGCCAGGTTCAGTCACCAGGTTCTAGTCAGGTTCTCTTGCCAATTTCTGTAGTCAGGTTCAGTCCAGGATCTTTTGCCATGTTCTCTCGCTAGGTTCTGTCTCTAGGTTCTGAGGCCAGTTTCTGTCCAGGATCTTTTGCCATGTTCTCTCACTAGGTTCTGTCTCTAGGTTCTGAGGCCAGTTTCTGTTCAGGATCTTTTGCCATGTTCTCTCCAGCGAAGTTCTTCTGTCTCTAGAGAACGTTCTGTGTAGGTTCTGTGCCTCCTGGTTCTGTCTTCTAAGTTCTGTGTTCTAAGTTCTGTCTTCTTCTAAGTTCTGTGTCTTGCTGTCTTATTACATCTGTATTTATACCAGTTGATTCAATACTATCAATCTCTATTCCAAAGGTTAGGGCATTTCTTATCTCCATTCCAGGGAGTAAAGATTACGTAGCTTAAGCATGATTGTTCATAGTTAAAGTGATTAATTACCCGCCTGGCACTTAGTTGAGGGGTTTTATTCCCTCCCTAACTTCAAGGGAAAATCTCTACCTGGGGAAACAACCTTTCTCAGAGAGGAGACCTTGGTTAAAACACATAGTGCCAAGAAGGTGAGCAAACATATTAAGAACAGTATGCCATATATGCCAGGTCCCTTGAAACAGCAAGCATGGACCAGCTCCCGGCAGATTTCTTACTTGGTTGTAGAAAGTTTTAATTTGCTAACTTAAACCTGATATTATTTCAGGCTATTGTCCTGGCCAGATCTAGTTTTACTGGAAAAAAAAATTGAGATGATGCCTACATTGCTAGAAACCGCTAACTTCTCAGATTCTTTATTTAACCTGAATAATTCAAAATATCAATTGGTATGAGGACAGTTGGAGGGCGAGGGACTGGGGTGGGGTGGGAAGCAGGTGGAGAGGAGCTATGGGGGGGGGAGGAAAATCTGTAATAATCTGAACAATAAAGAATAAAATATACATATCAATTGGTCATGAAGAGTTATACAATTGTGCGAAAGGCAGGAAAAGATTATGGTAATGCCACAGTCTTATTGTGTGTGTGTGTACACTCAGGCACATATATATATGTGTTTTAACTTTTATTCCTCCAAAATGCCTCCTATCTTCTGAAAGGAAGATATCTACTTTTGTCAAAATTTAGTAAAATTACCTCAAGGGAATAAGTAATGATACGATCACTAAAAGAGAAATTATGTAATAACAATCTCAAGAAATTATCTGAAAGTTAGTGGAAATTTTCTGTGGGAATTATTCTCTTTACACAATAGAGCACAGTACAGATTAAAGACCTAATTATATGTGTTTTCTAATGTTTACAAGGGAGAAAACTGGATCTTTCTAAAACTGTTCTTTTTCAGAAATCAATATTTTCTTTTGGGTTGGTTAGCTAAATAATATCGCTTTTAAAATACAAGAAGACATTTAAAAACTCTGATTTCAAAAACATTCATGAAACACGGGCGTGACTATCCTATATAATAAAAGGCTTATATGCAAATAGACCAAACAGCAGAACAACTGAACAACCAAACAACCAGTTGCTATGACATGCGCTGACCACCAGGGGGCATGCACAGAACATGGCGGGCATCAGCCGTGGTGGGATGGCGGAGCAGGTGAGCGGGAGTGCCAGACCAAGGTGGGGCACCAGTCGCTTTCACTCAGGCGAGCCTCTGGTAGTTACTGAAAATTCTTTGATCCCGCACACCACAGTTCCACCCAGTGACCACATCTGTATCACCCCTGAGGGCTTCTCCACCTCCCCCTGCTCCTGAGAGGCAACAGGGGCAGCAGCTGCCACTTGTACCCACTGCTGGCACCAGCCCCAATTGTTACGCGCCGTCAGCAGGTGCAAGTGGGGCCGGCACTGTCAGTGCGTGGGAGTGGTGGGAGTGGGGCTGCCAGCAGACAGGAGACTGGGGGCCGCAGTGGGAGGGGCCGGATGGGCCGAGACCCACCCCTGTGCCCAGGGCAGCCTTGCAGCCCACAGTTCCTTTCAAGGTGCACGAATTCATGCACTGGGCCCCTAGTGAAAAATAAAAGGGAATGAGAAGTAGGAAATACTCGACTCATGTTTAAAGGGCAGGCCTCAGGGGTGGAGGAACATCTCACTAGCTGCCATGGTTTTTAGTCTAGACTTCAGGTAAATTCTCATGTACTCATTTAACCCTGCAATTGTGTGATATTGAAAATGTCATTCAAGAGAACCAAATGCAATTTCCTAAAACACAAAGTGAAGGGCTGTGTGTGTGTGTGTGTGTGTGTGTGTGTGTTTTGATCAGTTCAACACTAGATGGCTCTAGTTACAAAACTTTTTAAAAGTCTAAAATCCTAGGCTATGACATTATGAGAACAGATGGATTCTAACTCACAGACTCAAATTCTGCTATCTTTCAGAGTCTTGTAGGCATTAAGAATAGCATCCAGCTTTTAGGTTTGAATGCTATGAATCTCTAAAGAGCAGGCATAAATCCTAGAAGTCCTCATTCACAGAATAAAGCAAGAAGCATCACAGACATAGACTGAAGCATGTAGATATAATTTGCTCTGTAATGAATGATTCCACTCTGTGCTCTTATGGAACTATTATTTATTTTTCAAATTATTTTCATATACATTCATTTGGCCCTCTCAATAGTCAATGAGGTAGATAAGGGAGGGAGATGTTTTCCTCATTAAAGGCAACAACACTGAGACTCAGAGAAGAGGCGCACTCAAGGTTACATAGCTCATAAGTGAGGCCATTAAGACGAGGTCCCTCAGGTGCCAGATTCAGGATCAAAGCTCTTTCTACACAATAGACAAGGAGAGAGAATTGGGCTTTTGCCCTATGCAGTGTGTCTGATTTGGCCCTTTCATTCTTTAGAATGTTTCCCTGGAGTTAATTAAATACCCAAATCCAACCACCCAACATCAAAAATGAATTTTGAATTCCTAGGACCGTGGTCGGCAAACTGCAGCTCACGAGCTACATGTGGCTCTTTGGCCCCTTGAGTGTGGCTCTTCCTAAGCCTTAGGAGCACCCTAATTAAGTTAATAACAATGTACCTACCTATATAGTTTAAGTTAAAAAAATTTGGCTCTCAAAAGAAATTTCAATCGTCGTACTGTTGATATTTGGCTCTGTTGACTAATTAGTTTGCCAACCACTGGCTAGGAAATTGAAAATAGTAAATAGTAAATAAATCTTTTATTGAGTTAGGTAAGGAGGAGGATGGCTGGGAGGGACATTTCTTACACTTGCTCATCTCTGGCTTTGAATTATATTTTAGTTTATTTTAAGCTTTGTGTTTTACCTAAGCCAGCAATAATCAGTGGTTTTTTAAATATTTTATATATTTTATTTTATATATTTTTATTGATTTCAGAGAGGAAGGAAGATAGAGAGATAGAAACATCAATGATGAGAGAGAATCATTGATTGGCTGCCTCCTGCATGCCCCCTACTAGAGATTGAGCCTGCAACCAGAACATTTGCCTTGACCAGGAATCAAGCCCTGACCTCCTGGTTCATGGGTTGATGTTCAACCACTGAGCCACACTGGCTGGGCTAAATATGACAGTTCCGCTGGGTGGAAAAGTCAGTCTGCTATTAAAGCCAAATTTATTAAAATCCACAAGCCAAATAAAGCACATGCAAATGATTGATAACAACTACCATTTAATGAGCACCTACTATTGACGTGATTACAGTCCACTTGCAAACCTCTTCTTTTGTCCATTTTTCTTGCTCTAATGCCACCACCCTAAACTTAACCACTAACACCTTCTCTCTAACTAGTCTATTATCTGCTTTGCCTCCCTCAAATACAAATCACTAACTCTTATTTAAATGCATAAAAAATAATTCTAACTTAAGCATATTTTGATTTTATAAAAAGGAGTAAATAATATAATGTTATATGTCAATTATAACTCAATAAAAAAAGGAGGACAGGCATTGTCATCTTATGACAAGTTATTCTCAACTCTACAGCCAGAATACACACAAGCAGATCATGTGACTCACCTTCTTAAAACAGTGACTTCCTATTGCCCCAGGATAACACTGAAAACTATGAATGGGCCTCCTCTACTTTCCCCTCTTTCCCTCTGCCCCTCACAACACAACTCCTCTACCAGTTCATTAAATGTGCCAAACTCACTCAAACTCAGGGCAACCACATGTGCTACTTCTATCTGCCAGAATGCCCACCCTCCCGTCCCTGACATCCCTGTCCTCAGTTGAAATATCTGGCTTTCTAGAAGACTTTTGTCAACACCCCTCCCTCCCCCTCGCCCCAGTTTCATGCTAGATTAGGTCCATGTGTCTTATGTTGTTTAGCTTCCTGTACTTCTTTGTAATACTTGTTACAACTAAGTTAATCATTGGAGGAAGTATCTGCTTAATACATATACCCTATATCTGGCTTGTCAACCACTAAATCCCTAAAGATTAACACAGTATTTTGCAAGCTTTTCAAATTGTGTTCCCTGCCTGGCCAGTGTGGCTCACTGATTGAGCATCGACCTATGAAACAGGTAAGGGTACTATTCCAGGTCAGGGCACATGCAGGCTCAGCCCCTAGTGGAGGGCATGCAGGAGACGGAGGATCAATGATTCTTTGTCGTCACTGATGTTTCTATCTCTTCTTCTCTTACATATTTTAAAGAATAAGTAAGTAAATAAATAAATAAAATTATGCTCCCCAATCAATAAAATAAAATTTACAACCAGTACACACATACAGGTAGCTAAAATAGAGGTTTCATGAACACTTCATACACTTTCTAGATGCCGTTCACTTGACATGTTCTATTCTGTTCTGGTTTTAATATGTTGTACACCAGAGCTCTTCCCAGCGAATTTAGAATGTAGACTTTATATCTTTAAAAGTCACATATCTCTGTTCTTTAGGAAACAGTTACTACTTGGATTCAAGCTGTCAACAATGGCCTTGGCTCTTGTATAATCCAGTACATAACTGATTATTATGCTTTCACAGTTGCTCATTCTCTTAAAATCTGAATGAGCAACTTGTATAAAAAGCAGGCTTGTCCAACCTGATCGGACCCTATTTGCTTGGTTATGTAAATGCTTTTGTGTATTTTAGTTTTGTAAGCTACCATCTAGCTACATACTTGACCTAAAAATCCACACTTTACTCCATGTAGTACAGTGATATAAAAAGTGTGAAAAATAACATTCTCCTAAATTCCCTTAACCTTAATATCATTTTGGCATAAGCAGAAAACTGGGAACTAACACAAGAAAAAAAGCTTAGGTAGCCAAATTGCCATGAGTTCTACTTTGTAAATAGATGTCACTGAGACGGCTTCGAAATATTATTCATATCAATGTGTTTAATGCAAAATTCATTTTCATTTTGTACACAAACGGCAGCAGTAGTTTTGTAGATTCTGTTTGAGCTGTAGTGACCCAGTTATCTGGTCAAAGGGCTGCATGGATGCAAGAGACAGGGTGAGTTAAAGTTTAACTCCCAAGAATTGTAAACCAAACCCAAACTGAACCTTTGGAGTTTGATATGATGATTAGAGCATAACAGAGTGACACGTTGAATTCGCCATAATCAAGAAAACCTTTCCCGGGCGGGGATCTCTGAAATCACTCAGGTATGGTCCATGTGTTTCGCTTTTTCTATTTCAAATCTGTCAAACTGTACAGTGTGGATCAGTGGCAATGCAGTGAAAACAGCTTTCACCCTCTTCTACTATAGAGCCTAATTCAGGGATTTCTCTAGTTTGTTTTTATACTATGAAGCAACCTGAAAACAAAAGAAAATATTGGGATGATCATATCATCTCAGAATGAGATGGCGGCCATCTTTTGCGCCTTAATTTAATCTTTGAGGCTAAAAAATGTAGATTTACCACTCGGAGTTCAAGAGTGGGGCTAATGCTTCCGAAATGTTTATTTAGCAATAGCCAGACAGCAGAGAGTTGTGGCTGATTATCTCTCCTGGTCCCAGGATCCTGGAAACAAAAATGTACTAAAGAGAAATAGTATTAATGTCACTGGCCGATTCTGAGTTCTCTGTACGGGTCACAATTCCTATCATACTTAAAGTCCATATATTCAGTTATCTTTTTTCTCCTTTTTCTTGTACCACCACAAAAAACAAACAAAAACAAAAAAAAAAACACCTTGATGAATTCTTGCTGTTTCCTCTGCCATTATTGGTTACAAAGGAATGTCTTAAGCTTTCACTTTTCATTTTAGCAAAAAAAAAAACAAAAAAAACAAAAAAACAGTCATAGAAAATGGCTGGGATTATTTTTTATGTGTGTGTGTTTTAAGTATATTTTTATTGATTTTAGAGAGGAAGGGAGAGAGAGATAGAAACATCAATGATGAGAGAGAATCATTGAATGGCTGCCTCTTGCACACCCCCTACTGGGGATCAAGCCCACAACCCAGGCATGTGCCCTTGACTGGATTGGAACCCGGACCCTTCAGTCCACAGGCCAAAGCTCTATCCACTGAGCCAAACTGGCCAGGGCAAAAATGTTCGGCTTTGAGAGTGTTAAATCTCAGCCCTGTGATGGCTGATTATTAGATCCTTTCCTCTCAGGGTGGTTGGGGTACTTGTGCTGCAGTGGATATATTTTCCCATGATTTTTTTTGTTCACTCCAAAGAAAAGATGATTCATAACCAGAATAAGCTGGTATTTTATCTAAAAAATAAATCTATCAGGGCCCTTATCAGTATTATCCCATTCCTACCAGAAATCTCTAAAATAAAAAAAAAACTCTGATTGAAATACTTTTGTTGCATGATTACCAAAGGAAGTTCCAAGGAGAATGGGTTTCAAGTTAAACAAGTTTATCTACTACAGAGCTTTTCTGTTGTGTGCTGTGTATCTCCCAGAAGATGAAGAATATGTTATCTGTGCAGGATTAGTGTTTTGCAAAATATACATTGGCAAATTCAACTCTAGTTATAATTTAGGGGCAATGCTGTATTGGTCTGGTCTGAAACATGCTTTATCGTATGTACTGAGATGCATACCATAGGCCTGAAAATGAAAGTGATCTCACCTATTTGTCAAACCACGGAGGTGCCCCCTGCCAAATGCAGAGTAAGAGATAAGTAACTTACAGGTTCATTGGAAAGAGCCATGTTTTCTGGGATCATGTTGATACTGCCCATCTGAGACAATTCTCACATTTTGCTGTTCCAATTTGTTCTTCATCAAGTGTAAGGGCAGGGGAAATTGTCGGCAAGAAAAAAAATTAGTTGTTAAAGGCAAATATAAAATGACATGATGGATAGAAAACCACTGAATATTCTGTTATTATTTCCAACCAATACCACATTGGTTTGATGTCATTTCAAATACATTTCTTATACTATATTCAGTGGACCCTAATAAATGTGGCTCAAAAAACAGTGACTCTCTTGTCAACTAAGTTGAGGAAACGGTGGCTACATAGGTTTTGTTCCTACATGAGAATTTTGAGTAGGAATAATAATGACAGGCATGCATTAAGCACTATATTGCCAAGTGCACTTCTGAGTACTTTCTATGCATGTCTTTCGTGTTATTCTTAGAAAAGCTATGTAAAATGGATACTATTATAACATTTTACAAGTGAGAACATTGAGGCTCTAACAGGCTGGACATCATCCGGTTTGGGAGTGGCAGAGCCAGGCTCCCCAGCCAGGTGCCTGACTCCAGAGCCCTAAGCAAGTAACCACTGTACTGTATTCATAATGACTGGGCATTTACATGTGTGTAAATATGTTCATTCATTGTACATATCTAGGAGAGTAGGCAGTGTTTGGTTTCCCAAGCTTAATTTACAACAGAACATCTTCCAGGAGCACCTATAAATGTCTCTCAGAAATGATATTCCTCAGAACACAGATTAAGAAAGAACAAATCATTTTTATAGCCCATATCCAACATTCACAACAACAATTGATTAAATCATCACTGTTGAAATCATCACAATTAAAAAGGGACCTGACAGTCTAGCCATCTCCCATCACTCAGGACCAAACCTATCTTCAAGACGTTCAAAATTGTGGCATAAATGCTGGACTGTTTTCCTGGCAGAGCTGAGTTGGGATGCCTGTACCCAAACTCCCTAGTTTTACAGCCTTGGCCATAAATATTAAACTTCTCTGGATCTCAGATTCCTTACCTATAAAACAGAGGTAAAATCCACCCCAGGGGATTTAGTGAAGATTAAATGAGATGATATAGCAAAGCAGATGGCACAGTTCCTAGCACACAAGGACTTCAGCAAACTCTCTTCCCTTTCCATCCCTCTATTTGTAACAACCTCCAGAAAAAATGTCCTAAAATTTTCTGAACCTACCCATTAGTTCCTCTTTGTCAAAACATTGCTAATAAAAATTTAAAAGTTGATCTTTATGATACATAAATAATGAAGCTTTGATTAACCACAAGTAGTAACTGTATTCCATTTATTAGGAGAAAGAGACAACCTATACTTTTTTTATTCTAAACAAAACAAGAGAACAATATACTTTATAGAATGTTGCTCAAGAAAAGTCTTAGTTAAAATCCCAATTCCCTATACACTGAAGCCCACGAGTCACCCTGTCACAGTGTGTGTTCATTTCATCACATAGTCAGTTGGTGTTAAAAATCTGTTTCAATAACTCATTTAAAATATTGCCATCTCTCTCAAAAAGCTGGGTAGTGCACTGGGTACTATTGCACAATGGTTTTCATTACCTTATGCGCCTCTAAATGACTCAATAAGTTCAAACAAGACAATATTGATTGACAGAGGATAAACACCATTTTATCTCACTCATGGAAACAGTAACCAGGCTCCTCTCAAGTGCAGTTCTATCCATCTGAACTCCCTCCCTGCCCCCCCCCCCCCTCGGGAAAGCATCTGGGAAAGGAGTTCACAGCCTCAGTGACGCTCTGCATTCGCAGTCTCAGGCCCATCTGCTCCTGGCCCAGTGCCGTCCAATCCAGGCCACTATTAACAAATGTTTTCTGCTCATTGGATCAGGAAAGCTCCCTTATCGTTTTATTCCATCAAACCCAATCCAACTAGGTTATCAGCATTTAACAAGTAGATAGAATTTTTTAATACAAAATTTTGTGTTGGGTATTTTTGATTGACCCAAAGCAAAAATCAAACTATTTTCTTTCATAAAAATGCTTGTCTTGACTAAAATGTGCTGGCATCTTGAGCTCTCTAATCTGACTTTTTTAAAGGTACACAAACTAAGGTTTTTTTTTCCCCTCATACAAATATGTTTGTGTAAGTTTATATATGTAGGTATTAAAGATCAGATGGAAAACATTTTTCAGTTTCTGCTTATTTCAATAGGGTTTGGTCCCTGATAATATTTAGAGGGAAGTAATGATAAGGATTAGGATAACTCCCTCTAGTTTGCAAGGTTATGTACAATGTTCTGCCCAGTCAATAACATAGCTAAAGAGAATTAGTACATTATGATTTGGCCAGAGGAAATGAGTAAGTGAACAATTCCATAAAATACCACTTTCAGTGACGTGGTAATGTCTTCTCTTCCCCCAGCAGTTAAAAAATGATCACTGTTTTGGGATGCCCAATTGGCTTACAGAACATCAGATTTACACAGCAGAATTAACTACAATAGTACCTTGTTTCTATCGAATATTCTAGTTTGCAAAGTATTTTACACAGAAGAATTTGTTTAGATTTTTTCAATGACAATGTTTTCCATAGTCAATTTAGTGCCTAATTTCTTCAAGGGAATTGACTCCTTATTCATCATCCCACTGTACAAAGTTAGTTAACTGAAAGATGCTCTCACCTGGAGTACACCAGCCGAGCTCTGTTTATGTAGCAAAGTGCTCATTATCTAGGGAACCTTCAACTACTGTTCTAGACATGAACCAAGTTGTTGATAAATTAAGAGATTAGATGAAACTCCGAAGAGAAATCTTAAGGGTCCACATGGAAGGTGAGCAGAAAACCAGTCCCATGCAGGTCTCAGAAGAAAACAGCCCTAAGAAAGTTTAAGCCAGTACAGATGCCGTATGTAACATAGGGAAAGAAGTGAAGGAAACGAGGATTCTACAGTATCTCCTAAGAGACCGGCAAAGTATTGTGTATAAAGGCAATTGATGCTCACTCCTGTTAACTCACCTTTAGTATTCTATCCAACTCTTCTATTAGGATTGTGTTTAGTACTTATCTTTTCAGCTGGGGCCTTCTGCATGAAGCAAATTGGCTTATTAGATGTGCTTAATGTCTTGCAGTGGAAATCAGAACCCGAGACCATGTAGAAGAAACTGTTGGCACATATAAATGCTTATCTCAGCAACCCCCTTTCTTGAAGATCTGTAACAGTGACTCACAACTCAGGCATCTACTTTGAACCAATTAGAATTGGCACCTACAATGATGATAACGATGGTGTTAATAATAGCTCTTCATCCTTGAGTAGCTCCTGCCATGTGCCAGGCACAGAGATCAACTTATTTAAACCTGTGGAAACCGAGGGAATAGGACCCTTGCTATGCCAATTTTCCAATAAAGAGGTTAAGACTTAGGGACCTGGAGAAGCTTTCCAAAGTGACAGTTAATAAGTGGGAGAAATGGGGTGAACTCCAGCAGCCTGGCACATACCACCCTGGAAACAGAGTATAAATGGACCACTGAGCAGCACCGAGTCTTAGAATGAGAAAGAAACTTTCAGGTCCTTTATTTAACAGAGAAAAGCTAAATGCCTCCCCCAAGGATGAAAGAGTTTTTGTTAGGGTGGGAGCTCTAGTGCAGGACTCCAACCCTCAGGCAGTCCCTTCCCATGATACCGCCTCCCACTGACCCGCATTTCTAACTCAGGCTGAATGGCACAGTTCCAGGGGACACAGTCAGGACCTCCATGGTTAAGAGGAATAGTCCCTTCACTCTGAGTCCCTTCACTATGCCCAGACTCACAGATAGACACAGCCAGAGACTCGGTTAAAGGAGACCCGTTTGCTGACTTTGAGAGCCTGCCAGGTCCAGATCACAGAGGAAACATGTATAGGCACAGACCCCGTGAACATAGCAAAGGCATCTCTGAAAATACACAGCAATGGCCATGAATGACTTGGCAGCCCGACACCAAAATCCTGCTGGTGTCTGAAGAGGACACAGCACCTCCCACTTGGAGGACACACCCTACTCCCCCGGGAAAGAATAATTGGGCTGCTAGGTCTCTGAGTGCTGAGGGAGTCCCATATTTAAACTGACCTAATTTGGAGTTTTAAATTTAGACCCAAAGGCTCTGAAATAGGAGCTCTGCCAGCCTCAGTACAGCTATTCACTTAGGGTAGTAAGAGTATGTTTTCAGAAGTTCCTTGTTACAATACAAAGATTGGTTGGGATGCGGAGTGTGAGTGATAGGGGCGCTCAGGAACACTTTAGCCTGAAGTCACTTAGCAGGTTAGCCTGGGAAAGCCTTGTGGCAACGGTACACAGGGCAAGTAAAGTTTTGATGGTGGCAAAGAGCAGAGGTGGCCCAGGGTGGACGTGTCATCAGTAACCTGAGAATATGAGGTATTCTCACATTCTAGAATATGAGAATATTCTAGAATATAGTAGTAGATATTTGTCTGATCTTTGAGGAAGGATTTATTTAACTTATTAAATAATTGTGATTTATTACTAATGTCATTTGAGCACCACACTTACCAGATATTAATTCTCCCATGCCTCTGACACATTATGTAAATTACTTAAGACAGGTGCATTGACAAATTGGAATCATCCAGGGAATGCCACTGTTTGGCTCCTTGGGATATTTAAAGATTCGAGGAAAATCCTATAATGTCAGAAACTCTTATTACTTGCCTTTCAAATAAGCCATAAAGCCAAATGTTTCCCATAATGCTTATTCCATATCTTAAGATTTCAAAGAATTTCCTAAAGCCCAATGAACCAGAGCTCTGATTCACAGTGTTAGTAGGGCAAAGAGGGAGATCATTATAATGTAAAATCAGGAAGCTCTGGCCCAGAATGGCTGGGCTGAAACCCTGGCTCCACTACTTACGAGCTATGTGACCGTCATCAAATTATTTAACTTTCCTGTTTTCTCTTCTGTCAAATCAAAGTAGTGAGAATCAGATCACAGGTTACACAAGAAGTGCTTACAACAACACCAAGTAAGTGTACATAAACCTTAGCGATTGCAGCTATAATCCTCATCTTATTTCTGTAATGATTACATGATGCTTTACCAGAAGAAAGAGAGGCTCTGAGGTCAACATGGAGAAAGTGTTTTTTAGACTGGAAGTCAGGTAGCTAAGAAATTCACTATCTCCACCACTGCTTGTGGTGAAAATTTGGAACGATTTCTCCTTGACTGTGTTGCTGTCTTTCCAAGGCAGAGATGTTCTCTATCAGAGAGCCTCCTAATGAAGTTGGTCTAGAACAGTGGTCGGCAAACTGCAGCTCGCAAGCCACATGCGGCTCTTTGGCCCCTTGAGTTGTGGCTCTTCCACAAAATACCACGTGCAGGTGCACACATACAGTGCGATTGAAACTTCGTGGCCCATGCACAGAAGTCGGTATTTTGTGGAAGAGCCACACTCGAGGGGCCAAAGAGCCGCATGTGGCTCACGAGCCGCAGTTTGCCGACCACTGGGATGATTTAAAGGAACCTGGGTAATTTGTAAGGGAAGCAGAATAGAAATCAGAATCCTCACATCAGGATGCCAATCTCTACAGCTCTGCTAGTTTCCTAGTTACAGCAAAAACCGTCAGGTACTCAAAGCCAGTTATAAAGATGCAGACGGTTGAAGAATAGCATGAAGTCATATCGCCTGTCCCCAAGTCAGTCCCCTGCACAGGCATGGCATCAGACCTCTGAGGAGAGACTCATGTGGAGAGAAGCTAAAAGGGGCATCAGAAGGGGCTGGTGTCAGTGTCCATTTCAAGGGAAGTGACTAGAGGAAAGGGCACCAAGAAGATCCCTTGGGATTATCATGTTAACTTACCCATTAAAATTTGATTATTGCCTCCTGGCTTAAGTTCAGCATTGTCCTAGCTGCTGTGCTGGATACGAAGATATGTTGTACATTTGTCCCTAAAATCAAGAAACTCTCAAAGGGCTCCCCAGAGCTGCCATAGGAGTCCCAGAATCACTGGCCACTCCCTTCTCCAAGGACTCTTACTTTGCTAGAAAATGAGTCTTATTTCCAATACTAAATTGGGAGTTCCTGAAGGACAAGAAAGTGATCCTATTTATTTTTCAACTCTCAGACCAAACAGTGTTATGCAAATAACCGATGACAATACTGCTTGTTAAATGAATTAACCACCTACTTGGAGAACAAAGGGAGAGGTAGGAGATAAAGAAAAACCTGGTTGAGTGCCATGTTCCAGACTAAGCTGTGCACTGATTCGATCTTTTTGAATAACTGTAACCACTCTATTATCCTCAATTTCAAAATGAAAAAAAAAAAAGCTGGGATATGATTATATAACTTGACCCAAGTTTGCAAAGTTCTTATGGGTTGGAACCCCGACATTTGAGCCTTTGTCAGTTTGAATCCATGATCTCATGGTTTTCCTATGGATATCCTCCTACTTGTGAATCAATAATCAACAACACAGAGCAAAACATTGTGTATTTTAATATTATTCAGTGAAACTAGAAAATTAGGACCAAAAATGTCTATAGTAGTCAGAGAGGCTATATGAAATTTCCGTTCTGTTCAGAAAATACAAACAAAGTGTCTACTGAGCACCAGGCTCAGTAATAAAAGCTGGCACTAAAAAGATGAGTATATGTCCTTGGGGAGGCTATGGCCCTGCCTCTCTTCATCTTCATCATTACAATCATAGTTCTGCCCTTCTTTTCCCCCCAACTATCATTAAACTAGGATTTTTGCCTCTAAACTATTCTCAACAGAAGTCATGGAGTCATCTTTTTAAAGTACTCCAGGTCCTATTAGCATTTTTCCATGCGGATTCAGTGACTTCATGATAAAATAAGAATATTCTATCATGCCAATACTAATTTAATTCTTGCCTACCTAACAAGCCTTATCTGTTGTCACTCCCTCCTCATCCCCCCTCCCAACTTTCATTCAACATTCTAAATATACTCAACTTGTCAACCATCCATGCTTTCACTTCCCCCTCTGTCTCCTAGAGTCCCTTCCTTCTCCCTTCTTTTCTTAACTCCTCACCATCTTTCGAACTGCCTGTAGAGATAAAGTATACACTGAAAATTAATATGGAGTACAAAATTGGGTAATTTTGGTAAGGGATAAAATAGAAAGTTGACATTTTATAGTTATGAAATATAGAGTCACTGAAATTCTCTTAATAGAAAAATAATATCAAATTTGTATTTTTAAAATTAGGCAGTGTTACATACTATATATAGTCTTAGAATTAGAAAAGATTAGAGGTTGAATAAAGATAACAATCTAGGTATTAAATGGTAGTTGCATAGACCACAATTAACGGTAGTGGGAATTCGAAGAAGGGCAAAGTATCAGGACTTAATGGCTGACTGGAAATAAGGAGCAAGAATTTAGTAAGGCAGTTTATGCCAATGCAATGCAAATTATCATAAGATCAGTATGCATATAATCTGGCATTTTTAAATGAAACATAATAAGACTGCCTGCCTTTCATTACAAGTCTCAGATTGCTTCAGGGTCACTGCAATACAGAGCTTTAGATAGTTGAATTTAGAAAACTTCATTCAATGATCAAATACGTTTACTAATTAGTGATTGGCAGTCATGGTGAGAATGGAGTTTTCAATTTAATTTTTTGAAATGGGTCAGTGAGAACCAGATACAAGGACAATCTCAATGAGGAAAATAAGTTCCAATGGACAATCTCAATGAGGAAAAAAAGAGAGAGAGAGAAATAATAACATGAGACCAAGAATTACTGAAATACAAGACATCAGGTTTCTATAATCTGTCACAGACATGATTGGTCTCAGGATTATTGCATAAACACCTGCATTGGAGCTGAAGGATATCTAAATTGCATGCTGTGATTACCACTTTCAAATCTGTACATCAATTTAGAAATTAAATATATATACAAAGATGCCCTGGCTGGGTAGCTCAGTTGGTTAGAGTGTCATCTCTATAAGCCAAGGTTGTGGGTTCAATCCCCGGTTAGGGTACATACAAGAATCAACCCTGCATAAGTAAGTAAACATGTATGCAAAGAAATTTTCTTCTCATGAGGCTATGCCATTCTAGAATTTCTAAACTCTGACAGTTCTCTTTCCCAGGTATCTTTAAGAAAGGCAGGCATAAGGGGAAGAGTTGTGTATCATAACTGAGTGAAGATAACACAACAGCCATCTGTAGCCTGGTCAGTGCAAACCAGATCCAGCAGCTATCTATCTATCTATCTATCTATCTATCTATCTATCTATCTATGTATCATCTATCTATTAAAAGAGATTCATTATAAGAAGTTGGGCCCTATCTGGTTTGGTTCAGTGGATAGAGCACAGGCCTATGGACTGAAGGGCCCCAGGTTCAATTCTAGTCAAGGGCACATGCCTGGGTTACGGGCTCAATCCACGGTAGGGGGCGTGCAGGAGGCAGTCGATCAGTGATTCTCTCTCATCATTGATGTTTCTATCTCTCTCTCCCTTCTCCCTTCCTCTCTGAAATCAATAAAATTATATTTTTTTAAAAAAGAAGAAGAAATTGGCTTATTGGATTATAGAGGCTGAGAAATACCAAAGTCTTCAGTCAGCAAGCTGGAGACTCAGGGAAGCCAATGGGTAGTTCCTATCTGAAAGGCAGCAGGCTCAAGACCCAAGAAGAGCCCATATTTCAGTTCAAGTCTGAAGGCCAGAAAAGAGTGATGTCCCAGGGCAGGTAGAGCTCCCTCTTACTCAACATGTTTGTTCTAATCGGGTCTTCAACTGATTGGATGAGGCCCACCCACATTGGGAAGGGCAATCTGCTTTACTCAGTCTATCAATTCAAATGTTAATCTCCTCCTGAACTCCCTCACAGACACAGTCACAATAATGTTTGGCCAAATGTCTGGGCACCCTGTGGCCCCAGTCAAGTTGACACATAAAATGAACGATTACAGCATAACCCTAAGGGAGCAGAAAACTCCTCATGTTTTCTAATTTTAAGGCTTTCCATTTCCTCCCCATCACATACTTTCTCTCTAACACATGCACCATTTCCATCTGCTACTAAAATTTTCCAAAATCCCTTTTTGGATTAAAAAACTGTCAGTGTTCATCTTCCAATCTTCAAAGTCACCAAGAACGGTCATTTATGAGAGTTTCTGTTTCAGAGTTTCCGATATTCTGATACAAGTTGAGGGCAGAGGCCGGAGGATTTGTAGAGGAGTGGTGGTGTCAGAGAGGGTTCCCGAAAGAAAGGGGTGCATAGGGAGGTCTCGTGTGATGTGCTGCCAACACTGACCGTCAGGAGTTTATTCACCCTGTGTGTATGTACACATTCGTGTCCACTCACGTATGCCTGAGCATCCATGCATACACATCCACATAACCACACACACCCTGATGGAGCATGAGTGAATTTTTCTCAGCCAGAGAGATTGTAGAAAGAAAGATGGAACTCTAGTTACAGGACAAATGGGAAACAAGAACAAGGGGACCTAAGAAGTAACATGTCTGTCTGGGAGACCTGCTGGGCTCAGGCATAGAACAGCTCTAGACTTGAGCAGAGTTAGGGCCAGATCATGGCAGGCACTGAATGTCAGACTAAGGGAATGGACTGTTTCTTTATGGTTATTGATGAGCTCAATGAAGGTTTCGGAGCAGAAGAACATTGGAAGGAACATTTTAGGGAGATTGAACAGCAATGTTATGCAAAACAGAGAGGCAGTGCCCCCGGGTAGTAAGCAGTGAGGTTTCATTGGCACCTCGGCTGAGCTCAGATTAAGTCCAGTAATGGAAGAGGGGGTGGGGGATGGAGGTAGGGCTGTGAGAGGAGCAATAAGCAAGAATACCTATTCCTAGAGGAAGCAGGAAGAGGTCAAGACCCAGACTTCAGGAGGAGCCTATATTGGAGTTTGTTTTGGATAAAGAGGCAGTGAGGACTTCAGCAGGAGAGATACAGATTTGCTCAGGCACTTCTCTGTTAACTTGACCTGAGTATCAGTTCCTCCCTCTTCTAAAAGCTATCCTTACTTTTTAATCTCAATACTTTCTCTACCTCACAGCTTCTGCTTCCTCTTCATACACAAAACCACGGCAAGTCACAGTTTTATGCCTACAGTAGGAATATGAGTATCTTATTGGTTGGTCCTCATGGACACAGTTGAAAACACATCACTTCAGCCAGAATCTAGGAAAGATGGATAATTTCTTATTGTTGTTATATCAAGGTTAGTATTCCTAAATACTAGCAATTAGGTAAACATTTATTCATTAGAAATAATGAAAATCTAAACAAGACAATTATTAGAGAATTTTTATATATTTTTATCATTTCCCCTTTTCTTCTATAATCTACCTTTCTTTTATAGACTTTTGTTAAAATTTACTAACATTTCTAAAATTTACTAAAAAATGTTATGTATCCATCCAATAGATGGCAGGTAGAATAAATTCAATTACTCTCCATTGTTTCGTTTTGTTTGACATGTAACATGCACAGGCTAGAGCTTCATTCAGCTGCCGACTATCACCTGCAGAGGTGATAACATACCATTTCCTGGCCCCACTCCAAACCAGTTGAATCGGAATCTCTCTAGGGATGGGGAGGGTGATGCCCAAGTACAGGTGATAATAATGGGAGGCCAGGTAGGGAGCCTGTTCTTTCTCCATAGCTCCTGCATCTCATACCAGTTGGCAGCTGGCTTTGACTAAACCTGTTCTTAATCCTTTAGTGCCAGTGTGAAGTATGTTTTAACAGGGCTACAATATTTTGAAGATAAAGCCCTCTCTCACTCATGCACGGTTAGCAAGGTATTGCAAGCCACAGTTAAGGAATTCGAGAAAACTGAACACACGCTGAGCAGATTGCAGTGAACTTGTTTTTTAGAGCATGATAAAAGTAGAGGAATAAGAGATTTAATAGAGTGAATATTACTTGCTAAAATTTTAGCAACGTTTGCAGTTCAGTCTCAAAGTCCTATTTTGACAAGACGTGCATAGGTTAATGCTTCTCTCCTGTCTTTTCTTGTGTAATTTCCTGTGTCAAGCTAAATTCCAGGGATTGTTGACATGTAAAGGCAAATAAATGGTAAAATGTCTTCTAAGGCAGGTAAAATGTATCTCTATGATATTTACTTAATGAGAACATGCTAAAAATCTGGAGGTATTTCTACTAGACCATAAATTCTGCAATATTTTAAGAACTTTAAAATGATAATAGATTTATTTTTTATTCTATTTGAAATTACTTATTCCTCAAAAAGAAAGATTTCTAGCTGTCAGAATTATTTCACAAGAATGATGATCTGTGGGCCAGATGAATGTGCTTAACTTTCCCAAGAGTGTGTGTATCTTTCTTTTAAAATGAGATTGTGTGTGATGCCTGATACTGAATCATAAAAATTAAAAAAAAAATTAAGAAGTTGGGAGAACATGGCTCCTCACCACCTGCATGTTTATAATGCCCTGATTTAATTCAGGTGTGTGTTGTGTGTGCATATGCAAGTACATAGACAAGGAAATAGCCTATATACCAAGAGTTCAGTGTATGTTAGCTACATTTTGTTCTTATTTGAAATCTTTTCAAAGTTTGCCACAAGAGACAAAAGTCAAAATATTTTGTTTATTTGTTTTGCCTTTTCTAATCACTGAAGATGATGACCATACATTATTTAAATGACACGTTTACAAACTATATTTTTGTGTGTGTGAATTGACTGCTCATGTTCTTTGCTCTTTTGTTCACTGATTTGTGAGTCTATTTTTTATTTTAACGTACTCTTTGCATATTACAAATAATTCTCTGTATTTGTGTAAATAGCAATCACTTTCTCCCAGTCCGTGGCTTCTTTTTAACTTTATTTGCCATTATCGATGTTTGTAACTTTTATGTAGTCAAATCTGTTCATCTTTTATATTTATGGCTCTTGATATGCTTGGTTAGGAAGCCCTTCTGCTTCACAAGACTACAAAAATATTCTCCCATATTATCTCCTAGTAGTTACACAATGGTTTTAAAGGTTAATTCGTCAATGCACTTAAAATTTTGGGGATATGTTGTAAGACGGTATGCCAACTTTATCTTTTTGTCAAATTGTGTAAGATATTTATATGATTTGAAATAGCACCTATGGGAAAATTCCAATATAAACAATACAATGGGTCTAGATTTTTTTTCTATCACATTAATCTACTTGTTCATTTCTGTGCCTATTTCTGTTTTAACTTTTGGTTAGGCTGGTTCCAAATAATTCTGTATTTTTAATACATTTTGTGGCATTTATTGCACATTTTTTTTCTCCCAAGTGAACTTTAAATTTCTTTTTAAAAAAAAAAAATCTTTATTTTTGAAAGCATTACATATGTCCCCTTTTTTCCCCATTGACCTAATCTAGCCCGCCCTTGCCCCCCACCCCAGGCCTTCACCACCCTATTGTATGTGTCCATGGGTTATGCATATATGCATATAAGTTCTTTGGTTGATCTCCTCCCACCCACCCACCCTCCCCCACCTTCTCCTGAGATTTCACAATCTGTTCCATGCTTCAGTGTCTCTGGATCTATTTTGAACTTTAGAATCAATTTTTCTAATTTCAAAATAATTTTATTAGAACTTAAATTGGTATTGCATTAGATTAATAATTTTGCAAGAACTAATGTTTCCCACATTTATCCAGGCTTTCAGATCCTTGATTAGAATTTTATAATTTTCTTCATATAAATTTTGGATATTTTGCATTAAGTTTATTCATATTTATTTTGCTTTATTTATACCGTTCAGATTTTTTTATTATGTTTGTTATTTCAGTATAAATAGGGAACATTTACTTTATAACTGTCTTTTTGTAGTATTCTTTTATTAATTCTAATAGTTTTGTATAGTTGATTTGTTTTTAATGAAAATGAATGATTGCAATGTTTGACTATTAAGCATAATATTTTCTTCATAATTCGGATAGATGTTCTTTATCAATATAAAAATGTTTTCTTTTATTTCTAACTTACTATGAGTTTGGGGTTTTTAATCCAATAGTGGCCGTTGAATTTTGTTAAGTGTCACTTTTACATTTACTGGGATGATAATATGTATTTTCTTTCATATCAATGAAGTAAATTAAACTAATAGAATTACTAATATTGGATAATCATTATATCCTTGTAATAAACCCATCATGTTATTGTATATTAATACTTTGTTACTTTGTTCTATACAGGTCATATCTATAGTTATATGTAATATTGGTGGATAGTTTTTTAAGTTTGTGATATGTGTGTCTGGCCTTCTATCAGACATATGATAAATAAGCCTATAGATAATTTCATAAGTTTTCCATTTATCCTATGCTTCAAAAGGCTTTATGTAATAAAAGAATTATTTGTTTCTTAAATGATTTATACAATTTGCCTAATAAAACCATCTGGACCTTGTGTTATTTGAGAGGAGAGCATTGAATTTTTCAATATAGTTTATTATTCAAATTTTTAATTTACCCTTGAGGTAATTTTGAGAATTCACACTTTTTTAGATAATTGTCTACTACATATATTTTTCAATTTACTGATAAAAATAATTTTCTTTAAAAGTCTCTCCATCTGTGCTTATATTCATTTTTTCCTCATTTTAAAAGTTCTCCTTCGTACCTTGTCGAGACTGCCAGAGAAGCGTGCTAAGTTGCCAATCTTTTCAATCAGCTCTTACATTTATTTATCAAGTCTACAGATTTTTCTCTTTTTTTTAAATTTTATCTTTGACTTATTCTAATTTCTTTAGTCCAGTGGTCTGCAAACTGCGGCTCGGCAAACTGCGGCTCACGAGCCACATGCAGCTCTTTGGCCCCTTCAGTGTGGCTCTTCCACAAAATACCGACTTCTGCACATGGGCCACGAAGTTTCAATCGCACTGTACGTGCGCGCCCGCACGTGGTATTTTGTGGAAGAGCCACACTCAAGGGGCCAAAGAGCCGCATGTGGCTCGCGAGCCGCAGTTTGCCGACCACGGCTTTAGTCTATTTTGTTATTTTCCTAGTTTCTTTAGTTTAATGCTTAGTTATATTCAGCATTTTTTTTGTTTTCTAATAAATGATACAGTTTCCTCATAAAAGAATCTTGGCCACATTTAATCATTTTTTATATGACTTGTTATCATTGACATTTATTTATCAATGTAATTTAGCTTTTAATGATTAGAGTAAGAGTTGTATATTTTAGAAAGCTGAAAGTAGTTAAATTAGAATGATAACTATAATTTGTTAATCCATCACCTAGCTATAACTAGTTAGCCTTTTATAATCAAAGTCTTTACAAATATAAAAATTAACGCAAATGAAATCAGACTATGCCTTCTGTTTTGTAGCCTTCCTTTCCTACTTGATTATATTTCATGAATTATCTAAATCATTACATATTCTACTATAACATTATTTTTTAAATATTTTTATTGATTTCAGAGAGGAAGGGAGAGGGAGAGAGAGAAACATCAATGATGAGAGAGAATCATTGATCAGCTGCCTCCTGCATGCCCCCTACTGGGGTTCGAGCCCACAACCTGGACATGTTCTCTGACCAGGAAGCAAACCGTGACCTCCTGTTCCATAGGTCGACACTCCACCACTGAGCCACACTGGCCAGGCCATAACATCATTTGTATTGGCTGCAATATACCACTACTTAATTCAAATATTTCTTCAGCATTGAATATTTATGTTGTGTCTACTTTACATTACAACAGTAAGAGGCTCCGTGAGAGACAAACACACACTCAGGAACTTAAGGATTTTTCCAATCAAAAAATGAAAACAGATATAACTAACTAGATTAATTAGTAAAGCCATCTGAAAGAGGTTAAGATAATGCATTCAAAACTATCTCTCTATTCATCTCAGACAATTGCTAGAAGTGAAAACCAGAGAACCACAGATGATGGCTCAGATGAGTCAACCACAGAAACAGATAAGGAACAAAAAAGGGAGTATTTATTGAGCACGTTTGGTATACCAAACAATATGTTATGTGCTCTCATATTAAAAATCCATGATCTCATTTATTTAATCCTTTGTTTAAAACAAAACAAAACAAAACAAAACTTCAAGTTAGGTGTTAGTGCCCCTATTCTTTTCTTAAAATAGGAAACAGGATCTCACAAAATTACAAATCCTGGTGGCAGAACTAAAATTTAAATGCAAGCCTGTCCTTCCCTAAAACTGTGGAACAACGTAAGATAAATATATCTGCTGTGAATTTCATTTCTTTATTTTGGGCCCTTTGTGTAATGTTTTTATGGCTACATTTTGGAATTTTATGTATGCATATATTCTGTTAATTGGGCTATGGTTCATGATGCATGACCAAATAAAGAACTAACACATTAATTCACTTCCAAAATAAGCTCAAGACCAATTGCAAACATTTTCTAAAGAGAATAATAGAGCTAATTTATACTTCTTTATCAAGTAAGGCAAAGTAATATTTCCTCAGCACCATTTAGGCAAATGTATAACTTAGGTCATAAATCCTTCACAAACCATTTCAATACGATCTGGAACTCCTTCCATGTAAAATTCCCAGGAGATACTAGAAGGCTCAAATTCATGATAAAACCACTTGTTGGTTTTATGCATGTTGCATAAGAGTCATGTCCAGCCTACATCATGCAACGTCAGTGCAGAATAACACATTGGGAAAGACTGGTTTGGAGAGGTCCCAATGGCAAACATTATCCATTTGCAGTGTGTGTGGGGCACATTGCTAGTGCAAGCCCTACATTCTCCCTGCTCAATTACAGAAGAGCACCTCTCCTCTGCTTACAGAGCCAGAAACTGTCTTTCCGCCCTACCCAGTGTGGCTCAGTTCATTGAGCATCATCCTGTGCACCAAAAGGTTGCTGGTTCAATTCCCATCAGCTCACATAATCAGGTTGTGATTTCAATCACTGGTCTGATCAACATTTCTCTCTCACGTTGAAGTTTCTCTCTCTCTCTCTCTCTCTCTCTCTCTCTCTCTCTCTCTCTCTCCCTTCCTCTCTCTAAAATCAATAAAAATATTTTTTCAAAAGAAAAGAAACAGTTTTTCTTCCCATTCAGTTTCCCTATTTATCCTCTGTAGAAAAAATAATCAAATGAAATAATATAGAAACTATAATATTAACAAAATTACTTCACTTCCTAACTCGAAATCATCTTAGATTTAGTATCCACTAAATGATATGTAGTGGATATTAAATTAATGTGTGTTGACCTTTTGGTTAAAGTTAAGAATAATTACTTTATTTAATTTTTAACCATGAGATCTAACTTCAGCTCTCTGTCTTTATCCTTCAGCATCTTTGTGTTCTTCTCTGTCTGTCATTCACGATTGCCATTTCTGCTTGGCTTTTCCAAACAATTCTTTCTTCACCCTTTAAGTGTGAAGAAAGAATGGACTCCTCTTACCTTTGCATCATGGACTTCTCTTACCTTTGTCTCATGTCTTGCCAATTTACTATGTTGAGAGATTTTTTTAAAAAATACAGAAACTTGTTTTCCCACTCTTTCTATTCCCCTCGCTGTCAACTTGGGTTCCACAAAGCTAGGGCATGAAAATCTGTCAGGATTACCATAACTTCAGGCAAATCTACATAACAAATACCACTCAAAATTCTCTCCTCTTTCCCTTCCACAACTATAATATTAACAAAATTACTTCACTTCCTAACTCTAAATCATCTTGTGCAGTGCCTGATATGAGTGGGACCAATTTTTATGGACAAAAAAAGTGCTTTTCCTCTTCAGAGATCAGGGTTATAATTAAAGAGTAGCACATGATATACCCCTGATGGGCCTAGATTTGGAAATGTTGGATTTAAAAAGCCTTCCACCTGATTCTCATCTTCCAGCTTTCTTCTTATTTCTGTTTTCCTGACAACCTGAGCCAGGACCCACTGGTCCCTGAGGGCCTCAGGGTCAAAAGTCAGGAACAGTAGCTCTGACCTTGCCCAACAGTGAACTCTGGAAATTTCTATTGAGTATTCTCAATCAAGTGCTGACGTGAGCTGTTCATTCCACTCCACCTGTGATTTCAGGAAGGCAGAAATCATGAACCGCCGGTAAATTCTAGCTCCTTCTTTTTCTTGACCACAGAGGCACTAAAGTTGCAACTATAAAACCAAAAACATGTTAAGAAGAAAAAAAGTAAAGGCAAATGTCAACTCTATTTTTCAATCTCTTTGCTTTCCTAAAATTTTACTTTTCTGTCTCACACAAAAGTGATAATATATTCATAAATGCAGAAAAACCTTTCAAGTCACTTTCTCACATGAAGCAAGTTTATTCCAGGATAGAATTTTCTGGAAGTGACTACAACAAGAATACTAAGTATTAGGAGATCAGATGCAGGTTCATTTTATTGTAATTTCTCAAATGCTGATCCAAAGTCTCCCTTTTCTTCCACAAGTATTTATTGAGCACCTAACACATGTCAAAAGATCAGTATAGTAAGTCCTCACGTAACATCATGGATAGGTTCTTGGAAACTGATTTTATACAAAATGACTTACAATGGAACCAATTTTACCACAGAATAATTGATATAAACAAGAGTTGTAAATTCCCACGGCATATTTCTGGTCACAAAAGCAACCAAACTTCTAAATAAATTCCCAACCCTTCTAATAGTAAACATAGAAATAAATGTAAGTTACATTGCAATCAGGTCTAGAAGAATCGGTAGGGTTAATACAGTGGAGAGAGGAGATGTGAGAAAGGAAGGGAAGGTCATTCCAAGCAGAGAGCCCTAGATTATCAGAAAGGGTGGTAATCCCCAGGGTATATGAATGACATTGGGAGGGATTCTAGGATCTAGCCCTGAAGAAACAGGATATCATGCCAAGGACTTGGGACTTGATCCTCCCTTCCCTGCAAGTAATTCTACACCTTGGAATTAGAGATTAATTAGAATCATAATTAAAATAATAGCCAACACTTACTGGGAAATTATTAAATACCAGGAACCACTTTAAATGTATTTTAAATGTATTCATATTTAATCCTCGTACCAACCCTGTGAAGTAGACACTATTATCACCTAATTTTATATGTAAGGAAACTGAGGCTCAGAGAGTTTCCCTTGGGATAGAGGCAGAAGAACAAAAGATGGGAACAATATTATTTAGCACCTATGGTGGTGAGTATAAATTTGAACAAAATATTCCTTTGCTATGGAAAAAAAAAACACTTTCTTAGAGGATGGGGAAACATTGATCACAGGTTAATAAAAATTAGTAGAGCTAAAGGAGACCCCGCCCTGGTTTTTCACATCATTATCCCTGCCCTCACACCATTTTCAGAGTGAACATAAGGAAGAAGGAGAAGAAAGAAAATTATACAAGGAAGTGCTGTCTTCTCCTGCAGTGGGATCCCTCCACTGCTTTTCTCCTCCAACATCATTTTAGTAGTAACAATAGTAAGTCATGTCATGTCGACATGCTTGCGTAGGCAAGACCTAAAGTAAACACTTCCTGGGTGTTTTCTCATATGATCTTCACAGCAGCATGGTTCACAGCCTGCTTGTTAGCCAGTTCACAAGGGAGGAAACTGCTGCTTGGGTAGGGCTGGGGTGGTGTCCTCATTATTATCTGTAAAATTGCCCGTGACCTTACTCCATCCAACTTTCATTCCTTTGCCCCTTTCTTCTCTCAGCCACTCTCACCTGGATAACAGTATTGTTCCACCAGTCAGTGGAATTTTTTACTGAAGAATCTCTGAATTGAGAAGCTGAGGTGCTTGGTGATCATGTTGCCTCTCTATTTTTCCTTTTTATATTTTATATGCCTACGCTGATCACCTATGCCTAGCACTGACTATATACCAGGAAATCGTCCACCGTCCATTCAATATATTGACCTATGCAATACAAAGACCCTCAGAGAAATACAATTACCTCCTAAGCCGAGGACACTGAGACACCAAGAGGAGAAGGAACTTTCCCAGAATACACAGTAAGAATCAGAATGAGGATCTGAACCCAGAATGTCCTGCTCTGGGATCGATGTTCCTATTCAGGCTTCATCTTACATGACTTAGCAGGATTAGCACACCTGATCACTCAATTGTTCCCCCAAATCCTTTCTTCACTTGGCTTCCAATCCACCTTACTCACCTGGTTCTTGTCCTACCTTTCTGGCTATCCCATCCCATTCTCCTTTGCTAGTTCTTCCATGTCTCCCTGACTTCCAAAAGCTGGAGTGCCCCAGAGATCAGTCCTTGGACCTGTTTTCTACACTCAGTCCTTAGATGACCTCATCCAATGTTACAGCTTAAATAGCTCTATGTAAATAGCTTACAAATCAATATGTCCTGTCTGGAACTCTCCCGTAAAATTCAGACTCATATATCTAACTGTCCACTCAACCTCTCTACTAATGGCTATCTAATGGCATCTCAAAATCAGTGTGCCTATGGCTGATTACTGTTCCTCTCCCATGAACTTGCTGCTCCCAAACTCAGTTAATGACAACTCTGCTTTTAAAGTTGTCAAGGCCAAACATTGGGATGTCAACCGTGACTCCTCATTTTTTCTCACAACACATTCATCTGTAAACTATATCCAAGATTTGACCATTTTTCATCACCTCTCCCCACTATCACAAGATAATAGTCCAAGCCACGATTATCTTGCCTAGATGTTGCAATAATTTTTAACTGGTCTCCCTGCTTCTCCCCGTCACTCCCCTGGCAACTTGAGTGAGAGAAGTGGGGCATCACCGTGAATGTAAAATTTAAGAAATATCAAAACTCAGTAATGAAGACAAAAGACATTTTAATGTAATATTTTAAAAATACGTTTGTATTGATTTCAGAGAGGAAGGCAGAGGGAAAGAGAGATAGAAACATCAATGATGAGAGAGAATCATTGATCATATGCCTTCTGCAAACCCCACACTGGGGATCGAGCCCACAACCTGGGCAAGTGACCTGACCAGGAATCAAACCGTGACCTCCTAGTTCATAGATCGACGCTCAACCACTGAGCTGTAATATTTTATAAAAACTCATAAACTAGCAAATTTTTAAATAAAAACAGGACCTGTGTTTGCATTACTCACCTCCTTTTCCTCACCTTAGTCCCGGTACCACTTGACTCCCTTCAATGTTCTCTCAACAGTTACAGTGATTCTGTTAAAACTTAAGTAAAATCTTGTCAATTGTCTGGCTTCACTTCTCAGATCAAAATCCAAAGCCCTTCTCATGATGAACTAGTAGAAGGTCCTCCATGACCTGGTCCACAATTACCTCCCAAACCCCAACTCCCACTTCTCTCCTCACACACTCAGCTTCATCTCCACATGGGCCTCCTCACTATTTCACCAGCAAGCCCCAGCACCTGCCAGGCCCACTGCCTTGAATGCTCTCTCCCAAATACATCCCTCACTTCACCCAGTTCTCTTCCCAAATTCACTCTATCTAAACCATACTATCTGAAAATGTCATCCCCCACACTACATATTTCACTTTCTATTCCTCTTCTACTTTTTATTTTTTGTCCACAGAAATTATCATAAGCACACTGCATATATCACTAATTTGTTTATTGTCATAACCACTTTACAACTCCATCAACTACTATAAAGCTGAGATTTTAGGGAGAGAGGGGTTTGTGTTGTTCTCTGTTATATCCCTGTGTCTCAAAAATTGCTTGGATAATAGTAGGTACTCAGTAAGTAATTTCTGAATGAATAGTGATAAATAGTCATGAATGCTTTCCTTTAGCTCCAATGGTCTTACAGCCTGCTATATATAGGTTGTGGATCTATTGCCTCAATAAATTACATCAGGAACTATCTGTAAAATGCAGTTGCCGAAGATCTGAAGAATTCACAAGGTGCTAAATTAGATAACATATTGCAAAACCTTTGTTTCAAATTGACCAATTTTTGAAACAAAAGTTTGACTTGCCTAAAAAAATATTTATCTGGGATTCAGGTTCAATGTTGGGAGAGCGATTTGTTTTTGAAGATCAAGTTTCTCTTATGGCAAATTCTGAATTTTATTTCAATGTTCTGATTTCCAATGACTTGACATTATATTAAGATGCCATACAGATTTTCTTAATAATTTCAAAGTGAATCTAAATGTAATCAAAAGGCTTTTCTGATGTAAAATATCTTTGATCCCCTTTGCTAATTATTAACCAAAACTAAAGATAGGTGTTGTAAATAAAACTTGTTTCACCACAAACTGTTATCTTTTGATAGAAAAGATGAAGTTCAGCAAAGAGCAAATCTACAACTTGGCCAAAAAACAACAGACTTTGCCTGCAAACATCTGTAAGACACTCATGACTAACCTCATCAGACCCAAGTCCATTTATGGCCTCCTTGCTTTGGCAGGTTAAATTCAGCACTGTGGGAGAGTTTGAGAGTGTCCCGATGAAAAAAGAACAATTTTAGTAACATTTGGGAACAGGGCAAGAATTAGATTTGTCTTAAAGGCTAATTTTCTTTGTAAATCTTCAAAATCCTTTTTGTAGGTTTATGTTTTTAAGAGGATTTATATTTTTTGTAGAGGTTTTATGACTGTATTCACCAGCAGGTTGGGATTATAGAGCGAAAACAGGTCTCATTTCCCCCTACCTTGTAGTGTCCAGAGAAAGAGCATTTATACTATAAATGTGTCTAGAAAGTGACATGTCCCTCCCTGGATTGCTACACATATACCAAATCACCACTGTCATTCATAAAGATTCCCTTCAATTTGTTGTAGCCAAGATGTGAAGTTAGGATTTATTTTTCTCTTTAAATCACTCCAGTTTGCAAAGTACAGAAACAGAAAGGGGTATGTTAGCCTGCTGCCCATAAAACTCAATGCCCTAAAACTGGGCAGGGGATGGGGCTGATACACAGACAGCACTAAGGGAATACTCCTAAAGAGAGTGAGTGAGTGAGTGAAGACTGACTTGACCTGGGTCAGAAGCAAGCAAGACTAGAAAGGGCAAGGGCAAGAATGGCCATGCTTATGTGAGGAGCATAAAACTGTCTGTCCCTATAACACCCAATGGGTATTATCTTCCTGGAATCTCATTATTTCTTTCCTTCGGTTTTCTTAACTTTATTGAAAATGTTGTTTTCTAAATGATGCTTGTCTATTAGTTTGGGCATTTTTTAATTCTACTATTTAGTATATTTTAATTCTACATTTTACTGAAATGATCACCTCAGGTTCTTCATCTTTTTTTTTTTTTTTTTTGTCGCCTATTTTTTGGGCCAGTTTTCTATTCATTAATGGTTCATTCATTCCAAATCTTTATTTTATTCTTCATTCATTGGGAATTTTTCAATGACCATCAAAACCAGTACAGGATATCTCAATGTGCAGGACAGAAAAAAATTTTAAAGGGCCTAGAGCAGCGGTTCTCAACCTGTGGGTCGCGACCCCTTTGGGGGTCGAATGACCCTTTCACAGGGGTCACCTAAGACCATCGGAAAACACATATATAATTACATATTGTTTTGTGATTCATCACTATGCTTTAATTATGTTCAATTTGTAACAATGAAATTGGGTGTCACCACAACATGAGGAACTGTACTAAAGGGTCGCGGCATTAGGAAGGTTGAGAACCACTGGCCTAGAGTCAAACACATTAGATTTGCATTTGATTCAAACCATCATAAAACACGTTTCCACTGTCTTGGTTGGCAGAGCACATTAAGCAGAGTGGAAACCCAGCATGGAACCTTCACTGAGCCATTCATGCTCTAACCCAGCAGGTGCGCTCCCATTATGCACATGAGAGACTTCAGAACATCAACCACTATAGCAGGGGCCTTCAGCACGGCCATATCCTTACCCTGGAAACCTGTGAATTGCAACAGCCATCACATTTGAAATTGGTTCAAATCTG
Organism: Myotis nattereri; assembly: GCF_964212035.1. Classification (NCBI taxonomy): domain Eukaryota; kingdom Metazoa; phylum Chordata; class Mammalia; order Chiroptera; family Vespertilionidae; genus Myotis; species Myotis nattereri. Next base: position 33,454,610 of record NC_138088.1, read on the forward strand.
TACCCAAACAGAAAGCATAGACTTTAATAAAATGCTGAAATTGTACCTTCATATCTACATAAACCCGGACATAAACTTCCATAGCTTCTTAGATTTTTACAAAGGGTTTTATGTCCTCTACCAAGTGGTCTGTGTGGTACATGATCCAGATGTTAGCAAGCCCTTTCAACATAACTCAAAAGGATCTATTATTGTTTTGTTAAAACCTAAGTGACATTTTTATTACATAAAGTAGTTTGCATGAGGACTTCTGTATTTGCCCCCAGTGCATCCTGTTCTAGAAATTTATCTTTGGAGAATATATATGCCTAAGCGACCATTACAACCAGTCCACCAAATGACCGGTTGACTGGTCGACCAGTCACTGTAATGATGCACTGACCACCAGGGAGCAGACGCTCATTGCAGGTGCTGACCCCTGGTGGTCAGTGTGCTTCCACAGCCAACCTCCTGTGGCAGGCCAACCTCCCACAGTCCCTCCCCACAGCTAGCCAACCTCCTGCGCTCCCCACCCCTCCCCCCCTTCAGCCAGCCCTAATTGGCCTGTTCGCCTGCCAGGCCGAGGGACCACAACGTGGACGAATTCGTGCCTCTAGTAAGTAGATAAATGTCTTAGTTAAACACACAGAATAGATAAATGAAGCTAACACTCTCAGGATCCTGATACCTTATTCTAGTTGACTGATTTAGTAATAGTGCCCTCCTTCCCACATCTGTGAGGACCATTCTTCATATCCTTTTAATTGACAAGAGCTAATTTGTATCTGAGCATTTGGTGACATTCGCAGGTCACTGGATTGAGAATTACTGATCTGCATTCTAATTGGAGACGGGATACTACTCATTTTTGACTTCTAAATTTCAGCTAAAGTTGAACTTTTTTTTTTATCTCTTCCTTAATGAGGATGTGTAACTGGCCTTGTTTGTGTGTGGCTGTTAGTTGCTTTAACCCGATGTCTCATTTGCAGAGAATGTTTCCTAAAGATGTCCTTCATGAAAAGGACAAGTTTGGACGTGGCAACAGCAATTCACTTAATTTATCTTAAATTTGGTTTCAGTGAGCAACCCTAATTAACCTGATTTTTTGCTGATAATCACTCTCAATGGAATCAAATCACAAATCCGGGGATGGATTGAGCGGCACCCAGAAGGAAGCAGCCCTTCGCGCACTGGTCCAGCGCACAGGATATAGTCTGGTCCAGGTAGGAACTTCTTATGACGTCTGCTGAGACCCACAGGATTCAGGGCTGAGACATTGTACTCACAGTGGGAATATGAGTGGTCCTGAGATGCCAACTGGGAACAGTCAGTCATATAGCTCTTTAGATGGGGGAGGAAGTTGCATCATTTCAGTTTTGTAGGTGACCCTGCAGGTGGTGTTCTCTCTACACTGGGTTATCAACTGAACCGTAACTTATCATTTGAAAGCAGAATCAGTATCCACAGTCATAGAGACTATCACAGTTTTTAAAGGGAGTGTTAGTATATGAAAAGGCAGCTGGAATTTGCCACTCAAAGCTGTCGGTGAAAGTAGAACCAGACCAGTGTTTCAAGAATCATCAGAAAACAGACTACCTAGGCACTAACCTTAGTTTCCAGAGAGATCGTTGCAAATGTAGAAGGACTTCTAGGTGTGGGATTGAAGGACTGACTGTCTGGTCAGCCTAACTATTCCAGTTATTCCTCCTAACATCTACTCAATAGTTTAGGACAATATAGTAATTTTTCTCCATGTTCATCATTTTGAAAAAAAATCCTAAATTGTCTATTCATAGATGTTAAGAATTACCTGTATATAATTATCTTTATGATAACCTCCTTTAGAGAGCTTTTGCTACCTTAAAAAGCAAGCTAGTATTCAACATAAATGATCTTATTTGAAGAAATAATGTTCCTCTTTTTACAGCGAGGCCGAGTACTGTAATTCTCGGCGATTCAATTGTCTTTCACACCCACATAATTTTCCAACTTAACCAAACCTGTGCATTGTTATAAATACCACTGTCTATGTGGGTGACAATAAAATAGTCAACAGTGTCTCTTTATTACATGGCCCTTTGTCAGATTATTGCAAAATGTACTACATTCAGTTTTCAATTAATCTTATAAGTCATGGCACGTTTTGTTCTAGATAATATAATGCTCAACATTGTTTCTAATTCTTCAACCTAATGAGAAGTGTTTAGTTAGGCTTTTTTAAGATTTCAGAAAATATTATTTCATGATAGACTTTTCAAAGTTTCATTTAAGTCAAGGGCAAGGGAGATACTAATGTATTATTAGGGCTTTTTTCATTCATTCAAAAATATATATGATATACTTACTGTATTTTCTAGACATTGTGGATACAGTTATTAAATAAAACAAAAATCATTGCCCTTAGGTGCTTAAATAGCTAGCTAGCACTTATTAAATGTGAGACATTGTACTTATTGCTGTATGTATATTAACTCAATATTCATAATTCTATACCAGTATTATCCCCACTTCACAGAAAGCACAAAGCAGTTAAACATCCCACTTAAGGCTCTGCAGTCTCAAGCTGGGTTCTTAGCCTCCAAACTGTTCTGCTAAATTACATTTCCACTAGACCAGTAGAGAGGGACTGGACAGGGCTTACCATGCAACCGTAGGACATTCAGAATTTATCCTTTGTGCAAAGGAATGTTATTAAAGGGTCCCAAGCAGGGAATAACTTACAAGGATTCCTCTGGCTGGTTGAGGAGAATGGGTCACTGGGCATCCAGAATTCAAACAGGAAACCAGTTAGGGATTCAGATGGTATTCCAGATCAGGCGTGGGCTAGGGGCATTCTTTCATTTAATCTTTTCAATTCTGTGAGGTGGAGATTGATGGCCACATTTTATAGATGAGGGGAAGGTTGGATATCTGGAAGCTTTGAAGACCTCAAAGCCAGTACCATTTCTGTCCAACAACTGATTCAGCTGAACTTCTAACACCAGGTCTTATATTTGGTTATTTAATGGTACCTGAAATGCATGTATTCTCTCACCATGAAGTAGAGAATATCCTATTTCACAAATGAAGTAACCAAGGCTTAGAGGCCATGACTTGGTCTGTTCAACCCCCCCCCCCCCCCCCGCTTTCCCTGAGTTTCTGTGGGAGCCCACGTGCCCCCTGCTCCCCACACATCTCTCCAAGGCCTTTCTAAAACACATTTCAATGTGTGGCTCAGAGGCCAAAAACATATTTTATTTTATTTTATTTTTAATCCTCACCAAGGATATTTTTTCCCATTGATTTTTAGATAGAGTGGAAGGAAGGAGGGGGAGAGAGAGATATAAATATGTAGGAGAGACACATCAATCGGTTGCCTCTCACCCATGTCCCAACAAGGTACATGACCTTGACTGGGGATCAAACCCACAACCCTTCAGTCTGCAGGCCTACACTCTAACCACTGAGCAAAACCAGCCAGGGCTCAAAAACCTTTCAGTGGCACATTACCATTTAGATAATTCATGTTCCATGGCACTGAATCTAGAGTCCTCTGATCCCCAAAACGTCTATACTCTATGCTTGATCCCTCAGTCCACCTGGGACACTTCTACTCATTTTTTCAAGACCAAACTGGTGTTGCCCATCAGATCCTTTCCTGTCTAGCGAGTCAAGTGCTGTCTTGTCAGTGTTCCCACAGAATCTTTCAACATGGCTTGAGCAGACTGTAACTGACAGAGCACCTGTGGTCCTTCTCTCCGAGTGGGGAAGGCTCATTATAGTAGTGTTCCCTTGGTCAGCATTCTGCCTGTATGGATGGACTGGCTGCTGGTGGAGGGCTCCCTGGGGTTGGCTAGGCTCTGGGGAGAGGGAAAGAGCCTCTAGTCCAGCTCTGTTGACTGTGGTCTGCCATCCACAGCCTTGGCCTGGGCACTAATATGTCTTGTACTTTAAAAAATTTCTGGAACTTCTTCCTTCCTTGCTGTTTTTTGAGGTCCAAGAGAATCCCTGCTGTTTTCTGTTTTGTGTTTATACATTGTGTCTAACAATAAAGCAAGAGGGAAAATATCCTGTTGGGTGGCATGGGGGCAGAGCTTAAGCCAGCCGTGGGCAAACTACGGTCCGCGGGCCAGATCCAACCCATTTGAAATGAATAAAACTAAAAAAAAAAAAAGACCGTACCCTTTTATGTAATGATGTTTACTTTGAATTTATATTAGTTCACACAAACACTCTATCCATGCTTTTGTTCCGGCCCTCCGGTCCAGTTTAAGAACCCATTGTGGCCCTCGAGTCAAAAAGTTTGCCCACCCCTGGCTTAGGCAGTGGTTCTCAACCTGTGGGTCGCGACCCCTTTGGCGGTCGAATGACCCTTTCACAGGGGTCGCCTAAGACCATCCTGCATATCAGATATTTACATTATGATTCATAACAGTAGCAACATTACAGTTATGAAGTAGCAACGAAAATAATTTTATGGTTGGGTCACAACATGAGGAACTGTATTAAAGGGCCAGAAGGTTGAGAACCAATGGCTTAGGGTGTGTCTGAGCCCTCTGGGACTAAGGACACCACTGCAACTCCGGGTGGTGTTGATTCTGTCCTCCACCTGGGAGGCCACATCCACACCTGCAGTTACGTGCGGAAGACTCCACCTCTGTCATGTTCAGTGACACTCACTAGGTCCCAGGCCCTCTCCAGGGCACAGGAGCCATAAGCAGAAAGGAGGCGAATGGTTAAAAGTTCCCGGCTCCCTGCAGGACTACAACAGAGGAAAAGGAAAGCAGCGTCCCATGTCACTGATCCTCTCCCAGCTGCCCTGGCCCTGATGCAACAATACGAGGCATTTACCAAAGCATGTCTAAGTGACACTAAGCTGGTAAGGACAGCAAACTGCTCTTCAGAAGGAGGAGTCATACATTCTGGTAAACTGATGTAGCAAGTATAAAACTGTAGCCTGAAAACGAATAACCTAGAACCACCAGAATGAAAGTCAAAAACAAATGGTGGAGTAAAATAAAGAAAGCCATATAAAATATACACAGTGTGACACCAATTGTATAAAGTTTAAAAAATGCAAAATATGTTACCGTCCTTAGAGATGTGAGCAGCTGGGTATATAAACTAATAAAGAGAAGCAAGAAACATATAAAAAAGGAAAAGAAAGATTGCCTGCCACCAGGAGTCCGCGAGAGCCTCTTCCCTCTCTTGTGTCTCCACTTGAGCTGGCTGCTCCCCACGGGGCCCATGGTGGGGGTGCAGCCCCCTGCCTTGCCTGCACGTCTCAGTGTATTGAAAGTGTATCCACAGGAGCTCATGCTGGTGAGATCATGGCAATCCATGGCTTGGCGCCGGCTGGAAAGAGCTGTTCGTGTTTTAATACTTAATAAAAGTCAAATTTGTCTAGATGTTTTTATCTGCAAATTCAATGTACTTTAAAATCAATGACTGATTGAAAAATTGTGGTGCAGACTTCTCCCACATAAAGTGGTATTTTATAATTCATAGAGAAAATTCTATAGAGTTTACAGTCTGCAAAACGGATACCCTTGGAATAATTTTTTAGCAGCTGATTAGTACAGTTGAATAGTGGGGATTTTCTCCTTTTATAGTCAACCCTTCCATAGATGTTATAAAGTCAAATATTGTTCTTAAGTATTTTTTAAACGTCTTTGTATCTGAAACATTCATGCAAAGACAGTAGTAGTGAAAAGCGCCTAAACCCTTTTGAAAAGCAACTTGCCAATATTGATATATGAGTATTCCCCTTCTGTAAGCAAATCTCTAATGATCCAGAACATAATGATAGAATGTGTATAAGCCTAGTCTGACATTATTTATAATGCCTCCGCAATCAACCCTAAATGAATAAAAGGAAGGAAATTAATAAATAAGGTCTGAATATATAATCAGTGCCTTCATGGAGCAGACTTTTATGAGAAATGATCCTAAAACAATATAAATTGTCCATTTAATTTTATTCTGGTCTCTGGTTCTTCCTTTTCCCCCAGATAAAACTCAAGGCAAGTCTTATTACTTTCCTGGAAACTTTCGGGTAATAAAAGAATCTCCAGCCCTGACCGGTTTGGCTCAGTGGATAGAGCGTCGGCCTGTGGACTGAAGGGTCCCAGGTTCGATTCCGGTCAAGGGCATGTACCTGGGTTGCGGGCACATCCCCAGTAGGGGGTGTGCAGGAGGCAGCTGATCGATGTTTCTCTCTCATTGATGTTTCTAACTCTCTATCCCTCTCCCTTCCTCTCTGTAAAAAATCAATAAAAGATATTAAAAAAAAAAAAGAATCTCCACTAAATAATGAGGCCAGGTCCAGTATAATAAAAACAACTTTATTCAAAGTTACAGCCACTTCCCTTTCCCACCGATGTGGAGGTGGAGTGCGATTTCTTTTCTGTTTTCCTCCTTCACGCTTTCAGAAGCTTAGTTTTCTGCGCCGGTTTGCTAACTTAATTCCTGACTCAGAGCAGAAGGGAGGGATGAAAGCAAAGGAGAAGGGACAGAAAAGTTGTGAAACTGACTGATACTGACATTGGGCTGTCTGGGCCTGGCAGGTGTGTAAAGCCCGTGGGATACGTGAGTGGTTCTCAACCTTCCTAATGCCACGACCCTCATGTTGTGGTGACCCCCAACCATAAAATTATTTTCGTTGCTACTTCATAACTGTAATGTTGTTACTGTTATGAATCGTAATGTAAATATCTGATATGCAGGATGTATTTAGGCGACCCCTGTGAAAGGGTCGTTCGACCGCCAAAGGGGTCACGACCCACAGGTTGAGAACCGCTGCTTTATAGGATTCCCCAGAGACATTCTTAATTCCATGGCTGGGGATCTCTCACCTGGCTACACGCTCCTCTGGCTGGCCACTGTCCTAAGCCTCAGCCTCCTGCTGCAGAGCTTTTGAAACTCTAAGCAGCTCCCCTGGAGATGGAAAACAACCCCAGATTCCAACATATAGCCAAACTCCACTCTCTGGAAACACACACACTCTCTGACCCAGCAAACTCTAGAAATGTGAATGACACAACGACCCAGTCTCCTTCTTGCCAAAATCACAGCAGCAGGCCAGCCCACTGCCCACCAGCAGCTCTCAGCAGGCAGTTAGACCCTCCAGCTGGTGTGCTCCCAGCAGCAGAGAACACCCACCAAGCTCTCGGAGTGGTTTCCTCGCACCCCTCTCCCCGGCCTTAGGTAAGTAGAATATCACCTTGCAATTCCTTCCAGTTAGGGGTAACTAGGCTCCACAACATACCTGCAGTGGTCTCCAAATATCTTTGAATAAGCTCCACAAACTCCTCTCAAACGCTTCAATTTCATTTCTAAACTGGAGCGTAGAAGGAGGCCGTGGGGTGTTCGGTTAAGAATGAAAAACAGTTAAATAGTTTTCTCTACATCTTTGCCCTGTTCAGTGGTCCAGTGACCTGGCTTCCTATCCAAATCAGAGGCCAAAGGAGACCCTCGTTATCTGAATATCCTGTTACAAATGAACTTGTATTCAGTCACCATGTGATCATTTGAAACAGTCTGCAAGACAGAAAATTCTAACATTATTACAGCTCTGTAAAAAGCTTACAAATAATTTTATTTATTTATTTTTTTAAAGAGACTCAAGCAGCCCTGGAGATCATTTTATAAACCTAATGTTATGAGTTAAAAACATCTGCATTACAGCCCTGGCTGGCAATGCTCAATGACTAGCGCATCAGCCGGGTCAAGAGCAAGTACCTGGGTTGCAGGTTCGATCCCCACTTCCCAGTCAGGGTGCCTGTGGGAGACAAAAAAAATCAATGTGTCTCTCTCACATCAATGTTTCTCTTTCTCTCCTCTCTCTCTCTCTACCTCTCCCCCTCCCTTCCACTCTCTCTAAAAATCAATGGGAAAAAATATCCTTGGGTGAGGTATAAAAAACAAAAAAGAGCATCTGCATTATAAAGGAAAAGGCTTTATCATTTAAAATGTTTTCAAATAAAATACCCCTAAAAATACAGGGTCAATCTGTATATTACTTTGTTCTTATACATATATTCAATTACACTGAGAAAATGTTAATAAGGATTTAGATCACACATTAATAACAATAACAAAATAATAGTAAACATTTATTGGGCACATATTCTGACTGCTTCATGTATATTAATTCATTTAATCCTTAACACCAGGAGGTGACTACTACGTCATCATCAATTTCCAGATAAAGAAAACAAGGCCCAAGGAGGTTAGGTAACTTGTCCAAGGTTTAAAGGCTATAATTCCAGTGCTACTGGCCCACATTTCGGACCAGATTTACAAAACTAAGAGCTGCTATAATGTTTTCTTTAAAATTGCAATTTTAGAGGTGAGCCTGTTAGGGCATTCTAAAAATATTGTATTGAGCCTAAGTGTTGTCACATGATTCACTTTAAATAATACTTATTTGTTGGCAGAATGACTATTAGATCAGAAATTCTCCAATGTAGAAATCCAAAATTCTAAAACCTACTTATCTAGATCTAAGTCCTCTATTCAAGATGTAAATATGCACATAACTTTGGTTCAATCATTATTTTAAATAATTCTTTATTGTTCAAAGTATTACATATGTCCCCTTCCTCCCACCCCACCCCCCACCAATTAACCCCCTTCAGCGCCCCTCCCCCTCGCTTTAGGGTGCTGAAGGCCTGGTTCAATCCTTTTTAACAAACTGGAAAGTCTCTGCTGATTTTGGCTGCAAAGTATTGAAAACCACCCAAGACTTCAAATCAGAGACTGACAGAGACTGGTCTCTACCACACATCCAAATGATGTGGTCTTGAACATGTCCTTTAACCACTCCAGAGCTCAATTTCCTACCAGACTGCCTGGGCCATACCCCCAAGCCCTAAGCCATGATTTTGTGATTCTATCTGCTCAGTCTAATCATTAGTCAGCAAACTGTACTAACTGATTGGATGAGGAGACCAACAGGTATCGAAACACAGCCTCAACCTCTTTGTAATTTAGGAAACATCTTTTAGCCTTCTCTATATTTCATTCTTCCTACTCTGGTTTGGAGGAAAGATTAATATTATTATCAAAAAAGGGGGCAACATCAAGTTTACTTTTTTTAAAAAAAAAATATCTGTCCAAAAATGAAAACAAACGTCTTAAGGCAATTCAAGGAGCATACCCATAAAGTGATCTTTTCAAATTTTATGGTATTCACTAAGCTAGGGTTTGAAAGATTTACATTATAGTCTGATATTGAATGTTGAATACTTGCAAAACAAGAATTTAAAAAAAAATAGAGGGTGATTAATTTGTGCTCGCTTATCACTAGCAAGACAAATACAGCTGTCAAAAATAGAATTTTGCAGGTTACTTAATAACGTGAGCCGGTCTGATACAACAAATATACTTTGTAATATCATCTTTAAATAATTGGGTCATTGTGGACAATGATAGCTGAAAATTACTTCAGAGAGTAAAATAAACAATGCAATAAATATATAATATTTATTTCATAAATATTATTGATACAAATTGTGTGGCCCTGGCCAGTATGGCTCAGTCGGTTGGGGGTCATGCCCTGCACTGGAAGGTTGCCTGCTCGATTCCTGGTCAGGGCACATGGCAAAGTTGCAGACTTGATCCCCAGTAGGGGGCACGCAGGAGGCAGCCGATGGATGTTTCATTCTCACATTGACATTTCACTCTCTCTTCCTCTATAAAAAAAAGTCAGTAAAAACAAAATCTTAAAAGAAATGTGTGATGTTGACAAGTTAGCTTTCAACTTCATAGCTTGCCTTATGCCACATAGAAATATTTTGGAAGTAAGCGCGCTGCAGTGCTAACTTGTAAAAAGTCTTTGTGTCCAGGCAATGGGATTACGTGTAGTGCTCTCTTTCCCTACTTTTTAATTCTGACCTGTACTTCCCAGATTTGCTAAAACTAGTATATATTTCTTTGAGAGTCAAAGGAAAAAAAAATCACATTGTGATGATTCTTTCCTCACGAAGTCACCAATGATGTGGGTCAAACACTCTGTGACAGGTGATGCTCCTTCCATCTGAAAGCTTCTCATTAAAACTAGGCAAAGGGAAAGGGGGGTAAGCAGTAGGTGGAGGTGGGCAAAGGAGGGACACGGGGACGGAAAGGGGCTTTGCTTGGGGTGATGGGCGCACAAATACCCAGTGCAGATGATTGAGTTGCACAGTTGAAACTTGTATACTTTGGTGAACCAATCTCACCCCAATAAGTTCAATTAGAAAACTAGGCAAATGTTATATGTTTTATTGATTTTAGAGAGAGAGAGGAAGGGAGAGAGAGAGAAGTATTGATCAGTTGCCTCCAAATGCAACCTGAGGGGACCAAACTAAGTAATTTGGTCATAGGCCCAGACCAGAAATCAAACCGGTGACCTTTCAGTGCATGGGACAATGCTCAACCAGCTGAGCCACACCGGTCAAGGCACAAATAGATTGTTTATAGATATTCTAGAGGCCTGATGCAGAAATTCGTGCAAGGGCCTTGGCCCCGGCCCCCGCCTGCCGCTGCCGCGGCTGGGGGCCTCTGCCACCTCTGCCGTGGCCCCTGCCCACTGCAGCTTTGTTCGAAAGGAAGGACATCTGGAAGGATGACCTGTCTAATTAGCATATTAAGCTTTTATTATTATAGATTTTCAGAAAACTTTCTACACAGTGTGGGGTCAGTTTACATTAATTATAAATCTACTACTACTAAAGCTACATATATATGTTTAATAAACATCACCCTGAAATAGTCTGAATATATTTTTAAAGTAGACTCAGAATACTTATAATTTTAAATTATTTAAAATATGGTGTGTATTAGCACTGTTTTTCCAGGTACCCTATTGATAATCTATTTTCTAAAAAATGATTCAACACAATAAATTTTTGTCAGTATGATAGTACCAATGCTTTCTTTTAAAAAAAGATTGTTAAGCTTTAATTTTAGCTTTCAGATACATTAAATGCCATTAATTTATATTAGACTATAAATGTACTACATCAAATTTATAATAATTAGAGTTTTTAAAATACCAAATATGCATTATTTATTTTGAACTGCTTTTGCAACTTGTAGCTTTAAACTTTTTTAATTTATCTTTATTGTTGAAAGTATTACAGATGTCCCCTTTTCTTTTCCCATTGGCCCCCTCCATCTCACCCCTCATCCCTCCTCTCCCCCACCTTCACCACACTATTGTATGTGTCCATGGGTTATGCATACATGCATATAAATTATTTGGTTAATCTCTCCCCACCCACCCCCACCTTCTCGCTGAGATTCAACAGTCTGTTCCATGCTTCTATGTTTCTGGATCTATTTTGTTCATCAGTTTATTTTGTTCATTAGATTCCACATGCGTGAGATTATATGATACTTGTCTTTCTCTGACTGGCTTTATTTTGCTTAGCATAAAACTCTCCAGGTCCCTCTATGCTGCTATTGTTTTCTTAATCCAATGGTTGTCCTTGGTAAACTTAATCATTTTTTGTTTTTCTGTTTTGTTTCCTTAGTCCCTATTATTGAACACAATGCATTGTTACTAGGCCTTGACATGATGCATTTAAAATAGTAGCAATGAGGATGAATTTATCCAAAATTTAAAATGCATCAAATGCGCAATACAGATGTGGGTGCTACCTCTCTACTTAGAGGCTTAAACCTGACCATACTCTGACCTAAGATATGAGGATATATATTTAGACAAAAGGATGTTCATGATAGTGAAATTTATGATGTTTTAAAATGAAACATATTCTGAATGCCCAATAAAATATTACTAGTTACATAAAATCCTTATATTTTCAAATTATACAGCCATGTAAAACTGATTTCAAACAAAGACATGGAGAAATATCTAATTTTATGTTTACTTCAAAATCAGAATGTAAAATTTATATAAACTTCCAAGTAATATTTTAAGAAGTTATTCACACAGTAAAAAATATTGAAAAATAATAAAATGTAAATCTCTGATTTGGAATAAGTTTTTCTTGTTTCATATTCTTTTTTCCCCCAAATGTCTTTTTTTAAGATAATTTTTTAATTAAAAGTGCTGAAGAAATGACAACCATTATATATAAGAATGTTATTTTCCAAACTTCCTATAATGATGTGGATTATTTTTTAGAAGGAAAAATCTCCAAGTAAGAAAAATAAATTCTAAGGAGTATACATTTAAGAGAAGAATAAAATGGGAATTTTTAATAGATAACACTGTATTACTAAAGTTGGATAATAGGTACTGGGATCATTAGGCTATTCTTTCTCATTCTTTATATGTTTGAATATAGTTTATTTCCGAGTTAGAATAGCCCCATAGTTATACAATTCAAAAGAGACCTAAGCCAGAGGTCTGCAAACAATGACCCAAGATTTAAATGTGGCTACAGTTTGTTTTTGTAGTGACTGCGGGCTCTGAATGTTTTTCACATTTTTAAAGGGCTATTTTTTTGAAAGCCTAAAATGTCAACTAGCTGGCCTTTTACAGAAAAAGTTTGCTGACCACAGCCCTAACCCTTAATTTATTACTCTATGTTAGAAGCTAACCCACAGTTTTTAAAGAAAATTTCTTATTACTGCTTAACCAAAATGTTTGTAAAATGCACAACACCTTTGAGCAGTGAAGACAGTGTGTCTTAAGTTCAAAGATCCATTAAGACTCACAGCAGATAGAGAAAATAAGTGGGCTTCATCTTTCTCTTCCTTTTTGAATTGGCCATCAGCCTCGATTCCCTCAAACTAGGAACAAAATTCCTAGTCTTTAATTCCTACTCCTCAAATTTTGTTTTCTGTGCATGTTCCTTTAAATGGCATTTCAATGCAACCACATTATTTTATTCTAATGCGTTCAATTCCTCAGTGAAAATGTGCAAGCCATAGGTACAAAGGGTGGTGCTAGATCAACATAAATCTGATTAGGATACACCCCCCTCTTCTAAGGGTACCCCAAATTAAGTTAAATCCCCCATCTCTCTGGTTTGGTACTTTAGGAATTTTATGTAGGCATTTCCCAAATTGCAATATTTCCCCCTACAAGTAATGCAATAAAAACAAGTAACTTAGGAACCTCAGTGTTTACAATCAGCTTTATCTAGATTAGCTCAGGATGAAGCAGATGGAAAAACACTGTGGCACTGACATTCTTTTCCAACCACCACCCAAAAATCCTAGGGACAGAAATAGGAATTGGACTTCATGGTAAAATATAGCTCCTGGGTCCCATATTTTCTTCTACTGCCTGTTCTCACCACCTGCCCATGTCCCTGCTATCCCAGGACTTAGGTCATTCACCAAGTGCATGAATACCAATTCTTTAAATAGGTAGACTGAGCAGGAGAACAGAATGGGATGAGCACATCATCACAGGCACGTGTTTCCCTAAGCTTATCACCCCAGCCACCCACCGGCCAGCTTTGTTTTAAAGCTCTTAAGTAGCTTTGCTTCTATGAGCCGGAAATGCCACCGCCTGGTGTGGGAGACTCCACATGAAGGACAGGCCTGTGGATGCTTTTGTGGAGATGTGTGTGCCTGACATGGGATGGGAACGGCAGCATCCCAAGCAATAGAAATTCCTCCCAGAAGCTATTTTCCAACAGCCATGAACTTCTCCTCGAATAGCCTACATACCAGTAGACAGTTGGCTTTCTATGAGGTCTTCAAAGTAAAGTTCAAAATCTTTGCAAGCTATGCGGTTCCCCCAAAACTAGAAGCACGTGCGGTTTTCTACTTTATCCGCCTAAAAATCAGTGTGGACTTCATGACTCAAAAACAAAAAAAGCATGGACAGCTCTTCTGCACTTTAGACTTTGCTTGCAGGCAAGTTCGGGATTTTTTTTTTAAAGTGTTACCTCTTTGTTTAATATAGTGCAGAGCCAAAAATAAGTGACTCTTCATCTTCAGAACCTAAAAGCTTACCCCTGTGAGATGCAAAGACAGCTTTCTAACATAGACTAAGGAGGGGGAAAGTGACATCACGGAGCCATACAATTAAGAATGTGCAAGGACTTCAACTCGGATCTTTTTTAGCACTGTTGCAGAGGTGCCTGGAGAGAGCTGCGATGAGTTATACAATATTAAATCACTTTGAATTTCATACTGAGAAAAGTATTCCATTTTTAATTGTTTTGAATACTCAGATGAAGAAAGTCCGTGGCTGGAGGTATGCCTTAAATACCTCTCGAGGCCCTGCTAAGCTTTCCAACATAGAGAGCAGGACTGGGGCTCAGCTTTTAGTAGATAACAATGTCTAGCTAAAATTTAATCATGATTTCTATCCTTTGTAATTGCTTTTATTACTAACTTCTATTTGTGGAAAAGGATACTGATACTCTACTTACAAGAATGATATACATTTTCTTTTCTGCATACATTTCTTTAAGTAGTTAATGAAATAGGTGCTATTTGGATATGCAATGAAAGATACTTTGATTTTTTAAATCTCTATAATATTTTTTAAGGATCCTATTGACAAACTCACAAAACATAAAATAACCATTTTCCCACCTTTTAATATGGTGTCAAAGTCTGCCTCTTAACACCCTCACAAAACCTTGGCAATCACTGGCATCCATATTGCATATGCCTTGCAAATACTGTAGAAAAAAATACTAATAAGGTTGATGCCCACTTCCATAGTATATAAGTTAAATAAACTCTGCTTTCTAAAATATCCCCAGTCTAAAATAGATTTACCAACATTAAGTCAGTGATCTTAACAGAATATAAAGGTGAACAAACTAAATACAAAAGACAGATAATTATCTATTATAAATGAATATTCCCCATAGCCCTGTCTATTGTCCTCAGGCAAAAAAAAAAAATGTCATAAGCAGAACCAAGGTAAAACTCACATCTAAGACTCCTTTTGGAACATCTTATTTAAGGTCTTTTAGACTTGCCTTGAACCCTATCACATAATGAGATATATAGGTGTTATGCAGATGAAAAGTCACAAAATATTAATGTCTAATAAGGATTTTATTTACTCTTACAAACCAATAACTGGGAAAATACACTGTTAGTTCATGAACTGCAATAGATTAGAGTCCAGAGAGACATTCTCAGTGCATCAGCACCCACTGTGAGAACAGTCCCCATGAGTTTGCCTTAGAACTACTGTTCTGAGTATGGCCCTGGTGACTGGCATGCTTCTGAAGGCTAGAAATGCCACCTGGTCTGGGTATATCATCCAGCACATGAGAGAACAGGAGCAGAAATAAATTCATAGTCACTGGAAAATGGATAGAACACCTGAAAGCAGATTAGGAAGGGAAAATATCCAGTTTCTTCCCTCTGGGCAAGGGAAAAAACAACAACAAAGAACCAAAGAGAACCATAAAGATGATTACAGATTTAGAATATAAAATTCCCAAAGAACCATTAAAGGAATTGAAATTACTACTCATGGGGGAAAAAAGGCAACCAGACTGAATGAGGGTTCATTCATTAATGTCCTTCCAGTTTATGAATGAACTCACTTATGGTAGACAACAAACCATCTGGTCTTCATGTTGAACCCAAAAGTAGGTGTAACACACAACATACAGTATCATGAGGCTGGTAAGTGTGAAAGCCATCATGACTTTTGATCAGTATATATACCATAAAGTTTACGAGATCAAGAATCTTAAGAGCTTTGTTCTAGTGTTGTTTGTAATAAATTAAACCAGTGTGACTTCAGACAACTCACATAATTTCTCTGAACTCAGTTTCCTCAACTGTACAATGAACATATTGTGTTAAAATAAAAACAAGAGAAGCATATTGTCATGACTACAAGCATGGACTCAGGATTCAAAAAATTGTCTTTGTCATTTACTGCTTGTACAAATCTGGGCACATTATTTGCCTTGGAATCCTCATCTATAAATGCAAAGTAAATAGCATCATCCACATACCATCAACTAACCATACTGAGAAAATTAAGTAAGTTAATACGTGAAAAGCGCTTAGCACAGTGACCAGCTCAATTAGGGTTAGCTGTTGTTTTAGCAGGGTGTTGTTTGGGGTTTTGTTTGGTGGGGGGTGCGGTGGGGAGATTTTCTGCCATACTTAGTATTATGTGTAAGTAGTAGAAGCTAATTTTGGTTGATTAAGCAGAAAAGGGGTTTATTGAAAGGATACTGGTTCACAGAAACAATTGATTTCAAGAACCAGATTCAAAGATAAGCTTTTAGAAACGAACCCCAAATATCACAAATCTTGAATGATATGAAAATGCATCCACAACCACAGAATGCTCAAAACTACAGTTCGTGTCATTCCAATTTCTGCACCAGAACTCAGTTTTCCTTTATTCTAACTATGGCTGTCCCAGCTGCAAGGGGAACTAGAAAATCAACTGTCTGGCCTTTTAAAATCTTGTAGAAGGCTGTTCTGCCAAGATTCTCCAGATGTATAAAAAACAAAAAATCAGATGCCAGGTGGCCAAAATGAACTCAATCTGTTTGACTTTTACTCTAAGATTTATTGCTTGGAGTCATTTGTTAAAGGTTGTGTGATTTTATTCAAGGTCAAGAATAAGGTTTTCATAATCCTTTAAAGACTCCATGGTTCCATCAGGAAAGGCTTAAAATACCCTTGACATATAAACAGAGTTACTAGGCAGGCTTGGTATCCAATGTTGAAGTTAAAAAATCACTGGATTTATAGTTAGCATTAGGTCATCCGTGTTTAATTTCCATAGTTGAAGATTTTCACCTATACATACATGACTAGGGAGAGGGAACGGTTTCCACGTCTTCAGTTGGGAAAATAAAAATTCTCAAAATTGAATGAACATTCTTTCATGGAAAAAAAAAATCCTATATTCTCTCTCTGAACTATTAATACATCTGTGCTGCCAGGGGGGTGGGGCGGTGCATTCCACAAGGAGGACATCAGCCAGGAGGGGAAAGAGCAATTATAATTGGGCTTTATCTATTTTAAACTCAACTATAAAAAAAATAGTGCCTAAAATACCAGCAATCCAGCTCCCAACTGTCCTTTCTGAGCAAGGGACAGAAATACTGACCCCATGACCAATGCCCGGTGCCTGTCTCAAACGGGCCTGGATCTCCACCACTGGTGCATTACAAGCCCGGTGGGTGGTTCATAAAGCAGTAGCCGCCCCCCCCCCGCCCCCCCCCCGCCGCATCCCCTCAGTGCGTGAACCCTGCGGCATCTCTGAACAAGTCTGACCCTTTGGGATCCCAAAAATATTCTTGGGGAACTTAATTCAAGTGTTTATAGAAACCACAGAAAGGCAATTAAGAAGCTTTCCTGCCCAATCATTTTGGCTCATTAAGCAGATGAATTCTCATATACACATGATTCACACAAAATAGTTTGTTGACATCTGTAGCAATTAGAGCAAGAAAGAAAGTTGAAGGGAAAATTTACAAAGGTCATTGTGTTCACTGCCTATTTATTTTCGAACACACGAAGCTTGTCAAATCAGAAACTCTGGTATGTTACTATTGTGGGATGAAAATTTGGTTTCCTCAACCGGAAGAATAAGAATACTGTCACTTTCATTCTATGTTGTTTCCAATAATCCACTGAATAGTAGTATGTATCTAGACATTTGAGATAAACAAAAACGGTCTGAGGGATCACCATCAACCAACCACATGGTGAGAGTTGGCCTAAGGAGGCGGACCCTAGTTTGGAAACAGAAATACGTCTCTCTATAAGCAATAAGTGTGAGATTTTCCCTCCCCAAAAAAATTGTGTAATAAAACAATTGGAAATTGAAAAGGATTTTAAATGCAACAGAGAGGTTTCAAGTTAATGGCATGATGTGTGTTTTTTTTCATAAATAAATATTTAAAGGTATGGATCTGTTATAAGTGATTAGGTTTCCATATAACAAGGCAACAAAATGTAGCTGATGGACTTTGAAACCAACCTGCCCGATTTCAAATCCTGACTTCAGTTCCCAACTCAGCAAATAACTTAAATCTCTCTGGGCTTCTGTGTAAAATGGGGATAGTAACAGTCCAGAACCCATGATGGTGTTTGAGGATTAGAACAGTGTCTGGCTGGATAGGCATTTGTTAGAAGGTAAGTAAATAAAATATTTCATGTCTCCGAAAGTATGCAATTTATACTTTTCAGGGCATTCTTAGTTGACATATAACTCACTGGGTTCTTAACTTTTTAAAATAAAAATATGAAACATTTCATTTCTTTTATTTCTCAGTAATAACAAATATTTGCTACTGGATAATCCTGCAAGAATACAGGAAAGAAAAAAAATACAAGAACTCTTGAGGCAAATATTTAAATATTTAGTAAAATGAAAAACATCCAGTCATTTAAAGCAAAAAGTAATCAAAGCAAGGTAGCTCACCCATTTGATGTCTTTTTTTAAAATTTAGAGCAACGTAATATAAATTACTAGGATTAAAAAGGTGATCGCAACTACAGACATCATTGAAATACTGTGCTTGAAATTGCTTTGGTGCTAACACATAAAATAATTGAGAAAAGGATCAAGTTGGTATATATAAAGATTTATCAGTGAAGCTAGAAGCTGTTTTACTTTGTTTGAAACAACAATTATTGTACAAAACAATATTTCTGCTTTTTAAATTTTTTTTATTGATTTCAGACAGAAGAAGTGAGAGGAAGAGAGGGATAGAAACATCAATGATGAGAAAGAATCATTTTTCACCTACTTCCTGCACACCCCTACTAGAGATTGAGCCTGAAACTCAGGCATGTGCCCTGACCGGGAATCGAACTGTGTCTTCCTGGTTCATAGGTTGAACGCTCAACCACTCAGCCACACTGGCTTGGCTGTTGTTTTTAATCCTCACCCAAATATATTTTTATTGATTTTTATATAGAGAGGAAGGGGGGGTGAAGAGGTAGAGATGGGGGGAGGGAGGGAGAGAGAGGGGGCGAAGGGGGAGAGAGAGAGGAGAGAGAGAGAGAGAAAGACCTTACTCACCCCAACCAGGAATTGAACCAGCAACCTTTTGGTGTACAGGACAATGCTCCAACCAACTGAGCCACCCCTGGCCAAGGCGCACAACAATGTTTTTAAACAACCCACATATCTTTTTTAAATATGTATAAAAAGCATTTGGAAAGGTAGTGCAATTTTTTAACAGTAACTACATCTATGGATGGGTAGGGTAATGCATTTGGGAACTTTTCTTTTTACCTTATGCATTACTAAGTTTTTCCCAACATGTATCATTTTATAGTATAAAACATTTTAAAGTGTTATTTGTAGAAGTTAGTAATGCATATTGATGTCTGGTTCCTTATATTTTCCTTTCTTCAAAAATCACAAATGCACAAAGGCAAAGAGTTCTGCCTATGCCTAAGTGTAAAGTAAATTTACCGTTTTCCAGCGGATCAAGGGTGGTGGATTAGGCCTACACGTCACTTTGGGCCCCTGAGTTACTTTTAGGTCCTTAACCTTTAGAGAAATATCGCTGGCATTGCAGAGAAGCACCAATGCTATTCCTCCCCAAATAAGGACATCAAATTAACCAAGGATTTTTAGGACAAACGAAAAAATAGCAACTAAT
Organism: Myotis nattereri; assembly: GCF_964212035.1. Classification (NCBI taxonomy): domain Eukaryota; kingdom Metazoa; phylum Chordata; class Mammalia; order Chiroptera; family Vespertilionidae; genus Myotis; species Myotis nattereri. The sequence continues at coordinate 33,474,097 of NC_138088.1, forward strand.
TCTATTTGGACAGAGAACAGCATTATTCCCCACAAAGAGATCCAACATTAGTAAACACCTCTCACCATTTTGTCAGCTTTGAAAATAGATTGAAGTCCCTCACCAGCTACCCCCCCAAATTAGCCAACCACTCCTTCCAACAGTAATCTGATAATGTTTCTATTCAGGGTCTTGTGTTGCCTTCCTTGGCATATGAAACAACCAAAATTCAAGGACGCAAGAAGAGAATTAATAACCAAGAAATATGTATCCCATGCCAAGTGCCGTACCATACATATCTGATGCATTCTCTCCTAGAATCAAAGGCTGATATTGTCCTCACTGTGCTTCTTAGAGTACTGAGGTTCTGAGAAGTCATCTGTCCAAGGCCCCTCAGCTAGTGAGTCACAGAACCAAGCAGTCCAGCTCCAGAGCACTTTACCACCACACCACACAGCCTCCACAGTGGATCCAAAGGATAGTCAGATCCTTTGATGATTAGGTGATTTTGAGTGTGACCAGAAAATAAGAACCCCTTATATGTACTCAGAAATTTATCAGTTTTCACATGCTCATCTCAAGCAAACCACTGAAGCATAGAGTGTGATATTAAAATCCATACAAAGAGACTTTTATGGTTTTTATCCTCTGACCAGTCCACCCTTATTTGTCAATGATAAGTGTGTTTCTTACTGTGAATAATTCTGAAAAAATAATTGAGAAGCTTGGACTAAAGATCTCTTGTTTTCTTCTGTCCCCCGTACAACCTCCCCTGGATTTGCAGGAAAATGGACAAAGAAAATATGGGGGCCCTCCACCTGGTTGGGATGCTGCCCCCCCAGAAAGGGGCTGTGAAATCTTTATTGGGAAACTTCCCCGAGACCTTTTTGAAGATGAACTTATACCATTATGTGAAAAAGTGAGTCCATATTTAAATTTGCTTATATTTCAAGGGAAATGTACTACTATCTTCACTTTGCTTTCATGCTCATATTTCCTGGTCAGTGATGATTTCTCCCAATTGCTATTCCTCAAGCAGACAAAACCTTCCTACCTGCTGGTGATGGTCTCAGCTCTTTATCCTTTTACTGACAGCTTGACATTCACTACTACTGACATCATCGCTGATGACTATCAAATCTATATTTCAAACCCCGATCTCCACTAGCATGCCATCTCACTGCAAACTCCATGTGTCTATCAATATAGACTAACACTACAACATCCTGTCTAAAAACAGACATTGTTTCAACTTGACATTTTAATATGTGTGCAACATTTTTACATAAAAATAATAGGGAGGTTTGTCATAGCTCAAAATTGTGTCTATTATGTATTGGTCCAGAATAAAAATTTTTTGACAAGTTTGAATTTCTTGTCCACCCTAATGTATCAATAAAATTAAGTAGTATATAATTATTAAGGTTCTCAAAGTAATTATGCAATTGTTAAGGGATAAACCTCCCCAGTTTTAATTCCAAATGATATTTTGTTACTAAACCCCAATGAAATGGAGAATACAAAATTAACAGTTATTTTCAATAATTTACCAAGTGGTGTTTAAACAACCACATTCCTAGAAAATTCAGTAAAATTAGTTTAGCTACTTATTTCCCTAAATGTCCAAACCAGCTGTGAGTGTGTGTGTGTGTGTGTGTGTGTGTGTGTGTGTGTGAGTGTGAGAGAGAGAGAGAGAGAGAGAGAGAGAGAGAGAGAGAGAGTAACTCAGCCTCAGAACCGTGTCTAATTTTATATATACAATCCCCCTTGGGCTGTGGCCAAATTATGGACTTAATCCTGTAGATCTTATACACTAAACCTGAAAGTGAGCAGCAAGAAACACCTGAAACAGGTGAAACATGTTGAACTCTTTCCCAATAAGCCCAAAAGAAATAGGTGTCCTTCATTGAATACCTTGGGGTGGGCAGGGACAGGTGAGACTGAAATGAGGGGTAACCAACCAGTGTGTCACAGCATATGCTTAATGATGCTTCTTCTCCCCACACATGCCCCTCATATCTATTTGGGCTCCCCTTCTTGCAGCAGCTGGCAAGCGTGAATTGCTGAGCCTGTATTTCTGGAGAACATTTGGAGTATCAAGTAGTATATTGGCAAAGCAGAGTGGCTGTAGCCAGAGATGTAGTGAGTACCCTCCTGGGTGGGGGTCCTGCATTTCCCTTCAGCCTACAGACTGTGAAATAACAGGGCTCCCCAGATTATTCTCTGAAACACATCATCTGTATTAATTTTGATGTCACGGTGGGGGGGAAAGTCAGCTAAGAAGATTCAGCAAGGGGCCAAATTAGTGTTCCTGTTTTTTCTTTTAAGTATCCATGGCAGAGTATTACCAAGTAAAGATCACACTAAGGAGACCTCAGAGGCCAATGAAGGGGGCAAGGATGAATCTATCAAGAAATTGTACTTCTGGTGACAAATGTGTTTTCAGATCCCTAAAACAGTGTCTAAATCCCCCGATAGTTGTGTGGTGAAAGGTCATTTGCTCTGTCAACAAATATATTCCGTTACCTCAGGCTGAAATGCCACTTGTACACTTTTTTAAAATTAACTTGCCTTTGCCCAAGAGTCAGGTAATGGATCCGAACCCCGCATGTGCAAACCATTCCACCTGGGATGCAAATGCCAAATATGGCAGTGACCGACTTCAGAAAGCATTGTGTGCACGTGTGTTCATTTGGAAGAACAAATGCATACATATGAATTTCTCTTTTTCTCTTATTTATAGATGGGTAAAATTTATGAAATGAGAATGATGATGGATTTTAATGGCAACAATAGAGGATATGCCTTTGTAACATTCTCAAATAAACAGGAGGCCAAGAATGCAATCAAGCAACTTAATAATTATGAAATCAGGTAAGCAGAACAGATACCCCAGAGCCAACCTCACCTGCTTCCACTCAGCCTTATTTCAATGGAACCTGCCAGAGAGAGAACCTTTCTTGTAGAGAATAACCTTTGATTTGCTCTGACCAGGGGAAAGATAAAGTTCTCATCTGGAACAGACCCACAGTTGTCTGAGCATCGTCCTCCCCCTCAAATATTCACAGAGAATCATCTAAATACCTGGCTCTGGAGACATGAAAATCGAGCCCTCAGCTTTTGAGAGATGGCTTTTCTTCTCCAAGCAATTCTAGGGAAGGTGCCTGACAAACCCCACGTTTAGAAATAGAACATGGAGCCCCTAGGCACCCCCTGCTGGTAACTGATAGCTGACCAGCCCCAAATTATCAAAAATAATAATTTCTAAAGATCTAGTCGTAAACCATTTTTTTAAAGTAAAGTTTAAAAAGAAAATGAAAGATTACTTTATCAACTCTTCGCTTCCACCCTACTCCCATAAACCATGTTCCTAGTCAGCCGTGGGCAAACTACTCCCGCGGGCCGGATTCGGCCCATTTGAAATGAATAAAACTAAAAAAAAAAAAAAAAAGACCGTACCCTTTTACGTAATGATGTTTACTTTGAATTTATATTAGTTCACACAAACACTCCATCCATGCTTTTGTTCCGGCCCTCCGGTCCAGTTTAAGAACCCATTGTGGCCCTCGAGTCAAAAAGTTTGCCCACCCCTGTGGAGCGACGGAGATGAACCCGTCACAGATCTGAGCCGTGGTCCTTGGTTCTTCAGAAAAGCAGAGAAGGCAACTAGGACAGTGGCCCAACCTGGCCAGGATGCCTGCCGCACATATAAGCCACTATTCCCAAGAACTCAGCATTCTCCCACTCACCTGGGTGGACCTTTTCGACCATGACAAACAAGCGGTTTCTGTTAAGGGAATTTGGGCCGTTTTTAATAATTTTGTGTTATTACAAAAGTCACACAGCCTGATTCGCAACACACGCACACACACACACACACCAACAAAAAAAATCCTACAAAGTAATAAAAGTTAAACCATTCCTCCATAACCCCATTGCCCAAAGATAATCACTATGTTGATTTTTTTATTGTCTTTTTGGGTTTTCTATAGTTTTAATAAAAATGGCCTTCTCACATATTTAATTTGTAGCCTTTTTTTTTTTAACCCAGCAGCATATCGTGAACTGCCTTTTTTAACCAATAAATATGCTTCTACATTAGTATGTTCAATGACTGTAGCGCATCCTATACTATGAATGCCCGTCTTCTGTTAACTAGTGCTTCTCAGCCAGCAGCATTATTGTCCACCCTAGGGGACATTTAGAAAATGAGGAGGCATTTTTTCAATGACCTAACGGGTAGCTACTGGCAGTTAGTGGGCAAGAACCAGGGTGACAACTATACTATGGTATACAATGGTATACAATGAAGAAATGTCCAGTCCCAAAGTCAGTAACATCTCAGGCAAGACACATTAAACCAGTAGTTCTCAACCTATGGGTCGCGACCCCTTTGGCAGTCGAACGACCCTTTCACAGGGGTCACCTAAGACCAACCTGCATATCAGATATTTACATTACGATTCATAACAGTAGCAACATTACAGTTATGAAGTAGCAACGAAAATAATTTTATGGTTGGGTCATAACATGAGGAACTGTATTTAAAGGGCCAGAAGGTTGAGAACCACTGCATTAAACTTTTCAGGTTATCTTAAATAACAACGACAAATATCCTTATACATAATACTTGGTGCTCATCTGTTTCCTAAGGTCCCTTTCAGAAGGGGCATTATTTGGTCAAAGGTTATGCACACTTGAGACTTTTGAGACATTTTGCCAAATGTTCCCCGGAAACATTTAATCAATCTGCCAAGGAAGGTGTACTTTGACTTGCTATTAAGCAACACGGTTCAGTGGGAGAAACAGGAATTGAACCGAGAACCCAGCAAGTCACTTAATTTCTTGGAGTCTCAAGTTCATCTGTGGAATGGAAAGAACACCTCCGCATACCTACAGGCTCAGTGGAGGCCAAGTAAGATAATATGTAAAAATCTTTTCAAGCATAAGTGACTATTTTTAATAGCAATCATGTCAGAATAGCTTCCCAATTTGGATTGAAAAGAAGAGAGACCAGAGGTTGCAAATTCAAATACCTTCAGGGCCAGGCAGAGACCTGAGCGATGTGGGCAGGTATAAAGGCCTCAGCAATGGGGATGTTTTAGGGAGGAGTGAGAATTGACAACTGGTGCATCCACATCTAATCGAAAGACAGCAGATGCTACTCAGCTTCAAATACCTTTTTTCCTTTAAAAATACAGAGCAAGTCTGGCCAGTGTGGGTCAGTGGTTGAACATCAACCCATGAACCAAGAGGTCACTGGTTCGATTGGTTGCAGGCTCCATCCCCAGTAGGGGGCATGCGGGAGGCAGCCAATTGATGTATCTCTCTCATCAATGATTCTCTCTCTATCCTCTCCTTTTCTCTCTAAAAATCAATTTAAAAAATAAAAGAGAGATCCAGGTTCCACAGCAGCCTTCCCAAGCCTTGTAACCTCATGTGGAATGAAGTGTACTTTAAATATATATGGAGAGAGAGGGAAGGAGAGAAGGAGAGAGGGAGAGAAGGAGGGGGAGGGGGAGGGAGGGAGGGAGGGAGGGGGAGGGAGAGAGAGAGAGAGAGAGAGAGAGAGAGAGAGAGAGAGAATGTTGACAGATTTTCCAGTTTCTCAAAAGCAGTCACAACTTCCCCAAAACAGTTTAACCACCGTAAAGACCAAACATCCCACGTCTGTAGGTCATATCAGGTGCAAGGCCATACTTTTTCAACTTCTGTTAATCACACATGGGTTCTCGCCATTCCTCCTTTTGCAGAAATGGGCGTCTCTTAGGGGTCTGTGCCAGCGTGGACAACTGCCGATTGTTTGTTGGGGGAATTCCCAAAACCAAAAAGAGAGAAGAAATCTTAGCAGAAATGAAGAAGGTAACCGAAGGCGTCGTGGACGTCATTGTCTACCCGAGTGCTGCAGATAAAACCAAGAACCGAGGCTTCGCCTTCGTGGAATACCAGAGTCACCGGGCAGCTGCCATGGCGCGGAGGAAACTCCTCCCAGGTTAGCAACCCCCTGCTCACACCCGAGTCTCCCCACTCCATCCTGCCTGCCTCGGCTGCTGTGCTCCTAGCAAAGGAAACAAGTGCCTGCTGTTGTTGTGTTGCTTATGTTATGTTTAACTCTCTATCCTTCTTATCTATCTCAAAATACATTAAGCCCCCTGAAGTTTTCGCAGAATGGGTTCTGATTCTATGCATGAAGTCTAATTTATACACATCGGAGAAATTTAGAACTCAGCTCCAGCCATCCCATCATGAATCCCGAAAGTAAAGAATTTTCTTAAAATTAAATATATCAATCAACAGTTATTTTTATAGAGATATTTTATCAGGTTTATTAGAAATCCATTACAATGTAGAAATAATAAATCTTCAAAGATACATTACCCCCATGACAATGAAGTGATATTCTTTTATGACTCCTAGTATCTAATAATTTCTGCATAACTTGGAGGAACAGACATAATAACTCTCTGTAGAAAGGGAGCTTTGTTAGGTGCTACAACCATAGGGTAAGTCCCATTTGGGCAATAACCATTGATTCCTAAATTTAAGATCTGCCTCGGTCAGATCAACTTAGAAAATAATTGTTGAAAGTCTTCATTCTAAAATATTTGCTCAGACTTACACAGAGTAAGATATTAAAATGAATTAATATTAAAATAAGAGGATTTCCATAACAACAGACTGGACAATCAGAATCAACTCTTCTCCTGAACATTATGGGAGAGCTTCCAGAACTGAAAACCAAATAACAACAGCAGAAGTTAGGTTGCCCCGGTACACATTCTTAAAGACAAAACAAACCAACAGCAGGATTAGCCCGCTAGAAGTTTCCAACATTGAAGATGGCTTCTGAGCATGGGGAAAATTTTTTTTAAAGAATATTTTCATAAAGGCAGCTGAAAGTGAAAAAATATGAGATGCACCCTCTCCCCCCAAAAATTGCCGAGTCTGTTAGAGAGGCGCATGTTTTTAATGTTGAAGTTTCCATTTACTTTTTGCTCACTACCCAGTGGTCGTGTCATCTGACTCAGAGCTGCATAGAATCACTAAAGCTCCTCATGGGGCAGACCTAACCGCTCAGTGACTGGGACTTAATATGTTGCTGTCCTCTTCAACTCCTCTCTTCTTCAAAACCAACAATTCTGCCACTGAAAAGTCCCCATTTCAATTCTGTTCTCAGGACACCATTATAATCTAGCACAGATATCCCCTCCCGCCTCCCCACTTAGATTATTTTTCCAACTTCTCCTAATTATTCTCCCATTTCTGCTCTCTCTCTGATGTACCTCCAACCTCTGCCTACTCCATCCTCAACATTACTATGAGATTAGCATTCCCAAAATATTGTACCATCCTTTCCACAAATTCTTGCAAACAGCAGAAATTCAATCTCTATCTGTTGATAGGTTAAAGTATTCAACCACCCCTTACGGCATATGAGATAAAGCAGTGATTCCCAAAGTGGGCGCTACCGCCCCCTGGTGGGCGCTGCAGCGATCCAGGGGGGCGGTGATGGCCACAGGTGCATTTGTTTTAACTTTTTTTGTATTACCTTTCTATTCTGAGTTCAATAAATAGTTTCATAATTTCAAACTTCAATGTTTCTAATTTACACCTTTCTTTACTATATTTTACGAAAAAGGTAGAAACATTAATACATATATCCTTCTGTTTAATTGCTATTAAAATTTAAAAAAATTAATTTCCAGGGGGCACTGAGTAATATTTTTTCTGGAAAGGGGGCGGTAGGCCAAATAAGTTTGGGAACCACTGAGATAAAGAGCACAGTAAACTCTCAGCCTGCCATTCAAGGCCTGCCAGCCATGACCCTAGTCCTTTACAACCGTATTTTCTACCTTCTACTTCCCAATAAAAACTCTTTCCTGGCAGGACAAACCCCTCAATGTCCTAGACAACACCATGCTCATCTTTGTCTCCTGGGCTCCTAAGGAGATCCCCTTCCCCTCTGCTGACTGATGATGCTCAAAGCCCCAGCTCAGCTGCTGCTCCCTTGAGAAACCGGCCGCCATGCTTCCAGCCCACATGGGTCACTCTCTCTCTTGATTCTCTGTAAAAGGAGATGTGTGCGATGGTTCTGGGGCTGGAGGAGGATGACAATGAAAGAGAGTCCAGAAAGGAGGAAAGTTTTCAGGGGCCAGACAGCCAGTGCTCCTAGAACAGTGGTTCTCAACCTCCCTAATGCCGCGACCCTTAATACAGTTCCTCATGTTGTGATGACCCCCAACCATAACATTATTTTCATTGCTGCTTCATAACTGTAATTTGGCTACTGTTAGGAATCATCATGTAAATATCTGATATGCAGGATGTATTGTCATTGTTACAAATTGAACATAATTAAAGCATAGTGATTAATCACAAAAACAATATGTAATTATATATGTGTTTTCTGATGGTCTTTGGCGACCCCTGTGAAAGGGTCGTTCGACCCCCCCAAAGGGTTCGCGACCCACAGGTTGAGAACCGCTGTTCTAGAGACTCGGAACTTCTTGTTAGCTTCCCCCCCTCTTAAAAAAAAATACAGCACATGGACCCCCAGAAAGAGCGCGGGTCTTTACCTGAGTGGAGCTGACGAAGCTGGGCAGGGCTGAGCAGCTGGGCTTCAGAAATTCCCAAGCACTTTGTGCTGCGTCCACTCGAGGTCTTTTACCTCTGGGTTCTCAGTCCGGACCCAGGAAGATGAACGCTCGCTCCTTCACTCTCCCCACCCACTGCCGATCTTTATCACGATCAAGGCAGCACCCTCGCCCTCAGTCCTTTAAATTGGCCTCAGCTGAGTGGAGTTTCATTCAGCTGGAGTTTAGGCAGCCTGCCTCATCAGCAGGTCAACGAGATGGAGCACAGTGGTGAATCGCCAGTCTCAGCAAACAGACTCATTTCTACTGAGGCCTGAGAGCAAAATCTATTATCATTTGGAGATTCTACCTATTACCCTCTGTAGATTCAACAACAACAAAGGATTTCTGGACAGCCTGGTTTTAAAGAATAAAGAGCTCCTTAAGAAACATGATAGGCACAGCCCACGGAAGCTATTCCTTCTTAGTTGACCCAGACACGGAGACAAAGAAAACCATCTAAAGCAGTGGTTCTCAACCTTGACTGCACATTAGAATCACCTGGGAATCTTTTTAAAATCCTGATTTCTGGGCCTCATTCTTCAGAAGTTTTGTTTCTTTGTTACTAATGTTGTGGCCCCACCCCATAACAAAGAAACAGAATTTCCAGAGGATGAGGCCCAGAAATCAGGATTTTAAAAAGATTCCCAGGTGATTCTAATGTGCAGCCAAGGTTGAGAACCACTGATCTAGGGACTATTCAGTATGGAAACATTTATTAAACATCAATAACATACCTCCTAAATGACATGGGAGCCCTAGCCAGGTGGCTCAGTTGGTTGAAGCATCATCCTGTACACCAAAAGACTGTGGGTTCGATTCCTAGTCTGGGCACATACGTAGGTTGGGGGTTCTATCCCTGGTTGGACACATACAGGAGGCAACCAATCAATGTTTCCTTTTCCATCTAATTATCTCTCTCTACCTCCCCCCCCCCTCTCTAAAATCAACAAAAAAATTGTCCTGGAGTTGGATGGAGGGGCAAAGAGGGAAAAATGGGGTATACCTATAATATTCTCAACAATAAAATAAATGTTTTTAAAAAATCAAACAAGACCTCCAAATTTCCAGGAGGTGCCAGTAAGTTTTCTATCAAATTGCTTCAGTGTAAGATGAAGCCTACAAACATCAGCTATCATACCCCAGAGCGAGGCCCTCTGATGCCATCCCACCTACATTAACCACGTGGAAGGGCTTTCTCAGGTGAGGCCTGTCTCATTGACCTCACCACCGTCTCACCTTCACTTTTGAGTCTTGAAATTGGAAACAGTTCAAGATGGAATAGCCCCATCTCCTCTGATGAAGCTCAGATTATGGGAGGCCGATGGGGTGGAAGAATACTGTATTTTAAATGAAGATTTTAATTTAGCAGATAGTAGCAAGTACAGTTGAGGAAATTGGTGCTTAGAAAGATTATGTTTCATAGCCCGGATCACTGATCTGATATTTGAACTTATCTGATTTCAAAGCCTATGCTACCAGATTACTCTCCAGCACTGACTTCCCAGGGATGTTCATGGAAATCACTGCTTCCCATACCACCTCTCCCTTCTGTCCTTTGCAAATCTTCAGGCTCATGGATGACTTAACCATGGTACCAGGCTGGGAAGGCAAAAGCCAGTGTACAGAACAGTGGTTCTCAACCTTGGCTGCATATTAAAATGAAACGAGGTGTTTATAAGAGTCCCGAGGCCCAGACCACTTATTCCAGAATTGAGAAGGCGAGTCCAGGGGTCCGCCATGAGCTGGTAAAGCTTCAACAGCCGACTCCCAGGAGAAAATCAAAAGTCCTGACTTGTAACATTTGCCAATTTCATGGTATTAACACTCCCACTGTGGCTGATTTCAAGCTACCAAGGTGATATCCACTGGCTCACACAATTCTGGAAATGTAACAATCTGTTCTTGCAAGTAGATAGGAGCTGGATCCAGTGCACCATTGAGAGGAATTTTTAAAGCTCTTCCAATGTGGGGCCACAGCTGAGAACCACTGGCCTACAGAAATCAGAGCCACCTGGGAGCCCTGGGGATCCTGGGAGAAGGCAAACAGCAAAGTCTATGTAAAGCCTGGAAGAGGAAGGGAAGGAGTAGAAGGGGACAGGAGGAGCGGGAAGGAAAAAAAGTAAAGAAAGAAACTATCTATGGGAAGCAATGCAGAACAAGGTACCTAGCCAGCTGGGGTAGCAAAGGCCAGGCTCTCTAGCATCAGCTAATTCATTAGGGGGAGTCTGTTCTTCAGGTTTTAAAATGCCAATGCCACAGATGCTTTCATTGACTACTTTGCAAAGAAAAAGAAGATGCGTTTTGATTGAAAATAATTGCCTCGCATGTGTAATAATTAAACATATAAACCCTTACCAATAGTGAGAATTTCTGATTTTGTTTCCTCAAGCTTTTTATTGCTTCTGGAGTATAGCTTGTTCTTCAACAACTAATATAAAGCAACAGGATTTCAATCAAGTTTGAAATTGAGCCGACCCTCATCCTCCTCTCATCCCTTCAACACAGATCTGTACTGTGTAGGGGTACAGGCCATGATTAAGGCATAACAGGAGTGGTGCGAAGTGAAACAGATCCTCTAGAAAGCTCATTTTCTCATCTATAAAAGTAAGAAAGTCGTTTCCCTTCCCATAGAGTTACTGTGAGAAGGGACTGAGATGGCATATGGGAAACACAGTACGCAGTGGTTCTCAACCTTCTGACCCTTTAAATACAGTTCCTCATGTTGTGACCCAACCATAAAATTATTTTTGTTGCTACTTCATAACTGTAATGTTGCTACTGTTATGAATCGTAATGTAAATATCTGATATGCAGGTTGGTCTTAGGCGACCCCTGTGAAAGGGTTGTTCTACCGCCAAAGGGGTCGCAACCCACAGGTTGAGAAACGCTGGTATAGGGCAAGACATTCAGTAAACTGCAATTTATAGGAATTCAACAATATACGTAGGCATGGATAACAACCAGCCTTTTGAGAAGAGTTCAGGTTCTCATTATAGACTTTTCCATTGCTCTTTGTCTTCTTAATTTGGTTAAAAAATTATTCTTCTCCAGATTCCCAAGTTGTCCATGTTCTGGAAGAGAGAAAACTCGGAGGGAAGACAGTGAGTGGATGGGAGCCCTGACCAAGAGAAATAGACACAGGACAAACGAGGGGTGCCTGCGCCCCGCCCCCCCCCCCCCCACCTGCATCTATGCTCCATTTTTTGGACAGCTCAGTGGTGGCAGCTGGCCGCACAGATTCCAACAGCAGCAGAAATACTTCCTAGTGACCTTTATAGTGGTTCATGAAGTCAGACTTGATGTCTGAGTGCTACATCCATTATTTTGTTTTCTCCCCCTTTGCCATCTCACCTCCAACCTTTACCCTGTAGGAGATGTTCTAAGACCCAACTTGCCCATTGCTGCCTCATTTCTGATCAGTTTCAAATCACATCCTAGTTTCCTTTATACTCAATCATTATAATAAGCCACTTATAATGCAGAACTCCCTTCTAACCAGTTCCTACATTTATTTGCAATGTCTGTTAAAATAAATAATCTACAGTTTTAATATTGTTCTTCTTGTTCAGTTAAGATCTCCAGCGTCAGTTCCATGTAAAAGGCCATCAGTCTGAACTGAGATAATGTTGTCCTGATTTCTATATAACTAATCACACTTGTGATCCTTTCTGTAGGAAGAATTCAGTTATGGGGACACCCCATTGCAGTAGACTGGGCAGAACCAGAAGTAGAAGTTGATGAAGACACAATGTCTTCAGTGAAAATCCTGTATGTAAGAAACCTAATGCTGTCTACCTCTGAAGAGATGATTGAAAAAGAATTCAATAATATTAAACCAGGTAAGACATACCATAGAAGATAACTTGTTCAAAACATATTTTAAAAACACTTGTGCTTACAATGACTTTCATAATTTCAAATAATATAGCTTTCAGTTATCATTCTCAGAATTGCATGCAAATTACTAAAACTATACTTATACCTTTAGATTAGAAAATAGGGACATATTGTCCTATAACATTTATCAATATTATAGTTTTACATTTATCTGTGTGATTACTTAATGGATACATAGTTCCGATGAGTTCTTTTTGCTCTTATTGTCTCTTCAGCCCCTGTTTTTGTGTCTGAAACATGTTAGATGCTTGACAAGTATTTACTGCATTAATGAATACATGGCCTAATCTAATACATGGTTTCTCAATCTTAGTACTCTTGACATTTGGGGCCAGATAATTTCTGGTTGTGCAGGTCTCTCCTATGCACTATAGATTTGGCAGCATCCCAGTCCTTCACCCAGTAGATGCTAGTAGCAACCCCCAATACGTAGTAACCAAAACTATCTCCAGACATTGCCAAATGTACTATAGAGGGCAAAGATGCCCCCAGTTTGGAATCACTGGTCTCATGGAATATGATTGTGAATTTAGGTTCATAAGTAAGTAGGTGACAATTAATTCTAGAAAACTCATTTTGGCAAAGAAGAAGGAATAGAGGGAAGGTGGAGGGCAATAATTATCTGCTGCTCATCTTATCAATACTTTTCAGTATCAATCTGAAGTCATGAGATTGACAACCCCTCTCTTTTTTTTCTCATGTAAGAACTACAACCCTGAGGCAGGTAAAGTATTTCAAGAAGCAAAGTGCAAACAAGCTTTTCCCAAAGTCAGTTCTGTAGAACATTATTTCCACAGACTGTTAGCAGATGTTACTGATAGAAGAGGTTCATAGTCAAATGAATGTTCATAGTCAATGCCTGTGTGCCAGGCATTGCAGTGGGCACTTTCACAGCACGTGTCATGTATTTATCACAACAACCCTAGCATGTAGGTTACTTTATTACTTAAATTATTCCCTAGATTAGAAAACTAGGACCCAAGGCAGTTAAGTAATTTGCCTGGGATCATAGAGCTAGCAAGTGGCAAATACAAGATTTGAATCCAAGTCCGGTTAAGAGCTTGCTCTTAGCAACCCTGTGATCCCATGCTCCATCCCCACTCCATTTGCTCACTCATTCGTTCAACTGTCATTAGTTTAGTAGCTCCTATATGCCAAGCACTGGGAGAAGCTAATAAGTGTGGTGTGTGTGTAAGGAGTTTAAGATTCTCCAGAAGAGAAACAGGAATGAAAGTATACTCTTGGGGTGCAGAGGAGACTCATGTTTAGCAGAAGTGACATGTAAACTGAGATCTGAAAGTTGATCGAGTCGTGCGCATAGGAACTGGCATTGTGTGCATAAATAATACTTCCTCACCACCACCACCACCACCCCCCCCCACACACACATACACACTTTGTGTTGACTTTCTATCTTCCCAGAGCAAATAATACCTCTTAGTTTTATCTACAGTAACTGAAGACATTACCTTTCTTAGAAAAGGACAGGAATGAGAAACTACTAAAAGGCTGCTTCCTTCGGTTACTGATTATCAGCTTTCCAAGTCTGCACATTGAAGAGAGACACGTGGCCAGGCCCAGTTAATTATATGAAAACAATCAGTGAATTGCAGAGGGTGGAGACTGACTAGCAGACACCTGCTGTATTGGAAAGAAAAAGTCAGAGCCAACTAGTTTCTTTTCCAGTGGAAAAGACGAGATTAGATCCCTCAGAGAAATCAGAGCATTCCCTGCAAATATTTGATCATGTGTTATTTTAACCCTGATTAACCTGAAAATAGTACAATGCCACTCAGAAAAATAAATGGCAAACAGAACAGAAACTGGGGCCTTAAAAATGTGTGCTCTTCCCTAGTGTAGCCAAAGGGTATTTGCTGAAATTCTGACTCTAGGCATTCTTCAGAATCTGATTTTCCAAACAATTTAACATCAGAATCACCTGGAGGGCATGTTAAAACAGATTGCTAGCCCTGCCTGCTGAGTTTTTGATTCAGTAGGTCTGGGGAGTGGGTCCAGGTATTTGCATTTTTATTGAGTTCCAGGCTGGAGCTGCTACTACTGGTCTGGGGACCACACTTTGAGAATCATGGCCCTTTGATAATCTTCCCTTTGGATTACCGGTGTGTTTCTCTTCTGGTAATTTATGTCTCCTGACAAATTGATAATAAACAAAGTCATATTTTTCCAATTATGATTTCAGAGAGTCTTCATTATTGCTGATGGGTTACCACTGATATTTTATTGCCTCACCTTCTACCCAGTGATTATCAATCAAAATAAATTCCTATACGCTAAAGAAGGAACACGATAAAGTAGCCATGTGGTGAATACTATTGTAGAGAAAAACAGCTTTTATGATAACAAACTCTCACTTTCTCATTTGTCTGTTTTATGAGGCTAAATTTTCATATATCAACCCTTCCAAAATCAGGTGTGGGTGGACATTATTGCTCAAAAATGCAAGCTGATTTCAACATCTGCAAGATGAATTTTAGGACACCTAAATCATTATCATCTGAAACGCCACCCAACTAATGGGCATGATAGACGTTGGAGAGTGAATTGACTGATAATATGTGCTCATTCCATGTCTATTTACTGAGCAGCACAAGGAGGAACTGGGTGGAGACTACCCCAAGATGCCTCTGAAGCAGATGCTGCCCCCAGGGTGCTAACAGTCCAGGAAAACCTGGATGGAGGATTGCACTGATGAATAAATGAATCAAAGACAACAAGGGTAAAGGTCCTCCAAGGCCCAGCTCTTACTTCTCAATGACTAAGACAAGCCATGGGGTAGAGTCAAGAATTAGCCCACCGTCGTAGCCGGTTTGGCTCAGTGGATAGAGCGTCGGCCTGCGGACTGAAGGGTCCCAGGTTCGAATCCAGTCAAGGGCATGTACCTGGGTTGCGGCACATCCCCAGTAGGGGGCATGCAGGAGGCAACTGATCGATGTTTCTCTCTCATTGATGATTCTAACTCTCTATCCCTCTCCTTTCCTCTCTGTAAAAAATCAATAAAATATATTTTAAAAAAAAAAAGGAATTAGCCCACCTGACACTGAAGGAACAAAGAGACCATGCTGGAATTCGGTTAATTACATGTCCCATGCTTCATGGTTTCAGCTACCTTTATTTATTTTTTCAGCTTGACAAGACAATCTTGCTCTGTACAACCATTGTCATAAGAAGTCAAGGGTTGAGTGCCAAGGGGAGAGAGAAAAGAGGACTGCCATGTTTTTAAATTATCCTTACATTACAGCACTATCGTTATCATAAGGAAGACAGTTTATAACTATTAAGCCACGTGGTTGAGTAGAAACTCTGCTTTGTGACTTTGGATCTAAGAGGATAATTGAACTTTGATAGTGGAGGAAGAAAGGAGGACCTATCGCCTCTTCTGGTTCTCCCTGGCATAGGGACTCATCCTATATTGTCTCTAGAAACTAAGCATTTCAGGAAAAGAAAACGCGGTCTCTGAAGTTACACCCAAGTGAGTATAACTAACAGGATAGCAACATGCTAAACTGCTAACAAGTTAATGTTAAACAAGTTTCCATCTTAACATCATTCTAGGCAAAAGGTAATTTTTAAAATTGAGCAACCAACAATATTCTTGAACAAAAGGTTAATGATGATTCTTTCACTGTGTTGATAGGTGCCGTGGAGAGGGTGAAGAAAATCCGAGACTATGCTTTCGTGCACTTCAGTAACCGAGAAGATGCAGTTGAGGCCATGAAAGCTTTAAATGGGAAGGTAATGTAGACAAAGAAAAAAACATGTACAGATTCCATCAAAGTTTGGTGTGGAAATTTTATTCAAAAGAACAATCCTGCAAGTCTACCTCACTCAGGCTTTCTCCAACACTGACACGGCTGCCGCTGTTCATTTAAGAGGAAAAAAAGGAAGTGATGGAAAGTATGGTAAACATGTCGCTTGCATGTCCAACTCTATCTCTCATTTTGGCTGATTTGGGCAAGTTGCTGGCACTCAATTTTCTTAGAAAGAAGGATATTAGGGTAGATTATTTCAAGGTGTTTTTTACCCATTCCAATTTTCACTCATTACTTTAAGAGATTATCAATTTTGTAGTGCAGTATTTTAAGGGCTGATGATCAGGGGAAAATGTCAAGGTAGCTGTTATTCTGCCCTCAAAGTTTGGTCTTCCAACACGGGAAAGCTTGGAACCACTTCACCTGGCCATAGAATAGCTCTGGGGAAAAACTAACTTCTATATCCTTACTTTTGATTTATATGTACTAGTAGAAACCAATATATTTACTTATCAATCCAATACACATTTAAGAGCTTCCATAGGCCACTTATCATGCTAAACAAGGTCTGGGATACAAAAAAACATCAAAGATGTTTATCAAAGAGCTAAAAGTCTGCCAGAAGAATAGAACAAGTCACGAACACTTTTGCAAAGGTGTTCAAAAAAAGGAGTGGTTCATAAAGAATCAGAAAATCTTCATGGATATGAGAAGAGATAAAGAGAAGCCATGAAAATTGGGCAGAATTTTAAAAGGAAAAAACAAACACAAAACATGGAAAAGGAGAGGCAGTCTTAGACAGAGGCACAGAATTTAAAAAGAGCAAGTTATGATTTGAGAACAGTAAAAGCAGACCAATTTGGTGAGAACATAATACATCAGGCTATTTTACCTGTTGGGCTTCACATCCGTCAGTCCTAATAGGACACAGATGGCAAAGGAACTTATTACAAAGGTGTGAGTATAGAGTCGGAGAATCAAGAGATAGTGCAAGAACCTAGAGCTCCTGACATTCCTTAAGTCAAAGGAACAAGGGCTGGAGAAATAACAGGAAACGAAAGCAGAGAGGATTGTGTAGAACAGGCCTCTGAGAGAAGCAGTGATCTTTGGTCAAGAAACACATCCAGGCTTAGCTGACGTCTCAGAGCGGGAGCAGAGGAAGAAATAGCCTGAACTCACTGTTATCTCTTTCTCTTATCTCCTGCCAGGACTCCCCATGGGCCAACCCCAATCACAATCCAGAGGCCCAGGAGCCCTGAAGAGGACCCCATGTAGGTCACCCCACCCAGGGCAAAGAGGCTGGGGACCACTGGGGAGTAGGCCCTTCAGATACAGTGGGGCCCGGGCATAAGAGCTTCTCCAGGACCTAAGAAATGTTTGAGTACTGGGAGGGAAAGTATTGACTTTAAAATACAAAAAGAAAACTGAAAAGCAAAAATTAATGCATATTTAATACATGTCTATGGAGCAAAACATTGTTTTATCATCATTGATTCTTACATTTAATCTCATAAATTGATTATTTAAAACAATTTGCAGGTTAGTTTTTTTCAATTGGAAAACATTCCTAAGTATACAAATGATTGCTGAAAAGGAATATTCTGAATTAAGTGCTAATTTATTATTATTTATCTTATGATTATTAAACTAACTGCAAAGTTATGATTAATTGATAAATAATTGAAAACATTGGAATAATTACAATGAAAATATATTCAAACTTTTCCCAGTTTTTAAAGCTATATATATTTATAGGTAGATATTTTCATAGAAGTAGATACATATATTATGTAGTTAAATAGATATTCAATATTATTATTAAATATACACTAAATATTATAATTATATTTCACTATAATGTGGTATGAAAAAATCAAAAATAGCATACGGATATTTATATTTCATTTGTTAAGCAAGGTGAGACTTTGAATATTTTGTGCAGTGGAATAATTATCATATTTACAATTTAGGGAAATGAACCTACTAATAATTGAAATTTCATAGAATAGGAAGAGAGATGTAATTGCAACTAGTTAAAAAGTTATCGGTCATCCAAATGGAGAGAAACAGGACTTGAACTAGGGTGGGAATGGGGCATAGAAGAGAGCTCTTCACAGGACTAAGGGGGATGAATTCAAAGGACTCAGGAGCTGATTGGATGTAGGGGTGAGAAAGAAGGATGAGTCGATATAGATTTTCAATATGGGAAACCAGAATAATACTGTTAGGGAAGCCAGGCAGGAGAGCCTATTTAAAGAGAAAAGTGATGAGTTGAGCTTTGGATGTGGATATTTATTCTATAAATATTTATGGATGTTTATGATGTACAAAAAATTTTGCTGGGCTTGGGATATACAGATTAATGAGATATTGTCTTAGCTCTTGAAATGTCTAAACCAAATAACTAAAATACAATTTTGAGTTTAAAACACTGTTGGGTGCCAGAGGTATACAAAACAAATCTATCACAATAAGAAATCTGACTTTGTAGTATGTAATCATTCTATTACAAAGGTCTCTTGATATGAAAGTGCCTATAAGCAGAGACCTATTTGGGTCTCTCATTTTAAGAAAAGACTGGTGATTTAAAGCATCTTATCAAGTTTACCTCATTCCTTCAATACTCCATTTCTTCTCTTCACATGAATGACAATGTAACAGTTGAATATCAGCTGGATTCTCTCTCCGTGTGTTCCATTGACACTGGCTCCTGCTACCAAAAAGTAGGGTAGATCCATAGAAAGAGGGATAAGTTGCCCCAGAGACTGAACAAAATGGTCAGGGTGAATCACGAGCTCCATCTAGCAGACTTCAATGACCCAGGAACCACTGAATTGCTCATGACATCAGATAAGGATGGCAGGCAATTTCTGCAGGAACATTTTATATAATTTCTTTCATTTATATAAAATAGGAGTCCATCGTATCATTAGAAAGAAGCCACAAAAGCTTTCTCATAACACCTTGTTCTTTGATAAGAAATACATTACTCTATCAAGTATTTGTTGAGAGCTATCCTTGTCTCTGTGTATGACAGTGCTACACAGAAGTGAGTCACACATGTAGAGCTAAGCACTTCTATTATGTTCAACTATTATCTTCAGCTATTATCTGGAGCTGTTTTCAATGTCAAAAATTTGTGTCAGAATAGGACCAATTCAATAATTCTTGAGGACAAGTTTTCAGGATTGCGCGACTTGAGAAACCTCAGTACTATCCACCATCTCCATTTGTTAGTTACCAACTGTTCAGCAGGCCAAAAGGTTGCTTCCCAAGGAAGTCCATGTGGGGGACAAGGTAATGGCCTCAGATGCCTCTTCCTTGGGTAGTGCCTCACCTTTTGGGTCTCTCCTCCTTCCCAGTGAAAACATACTTACTGTGTAGCAACTCTAAGGAACAAGACCTTTAGTTGGCTAGCAGCCAGAAAGGCCTAACTGGGCTACCCATACCAAAAAGTTAATAATTGACAAGATCTCTTTATTGGTTTCCTTTCATCTTCATTGTACCCTGCTAGGTAGTGGAGATTTTAATCTCCATAATTAACCTAAACTGTCTTAGAATTATATAATTACATAAACATGTAAACATGTCATTTAAACCATATACATCACATTAAAAATATTACATAATTCTGTCTCAGTGACTGTATTCAGACAATAAATTTATAACCAATATGTTCATGGATGGTGGCCAATTTGTCACTGTAAAAACCTGTTGGCAGTTTATGGGCAACTTCTCAACAAAACTATTCAGGCAAAAATTTAAATGATACACGCCATCAACCTATAGAGACAAGTACATATAATTAAAACAGCCAGTACACATAGCAGCAAATAGGCTAACACAGAAGGAGACCCATCACGAGGGCTCAGCCTCCCGTGGTTGTCTTCATAGCTTTCTTGTTGCTTTTTCCTTGCTCTCTATAACAGGTGCTGGATGGCTCCCCCATTGAAGTGACGCTAGCCAAACCAGTGGACAAGGACAGCTATGTCAGGTATACCCGAGGCACAGGTGGAAGGGGCGCCATGCTGCAAGGAGAGTATACCTATTCTTTGGGCCATGTTTATGATCCTACCACAGCCTACCTCGGAGCTCCTGTCTTCTATGCCCCACAGGCCTATACGATTCCTAGCCTTCATTTCCCAGCCACCAAAGGACATTTTGGCAACAGGGCCATTATCCGAGCCCCTTCTGTTAGAGGTAATACTAATCAGCTCTTGCCTTAGAATAACTGCACGATTTCAAATGATTTGTATTGCAATAGCCTTAGTCAAACTGGATGAGTCCACTGAGAAAAAAGAACTCGAAAGTTTTTTTTTTTTAAATCAAATATTTTATCAATAGTTATCCTTCCATAGGAATCTTATTTCACATTACAACTGGTTGAGAAAACTTGGTCATAGCATAGTACAAATGAGTCTTTCCACACCTTTTATCTTTGCATGGGACCCATAACATTTGCACAACCTAAATCTCAGGTCCACAATTGTTCACGTCTCTCTTATCATTGAATCACTATATTGCAATCATACTTAACTTGTCACATAATTAAAACAGTATGCATTTATAATCTGAAATCACATCATAAAACAATCTAGACATTAAATATAATTTGTCAACCAGTTGTAATGTAAGGAAAAACAAACTCTACTCCAAGGGAGAAAAAACACCTTTATAACAAAACCAAAAAAATCAATGAATGATATTCATGGATGAAGGGTAATCAATTTAACATTTTTATCTTTATGCCAACAATAGGAAATCAAAGTAGCAATGTGGAAAAAAAAATCAAAAGGAATCTATTAATGAAACTCAATAGAAATTTAAGCCTCACTTGGACAGGACATAAGATAGAAAATGGTTAATTTAAAAATGCTTTCAATGTTGGTTTTCCAACTGGTCATTGAGGACGGCATTATTGGGAAAACTAGAATTCATTTCTGACTTATTGCTCAATGGCAAAATGCAAAACTGATATGACCACTGTATGTGGTTATATCATGCTGGGCTGTTTTTAAAAAAAAAAAAAATTCCTTCCCAGTATTAATTATTCTACAGAAAAAAATGTCAATAAAAGGTTAACTGAAGACAGAAACGGAAAATGTTTTCTCTATACTAAATTTTAAAGTTGCTTATGTAATTATCAATAGCTTTGATAGTACTGCTTTCTTCCACAAATCCTTTAAAAAAAAAAAAAGAAAGAAAAATAGACACCTCTGGTGAACTCTACCTTATGTTGAGTTTCATTACATTAGACTCCTAGGGTTTTCTACCCATCCTCAGGGCAATAATCAATGTGACTTGGGCTAACTTTTCCATTACAGTAAGATTCAGGGTGATTTTCTGGTGGTTTGATTCAGTTTAATGCCTTCTTACATTCCTAGAAATTTACATGAATGTACCTGTAGGGGCTGCGGGAGTGAGAGGACTGGGCGGCCGTGGCTATTTGGCATACACAGGCCTGGGTCGTGGATATCAGGTCAAAGGAGACAAGAAAGAAGAGAAACTCTATGATCTTTTACCTGGGATGGAACTCACCCCGATGAATCCTGTTACCTTAAAACCCCACGGAATTAAAGTTGCTCCCCAGGTACGTGACGTTATGCCAGAGATAGTCTCTTTAAGTTGAGCCAACGTTCATTATTCTCCTTTCATCAAATGACATGACTTGATCTCTACTTAGGTTACTATTTTGTTTTGTCTAGCTTTTATTTTGTTTATTTGTTTGTTTTTAATAGATAAAGTGACCAATCAACATAATGTCTTGTCAGAGTGCTAAGTGTTGTTCCATTATAAATTTTCTTTTTTTTTTACAATTATAAAATTTGGTACCTTAAATAATCTTCCACTGAAATGCAAAAATCCTGAGAGCTATTGAGAATATCAACCAATACCTTAAGTAAGATAATATAAAGCCAAGACCTTAGTTCAAAATAAATGGCAATTGTATGTAAGCCAGGTTGGTTAGCAAATGATAAATATTCATGACACTCAATGAATGGAGCATTTAGGACATCTTTTCTCAGAAACACTGTGTTTACGAGAAAATACCATGTCATCTAAGGTGATATTACTCAATTAACTCTAAGGCGCCATCAGTCATATCAAATTAAGTTTTCTACTGTGATGATATCTGCACAGTAGCACTACAGTGAGTTTTATTGCTTTTATTTCACAGTTCTAATTTTCCAAGTTTCTGCATGAGGCTGTATTTTTTATTATTGGAAAATTAAAAGTGATAAAAGTTGTTTTAGAATGGAAACTGAATAATAAACACAGTCAAAATAACACAAAGCTGGTTCTAAGTTAACCAGTAGACTGTTCCCTGTGCAGCACATGCTGATCTCTCTGCAGAGACACTTGGGCCGAATAACCAATATCTACTTGCTCAGAGTTACAGTCTGTATAGTCCAAGGAAATTTTTCTACTCTCACCCCAAAGGCAGAGGCTCTAAGTTTATGGAAGTAGCCTTATGATTGCAAGCGAGTAGAAAAGTTGGTTTTCTAAATGTTCATCTTGAGTAATTTTTTTTTTTTTTTGTAGAATCGCTGGCTTTCTTAGACACACAAATTTGTACATCAAAGTTTTCTGTTAATCCTACCCAGACAATTAAAAACAAACAATAACTCCTATCAGAGTGGTAAACAGCAATCATTTGTTTGTTCAAAAACCGTTTATTGGACATTCTTTAACAAGTTTTTTGTGAGTTCTGGTGATAGAAAATGGAATATAACACAATCCCTTACCATCAAAAATTATGTGGCACAGGAAAAGTAATCCAATTTAGAAATGGGCAAAAGACCTGAATAGACATTTTTCCAAAAAAACTATACAATGGTCAACATATTTTTTTAAATGAGGAAATCCTGCCATTTGTGTCAACATGAATAGTCCTTGAGTATGCTAAGTGAAATAAGTCAGACAGAGAGAGACAAATACTGTATGATCTCATTTATATGTGGAATCTTAAAAAAATATATCCAAACTCTAAAAAAGAGATCAGGTTTATGGTCAACAGAGGCAGATGGTGGAGGTGGGAGAATTGGAGGAACATGGTCAAGAGATACAAACTTTTAATTATAAGATAATGAATTACTAGGGATGTGATGTACAATATAATGACTATAATTGATACCACCGTATAATATATATGCAGGTTGTTAAGAGAATAAATCCTAAGAATTCTCATCACAAGGAAACTAACTTTTTTCTTTTTCCTACTTCTTATTGCATTTGTATTAGATAATTGATGCTAACTTATTACGGTAATCATTTTATAATATATATAAGTCAAACTAATATGTGTACACTTGAAACTCACACCGTGATGTATGTTAATTATCCTATCTAATAATAGCCAAACATGGTAATTGACCATACCTTTGCTACACCTCCCATTGGCTAATCAGCAAGATATGCAAATTAACCACCAACAAAGATGGCAGCTAATTTGCATACTGCAGGCAGGGCGGGACAGCATGAGCCGCCAGTGTGAGCCGCCATCTAGGCCCCCATGGGAGACGCCAGAAGCCACTTGCCCGCCCCGCAAGCCCCAGGAGCCTCCTGCCTGCCACCCAGGACCAGATCTGGTCCGGGCTGCTGGAGGGCCCCAGAAGCCCCAGAAGCTGCCAGATATGGCAATAACTCTATCAGTAAGCACTCTGAAAGTCAATGGCATAAATGCACCAATTAAAAGATTATGAGGGTGAATCAAAAACAAAAACCACTTTAAATATAAAGACACATATAGATTAAAAGTAAATGAATTAAGCTGCAGCCTGTTTTGCTCAGTGGATAGAGCATTAGCCCGTGGACTGAAGGGTCCCAGGTTAGATTCCAGTCAAGGGCATGTACCTCAGTTGCTGGCTTGATCCCCAGTCCCTATCAGAGCATGTGCAAGAGGCAACCAATCAATGTGTCACTCCCTTTCCCTTCAATCTCTCTAAAATTCAATGGAAAAATATCCTTGGGTGAAGATTAACAAAAACAAAGTAAATGGATTAAGTAACATTAAAGAGATTATAAGAAAAATATATTCCAAATTTTATTAGTTGTATAATGGTTATGTTTAAATTATTAACACCTAAGAAATTGGGTGAAGGGTACATATAATATGCTGTAGTATTTTATATATGAGATTATTTCAAATTAAAATATTAAAAAATTAAAAATTAATAAAGTATTAATTGAAATGTATCTGCATTACATGAAAAATCTCCTAATTCTTCTAGCATAATTTATTAAATTGTGCTAAAATTTACAAGGGTTCAATTAAAAAATATCTTAATTCTAAATGATATAATAGAAAATATATAATAGTGCAGTTATAAGCACTTATCTGAAAATAAAAATTTAAAGAAGGGATTAGCCAAAGAAAATATATGCACAACCCATGGACACAGACAACAACAGTATGGTGATGGCCAGAGAAAAGTGGGGAGCAAGAGCTGGGTAGAGGGGGCAAAAGGGGGGAAATAGGGACATCCTATATAATAATAATAAAAGGCTAATATGCACATTGACTGAACGGCAGAATGACTGGTTGCTGTGATGCGCACTGGCCACCAGGGGGCAGACGATCAATGCAGAAGCTGCCCCCTGGTGGTCAGTGCACTTCCATATGGGGAGTGCCACTCAGCCAGAAGCTGGCTCATGGCTGGCCAGCACAGAGGTGGTGGCAGGAGCCTCTCCCACCTCCGTGGCAGCACTAAGAATGTCCAACTAACGGTTTAGGCCCGATCCCTTGGGGACCTAAGGGACATCCCCCGAGAGCTCCCTGGCTGCCAGAAGGATGTCTGACTGCAAGCTTAGGCCCGATCCCTGGGGGATCGGGCCTAAGTCGACAAGTGGACATCCCCCAAGGGTTCCTGGACTGCAAATGGGCGCAGGCCGGGCTGAGGGATCCCCCTCCTCAGGGGGGGATTTTTGTGCACCGGGCCTCTAGTATCTCACTCAAACTGGGAAAACATTATATGGCAATTCAGTGAAAAGATACTAACAGGTACACAGATCATTATTTTAAAAAATCTAGTAAATGCCATGAGTTTGGCACTCAGAGCTTTGCTCAGAAAACACAAAGCTAGTCACCCAGTCTCCCTTGGGTTAAAACCCAAAATAAGAAACCGAATTAAGCAACTGGGAAAACTAGAAATATTCTAAGAAAATAAAAAGTAATGATCATCATAAATTCTGTAGAACAGTTCTGAGAGCTCTTATAGCATGAGTAAAGATCTCTGCTTTTAATATCAAACCCAGGTTAGAAACTGGTCATGCTTTTTATTAAGATGTGAGTAACCATCTCTACCAACTAATGAAAATTCTTTAATTAATTTGTCCCCAAATTTCTGCAACTATGGCTTAGAAACTGAAGACCATGTCACCCCAACCTTCATGATGGAGCCTTAAGAACTCCACAGTGGAGTTGTGAACTTCCAACAAGAAGAGCCGAGGGACACATGCTGACCTGCAGTCAGCAGTTAGAGCTGCTACTCCGTTAGCACGTTACAGACTATCTGCCAGTTAAAGCAATTTACTATTGTTCGGGAACTTCAGAGAATGCTTTGTAGATGACAAGAGATGCTACAAAACTGAGAATATTGCAAAAAAAGTTAATAAAGAAGATAGGAGCAATCTATAAATTGAATAAACTGGAAAAGGTCATGCCATTGCAGCTGGATTGGTGTTAGAACAAATGAGATAAGCTCCATACGGGCATCCTGGGACATTGTTCTGTCCCAACGAGTTTTGTTTGTTTGTTTTTTCAGATTTATGCCCGATTTTGCACAGCTTATTGAATCTGCCAACTAATGGGAGTATCAGGGCTTGTGGGCCACCAAAAAGTGGCTTCAAGATGAAGAAAATATGTGCTTTTAGACATGATTCAGTTTGCAGTAATGATAGAAAAAGACAAAACATCCAGGAAGTTGCCATAAACCAGACAGTTGTAAAAATAACCAGAAGTGTCGTTCACCAAAAACATTGCAACTGTCAACACCTATCAATCCTCATCAATAAATACTAACCAATTAAACTTTAAAACTCTATTTTTATGAAAATCTGAAGTTAAACTTTATGATAAATAACATAAAATAAGAATATACTGTATCCTTAGGTTATTTTCTCTAAACCATTATAAACAGAAGGATTGAAGATAATAATGAGTAAATCCAGCCACACAGTGCTAGGATATCAAATTTTTAAACAGGGATAAGTATATCAAACAGATCACAAAATTAAACTATTGGTAAAAAGTTACAGCTAATGGACTAAACTAAAAACATATTAGACTAAGTGGTGTGAAGATGGTTTTTATGAATTAATAGACCTAACATTTTAAATAGAGTTCAAATTAAGTTCGTCTTAAGTTTTATGAGTCATTAAATCATGTGGCATTTTATATCTTTTTATATTAGCTTAAACTCTGAAGGACAGAGTTAAAAACCTGAAAGCTAGAGAAATAATGCAAATGTGACATTTGAAAGAAAAGTCTTTTTTTCTTTTCACTCTTGTAGGTATTAGAGGAAATTTGTCAGAAAAATAACTGGGGACAGCCAGTATATCAACTGCACTCTACCATTGGACAAGATCAAAGGCAACTATTCTTATACAAAATAACCATTCCTGCTCTGGCCAGCCAAAATCCTGCAATGTGGGTAACTTCTCTAATCATATCAATTTCAGAATAAGAGACTCTTATAAATTAAATGCATTTTAACACTTTCTCAATAAGATAAATATTCAAGTCTACTACCCACTCATTTTTCATTAAATGAAACATTGAGATGTAGAGTTGGGATATATGTGCCAACTATGAGACTGTCATCTCAAAACTCCCACATTTTGTGTAGACAATGAAGACCTGGTAGTAAAATCAACCAATGGAAAACTGCAGCTGTAAAATTTAACAGGAATGAAAAGTATAACCTATTCTTTGATCTGTGTAGTATTTAGGTTGAACTGTATGAAATAGCCATTTTATACAAAATCATGCTCTGAGGTTTAAATTTTGGACCAATGATGCAACCTCTCTGCTAGTGGATATCACCTTCTGAATTTTAGCTGGAACCTGCATTTCCGCATTATTTTAGGAACCATCGTGGTTCATATGCACCTTAGAAAAGCTATATAATGAGTTACAAGTACGCTCCAGGAATGACATCAACCACCATTGTTCTACCAGTGGTCGGCAAACTGGCCCCTTGAGTGTGGCTCTTCCTAAGCCTTAGGAGCACCCTAATTAAGTTAGTAACAATGTACCTACCTATACAGTTTAAGTTTAAAAAATTTGGCTCTCAATAGAAATTTCAATTGTTGTACTGTTGATATTTGGCTCTGTTGACTCATGAGTTTGCCGACCACTGGCCAACGTATAGATATGTCTACATGCATATATATGTAGAAACTTTAATGGCAAAGAGAATGAACATACCCACACGAAATTCTGTCATCCTCTCATCCTCAAAAGCTAACGGTGCCTTAGATGTTTACCTGTCTCAATAGCATGAGTTTAAAATGCTCACCCTGACTGTGCTTTCCAGCCACGCTTTCACACCTCCAAAGCTAAGTGCCTACGTGGATGAAGCAAAGACATACGCAGCCGAGTACACCCTGCAGACCCTGGGCATTCCCACCGATGGGGCCAGCGCTCCCACTGCAGCAGCTGCTGCCGCTTCTGCGGCTGCTTTTCCAGGTATGAAACTACTGAGCCAGAAAGGGCACCCTGCAGAGAGTGTCTTGGAAACCCTTCTTGGTACCATGGACGCATAGAGTTCTTTGTAAACTCCACCTACAATAAATGCAGTTTACACCATCGGTGACCAAAAAGAATTTGCCAGATAAGTGAACCATTAAAGTCTGAGGCAAGAGAATAGAGCTGGGCAGCAGAGTGGGTTGGGTCTAGGCTAGGGCCATGTGGTCTTGAATGAGCCACTCTCTCTACAGCTGATTTGCTTTGGTTTGGTTTTTACTTTCAGTAAGAACGTTTGGAACTACCTATTAACAGCTGATGTTTATCTGAGCTCCTACCCTGTGCCAGGCACTCACCTAAATCCCCAGCGCATTAGTACTTTAGGCTGTCTCAGTAATGCTCACGACGCCAGAGGCAGGTTCTAGCATAATGCCTGTTGTATAGATGAAGAACCTGAGTCCTGGAAAGATTAAGTCAGTTGGCCAAGGTCAATCAGCTTTTAAGCAATCCTTGCACTTCCTCCCCAAATCCAATCTTCAATTTTACTTTTGTTACTTTGATTTATGAAAGATGTGTAGATTACATTTTTCTTAAATTATTTTAAGTCAAAAAACTGTGGGGGGGGGTGAGAGAGAGACTCAATATGTGCACAATCAAGCCTCATTTTATCTGTTCTATAACTTTTGTTCAGGACATATGCTGACTGCTTAAAATAAAGTCTATCTGTAGATCAACAAGCCTTCAGGGTCACATTTAAAGACCTTTCCGCATTTATCATATACCTACAATAAATGCTGATAATTTAAAAAATGAATCTTCTAGAGAGAGGACCAAATTTCTTTTGGAAATATTTTCTCAGTATTCAGTTTGAATAACTCCAGTCCTTTTTTTTTTAAGTAATAAACATTTATTTCTTTTCCCTTAAAAAATTTCATTCTGACTTGTCACTGTATCCAGATACCCCCATAAGCCCAGTCAGAGAGTTCTGACTAGACCTGGAAATATGGCATTCCTATTGATTGATTAATCCATACATTGGTTATATGAAGGTGTGAGAAATCTATACCCCACACATCCATATCCTTGGGCCAAATCTCACTTATTTTTATTTCCCCAAAATTCTGAATAGATACTCCACTCTGGCAGGTGAGGCTGAAACTAACACTTCACACGTGGGTGTGACCCCAATTCCAGCTGCCACTGCAGAGGGCATGGTCTCCCCTGGGCTGTACGAGAGCCACCAACCCCGGAATTGCATCCCATAAAATAGGGTGTTGATGTCTGTGCACTGGGGACATGGCCAGGATTTCTCAGTTCTTGAAGAAAGTTGAACCCCTGTCTTGCAGAAAACTACCCCAACAACCCCTAACAAATGTACTATAAAAATAAATGAGCTAATGTCAGGAGAACTTTAAAGCTTGCTTCACATTGGAAAGGACTTACTTTTTCCCAAGAATGTCGTATCTTATCCATACTTATTTGCTCCTACAAGAAGCAAAAAAATTTAGGGCATGACTGTGTCTTGGGAATACTTAAGAATTTAAGAATCTCTCACAACTTTATAGTGGGATCAAGCAGAGAATAATAGGCTTCAAGGGAAGAATCTGTTTAAAACACAAATACTTTTGTGCCTAAGAAATTAGCCAAATTGCAAAAGAAAATTCAAAACACCTAAAGATAAAATCTATGCCACACACACATATGCATGCATTACTTACTTACTTTAGATATTCTGTTTCCAAAATCATGAAAGTAATTGTTAACACATTTCTCATATCCTTGGGAAATGTACCAAACTTCACTAGTGCATTAGTCAGCATTACTGCTCAAAGTGCAGGAACCAAGGAGTGGATTCAATTTAAAAAAAAAAAAAATAGTCCAGCCAGCTTCCAGCCACCACCTCCTGAAAAGCCACCAGAAAGAAATCAATGTGTCTGGGGGGTCGGGCAGACTTCCACAGCACATAATACAAATGGGCTTTTGTGGGTGGCTTTTTTGTTTTTTGTTTTTTTATCAGATCCCTGTTTATTGCTTAGTTACTTTCCCTTTTTCTCATCATCTTTTACAATTTTTGGATCATCTCAAATACCTAGTTTTGCTCTAAAACACTAACGGGTTAATATTGCTTCAAGATAAGAGCTGCTATGCTCTCTTCTTCAAAAGTGATTACTAAGCAACTAAACATAATCCTAAGCCCTAGCTGGATTGGCTCAGTGGATAGAGCGTCAGCCTGTGGACTGAAGGGCCCCAGGTTCGATTCCAGTCAAGAGCACATGCCTGGGGTTGTGAGCTTGATCCCCAGTAGGGGGTATGCAGGAGGCAGCCAATCAATGATTTTCTCTCATGATTGATCTTTCTATCTCTCTTTCCATCTCGCTTCCTGTCTGAAATCAATAATATGTAAAACCATAATACTAAGGTGACAGCACCCAATGATTTCCTTATAAGTTAAAACTTGGCTTGCAGAAAGGAGGGGGAGGGTGGGGGGGGTGAGGACAGGCATCCTAATACACCAAAGGTAGCTTGATGATAGGGGGAGAAGACGCTATTTGCCCTTCAAGGTTAGTTCTCATTATGGAAAGGCTACTTAGTATTTGCTTTCATGGTGCCATGCTATAAAAACATGCTAAAACTGTAAATATTTATCCTACTGGTCTACCCACGCCCTACACATACTTCCCAGGGGAAAGCAATGTCTTATCATTTCATTAAGGCGGGGCTGGGGAAGCAGGAGAAGCAGACCCAGCGAGCCCCACCCCCCACCCCTGCCTCCTTTATAAATTCTGAGACCCTCTGAAAAAGCTCTAAATCCCACACTTTCCTCCACTAAGCATCCTGTTAAGTTTCTGTTTCGTGGACCCTGTCCCCCGGGTTTCTAATTCTCTCAGAGTGAAGTGATTGTGCCACAGGTGCTGGACCTCCCTCGGAGGAATGCTGCCCCTAAAGGATGAGAACCCCTGAGAGCACCGTTTAAAATGCACAGATGAGAATAGGCACAGATTCCGAAAGGAAGACGGTAAGCCCGAGGGAAGCAAACGGGAATCCCTTTCACGCAGTTTTCTCTGCCTCCTCCTCCAGCATATGCCGTCCCTGGCACAACTGCACCCGTGTCCGCGGCCCAGCTCAAGCAAGCGGTGACCCTCGGACAAGACTTGGCAGCATACACAACGTATGAGCTCTACCCCACTTTCGCAGTGACCGCCCGGGGCGATGCATATGGCGCCTTCTGAAGATATCTCTTTTTTTATTTCATTTTAATAATAAGACACAAAACTCTATCTAGAAGAAATAAACCTCTAACTCAGTCCCCTGATGATCACACGTAATGCTTTTCTTCACGTGATGCCCTTCCTGAGACGATAGTTTCTACTAACTGTGGAATCGCGACAGGAGAATGTGATTCCCAATCCAATCCAAGGTTAAGGAGCCTTTTCTCTAACAGAAGGCTGAAGAGCCACTACCCACAGGTGGCTCTTGCACGGCTGCTGAGTGTCTTGGGAGCACATTTACGAACCCTGACGGAGTGGAGAGAGAGCTTTTAACTGACCTCCCCAGTCAGTAACAACAGAGAGCCAAGTCAACTCCGGAGTCTTAACCCTGGCTTGCACCTGAGTTTTGTGATCCCCAAAGTCACCAAGGGCAGAGGGAAGGTGAGGGGATGCTTTTCAAAACATGCTCTCCATTACCCGCTAAGTGGAGTGTGTGCACAGGCTGAGGCTTGTGAAAAAAAATGTCCAAGGTTTGATGAATCAGCATTTGCAGTTTGAAAATTCCGCCCAGTCACTTTGTCATAGGTCAGCATCTTCCTGTCCCCTGCAATCCCCGGGGACTTCCTGGAAATGGATGTGATATATTGCAGACCTGGTGAAAGCAACCCAGGCCTATGGTTTATTAAACTCATTAGCCCACCTCTTTGCCCCTAGAACTCCTGCCCTTCCCAAGCATCCCCACAAGACAATCATCCTTCCGACCTGAAATGACTTTTTCTTATTTTAAACGTTTGATGTGTCCATATTGATTTATTTTCATTTCAGTCTTATTTTGCTCTTCTCCAATATCTTAAAAAAGGAAATACCACTTATAAACTATCACCTATGATACTTTTAGCTATTTGGCAAATTGGCTGAAAAGTCATTTCAAACAAAGCAAGAAATAAAGATTTACTTCTTTGACCTTTTTGCAATACTCAGGCCACCATCCAGCTTCAGAGACAGTTAAAATAACTTGGTTCAGCCTTGGACTATCTCACGCGCTTATATTGAATCTGCCAGGAAATCCTCTACCTTCCCTTCCTTTTACTTCCAATGAGCATCAGACATCTTCGGCAGAGCTGAGTGCTGTGGCCTTAGAGCCATCACAGGAAAACCTTACCTCGTCACTGCTGATTAGAGGCTGATTCTCCAGACACTCAGCAAGGGTGGGATTTACCAAAAGCCCCTAGAGTCGAGGGCCTCTTCTCCAGAAACATCTGATGGGGAGGAGGATGCTACAAAAGTCAGAATGGAGAGGAGCAGAAGGCCCTACTCATTTGCCATCCTTATACGTGATTGCTTTTTGTTCCAAGCAGAAATAACCTAATTCCAACCACCCAGTACCCATTACTACTTCTCAAGTTTCATCAGTGATTTAAGACACAACAGTACTACAATTTCCATCTTTAAAAATCCCTTGGCCCTTGTAAAATTCTACAGGACTCAAGGGAAAACATAGGTACAAAGGCATAAACAAAATATCAACTCTTGACTGGAATTCTGATTCAAAATCAGGCCAGATTCCAATCAAAATCAGATAAATTCCAAAAACAATTAAAAGTCCTTGTTACCTTTCAGTTCTGTGAACTCCAGTCAGAGGTCAAAGGCCTCGATGTTACAGATGGAATGTTGAAAGGCCTTTGTTTTTCGCTTTGTATGTCCCTTCTCAGACCCCCTAGGACAGTGGTCCCCAAACTTGCCTACACATTGGAAATACCTGGAGGAACTTTCAAAGCCACGATCACACCTCATACCAATTACATCGGAATGTCTGGGGGTCAGTAATTTTGACATCAGTATTGTTTTTTAAAGATAAGGTGATTCCAATTATGCAACTAAGTTTGGGAACTGCTTATTTCCCCCCCCCCCTTTCTATTTCATGTTTGTTAAGTAGAAAAATGCAAGAAAAATTTGTCTAAATTAAAACAAAATAGCCAAATCATACTTTTACATGTATTCATCTTATGAAAGTATGAACTTCAATATAATGCATATTGGCTACAAACTAATTCTTGGGTCAAGCTAATTCTAAAAATGAGAAAGTGAAAAAGTTCTCCTTAAGCAATGTGTAGGTCCAAATTTACACTTCCCCACAGACCAGCTTTTATACTCCATGACAGTAATTGCATTGGGGGTCAGGCAAATTCCTACTCATTTCAAAAAAAATTCCAAGAGCAAGAGTTGTAATTCTCTTTAAAATCTTTAAAAATGAATGGAAAGGGCACTCTATATGTCTAACCACTGCAAAATAGGAGGTTTTATCCAGAGGACTTTTAATTTAATCAAAATGAACAATTAGTAAATATAGGAATCTCTTTATGAGAAAAGTCATTATTCCAGATTAAATTATAAATGTTAAGAGTAAAGACTTAAACATACAATAATACAAAAATATCAAGAAGATTACCACTGGAACCCCATCTCATTACTTTCTTGAGGAAAAAACATAAGTATTCATGATATTTACATCCTGAGGACTGATTTTATTCAAGCAAGTAGATGTGGCTTTATTTTTTGCTGAAATGTTACTTCATTCTAGTAAAAGCCAGAGGATACTTCAAATTCTATCAGAACATATTTATAGAAAGTGTCAATGTGTCTACCATGTCATATGTTTGCATTTACTTTGCCCACGTTAATTAATGTAGACCAGGTCCTGCTATAGTTTCTGAAAATTTAAAAATGGGATTTTGAAAACCAAGTGTAGAACCAAAGGTTTCCTTTGCATGGTGTTTACATTTTTGGCCTTCAGATAGTAGAACCTACTTAATACCTATCATACTTGTGTATCAATATCCATTTTTCAGTTATTTCTTACTTTATTGCTTCCTAGAAATAAATTTTCATAGAAAAAATTAAAATGAGTCAACCAACCAAGCAATAATCACAAAATATCCAAGCAAATAATTTAGAAACATCCAGTACATTAGAACTGGGTTTC
This sequence comes from Myotis nattereri, assembly GCF_964212035.1. Classification (NCBI taxonomy): domain Eukaryota; kingdom Metazoa; phylum Chordata; class Mammalia; order Chiroptera; family Vespertilionidae; genus Myotis; species Myotis nattereri. The sequence continues at coordinate 33,508,257 of NC_138088.1, forward strand.
TAAATATTGGTCATCAATAGCTTACTGAGAATTAAAATCAGGCAGTGTTACTTAGGAGGAAATGGAACAGCCGTCAGAGTAGATGTCTGTTTTCCTACCTATAAAAATGCTGCTTCTTCTCAAATTGCTGTACTTCTCTACCAACCCATTAGTATAACTAGTAGACCACCTTTAACTGCAATAAAATGTAATTCTCTAGGTGACTAGTTTTCCCCTCCTACCCCTGCCCAAACCTGGTATCATGCCAAACCACGCTATGTTTGTGTAACAGCACCCAAAATTGCTGCTAGAAAGCTACCTCATTTAAAGAAAGTAAGCTGCCAACAGGAGCTAAGAGATTGAAGAATGTCAATCCCACTCAGGGTTGAGCAACGTCTCTTGTCTATCCGGTGTGACAATACATCTGGGTGTGCCAGGACAGTGCTGGCTTACATCCGTTGCCCATGTTATAAATACTTACAGTAGCTCCTCTTACTCTCAAATGCGTCCAGTGTAGATGAGAAATTATACAGGGACCCCTTCATTATGGCCGTTTAAGAAATGTTGTAGAATTGGCTTTATTCTCCCCAAAGCAGACACAGCTTCAACTCAAGATCCCAGCTACTCCTTTTTGGCCGGGGTAGGAGCACAATGATCAGAGAGAGAGATGTGTCATCTTCTCCCCCACGGTTCTCCTCAATCCACTCCCCATCTAGCTGTCCCTCTACCCAGTCTTTGCTGGTCCAACTTTTCCTCCCACTGCCCCTGGGCTACAGGTCCTGAGTTCTGCCATCAGGGACAGAGCTAGCAGCCACAAGGCTAGATTAGGCAGGGGACAAGATGTGAAACAGCTCTTAGGGACATGTTCTTGGCCTGTCACAACCATAGGGCATTAGGAGGTTCATAAACCATTGGCTGGTTCCTTTCTTCTTTGAACCGAGCTATTTATACCCCAAGCCAGAAAGGACTTCCTTCACCTTAAAAAGAAATTTAAAGGACTATGCAAAATTTTTAAAAAGGAAATAAATATAAAGATCCAGAGGAGCTTTAAAACATGAATTTGTCATATTCGCATACTAATTTATGATGTTAATGAGCAGATCCCCATGCTTTTTAATCTACTTGAAAGCATTTTGGTCATTAACTATCTCTGTTTCCTAAATATACTTGTGTTTATAAAATTCAAAATCTATTTCACAAGCCTTACCTATACCTATATTTTTTGGCAATAAGTGATTTGCAACAAAACATACGTACTCTTTTCAAATGTAAATTTTATTTAGGTACTTAACATTTGCTACTATAATTCCTAAGAGATCTTTGGGCGCACAGGCTGCAGATACGTCTATTTAAATCAGCCCATCATGATCACTGATTTAAATATTTATTATAATTATTGGTATTTTTATTCCTATTCCTTTATGAGTTTTTTTCTGACTTTTCTGGCTGCACTATAACCAGAGAGGTTATCCTCTATCTTTTAATGAAAAGCAAACTGTCAGCAAAATGCATTTCTAGTTTCTAGGCATTAGTTTCTTGATTGTTTTCCTTTTTGTTATTATTGACTTTATTTATGTGAAGTTAGTTAGCTGAGGCACCAAAAGAAAGATACAAAAACAGTATTAAAGAGTATGCCTAAAGCACTTATTTTTATACCTTGAGTACAGTGTTTTATAGAACTCTGTGGTCTATCTAAATATACTAAGTAAAATTACAACATTCATTTATTGGGAAACTGATCATTAGCTTGGAAGCAATAAACATAATGGGTACCATGGAATCATAAATCACATGAAATGGGCAATAATACAATATTGTAATGACTAGTGTAATTTGAGGATAGCAAAATGATTACAATTGAATTGTCAAGTACTGTTATAAAGTTTTAAAAACTAATAACCTGAGTTGCTGATTTATTTTTTTCTTTCCTAAAAACTAAACGTTGACTCTTTTTGAGTAAATACTAAATATTAATGACCTATCATTGCGATATCCTTTTGGTGATTTCTTTACATTTCCATCTTGTATAAAAGTCCACTTTGGTGTACTTTCTGAGAGTAGATGTCACTGAATAATTAAATGTATTCTTTTCTAATCAATAAAGAAAATAAGAGGAACACTCAGAAACTAAAAATAAAGAGAAAACATGACTCCAGAAAGGTAAGTGGGCTCTGAGATCAACATTGGCCCTGGTGGAGGAGGGCCGGGTGTGCTGACCCCTGGTGGACTAAGCCAGTGATGGCGAACCTATGACATGTGTGTCAGAAGTAACACACGAACTCATTTTTATGCTTGATTTTTCTTTGTTAAATGGCATTTCAATATATAAAATAAATATCAAAAATATAAGTCTTTGTTTGACTTATGGTTGCAAATATCAAAAAAATTCTATATGTGACATGGCACCAGAGTTAAGTTAGGGTTTTTCAAAATGCTGACACGCCGAGCTCAAAAGGTTCGCCATCACTGGACTAAGCAGAGGTCAGCAAACTACCCCTCGAGCACCAGATTCAGCCACGTGTGTTTTGTTAGCCCTTGAGCTAAGAATGGTTACTATATTTTTAAAGGACTGAGCTAGGATTTCTAGGAATTTTTTATTTAAAAAGTGCTTTAAAAATAAAAGGAATAATTTGTGACAAAGACCAAAGATGTCCCAAAAGCCTAAACACTTGCCATCTGACCCTTTACACAAAGCTTGCCAACCCTGCACTAAGCCAACACCACATATTTGGATTTCTGTTACAGGTAGCACCACACTCCTAGGTGCCAAATTCTGAAGTAGCTAGGATTAGGTTAAGCTGCCAGTGACAGTACCCAAAACACGAGTGGTTTAAATAAATAAGATAGCATTTTATTGTCCCTTGTCTCCCAAATGGCAGATCAGTGCCAGTATTGTGCTTCACAGTGTCATGAACAGAGGGTCTTTCTTCTTGTCACTAAGATGTGAGGTTAAATGAAATAAGGCACATGCTTGATGCCTATGAGTGTTGGCTTCCCTTTACCAACTAAAAGGAAACTGTCAATTTACCTTAGAATTTCTCGAAGTATGGTCACCCATTGAAAGTACAGCTGTGGTAGAGTCCAGTCCACTGACCCCACCTCCTGGTATTCACACCGTATTATCACTTCCCCTTGAGTGCAGGCTGGACCTAGTGGCTCACTTCCAATGAATAAAACGTGGGATGTCCCTTTGAGATTAAATTATAGAAGATTATTTTTTCCACCTTGCTGGGCCTCCTTGCTTGCTCGCTCTGATGAAGCCAGCTGCCACGTTGTGAGCTATGCTATGCAAAGGGCCATATGGCCAGGAGCTGAATGAAGTCAGCTGCCAGCCAACAGCACGTGAGGAACTGAGTCCTGCCGACAACCACGTGATTGGGCTTGGAAATAGAATCCCCCTCAGTAGAGCCTTGACAAGCTGCAGCCTGGGCTGACACAGGGACTGCAGATTCTGAGAGATTTTGCAGCGGAAGACCCTCCTAAATTGTGCCTGCATTCCTGCCCCATCGAAACTGTGAGATAAGTGTTGTTCTTTTCAGATGCTATGCTTCAGGATAGTTTGTCATGAAGCAATAGATAACTAATACAACAGTGAAACCTTATAAAGTTACAGTGAATACAAATGTGTGTGTCATCTGAGAGTCACTGAAGCTGTTATGCAAAATCGGGAAAACCAATTCAATTTTTAATTTTATAAATAACTTGCTGTTGTTAGTATACGGGATCATATGCCCAATACAATAAAGTAAATAAATTATTTTAGAAAGAGAAAGTGAGAGTGGGCAGGGTAGAAAAGGAAAGGAAGAGAAGGGAAGATATTAACTTACTTCTATTTCCCCTCTTTCCAGCAGGTCCCTCTGTCTATCACTGCTTCAATAAAGAGATTCCATGCAAGCCTTTCTGTCTGTGGTTTTCCAAAAGCTTTAGCAATTCAAAGAATTTATAGGGTTTGTGTGTGTGTGGGGGGAGGGGGGGGGGCGGGGAGTAAAAGACTGGGAGTAGAGTGATCTGCAGTAGAGACAGAGTATCATGGAGAAGCAAGGGAGAAAATGCATGCCTTTGTCCCCAAAATAGAATGGGGACAGGGAGAGAGAAAAGGAAGAGATGGATAAAAAAAGAACATAGGGAATCTGGATCCTGCTTCCCAGCAGCATCAACCGTAAGGTATCAAGCCCTCGAGGAAGAATGGCTGTAGAGTGAGTTCAGGCAGCCTTGAATACATGCTCATGCCCCCAAGAAGCAGGGACTTCTCAAAGGAAATGAAAGGGGCTCCAGGGACAGAGGCATTGGCCTTCTCAGAAGTTATCTCTGTCACCCATGAGTGAGGACCTGCTCCTCCATTCCCACTTCTCTGTAGGATGCCAACGACTGCAGCACAACCTCCGAAATGAGAGGCTGAATCTCGGCAAGGTTTTGTTTTCACCTGTCCCGCAAGATGAGAGCTTCGTCATGAATCAAGTTGAGTTATAGAACAATCAAGTGTGGTTGCTTTTTTCATGCTGATTTGTGGATGGAGACCTGTAACGCTAGCATTCAAGGTCCACTTCATTATTGTTCTTCTAAATCCCATGCTGCCTCCCAGACTGGCTAAGAGCACAAGCTTTGGAGCCATTCAGAACTGAGTTCACTCTTCCAATTACTAATGGTTGGGAACTTGGAAAAAAATAATTAAACTGTTTCCTCATTTATTTAAGAGAAATAAAATCTCTCTTTTTTTTTAAAGAGAAATGAAATCTTACCATTTGCAACAACATCGATGGACCTAGAGGGTAATATGCTAAGTGAAATAAATCAGACAAAGAAAGACAAATACTATATGAGTTCACTTGTATGTAAAATCTAAAAAAGAGCCCGGCTAGCTCAGTCGGTAGAGCATGAGACCCTTAAAATCTAAAAAAGAAAATAAATGAACAAACAAAACAAACAAATATAGACACAGGGTGCATTTTAATGGTTGTAGGTGGGTGGGCGGTTAGAGGACTATGAAACAAAGGTGAAGGGTTGTAGCAAATTGGCAGTTACAAAATAGTCATGGGGATGTGAAGTACAGTGTAGGGAATATGGTGAGCAATAGTATAACTATGTGTGGTGTCAGGGGGTACTAGACTTATTGAGGCAATCACTTCATAAGTTATAGAAATGTCTAACCACTATACTGTACATCTGAAACTAATATTGAATGTCAACTGTAATTAGGAAAAAAGATTAAATAGACTTTAAGGAGACTTCCAGGAAGCTTTCTTAAGAATCTTCAAAATGTATATCAACTAAAGAGATAAGTATAGCTCACCCTCCACATTTCCAGTCCCCAGGAAAGGGACCACATCGTCCCCCATATATACAGGCTCTAATAACAAGTGCCTTATGCAGTAAAGTGTTTTCAAGGGAAACCTGATTTACTCTTATCTCAGTAAGCCCTACAGGCGTGCAAATCTGCCAACATAATCCCAGAAAATAACCTTCTGTTGTTCTGATGAGAACACAACCAGGGAAATCTGTTTGAGAGATAATTACCCTCTCTGACCTGTTCTTTCCAAAGGCAGTGGGTAGAGTGTGAGCAATAATAGCCCACATCCTCCATCTGGCAGCTATGAAAATTTAAACTCGTGTGTGTGTGTGTGTGTGTGTGTGTGTGTGTGTGTGTCCGGTTACATTATAACTTAGTACTCAGGGTGAGCTCTCTTGGCTTGCTTTTTCTGATAAGAGCTGGGATAAATCATGACCCTTGGCTTGTCTCACTGATTTCCTGTTATAGGTTGTGGACTTTATTGTTAGTCTAATGTGTCTCTGCTAAGTGCCTTGGGAAACCTGTTCCAGTGTTCACCGTAGTCCCATCTGCCAACCAAATTCACGTGATAAAACATTAATGACATTAAACACCCAACCTACTGCTGAGGCTGGTGATTGGACAGAGCTCAGGGGTGAGCCACAGTCAGATATGAGCCTTCTCATCTGTTTCTGCATAGTAGACATTTCCTAAAGGTGTGTAATCTTCGTGTATCTTTGAGGTGCTTGCTCAACCTAGGAGTCAAGTGACCTGAGTTCTAGTCCCAGATTTACTACCAACTTAACCTGTGTCCTTGGTCCAACCATTTAAGGTGTCTGAGTAGTTGGTCTCCTCTTCTGTAGATGAAATCAGGTGCCCCACATACTATTGCCCACCAGGTGAGTAACCCAAGTGAGGAAAAGGCCCAAACAGTGCTCTACAGAGTAGGTAGGACACAGTGCAATGGCCCATCTGCCTAAATGCATTCAAGTTCCATTATAACGGAAAAAAGTAAAATGTGTGCAAAACAAATTTGGCCATGGCCTGCAGTTTTCAAACTCTGGTTCAAACTCTGAACCTCAAAGATCGCTGAGATCCAACCTAGCTCGAAGAGCCCAAGATCGTCCAAGCCAAGGGCACTGGACAGTGAACGCGTGGTAGCTTAGATCAAGTGTGACATCCAGTGGCCTCTCTGGCTAATAACACTTAGAGACTTTCACATAGCCTGGGAATCCTGACCTCTTACGCACGCAATCTTGCTAGAAAGATTTCAGTTGAAGAAAGGGAGTTGAAACTAACAAGCATTCTCCATTGGACTGCAGGCACTGTGAGAGGAACTTGTTCGTATTTCCCACCCACACTCCACAGTCACTGTCAGACCGATATTATTATCGACCAAAATGGATAAGGCACAGCGGTTAACTAACTTACCAGCTAATTCGCCCAGCTTGCAAGTAAGAAGCTGTAAATACAGTCTGACTCCTGAACCCATACTCCATCTATCATGGACTTCAAAGACCATGTTTCCAAATTTCTATTTTCCAAATATGGAAATTGGTCTGAGGAAGGTTAAGTGATGCCAAAAAGTTAACAAGCTAGGGAAAGGGCTGAGGCTGGAATTCAAGTCTCAAAGAAGATGTACCAATTACTTTTTCCATAATTAAATTTCCCTAATGTAAATCTTCTTTACCCCCAACAAGGCCTCTGAAACACAAACTCTGATAACAGACACCCTTTGCTTTACTTCAAAGAAAAGCCCCACTCTGACAATTGGAAGATTAGAAATGAGCTTACTAACTGCTTTATACAAGAGTTTGCTGCAGAAAGAAGACAAATGAAGAAACAATAATAATAAACTTGAATGTGTAGGTAGTACCATTAGTACAGCGGCAAAAAATCTGACACACTTTAAGCTCCAAAGGTTTCACTCTTTACAACCTGACATAATAGTTAATGTCCATAATGATGACTCTGAGTCACTAAGAGCAATTAAATTATTCTTAGCATTCTATGTTTAACCAAGTAAAGAAATACGTATTCTAACGTAGAAAGATTGAACATCCCAAATAATAAGAGTGAACCTTTTCTGGGCAGTTAAACATCTTATCTCAAAGACTGGCTTTGTTTTGCCACATTCGAACCCCTAAACACAATCTATGGCATAGTCAGATGACATTTCCTACCTGGCCAGAAATTCTTCTGCTGTTAGACTCTGGTTTATGCTACAATATGGTGGCACTGCTCTCAGATAAGAACTAGTTCCAATGCCCTCTGCCTGTTTTGTCCTGATAGAACCTAGTCCAGGGGTGGGCAACCTTTTTGTGAGTGCATGCCAGAACCAGCAAAATCTCTGACTCAAAATTCTTCTGCATGCCAACCCTAATTTTTTGAGAGCATGTTATGCCTACTTGATATCTCTTAAGGTGTACGTATGTGAAGAACCTTAAAGAAATAATAAAATTCATTCGAATGACAAAAACACAGTATATGATGATGAAAAATACATTTATTTTTTAATATATACATGTACACTGATAGTCCGACAGAAAACTTTATGACTCTGTTTGATATTATCAGTGGGACTTTTGCTGCTGCATCACTGATGACAGAGATTTACATCAGGTTTATATTTCGTGACCTTCAGAGATATGCACGAGCTACTACTTTCATCCATCAGGCTACTCCTATTACGAGACTTAACAAAATTCATCACTGAGAACAAAGATTCACAAGCGTATGTGGATGAAAACATGGAGGGTAACGCTGTTGCCAAGTTTTTTAAACAGAAAAAATTTTCTGGAATGGCATTCCAAGTCCTCAATAGTTCGTTTTCGACACTTCTCCCTGATACTCCTGTCTCTAATCGCTTTTTTTTCAATGTTTTCCAAGTCAACTCTAAGGTCAATAAATTTCTGCTTCCAAATTGAGCTACTCTGAAATTCAATCAACTGCATTTCAAAGTCAGCCATGTCTATGGTCTTTAAGATAACTTGTTATGTAAAATTATTTATCTAAGATGCACCTACACTGAATTTATCTGAAAAATAAAAAAAGTCGATATTAAGAAAAAAAATTGTAAATGGAAGATTATAAGACAGGGTTTCGCGTGCCAGCAAAAGTTACTGGCGTGCCATGTTTGGCACGTGTGCCAGGGGTTGCCCACCCCTGACCTAGTCCCTGGCTCAAAACAGAGGCTCAAAACAGAGTCACATTCAAGAAATAATTAATAAGGAATCCCACTCTTTATATTTCCCAAAAGACTTTGAAGGGGATTCAATTATAAAGTCTACAGTGACCTTGGTCAAAAATATCACTTATCCTCTCTATTTTTCTCACACACTGCATCTTCCCTGGGACTTACCTCTTTAAAACCCTTGGGAAAAGCTTTCTCTGCTTCTCTACCAATCATGCCTTATCTTCCGCCTCAGGTTTCTCCCCCACATCAACCTCCTTTCCTGTCTCCTTTGTCTTCCTTGCCATTCCCACTTGTCAAAGCTAGTTTCTGCTTTAGGGTTCAACTACAAGGCAATAAAAGCTCCCCTTCAAAGAACTTCTTGATCCTCTCATTGAAAATAAATTTCTTCTTCTATTGCATGACAATTGCATTTTCAGTTCACACCTCATTTATGCTCTCATGCTGCTTTCTCTCAATTATGCCCCACATTTCAATTATCCTTCCCATAGCTCAATCTCCCCTTAGAATCTGAGATCCTCGAGAGAAAGAACTGTATCTCTTGTTCTGTTTTGCACAGAGTAGTTAAACAAGAACTACTGATGAATTGTTGAATATTGATAATTTGTTGTATCAAATTCAGCATTTCAGAGAAACTCACAGAAATCTCCAGTAATTGTTTTACTTGCAATATTTTTCATTGAATACCTCTAGAAAATGAGCTCATTCACTTTGCTAACTTACTATATCATTGAATTCCTAAAAATGCTCTTTGAAGATTTGGGGGTCTTTATTCATTCAACAAATATTTTCTGAGCACTAAATGGTTCTAAGTGTTGAAGATTCCATAGTAAACTAAAGTTGTTTCTTTTTTTCTTTTCTTTTTTGTCACTACATAAGCCTACCATGTATAACTTTGGGCTTCAAGTTTATGAACTAATATTCAAACAACATACCAGCTTTTCTTGAATGAAATGCAGAGAAAAGGTTGTGGTATATTGGTATTTCTGGGAAGTTAGATTCTAGTTAACCAAGATTTTGCCATGTCTGTTATCAAACAGAATGGAGCTAGCATTTCTGGAGCATGTATTGTACTTAGATTATTTGCTAAATGGTTGCATTCATCTTTTTTTATTTATTTATAGCCACCCTATGAGGTGCTTGCTAGTTTTGGTTTGTAGGTATTAAACTGATCTTTATTGAAGAAAACTGTTTAAAGACACACCTGATAAGTTCCACAGGAGATCTGGACCACAATTAATGTAAAAGATTTTTTTTCCCTCAAAACTGCCTCTCAACCAGAAAGCCCCCAACAGGACCACCTTCAGAAGTAAAATATTCCTCTGTTAAATTAAACAAGGAGGCTATGAGAATGAGTTGGCAGCATATGTAAGCAAGCAAACTGAAATCTAAACCTGTAAATGCCTCCAGGTTGCCAAATCAAATTCCAAGGACAGCCAATCACAAACAGCCAACTAAGCTTTGCGCTCCAGCCAACCAAATACTTGTCTTTCATTGTTTCCACACCTTCTCTACGTAAGTTTTTCCCCTGGTCTTTCCTAACCACTTCCAGTTTGGTGCAGCCCAATTCCAATAGATTTTTGCTCAAATAAACTGTTAAAAGGTTTCATATACTTCAGTTTAGCTTTGAATGTCTCTCATTTAAATCAGGAAAGACTTGATTATCTAGAAAAATGAAAATAATCCCATGTGAATCCAGTAATTTTGTTCAAATCTCTCCTTATTTTCGCCTTTCTCCTAAGACATATATCTGTAATTTCCTCTGATGGGAAGAAATGCCCACTCGGGCCCCTTTACCTTGTTGTTTAATTGGGAGAGGGCACCGTGTTTGGCCAGTTAGAAAAAATAAAAAGTCATTTCTAGCACAAAACCCAGCTTTCTATTAACCCATTGTAGTGTCCATTTCACAAGTACACTCCATGCCAGCTAGGAATGTAAGACTGCTGTGATTAATTTCATGATTCTCTCCACCTCTGCCTAAGTGACAGCAGTTGCCTGGCTAATAATTTGGAGCCCAAAGTGGAAGCACTTGTGGATATCACCAACACACGAAAAGCAAGCATTACTTGTGTCATCAAATCGTGTTACGTGTATTTATATAGATAACCTTAAACTCGTATCAGGGTCACTTTGCATAATCGTTGCAAGCCACAGCATCTCCCGTGCTATTACCAGGACACTATTTGCAAAGGGCTTTGAAAAAAATAAATGAAGAGAAATTTGCTATTTCTGCAAAGGCTTCTGAGATGCCTTGATCTCAGTCCGGCAGAACCATTTGACATTTCCTAAATGTGTTTTGAGATTTGTCCCTGCCCCATCTTGTCCTTGAATTCTCCTGGGAAACGCTTCACAGCCCCCTCCTGGGCTTTTCCCAGTGCACTGTGAGTTCTTCCCCGATCTACCTTCCCCTGGAGGCTGCAAGTTTGGGAATGTTTTGATCATCATTTTACAAATACGTTTATCCTGTGTTTCATTGGCTGCCTAACCAGTAACCAGGAGCTTAATGAATATTTGGGAGATGAAATAAAATATACAAGGATTAATTTGGCTTTGGATGGTAGCAGGAGGTAGGAATAGCTCTAAATTTCAAACTCCTAGAAAGAAAACCTGGGGGGAGGGGGGGGTGGTGTTGATGTGTATGAATGAGATTTTTCTCTGCCTGATGAAGACCATAAAAGGAAATAATCTAGAAAAGAACAGGGAAGTGACCCTGTCTATGATGTAGACCTTGAATATCTTACAATTTTGTATTTCAATTATATTTAATGCATCTGGATTAATCCAGTGGAAGTAACTGTGGTGGTAGCCACACATTTCAAGTCTATAAGTATGTCAGAGAATTCACAGAACACTCCTGAGCTTATGATTTCTAAGATAGCACTGCAAGAGCCAGCAAAGTTATATGCTGTTATAGGAGACTCTTAATAAATATTTGTGAAATAAATAAAGAGAAACAGGGTATACATCCTACAATATTTCCAAATGCAATCGGTAGACTCAAAAAAATACCAAAACAGGTTCTAGAGCCACCAATTTTGTTTTGTCTAGCTACCATTATTATGCCCTTTCTGTGTGCCAACCTGCATTGTATGCATTTGATATGTTTTACTCTGTTTAAGCCTTACAGCTTGCCTATGAGATAGTTACTATGAAGCTCTTGATTTAAGATGTAATCACTAAGGTTAGAGGAATTACCTTGCCAATGATTGAATAGCTAAATAAGTGGCACAACCTAGTTTAAAGCCCTGGCACCTTGGCTCCAGAACTGAGGCAGTTCATCACTGTGGAGGCCATGGAGGGTGCCACTCAGACCTTTAAGAGAACCTACCACAGTGAGAATAGTTGGATCTACCATGTTATTCATGACAAGGCCACACTTCCCCTAGGCTGTTCCCATATGATGGCTGAGCACAGCAGAGGTAATAGAACGGAGATATTATTGCCCAACACGGGACTGCTCCATCAAGCAACCATTGCTCAGAGACCCCCTTAGCCTGACCCAGGGTATCTCAACACTGCTGTGGAGTGAGGATCTTCCTATCCAGCCATTCCTTCCTCCCTCTCCTTTCAGTCTGAAGGTTCTTCAACTTGTTTCTGCTCCCTCTCCCAACATCCTAAAGAGGTACTTTCGCCAATAAATCTCTTCCATGTGTAATCTCATCTTGGCATCTGCTTCTTGGAAAACAGTGGTGATACCAGAAGTGATCCAAGAAAAGGGGCAGTGTTATGAGGTGTCAGGACTGGTTCACTCACCATCCAACTAGCAAGGACAACTCCGTCCTAAATGGAATTTTAGGGCACAGATAGTCTCTGGCATAGATGGCAGCCCAATTGTTGAAGATTTCACTAGTGTTGACCTGGGGAAATGTCCTTGCCAGTAGGATGAATCAGATATGTGAAATATGTTTGGGCGGGGGGGGGGGGTTCCTACAAAGAGAATTGGTTAGTCTTTGCTAAGTTGTATTAATGCTCCATAGAAGAATAACGTGACCCTGAGGGTAGTGGACAGACAGCTACAGGCTAAGTGAGAGAACCAGGGGACTTCTTTTGTAGCTTATCTCTTGCAGTGGAAAAGCAAACACAGCTGTGGACCACATTCAGAATTTGACAGAGCTGCAGAACTCCAAAAATATTTCAATAATAAATAAAACAGGGTTGGTGGTTCTAAAACTGGTTCTCAGCTTCTCTTTGAGTCTGCCTATTGCTAATAGAAATTTTGTAGGGTTTTATTCCTTTCCATTTCGTTAATATTTATTGATTCTACTATGCACAGCACATAACCTTGCTGACTCTTGTAGTGTTATCCTTGTATTCATATAGTTACACTTAAATAGTCAAAACAAGTCAGTTGAGCTAAACCAAGGGCTCGGTTGGGAACATATGGAACCCTAGAACATGGAATAGGGACATGTGAATAGATGCCCCAAGGATTTTTATTCTGCAGACACCCAGAGCTTGTGGAGTGGCCCACTCCTCCCCAGGGAGAACTAGCACTTCCCCTATGTGGGAAGACACCGTAGAAGCTTCTCCACAAGGCAGGACAGATGTCTCCCTAAGGTGATGCTCCCATCTCTGCTCCTGACTGCCTAACCAATAGGTAGGGTTAAATCCATCATAACTCAGCTTGGGGCTTGCTGGGCTTGAAGAGAGCGGAAAGAGATTATACCCCTGGATGAGAAAACAAGACCCTTACATATGCTGTCTACAAGAGACTCACTTGAAATGGAAAGACACACACAGACTGAAAGTAAAGAGATGGAAAAAGATATTTCATGAAAATGGAAACAACCAAACAAAAAGCTGGGATAGCAATGCTTATACCAGACAAAATGGACTTTAAAACAAAGGCTATATAATAAAGGACTTCTAATTTGGGTCCCTGGAGGGAAGGGAGGGACCACTACCTAGATTTAAACCAAGCACACAATTGCAAAGGAATATAATACACACATATCATTTACATAATACAAGTTTACTTTCATGATGTTCCATAATTGTATTTCTAATCCACATAAAATGTCTAAGCTTTTCTTCTGTCTCTCAAACATTTTAAGTTGACCTTCTTTTAATCCACTACTTGAAGAAGTGGGGGAAATCCAAAATATTTTCTACAACACGAGTCAGACACTCAGGATTCTTTTAACACTTTAATAAATCTTGTCAGCTGTTTTCCTATGTGGTTGCCTCTGTTGACTTTTATAGACTCATAGCTATTTAGAAGGAGAGAATGAAGATATTCAGGATCTGATTTGGTCTTGATTCAGCCTGAACAACAGAGTATTCCCTTCCTTTTGGCATGTGAAGAAACTGAAAGCGAGGGATGGAGCCAGGATCCAGAGCCCATCTTGTCCTGCCTCTATCCTACAGGCCTGATCTCATCCAACTTTCACACATAAAGTACCCAAAATAGTCTGCCTAAAAATAGCAACTGGTCATGTGACCTTCTTTAATAGGTACAATTCTGTGATTCCTCCAGGAGAGTGCCTATGAAAACTGAACCTCAGAGAATTAGACTTTAAATTCTGTTTCCATGGCTAAGAAACCCAATACCTAGCACAGATCTGGGGAAGGACTAGAGCAGATGCTTGTTATGCAAATTAAGAATTCCCTAGAGACATCCATAACAAGGTGAAAACTTTGGAAGTAGTTGCGTTTTCAGAAGTGACAAAGTCCACCTATCACATGCAGGCCACAATTCCTAACCTCCAGGAGAAGCAAATCACTTGCTTCCACAAGAGGAGTCTTTAAAACTTCTCTAGCCCTAGCTGGTTTGGCTCAGTAGAAAGAGCATTGGCCTGCAGACTGAATGGCCCTGGGTTCGATTTCGGTCAAGGGCATATACTTTGGTTGCAGACTCATTCCCCAGCCCTGGCCGGGGCGTGTACAAAGGCAACCAATTGATGTGTCTCTCTCACATCAATGTTTCTCTCTCTGTCTCTCTCTCCCTCCCACTCTCTCTAAAAGTCAATGGAAAAATATCCTCGGGCGAGGATTAACAAAAAAATAAAGTGTCTCTATCCTAGGAAAAGATCAACTAAAATGGGGGTTCTTGTGATCACCCCTGCACCCCACCTTGCCATGCAGAAGACCCTGTGCTCAGCCATGTGCACGCTAAACACCCTGTCGAGAGGCTATGGGGTACAGTTGGGAACATCATGTGCTTAAGAATCAGGCTGGGTTTTCATTCTAGCACCGCCACTTTCTAACTATATGTATTGCAGAAGTTGCTTCAACTCTCATCTCCTTCCTCTGTAAAAGCACAAGGCAGTAACGAAGCATAAACCAGTTAATATACATGAAGCAGCTAGCACTGTGCCTGGCATTAAGAGACCAATATTTGAAATGCCTTAAAATAAATAAGCTGTGTTCAACTAAATTTAGGAAGCATCGAATTAGACAAAGTTAAACACATTTCTTGTCTTAAGAGTGTCTAAAAAACCCCTATTATCCTAGTGTGCCTTGTGAGAGAGGGATTGAGTATATAGTAGTTCCCAAACTGATTGGATCGTGGAACATTTTTTATGGCATAAAGTATAAACAGCACTGGGAATACCAATTTGAGGCAAAACCTAACAGACCTTAACAAACGTTTCTTGCCTCCCTTCTCCCACCCAGATTTTTTGCTTTGGTCCCTGTGGCTACAAGGACATCAGAAGCAGACTTTGGGGTTTTGAGATTTTATAAAATACTAACTTAAAAAAAGGAAACAAGTGATTCAACATGTATTGACAACATCCTCATGATTGTTGTTTATATTGAATTAAAAACGGTGTGAGACTTTCTCAAAAGGGTTCACCTATCAAAATATAAGTGCAGCTAAAAAAAGAAATTAAAATATGTGATCTTAAGAAGTAAAAGATTTCCTCTTACTGTCATCTGGCATCTTTTTAATGTCTTTGTATTATTTCCTGTCCGATTCAGTAGATGGCACTGCAGAGTTAACATAGAGAAAATTCGATGGAGTGAATGTGTGAATGTAGATTCACCCTGGGGTGACTAGCCTGCCTTTTTTTTTTTTTTTTTTTTTTTTTTTTACCCTCTTTAGTATTTGATGTTGTCTAAATGTCTAAAAGCCAAAAGGGGAGCTTGAATAATTTGCTAGATGAGAAATTTTTTCTGACCCTCCTGGAAACTACCTGTATATCTTATGTCTTTGAAAAAGAGCATTTATAGAATCCCATAGATCTGGAAAGGCAAATATAGGGCCATCATTTAGCCACTAGCCCAGACCCCACCCATATCAGACAATGTTAATCAATCAGATCATACTTTCCCACAGGACCCAGATGCCACCTCTCAAGCCTTTCCCATCTACTTCTCCAAGCAGCTACTACAATCTGTCAACACTGACACCAAATAAGTGCCATAGAATTCAGAGATTTTCAAGATCAAATCCTAGATATGACTCAGGGTTATTAAGAAACTGATCCAAATGCTTCCCAGATGCTTTATGACAGAACCAGGATAGGGATCCAAGCTTCCTGACTCTCACTCAAATATCACATGATCTCATCATTTATGGAATATAACTAACAACATAAACTGATGAACAAAAACAGATCCAGAGACAGAGAAGCATCGATCAGACCGTCAAACCTCAGAGGGACGGTAGGGGAGGGTGGGGGTAAGGGGAAGAGATCAACCAAAGGACGTGTATGCATGCATATAAGCCTAACCAATGGACACAGACAACAGGGGGGAGAGGGGATGAGTGGGGGGGAGCAATGGGGCAATAAGGACTCATATGTTAATACCTTAATCAATAAAGAAAAAAATTAACAAGATAGTTTCCTCTCTAACTAAAGTACATGGTATGCTAAACTTTTACATATGTAATAACAAAGTCATCAGATGAAGCAATAGACTACATGTAACCCCCCCCCCCAAAAAAATGGGCAGGGTATCTGAACAGACATTTTTCCAAAGAAGACACACATCTTGCTAACAGGGCTATAAAAAGTGCTCACCATCACTAACCATCAGGGAAAGGCAAATCAAAACCACAACGAGATATCACCTCATACCTGTTAGAAAGGTCATTATCAAAAAGACAAGTGTTGGTAAGGATGTGGGGAAAAAGGGAACCTTTGTGCACTGTTGGTGGGAATCTAATTAAGTAGTCATTTATTTAACCATAAGTGAGTCACTCACAGAGAAAAAAACCTCAGTTACTCTTTTTTTGCAATGCTTTCTACTAGTACAACATGAATATAACCTTTTTTTTGCCTTAATTTAAAACTGGCACTACCAAATTTTTGAAGTATATCATGATTTCTTTCTGGCTTTGCCTCCATGTAAACAGAAAGATGGATTCTACACTGACATGTCCTATAATTGCTGCAGAGCTTATAATATTTACATAATAAATTGGAGAGGAAAAAAATAGCTCAGTTCAATTGGACCTGAGAATAAATATGCATAATTACATTTGTCCTGATTCTGTCATCTTATAAATATATAATTGATATTCATGATCTTGCCCATAAGCCATAAAAGATCAATTTCCAAAATTAATAGAATGTTCATTCTCCATAAAATCTTAGAGCTTCATTGTAGCTGATTCACTTGGCTTTTTATAATATGTAAATTAAGTTCAGAGTTTACTATAGTCCTTGACAGCGATAGATGGCAGTTATAGGCAACCAATGATAGATGAGAACAGTTGCCATAAAGTGACCATGTTATTTAGGAGAGTAAAGTACAGACATAATTACTATGTCCTCTAAACTGGAAAGCACCCAAGAACCTCTTTGGCAGATGCCTAAAGCGGTGAAAATTAATCCATTGGTCAGCATATTCATTTCCCAAGGCTTCCATAACAAAATCCCAAACACGGGGTGCCTTAAACAACAGTAACACTTATATTGGCTCATAGAACTGGAGGCTAGATGTCTAAGATCAAGTGTTGACATCCCAAACTAGATTTACTATCATCCATCTGAAATTCTCTTCTTTGTTTGGCTCTTGTTTATACTGGGGGCCTTGACTTACGTGTGTCCCGACTAATGAGTTTTTTGAGATGCCAGCTGTCTCTCCACTGATTTTTTGCATTGAGTTGATAGAGTAATTTGAATTAACGAGCTCCTTAACGAGCTCGGTCTCGGAACGAATTAAACTCTTAAGTCAAGGCCCCACTGTACTGTTACTATCACCCAAACAATGTTTCAGGGTTTTCATTGTTTTTAAAGTCTTTCTCTCCATCTCCATCTAGTCATGTCCATTTCAACTATAGAGTTTCATATCATCCCACCTTCTGACCCTGGCCTGGCCTCCATTATCTCTGGGTCTTGACAACTCTAATAGCCTCAATTAACCCCTCCCCATTCCAATTCTTCCTACATTAATATCAGAGATGTCAAAAATACAACTCTGAAAAATATCAGGAAACAGATAATGTCTTTGGGGCAAATCATAGATTCAGTTCTTGATGGAGGAATTTTTATTTCCTACTCTTTTCCAGATACTCAGATGCATCATCTTGCATATCACCTCAGTGACAGCTAAGTTAATTAACAGCTAAGTAAATCGAGCACATATCATATGTCATACACTGCACCAACAACTTTACCTTAACTTACCCTCACAAATGAAAAGAGTAAGTACTTTATTGTTCTTATTTTATAAAAGAAATTGAGACCCATGAAGAAACTATGGCATTAATAAATCGAGTCATTTACTCAGGATCTGACACTGAATAAATGGCAACTAGAATTTGAACCAGTAAGTTTCCAGGATATTTTCTCTTAACCATTAACATACACAAGTCCATAGCAATCATAGAAGGTCATTATTACCAACACCATTTCATAAACAAGGGACAATACCACAGCCATAATTCAGTCCAAGTCTGTCTAGGAAACTCTCAGTTGCCCTAGTAGTAAAAAATGTCAACCATATGTATTTTGCCAGCAGTAAATCTTTGGAAGGCAGGAAGGAACTGATGAAGTGGTGCCCTTATGTTTGGGTGGTTACTTACAAAAGCCATTTATATCACTTCCCAGCCTGATTTACATGGAATCCATCACCATTTGTTCCACCTCTTAAAAAGAAGAAGAAAAAAGTGTTCATTCATCTACATCATCTCTCATTAGAAAACACTTTCTCCAGTGTAATTATTATTTTATTAAACATTCTATTGAATATTGACAATTTATGCAATACTTATTGAAAAATATAGAGGGATTATTCAGTCCTTTTTGAAGATATCACAGCATCCTTAAAACTAGACAGAGTACAACAAACAAAACACAGACACTTTGTCACAAGAAACAAAATCTTCTCTAGCAGAATTCTCCCACCAACCCAATCCCCTGTTTTTCCACATTCTCCACTAATTTCAGGAGTTTTCTTCACATGGTTTGGCTCCAAGAAGCAGCAGCCACAGACACAGATTGAGTCTATGTTTTGACATGAACAGACCAGATCAGCCTCTTGATGGTGTTCTTTCATGCTCCAAAGAATCTGTGGTATCTGCAATGCAAGTATTTGTTCTTACATTTACACACAAACTGCAGCAATGGAACTGCATGGGTTGGAAGAAATGGCCGTTAGTGACAAAACAGGTTTCTGTGGATTGTTTGGGGCCAAGAGTACTGGACAGAGGACTGGGTGCAGGAGGATCATCAACAGGTAATGCCAAGGCCACCTGGGCACAGTTGCAAGTAAACAATAGGGAATCACTGGCCAACTGAGGAAACCTTCAATGGGAAGCTTGGGGTTGGGGGGTGGGGCAGGGAGGGAGAAAATCATTCAAAAACTTTTCTGAGTCATGAGAAATACCTTTAAAAATCATATCATGAGTTCTAATACAACTTATTTGTCTGGGATCAACTACTTTGAGAATTACCTGCTCTTTTAGGCCTCTGAACTTTTTCACTAGTTACTGGGAGGTCGTTAGGGAAAATGAGTGCTACGCATTTGAAATCCTGATTAGCTAATTCTCCAGCAGTTCATTTCCATAGAAACAGCCTGCAGAGGACTGATTCATTAAAATATGTTCCAGGTTCACTCTCCTGCATGTTCAAGTCCTACAAACATGGGCGTTAATATTATCATTATTTCTACGACTCTTTTTCAAACTTTGAAGTTTGTTTTTGAAATATTGATTTTTCCCTAAAATGTGGAATCTTTTATACACACACAAAACATGACTTGGTTTCTGGAAGTTTATTTAACAGCCTTGGGGCAACTAGTTAACTTGGATAACTTTAAATGCAATTAGTACTTTCCAGCAATCAATGTCAGATTGTCCTATCTCATTCTTTTGGACATTGGGTTGGGTATTTTGTAATGCCCCAACGTAACTTCAAAACAGCTTTTTGCAAGTTGTCTGAAGCCTCTTTTTCAAAAAATTAGAGTACCCAACACAGAGGATATACCTGAAGATTACTGGTTTTTCAATGCCTCCCCAGAATTTATATTTTGAATTGATTATTTTCTCCTACAAAATAGCCACCTTTTGATAATTATACATTCATCCAAAATATGGTTTCACGAATTGAGCTCACCAACTGTCATTGTACCAGACACTTGTGCAATGCTGAGTATGAGAATAGGTCTTAATAAATATGTCATAATTGAATGGGTCCATAACCAAGTGAGTGAGTGAGCGATAGAAGAACATGAATTTAAAGCCTCCCCTTTGAGGACTCCCTTCTAAGTCAACATCACTTTCATTTTAATATCTACACTAAAAGCAAAGCTTTGTGGTTTGGGGGGTAAATTGGATAAGTGAGAATGGTCAAAATCACTGAGAACAAGTCT
Organism: Myotis nattereri; assembly: GCF_964212035.1. NCBI lineage: Eukaryota > Metazoa > Chordata > Mammalia > Chiroptera > Vespertilionidae > Myotis > Myotis nattereri. The sequence continues at coordinate 33,528,458 of NC_138088.1, forward strand.
TGGGAATAAGAGATATAATTGAGTGGGATAAGGGCACTTAGGGAAACACAAGGCATAATCCAAATATTACAAGTCTCACTTTCTGTAAGTGGGCTTTGAAGGCAATTCCAGAAATGATTTGTGCATCAGTGATAAACCTGGATTGGGCACATCAACCCCAGAGTGACTGCTCTGAAAGGCTGCGCTCGATACAGAAACACTGGCATGCTAGTTTTCATGCTACTTTCTCTAACGGGGCTTATATATTTATGGTTGATATTTATATACTGTTCTTTAAATGTGACTGACGGGAAAGGTCGAGTAGCTTTATGCTAATCTTAAATCCATAACATTTTATGTTTCCCGTCTGCAAAATGAAGGGTCAAACTAGGTGATCTCTCTAAGCCTTTCCAGTGCTAACATTCAATAACTCTATAAATAAATAGTTTAAACGTTGTTCACACATCTTCAACCACTCTTACATTTCAGAGGCTTTACAGAGGGAGAACTGTTGCTTTAAACAGCCACAAGTTCCCAAGGGAAATCATGCTGTAGACCATGAGGTAAAAATTGCTAGAGCAAGGTAAATGGAACACATACATATCACATACACACACACACACACACACACACACACACACACACACACACACACACCTCTGTCCCATTAGCAGTAAACTCCAAACTGGGACAACTGTAGAAGTCATTAGAATAGTTTACATTCATATAAAATCAGTGACATAATTTATACAGAGCAAAACTTTAAATGCTGTGCCAACTTTTCACTAAGTAGTTACAACTTCAAAATCAGAGGAAGTGCTTTCAAATGAAAGTATGACAGCGGGCTTGAGAAAGTCCTGCTTCCGATTGTGTCCAAAGTATCTTATTCTGTAGATCCCAGGCTTGGCAGTATCTGGAATATGCCATTGTATCGTTGCATTGCTATGACCCAGTAATCCCTTGTGCCAATAGAAACTGTTGGTAGGAAACAAACAAACAAATCCAATTTTATTCTTAAAAAAATGTGTGGTTAGAAAAACATATGATTACTCATTAAATGAATATGAACAAGGCACTAGTCTAGATATTCAGAGTATAGCAATGAACAGAACAGGGATAAATACTTCCTTCCTAGAGAAGGACCTTTAGGGAACAGCCATTTGTAGAAATACCTTTGCCTGTTCCATCTTCTAATGTCCTAAACTCTAGCCATCCCAGGAGGGCTTATCTGATATTCAGAACACGGATGTCTCCTGCTTTAGAACTGCTATAGCACCCTTTCGCCTTTGTCATCCTCGGCGTTAACTGACGCTTCTAATGGCATATGTGCCAGACTCCATTCTGAGGACACGGTAGTGAGCAAGACAGACATGGTCCAAAGTTTCTGTGTTTGTCAATGATAGAAGAAAGGCAATAAGCAAGTAAACCACAAATAACCTTAAAACTGATATGTGAAATCAGTAAGACAGGTATCTCTAAGGCGGTATCATTTAAACCGAGCCCGCACATGTTTAAAGGAAGAGGGTACAGAGAGTGCAAAGTGTCTGAAGCAGGAACAAACTTGGTACAGCCAAGGAACAGGATGCAGGTCAGTGGAATTAGGTCAGAGTAAACTGTGGAGGTGTGGTTAAGACGACAGAAACAGACGGCGTCAAATCACATTGGTCCTTATAGACCAGGACACGGGGTTCAGATTCTCTTCTAGATACAGTGAGACAGGATGCGCTAATTGACTGATATCCTCAGTTATGTAGAGAGCAAATCCCCTGAACTCAACATTCTGTTTCTCAGTAATAAGCTTGGTGCTCTTGAACTGCTGCTGATGAACAAAGCAGAGAGCTAGACATCATCTCTGTGTGGACTGCTATTCTGATTTGGGGCTTCTGAAAATAAATCAGCCTCTTTTTACTATCTGTATAACCTTATGTTAACAATAAATATGTATTTACTCCTTGTTTTTAAGCCACTTATACCTTAGAGCAGTGATGGCAAACCTATGACACGCGTGTCAGAGGTGACACTCGAACTCATTTTTTTGGTTGATTTTTCTTTGTTAAATGGCATTTCAATATATAAAATAAATATCAAAAATATAAGTCTTTTAAGAAATATTATCAACAGTTGTAGTAAAATGATTATAACAAATGTATCTATTTGGCTTTTTTTACCAAATAAAATAAATAATTTTAACAAGAAAAAAAATATATAAGTCTTTGTTTTACTATGGTTACAAATATCAAAAAATTTCTATATGTGACACGGCACCAGAGTTAGGTTAGGGTTTTTCAAAATGCTGACACGCTGAGCTCAAAAGGTTCGCCATCACTGCCCTAGAGTCCTAAAGATCAGAGGAAAAAGGTATGCCCATATTTAGGTATGGCTATCAAATCTCTATTTTCAGTTACCCATGTGAACCAAACCAATATGCAAATAATCACTTAGTTTAAGGTGATCTGAATTAGAAATAAATTGCCAAAAATGTCCCCCGCTTCCATGCCACTATCCTGTGGTGAAATTTGTAAGATTGGGAACAGAAACATTGTCTTATTTTAGACACATTTTTAATCTTCAAAATATCTAGTCGGCTCAGGCATTTGGTAACAACAGGCACAGCAATGTGTCTTTTGAGGAACCTGAGCGTACTTTTTCATGATGTAAACACTCAGCTCCTGTGTTTTGGTAACTCAAATGAAGAATCCTGGACCATATATAAACACACCATATTTGTTGGGTATAGACTGATTCTTTTTCCAGAAGGAATGCCAGGCTCTACAGAGCTCTCTCATCACCTTCACCCAGCACCCCTTTCAACCAATTTGCAAGAAGGCTAGACAGCTTTTCGGAATAACGTCTTTGACTATGGAAAAAAAATGAACAGATGTTTATGAGAATGGAGGCCATAACCTCATTAGCACCTAATCTTCCAGAGGCACACACCACCGTTTTGTAGAAAAACAGAATCAAAATGAGGTCTAATAAATCAACTAAATATGGCCGGACAGCTCCTTGGGAATTTGCTATCGTTAATACCATGTATTGAGCCAGTCTTCCCATTTGTCTTCCCTACATTACTAACCAACTGTTTTCAAGACCTGAAAGACAAAACATTCAATAGACATGCTCACCGAGTCTCCCAGGAGGCGTCATTATGTACCACCTGCCATGTCGCTGAAGCATCCTCATATTTCTCCACAGTGAGGAAAGTCTGATGGGTCTGAAATGCAATTAACATAACTGATCAGACACTGAACAGTCACAGAAGGACCCTGTCTGTGAATATTCCCCTTGTTGACTTGGTGCTAACCTAGCAATACCTTGAGTAAAAAAATGTATTAGAATTTCACCCAAATTCTTATTGTGTTCCTCTTAATATTCGATGCAATACCTGTAGAATGTTAATTTACCCAGTCTATTAAAAAACCATGACTTTTTAAAGAAATTTGAATAAAGCATAATTTCAGAGCTGATAGCAAATTTTGGTAATGAGGACAGAGAAGAGACAGAATAAAACTTGAGATTTCAAAAAGGCATAAACCAAACCTTTTCATGACAGGTTAATTGACCCATATTCCCAAAGTTTCTCTAGTCACCTCAAGATTTAGGAGGGAAAAAGGGTCTCCTCATCTTTCCAACTCCAGGTATATGAATTATTAGTAAATATGCCTTCCCAAGTGAAAGAATTGAAAAGAATGCATAAATCCTCTCTATCCTTGGGTGCTAAAAGAAATTCCTATATTTTGTCATGGATTTCTAGAAATCTCATCATAAGCAAATTTTATTTTCCCATTGGAAAATGGCTATAATAATTTCTTTCAGACCTAAAATCCGGCTTCAGATAAAGCACAGATTTGAATAATATAACAAATTAAATGCTATAAAGGCCATAAATCTCCATTTTGCCACCAAAAAAAATCTTATTTTGTTGTCCTTAAGGGCATGACTTGTATCTACTCCACCTTTCTCCATCACAGCCCATGATACCTGCCATTTACAGGTATTTGAATTAACTTCTGCTGAATGGATCACTTACTTACTGCTGGGCCAGGGGATTAGTTCAAATTATTTCCTAGTTAATCAACTGATGGACTATATTCAATAGAGAAGTTTTTATAACCATGGTTATGTGTAAAGAGAGCTTCTTTTGCCAATTAGAGCAGAGGGACATGGTGGGGGGGGCGCAGTGCTTTAGATGGGGTAGAAAATAGAGTGGGCTCTAGCTCCTAAGTCTAGAGTACAAATCAGAGAACAAGTCTTGGCCACTGCATATGTGAATTATATGACTATCCTTTCCCCACCTCCTAACCTTAATCTCTTTCAGTTACATAATTAGTTAATATTTAATAAAAGTTACTTAATCTCTCTAGGCCTCAGTAAAATAGGGACAATAAAATGTAATTCATTGAATAGTAGCAAGGATTAAATTAGATTCACATGATGATGTACATAAAACACTTAGCCTAGTACATGCAAATAGTAAGCTTTCAATAAATAGTGGTGAGGATATGATGATTATTACTAATAAAGGGTACTGGAAACTGTTTTACGCTGAGTCCCAGAGCCTTCTTAGGAAATAATTTTATTCTCACTCCAGTGCTTTAAGCATTCTGCTCTTCCGCTTCTCCATGGCGATAGTGATGAGAACATTTCTCCACCCCAAGGATATCAGGTGATAGCTACTCCTGCAGTTTTACTACAACACTTTGCCCTCCTCAGAAAAATGTTATAAACATGTAAATCTCTGGCACAGATTGAATGCCTAGAGAAATTATTTCAAACAGGTATATGTTAATTACCGAAGCAGAACATTTTCCCCAATGCCCTTTAGATAATGCCATATTGCCACAATTGTTATCACAGCAGTAATAATATTTTAATGAACAGAAGTGGGAAGGCTCATTTGGAAGAAAGGTATTTGGGTTTCTAAGTGACAATGGGCCCTGGGGAGAATGGCTTATCAATAGAGTGTCTGACCTTGAAATCACTTTCATATACCCATTCCATTTTTTCTCTATATTTATTTATTCTTTGAATTTTTATAACTAGAACGTGTCTGGTTATTGCTTGTGTACTTACAAGAACACTCTAAGGGAGTTGCAGAGAAGTAAAATTACTTCATTTTATTAATAGACATATAACATATATACACTTCATCATATATATGTATGATAAAACAAAAAGGTATGAAATGATATGTAACCTACTATTAACAGTGATTGCTTCTAAAAAGGTTTATGAATAGAGGGGTCCTTTCACATTCTATCTTAAGCACTTTTATACTATCTGTTTTCACATTAGGGATGTGTCATTTTTTAAGATTAATAAATAACTATCCTATTATAGTCAGTAGCAAAGAATAGGAAATGGACGATGCAAGATAAAGTAAAGCGCATGGATCAGGGCTCCAAGCCAGGAGAGTGTCCCCACTCAGAGATCCATGATTATCCGTAACAGTAGAGGCAGGACCTGAGGCAGCAGTGTAGGAGGGGAGGAGCCAGAGGGAGTAGGAGGGAGCCAAAGGAACACTGCAGTCTTGGGCCTTTGATTATTCTACTAAATGTAGTTGAATTTTTAGACTGGAATACATAAACGAGATTTTATTTAAATTTGCATTTTCTCGGGAGACAATGTCATTCTCATTGTGCTATATTTGGTCCTAAGTAGAGCCAGCGAAATGTTTTCTATGTTTATTTTCCAGACTCAATTCCACATTCCCTGTTCCCACTAAAACTTCCCCCACGCCCGCAAAATCCTTCTGTTGTTAATCAAAGGGATAGTCAAGTGCATGAAAGGCTAAATGGTGAATTTAAATTTATAAAAAGAATCATTGATGCTTACCCGATTTTCTGCTGAATTCTTTGGGTTAGCACCTACAAATGTAACTTCAGCAACTTCTCCCTGAAAAAAAAAATGTATTTTATGAGCTCTAATAAAAGTTTTTTTTTATTTTTTAAATATTTTTATTGATTTCATAGAGGAAGAGGGAGAGAGGGAGAGAGAGAGAGAGAGAGAGAGAGAGAGAGAGAGAGAGAGAGAGAGAGAGAGAGAGAAGATGATGAGAGAGAATCATTGATTGGTGCCTCCTGCACACCTCACACTGAGGACTGAGCCCACAACCCGGGCATGTGCCCTGACTGGTAATCGAACTGTGACCTCCTGGTTCATAGGTTGAGAAATATATTTGGTCTCTGCCCCATTTCCTGGCACACAGCTCCTAAAACCTTTGGAATCTCTGTTTGTATGCTAATGAGATGACTTGTGATGGAGGGCTTCTAACTAATCTCAGGATGAAGGCAAGTTGCCAGGGGAATCAACCATGTGGTCAGAGGGTTGCAACTTTCCACTTCAACCCACTGAACTCTAGAGAGGGGAAAGGGGCGGGAGGTGAATGAATGACTCATGGCCTATTATTTAATCAATTAATCCTCCATAAAAAAATCTCTAAAGCACAGGGTTCAGAGAGCTCCCAGGTTGGTGAATGCATGAAGATGCTAGAGAGCGGCATGCTGAAGAGGGCTTGAAAGCTTTGTGCTCCTTCCCTCATATCTTTCCCTATGTATCTCTTCCATGTGGCTGTCCCTGAATTTGATCCTTTTATAATAAACTGGTAATCTAGTAAGTAAGCTGTTTTCCTGAGTTCTGTGAACCATTCTAGCAAATTATTGCACCCAAAGAGGGGGTGGTGGGAATCTCCAATTTATAGCCAGTTGGTCAGAAGCACTGGTGACAACTTGGATTTGCCATTGGTGTCTGAAGTGAGGGGAGGGATGCAGTCTTGTGAGACTGATCTCTTAACCTGTGGGATCTGCACCAACCCCAAGATGACAGTGTCAGAATTAAATTGCATTGTAGGACACCAAGTTGGTATTTACAGAGAACTGGATAACTGCTTGGTTTGGAGAAAACCTCCACACATCTGCTATCAAAAGTATTGAGAATAGAGTGTTGAGAAGAGAAACAGAGGGATAAAAGTACACTAGAATATAACCTAAGCTTCCAACTTAAGAAATAAGAAAAAGAACAAAATGAAATCTAAGCTTGCAGAAGGAAGGATAAAAAACCTGAGAGGAAAATCAATGAAATAGAAAACAGAAAAACAATAGATAAAATCAATGAAGCTTAAGACCTTTGAAGATACAAATTACCAAATTCAGGAAGAAAGAGTGGACACCATTACTGACCCTACAGAAATTAAAAGGATTTTAAGGGAATATTATAAGCAACTTTGTCCCGACAAATTAGACAATTTCTATGAAAGGGGCAAATTCCTTGAAAGATGCAAATTCTTAGAAAGACACAGATACCCAAAGACAATAGAAAATCTGAATAGGCCTATACCAACTACAGGAAATGAGTTAATAATTTAAAATTTTGTTATAAAGAGAAGCCCAGGTCCATATGGTTCTGCTGATAAATCTCATCAAATATTTGAAGAAGAAATGATACGAATCTGCACACATTCTCAGAATATACAGGAGGGAACACTTCCCCATTCATTCCTTGAGACCAATGTTACCCTGATACCAAAAGCAGACAAAGACCACACATGAAAAGAGTCTGCAAATATCCATCATGGAGATGAATACAAAACTTTTTAGCAAAATATTACCAAACCAAATTAAACAACATGTATGCCATACCTAATGAATACTTATTTAATATCTGAAAGTCAACTAATGCAATACACCATATTAATAGAATGAAAGACAAAAACCACATGATCATTTCAGTAGACATAGAAAACCATCTGAAAAAATCCAACAACCATTCTTCACAAAAACTCTCAGCAAACTAGGAATAGAAGGAAACTTGTATATATGCCCTTTACCTAACAAAAATTACCCTTAATTACTGAACACTTTCCTTCCAAGGATTAGAAATAAGACAAGGAAGTCGAGTGTTACAACTTCAGTTCTACGTTGTCTTGGGAAATTCTAGCCAGTGCAATAAGGGGGGTAGAAAAACAGAGGGATAAAAGCATCCAGAAAAGAAATCTAAAGAGAAAACTTAAACATGTTTTTATCCATAAATAATATGATATTATATGTAAACATTTCTAAGGACTCAATCCCGCCCCACCCCCCCCCCCAAAAAAATCTACTAGAACTAATACATAATTTAGCAAAGTTGAAGGACATTATATATAAACTAGAGGCCTGGTGCATGAAATTCTTGCAGGGGGGGGCGTGTCCCTCAGCTGGCCTGTGCCCTCAGGGGATGTCCCCAACTGCCAGTTTAGGCCCAGAGATCGAGCCTAAACTGGCAGTCAGACATCCCTCTCAGAATCCAGGATGCTGCATGCACCACTGACCATACTTTTCATACAGATGGAAGGCATCTTGCTGTTGTATGCTACATTTTTTTGCCCTGTTTATAAAAAGTAGTATATAACATGATCCTTCTGAGGCAGTAGTACCATGTTCCCCATCCTATGGGTGGAAAAACTGAAGCAGAGAGAAGTTAAGTAATTGGCTTTGTCACACAATTGTAAGTGTCAGAATCAGGGCTGACCATAAAATGTGCAAGCCAGAGTCCATGCATGTCATCGCTGCATCATCCTGTTTTTTCAGTGTTAGAGTAGCCTTGCCAGATTTTAATTTTTAGATCTAAGAGACTGTTCTCAATATATAGGGTAGGGTCCCTAGGTCTAGCCAGCAATCAGGGCCGATCTGTGGGGTGACTGGCTGGCGGGGCAATTGGGGGGCCCCTGCTGGCACCCGCCTTGGCTGGTGGCCTGGCGTCACCAGCTGGCCGTTCCCATCCCCCAATCGCCGCTGCTGCCGTTGGTAGCCTCCCTCTAGGGGAGCAGATGCTCAACGCAGGAGCTGTCCTGGTGGTCAGTGTGTGTCATAGTGACCGGTTGTTCCACCAGTCATTCCGCTGTTAGGTCGATTTGCATATTAGAGTTTTATTATATAGGACTGGACAGTTAATATAAAATAGAAGTGGTAAAATCCTGATTCATTTCTGTGTGCTTTTCCTATCCTTGATTTTAAGAGACAACTTTTCTGAGCTCCAATGAATGATTCTATAACCATCCATTTAAGAAGAAAAAAGAATAATTGGGATTTTAGAAATTCAATTTTACATAACTACCACCTGAAAAAATAATTATTTCCCCATTATCATGTTTGCAGAGCCTCTACAGAGATAAAAACAATTACCAAAATTATTGTTGCTAACAGCTGATGATCAATAGCATCGTTAGAGGCAGGTGGTGCCATTAACAACACCTTTTCCCCGACCCCCAAACACAGGCTTCAAGCTTTCCAAGATCTCTTGGTGAATCTTACCACTCTGTATTTAGAATTCAACGGCTGCAGAACATCCCCAAAATTCTTGCCTATTGGTGCTCTATCCACGATATTAGGAATTAATGGTTTTATCAGTTCTTTGAAAAATGGAGGCTCTGGACCACTGCTCAGATTGGCCACTGTGTCCTAGAACAGAGAACATTTGCTTAAGGAGTGCACAAGCGAAGAGACAAAGACTCTTTCCCAAGTTCCCCATCCCCAGGAATGCCTTCATTAATGAAATCTATCCCCCCTCCTTCCCTCTCTCTCTCTCTCTCTCTTTCTCCCTTCACGAGCTAACTACTTTAACAAAGTGTGAGGGGCACCCCTGCTAAAATGTGAGCCTAGATGTGCATAAGGTAAACTTCTGTCACTAAAAGACAGTTTTGGTCGTAGGCAACACTTTCACTTCCCTACGCAGCATAGTTCAGCGACCTCAGTGTAAGCTTGGAAGCATGTTACACTCTTCAGATTCCAGGAGAGCCGTTTTTCAAATGTGTGACTTTGAACAGGAGTCTAACACATGATAAGCTTTCATAACATGACACTGTAGTTAGTCTTTTAATTTTTACAAAGTGTTTAGCCTCTCTTATCCAGAATCAGTACCAAGATTTTTTTTTTCTAAATCCTCCTCTGTGCTGATTAAAGAATATAATAAATATATTGTTAATTTAAAAGTTAAGACCAGCCGATATCCCGACTGGTTTAATGTGTTTTCCACAAAATTTGCCACCTTTAATAATGACATCAAAATGTTAACTTCAAATTTTAAATAGCCCCCATGTGGATTTAATATACTTTCATAATCACTTTATATATTTAATTTTTATAGCAGCCATATAATCTATTATCACTCCCATACTACAATTGAGAATATAGGCTTGGAGTCGTTTTTCAAGATCGCATAGCTAGTCTTAGCTACATAACCATAAAACTGTGAAACAAATTTCCACAAAATGATTCACACTTTTCTTCCTACATACCAGTCTAAAATTTGAAGACTCTATTTCCATAGGAAGAACTATAGACCTATGATAACAATGAAAGTTAAACAGTGATTTTTCTCTAGGGATGGGCTATACATTTATACTTTTCTATGTAATATGAATAATCTACAAATAGTTATAGCTTCTATGATGAAAAATAAAATAGTTCTACTTTGAAAAAAATGTATCAAAGCTCGAATTAAGAACCTTATGATGAAACAATAATCAAAATTATATCCTAATACCTTGTATTGAAACTTCAAACACACACAGTAAGCAATTAATTAGATGGAGGCATATGAAATTGCCAGTATTCAACTACAGAAACAGTCATTTCATTTGTTTCAATTTAATAAATCCAAGCTCTTCCTTTAAAAGGCCTTCACTGTCTTTGCTATGCCATAATTGTTTTACACCGTCCTGGGGCTCTTATGGTATTATACAATAGTGGTTACCACCATCAAAAGGCATTTACTAAATCCAAATTTACTCTCTGTTCCATTTCTTAGGAATACCTCATATATATATATATATATATATATATATATATATATATATACACACATATATATATATATTAATATAAAGGTTTTTTTAAAAAAACTGAACACTCACAGCTAAAGTTCTTATTTTGCTTCCCTCTGTATCTCCCCACCTGAGACACACACGTGCACAATTTTTGATTACCGTAGCAATGGCCTTAGCAAGGCCTCTGTAGAGCTGGATGTAAGCAGACAGGGTGTGGGGTCCATAAATTGTAGATGCTGCCTCATACCGCTGAACCTGCAGGAAAGGCAAGGCCGTGTTGTACACCATTCTGCTTATTTCAATCCACTTACAGAGGTGTCACACTTAGGTGAGGGGTAGTGCTCAGACAGCGTGTGTAATTCAAACTGGCACAAATCAAGATTAATGATGACAAAGGCAGAGGGAGGAGGCATTTTCACTTACCAGCTAAAGTACATGGCTCCCATCAACTACATGCTAAAGGCAGTGGCTCCTCATGGCTTGTGCCATTTGGTCTGTCAGTCCATTTAATCTGAATGTAGATACTAGCTCCCGCACTTATGTCTATTTTAAGTAGTTGTAATGGAAATGTTTTCCCCTGAGGAGTATAGCAGGGGAAAATTTTAACCTGCCATAGAGCTATACAATAGAACCAAATACATCTCCTTTTGCCTGAGCTCCAAGCCTTTGGTTGTTTCCCAGAATCCTCAAATTCATCAGATCTGAAATGGAGCTCCTCACTCCAAACACACCAGCTTTCCCTGCGATGTTCTTCATCTCAGTGAAGGCCAGCCTTCCTGTCTCCCGCGCCAGGACCAGCTGGCCGGCATCAGGTTCCTCTCCCCCATCCTACCTCCTATGAGTCTCCAAGTCCTCATTCCTTAAAATCTCTTGACTCCGTTCATTTTCCTCTGTCTCTACTGCTTTTACCTTGGCCAAACGCTTACCTCTCACCCCAATTGCTACAGCTTCTTAATCAGTTCTGTCTCCACACTTGCTCTTTGGATTTATGTTCTGCACTGCCATCCTCGTGACCGTTCTAAGTCACAAATTTGATAAGAACATTCCGTTGAGTTCTACAGTTCCCCAAAACCTTCCTTCTTGAGGCAATGTTCTGTAGCATAGCATAAAAGACTCTTCACTAACCCCTGCCTTGCACTCTAGCCCCTGTCTCACTACGCTCATCATGCTTATTCCGCAGAACTCAACTAATCATGGCCTCTTAAATGTACTGTCAACCCCTCTGGACATTTGCATATGTAGCTCCCTCCATTATTAAACACCTCCCCTAACTTTTATTTGCCAGTTAGCCCTTACTCACTCTCAAGAACTCAGACAAATGTTACATCTTCCAAAAATCTGCCAGACCCCATGCTCAAATACTTAGTCTAGATGGGTTCTCTCTCTCTCTCTCGCTCTCTCTCTCTCTCTCTCTCTCTCTCTCTCTCTCTCTCTCTCTCATACACTTTGTGCATCCCTTTCACAGAAATGTAATCATCTGCTTTCTTCTCTTTTACTCGACCATAAATTCTAGTGGTCTTGAGGACAGGGGCAGATTCTTATTCATTTTTATGCCCAGATAGTGGCTACTACTGCATGTCTCAACACATATCTGTTGAATGAATGAGTGAATAAATAAATTAACTAATTAATACCAATCCTTGCAGGAGCATGTCCCTGAACCAAGAGATAAGCTTGTATTTGTGCCATGAACTCCTTTAATCATCTACTGAGGCCTATGGACCCTTTTCAGATTAATATTTATAAGTGCATAAAATAAAATGCATGAGTTGACAAAGGCAACTAATTAGAATGAAATACATTAATTAAGCACTAATAAACCAACTTTGTGATAGATAATGTTTGTGCTTCTTTATTGAACAATAAGATTTAGCAATAAATTTAATCACTACTGTGATTTTAAAATAGGGATGAGGGTAAAAGATATTCCCAGATCTTAAATAATGGTGTGTGATATTAAAAATATCTGTGGTTCCTATTGGTGACAAAGTCAGAGATACTGCTAATATTATTGTCATTTGTCACCTATATTCGTAATTGGAGGAAATGCTAAATAATAAATAGTTACAGATAAATAAAAAATGAGTAAATGAAAAAGTATTCCCATTCAAATTTACCCCAATTAAGAACCTTTATTCAACAGGATTTCCTAGAAGGTGGGGCCCTTTGATAAAGTCAACAGAGGGTATGAAGCAGATTCCACTGCTGATATCACTGAACATTTGCCATGGGGTAGACTACATGCCTGGGTATGGACTGCAAATACATTAGAAAGCATTAGTTGCTGGAGTCTAAACTATTCTCATGTTTTTTAACTACTATTGTTAAAAAGTACTTGGGCTACTTTCTGTACTATTTGTAAACAAGGAAACATCACCAACCATCAGCCTCCCCTAAATTCTCTGTGACTCTGTTGCTTAGTCTATACCAGTGGTCGGCAAACTCATTAGTCAACAGAGCCAAATATCAACAGTACAACGATTGAAATTTCTTTTGAGAGCCAAATTTTTTTTTAAAATATATTTTATTGATTTTTTACAGAGAGGAAGGGAGAGAGATAGAGAGTTAGAAACATCGATGAGAGAGAAACATCGATCAGCTGCCTCCTGCACATCTCCTACTGGGGATATGCCCGCAACCCAGGCACATGCCCTTGACCGGAATCGAACCTGGGACCTTTCAGTCCGCAGGCCGACGCTCTATCCACTGAGCCAAACCGGTTTCGGCAAGAGCCAAATTTTTTTAACTTAAACTATATAGGTAGGTACATTGTTATTAGCTTAATTAGGGTACTCCTAAGGCTTAGGAAGAGCCACACTCAAGGGGCCAAAGAGCCGCATATGGCTTGCGAGCCGCGGTTTGCCGACCACGGGATACCATCTATAATAATAAAAGCATAATATGCTAATTAGACTGGATGACCTTCCAGATGAAGCCAGGGCTGCAAAGGAAGCCCGGGTCCCAGGTGCCAGAGGGAAGCCAGTGCCAGCAGCAGGGGGAAGGAAGGTCCACTCTTGCACAAATTTCGTGCATCAGGCCTCTAGTGGATATAATAATATCTTGCTGCACGGCTTATTATGAGGATTAGTTAAGATCACATTTGCAAGGTGTTCAGCTAATGCATTCAATAAATGGTAACCAGCAGTGGGAGCATTTCAAGGTCCTACACAAGCTTAAGGCACCAGAAGCATGAGGGACAGAGTTAGGAATGCTGCATGCCACAACCCAAACTTACAACCAGGGCTCCTGACAAAATAACTTAAATCAGGAAAAGTGAAAGCCAGTGAGACTAGATTTCTAACCTGAACTTGTAAATGGTCAACCTAGAACCACCAAACACAACTTCTGGCTTATCATTCTCTTATCTTTCCTAAAACAAAGTCATCTCTCAAAAACATGATTAAGTAAGTCTAGAAAGAAAACCTGCATTTACTACAATAGTGTTGGCCAGGGTATATTTCACTTAAATGATAAAGACGTTTTACTTTACCTGGTATTCTTCATAGGTGGCGATGTAATGCGTATATACATTGCACAGACCCGAAATAACAACAGTCATATTCTGCATCCCGTAAGTTGCAAACTCCTGGGAGGGGGAAAGAGGTAGAGCCCAGTTAAATTACTCTTCATCTTAAAGTTTATTATAATCCCAGTTATACTGAACCACAGATATAAATCGTTAGTATAAGATGTCTCTCTTAACAATATTCTTCCTACTGATCAAAACTGCCTGAGAATGCAGAAGTATCAGAGAGTCCTGGATAAAAGTTAGAGCCATAATTCTGCACAATAGTTGGACAAATCAATGGATCTGTGAACATCTTAACGATTGCATTTGCAGATGTAGAATCTTATTACTAAAAGAAAGATATTTATTAATTTCCTATAAAAGTATAATGTATAATGGGAGGTTTCCTATAAAAGTATAATGGGAGGTTACTAGCTAATGACAGTAGCTATTCCCAGGCCCAAGTAATAAGGCATTTGCTGATGATGATATTTTAGAACCATTTACAATACTTCCTCAATATAAATAAAATCATAATTATAAATGAAACACATAATTAGCAGTATGTGTTAGATTTTATTTAGATAAGGCTTTAAGATATTAATATACTCAGGGGTTATTTACCATTTAATCCATAAAACCACTATTAATTTTTAAATTATTAATACATAAATATCAATAAAATATTTTAACCTGACTATAGTTCCCTTATATTTTTTAACTTATTCTTATAACACCAATATTTCATATTTACCTCTAGCCATTACTTTCAAGAAGTGTAAATCTCTAGTTATTTTAGCAAAGATTAATTTAAAAGGTATTAGATCATATAGCTAGAGAATTCTCTTCACCAAATATAAATGCATAGATGTTATTTTATTTTTAACTTACTGCTTTAATTGCCTCCCGAAGTCTTCGTCCAGACATGGTCCTGAGTGAAGAAAACAGAATTATCTAAGTGTTTTCCTACTTAGAAGGTGTGCAAAGTATGCAAAATGACATGTAATAAAACAAAAAAATGTTATCCTGACTCATTACACAGTCGTAAAGTATGTAGGGGCTCAATGACAAAGCTAAGCTAAAGGTGAGCCTTTTTCCTGGCTGTCATATCTTCAAAACAAATTCTAAAATGAAAACAGATAACGTGAAGGAGGGAAAAACAATCAATAAATATCACTAGCAAAAGATCACAATCATTTTCCATTCATTGATTCAACAAAATATATTGGTTATGTTCTTTGTTAATAAGAGCTAAGGCAAGTAGAGAGTATATTGTTCCTGCCGCAAAGAATTTACCATTTTATTCATTAATTTAATCCTTCATAAAACTCTGAGCACCTACTACATACAGGCCTACTTCTAAATACTAAGGATTAGCAGTGTGGAGCTAACATTCTAGGGAAGGCAGAGGGTCAATAAGCAAATTAAGAAGGGAGATGACAATAAGTGCTATGAAGAATATAAGGTAGGTTAAAGAATGAAAGGGAATGGTGGTGTCATTGTGGTGGTGATGGTGGTGCTGATGCTGTAGTGATGTGGTGGTGGTGGTGGTGGTGGTGGTGGTGGAGTTGGTGGTGGCAGTGGTAGTGGTGGTGGTGGTGGCAGAGGTGGTGGTGGTGGTGGTGGTGGAGGTGGTGTTGGTGGTGGCGGTGGTGGTGGTGGTGGTGGTGGTGCTGATGGTGGTGGTGGTGGAGGTGGTGGTGGTGGTGGAGGTGGTGGTGGTGGTGGTGGTGTTGGTGGTGGTGGAGGTGGTGGTGGTGGTGGTGGTGGTGGTGGTGTTGGTGGTGGCGGTGTTGGTGGTGGCGGTGTTGGTGGTGGTGGTGGTGGTGGTGGTGGTGGTGGAGGTGGTGGTGGTGGTGGTGTTGGTGGTGGTGGTGGTGGTGTTGGTGGTGGTGGTGGTAGTGCTGATGGTGGTGGCGGTGGTGGCGGTGGTGTTGGTGGTGGTGGTGGAGTTGGTGGTGGCAGTGGTGGTGGAAGTGGTGGTGCAGATGCTGTAGTGATGGTGGTGATGGTGGTGATGGTGGAGTTGTTGGTGGCAGTGGTGGTGGTGGAGGTGGAGGTGGTGGCAGTGGTGGTGCGGATGCTGTAGTGATGGTGGTGGTGGTGGTGGTGGTGGCAGTGGTGGTGGAAGTGGTGGTGCTGATACTGTAGTGATGTGGCGGTGGTGGTGGTGGTGGTGGTGGTGGTGGTGGTGGTGGTGGAGGTGGTGGTGCTGATGATGGTGGTGCGGATGCTGTAGTGGTGGTGGTGGTGGTGGTGGTGGCAGTGGTGGTGGAAGTGGTGGTGCGGATGCTGTAGTGATGTGGCGGTGGTGGTGGTGGTGGTGGTGGTGGTGGTGGTGGTGGTGGTGGAGGTGGTGGAAGTGGTGGTGCAGATGCTGTAGTGATGGTGGTGATGGTGGTGATGGTGGAGTTGTTGGTGGCAGTGGTGGTGGTGGTGGTGCTGATGATGGTGGTGCGGATGCTGTAGTGATGTGGCAGTGGTGGTGGTGGAGGTGGTGGTGGATGAAGACAATGTTACATAGTATAGGCAGGACTGGCATCTCTGTTAGAGCTCTGAGCAGAGAACTGAAGGAATGAAAGAGTTGGCCATGGGGATTACTGGAGCGCAAGTGTTTCAGGGAGATGGAACAATAAATTCAAAAGTGCTAAGACAGAAGCATGCTTGATGAGTCTGGGAACTGCAATGAAGCCAAAGTGGCTGAAGCAGGGGAGAGAGGGGAGAGTCGGATGAAATCAGACCAACGAGCATTGCTGAGATCATATAGTGCCCTTAAGCTATAAGGGTCTGAGGATTCACCTAGAGTGAAATGGGAAGCCAGTAGAGAGTTTTGAGCAGGACATGGTTTAACTTGTGTTTTAAAGGGCTTCCTCCAGCTGTGGTGTTGATAAAACACTCTAGAGAAGAAAGGGAGGGAGCAAGAAGGCAAGACAGGGAGAAATAATGGTTGCTTAGGTGGGGGGTCGGGGGGAGAGGGGGAGGGACAGGGGACAATAATAGAAAGTATTGGGAAGAACATACAGAATTTGCTGAAGGATAGAAAGTGAGGGAAATTGAAAAAGAAAGAATTCAGGGATGACTCCTAGATTTAGGCCTGAGCCACAGGAAAGCTATACACTTGCCTCTTACTAAGATAGGAAAGACTGCGTGGGGAGGAGACTTAAAACATTCTTTCATGCTTTTAAAACCTAAAGTAATTATTTCAAGAGTCTGTATTTTAATATTATGTCAAGTCTTTCTACTGGCATCACTTTAATTTGGAATTCCCATCATTTTAATTTGGAATGATACGTTTTCAAATGTTTATGTTTGCTTCAAGTTACACACTAGTAACAAGCATGGAGAGGGTTATTCTCCTGAGGTCCCACCACCAGAGGGTGGGAATATTTGTCAGCAATGCCAAATATAACACGGTGAGATACAAAGGGGTCAGTGCAGAATTACCTGCCCATGATAAGTGACCCCAACAGAAACACATATACAATAACTACCTTTTTCTTAAAGTTGCAATTCTTTTTTAACCCTCACCGGAGAATATGTTTTTATTAATTTTGAGAGAGAGAAAAGGAGAGAGAGAGAGAGAGGAAGAAGGAGTGCACTGTCAAAGACTAGATTATTTGGTGGTAGGTTTGAGACATTATAAAAAATAATAAAGCAGTTAAAAATATAGGTGGAAATGTCACAAGTCATTATTCACATGATACCCTCCTACCAGGAAGCTGCATCTGACTCTCTCTAGTTCCTTGGATAAGGCCCATATACAGTTGGGTTTGAGGTGATCAAGTCTTTATTCCTTTGAATGGCTGCACTTGATCAGCTAGTCTAAAGAAAGAGAGTGCCAGTGGGCCTGAAGTCAGGAAGAATTGGGGATGGGGGAGAGAGAGAGAGAGAGAGAGAGAGAGAGAGAGAGAGAGAGAGAGAGAGAGAGAGAGATCGGTTGTTTCCCATCTAAGGATCGAACCCAAAACCTACGTCTGTGCCCTGACTGGGAATCGAACCCAAACATAAACATTTTGGAGTAGGGGACCACCTGGCCAGGCCACAATAATTACATTTTTTAAACTATAAAATGAAAAAGAAGGACTTACGTAAGCTCCCCAGGAATAGCAGTTATGGCCAAGGACCCAAGAGTAATGATCTGAACGTCAACAATATCCGGGTGCCAGGGATGAGGTTTGGTCAGCTAAGAACCCAAAATATGAACACTGTGTTAGGAATATTATTCTTTCTATGATCAAGAGACCTGTGATGATCACAGAAGTTTATTGAAGGATGCAAAATGGTTCCACCTGCTTTGGGTGTCTCCTGCCACCATAGATTTTATTTCTAATTCATCATATAACATTAAATGTTTTATCTAGTCATAACATGTTAATCTCAAATGCCAATGCCCCATTAACCTGGACATATTTTCTCATCAATGATGTCTGGTGGATCTGTCAGTGTGGAATCACAATGTGTAACCGACGACCAAGGACCTACTAAAGCACAGTGGTGACTCTCCTCGTACACAAAAAATAAGTAACTTGATCATTTGGATTAGCTTCACTTAATAACTTCTTACTCTAAAAGCACTTCAAATTTTCAGTTACTTTCCACCTTTTCTCCAAGAAAATCTATCCTTTTCCGTACTCACATTAGTGTAGAAATCTTTCCCTCTATTCCTTCCCTTTCCTCTCTTCTGCCTGAAGAATTTTAATTGAATATTAGGGGAAAAAACTCGATTGAATTGTTTTCTACATCAACAGTTCATATTATAAACACTGGCATCGCACTTTGACATTTAGAATGTGAAAATCTATGTTCCAAAGGAATAGGAAAAGAATGTTGCCTTAGTTAATAACATTGTGAGAAAACGGAAACATGGACATGCTCCTTTTTATACAGACTGAGATGTTCTTCTCTACAGAGAATTCTGTGTGAACTCCTGTCCTTAGGGTAACATAATGAATCTTATGTAAGACAACTGTTATTTTTATTCTTCCTTTATCTGGGTTCTTATTGTTCCAGTTATTTATCATAAATTCAAAGTTACAATATTTAATAATTGTACCCCTTATTTTTTAGACTCATGGCATCCATACTTTTTTGACATTAAATATTTTGATGTGGGAATATCTGAGTAAGACCTCCCATGCCAATATAGGTATACCATTCACATCCGACAATTCATAAATTTTAAAAAGCAATACACTAATTTCACCGTGATAACAAAAAATGCTTTACCTCTCCAGTGTGAATAAGGACGGGCTTTGGTTTCTGACACTCTTTCATTTCATCAGAGGGCCTGCCAAAGAGCTGATCCCGAAGAGTGTCCCAAAATGGATCTGATACTGTTGTCCCTGTTAGGAATGTTTTAATTGATATGACTCCAATCCTCTGGAGAAAATGTCATCATTTTGACAGCTGTTGTACAACAATGCTTTCAGGAGTCTCAGAGATTTCACTAAGATTGTTATTTAACGATTCCAAGACAGTCTGAATAATGGAAGAAGCAAAATTTCCTGTGCATCCTAAAATAGGAGCCATTATTTAATTAGATCTTCAGTGTGGTTGATAGACTAAAAGAATATGTTTTGCTCAACATCCTTGAAGTTTTGTTTCTATTGCTCCTTCTCTTCCACATTTCAAGTACAAACAGTATGGCACAATTCACTGTAGACTTTCCATTTTGAAAACTAAAAATGACACCTCCAATTTGAAGTGTTAGTTGTTTGGCTTGGGGTCCCTGAAAAAGCCTCTCTTGAATCCCCACTTACTTATCTACATACATACCCACAATCAGAAAAAAACAAAAACCTTGCCTAAGATCCATAATCTGGGGGAATGTTATGTTAACTACAAAACCTATCGACTTAGAATCTGTAATCCATTAGAGAAATATAACAATTATAAACGTATGTGGGTCTAATAAAGGAGCACCAAAGTACATAAACCAAAGCCTATTATTACAGTGAAATCAGGATAAAGTTACAAAACCTAAAACAATCAGTTATAAATTAAGGAAGATCCTGGAAATACACACAGGAGGGGGACCTGGGCCCACATGCGTTAGGCTCCTAAAGGCCCCTACCCTGAGGAATTTTGTCTTCAGGAAAGGGGCAAGGAAAAGAGACACTAATAACCAATGGGAAGAGCCGACTCATGCTGTTGAAGTTACAATGACAGCTCCCTCCTGCACCCCCCAACGCCCCCCACCCCGCGCCAGCCCAAGCAGACTTTAAAATTATTCACCCACAGACTAAAACACAAAGAGGATTTGTCTCTGATTCTACTTGAATGCGTGGAAAGCTGAGTGACGGTAGACACCCGTCCCTGGGAAATCTGGTTGTCATGCACAAACCTGGAGTCCCTGCACACCCCTGGATTTAGAAAGAAACACAGTCACTGTATTGGCTACATGTAAACCCTCCTCAGGGACACAACCCCAAAGCTCCAGAAGCTGGGGCCACAGGTTCCGTTCGTCTGCACCTCACCCTGCGTGAAGTTGAAGGTCCCAGGTCCATCGATTGTGCCAGCTGCGAAACTGTAGCCCAGCGCTGGTTTACATGTCTTTGCCTAAAGGAAAGATGTTTAGAACAAAAGAGGAAAAAAGAAACAGAAGTTAAGCTTCCACTAATGATGAGATCAGCCCTGAGCTTTCCCCTTGTGGCATGGTCAGTGTGACTCAGCA
Source organism: Myotis nattereri (assembly GCF_964212035.1). Classification (NCBI taxonomy): domain Eukaryota; kingdom Metazoa; phylum Chordata; class Mammalia; order Chiroptera; family Vespertilionidae; genus Myotis; species Myotis nattereri. The sequence goes on from NC_138088.1 coordinate 33,549,422, forward strand.
ACACCTACCGTGTGTGTGGAATTGAGTGAGACGGTGACGTCTGTCATATTCACCCACTGATGAGCCGAAGTCAGTGGTCCAGTTAACTCCTGGGAAGCCAAGGCATACAGCGCCTAGGAAACCCACAGACGCTCACTGTTAAGAGCTAAAATGAACATTACCACTGCATCCAGTGAGTACCAATTGGGAGAAGGGTCTCTCAGACAAGTTTTATTCTGCTGGGTCCATAGCAGTAGCCACTACACAGGCGATCTCTCTGCCAACCTGTTGCTTCCCTGAAGACGGAAGGCCCTGGATGGCTGACCTGTGTTTTTCCCCACAAAGATGAACCCGTAGTGACCCAGGATGTGGCTCAAAAGGCCCCAATCTCACTGGAAAGACGGTCAAGAAAATGTGAGATTAGAAGTAGGAGGGCTGCGTGAGTTTCTTCGCCAGAACAAGAGTGTGTCCTCGGGCATTCTCAGTCCTTGAGTCCTCTGGCAGGGCTGGCTTGAGGAGATGCCAAAGGGCGGCTTGAAAGCTTCAGGCCCCACTTCATCTGCATAAACCCCCCTAACACCCCGCTGCTCTTTGAGGATCTTTTTTCCCCCCAATGTGGTCAACTGATGCTTTTTCAATCTTATGGGAAAAGTGAGTCAACCCATGATTAGAAATGTTTTTACTGATCTGTATACAACAGAGGCAAATCCTGCTTCGGTACAAGTCCCTTTGCCGGAGACCTAACTCATTTCCACACCATCCCCGTTTCAACTGCCCCCTGGGAGCTCTGAGCTGAGTGACCCCGGATGCAGCTGCCTCCCTGGTGAGGAGGCCAGTTGTGCCTTGCTGAGAAGAGAATGCAGAATGTGGGACAAATCCCTCTGGCTCCCAAGCCCAGAAAGATAACAAAATTTCTGACACCTAATTGTGTCACAGATGCACTCCCTAAATAGAATCTGTTAATTTAGAGCAATCCACTGATAATACCACAGTAATTAAAAAGAAATTGCAGCAATTAGGGCTGGCTAGTGTCTGGTGTTTTTAAAGGTGCTTTTGATCTTCCTTAATTGCTGCTGAAACATTTTAGAACCGTTGGAACAAAATATTTACTTACACTCACACGCACACGCGTGTGTGTAGAACAAAGGTATAAGTAAGCTATGAAAAGGAAGAGATTTAACTCTCGTTATCAGAGATATCTCAACTCTCCAGCTCATCTTTTAGGTCAGAAATCTCTCCATTGAAGCTGACACATAAAATGGGACTAAATGAAGGATCAAATTTAGAAGAGGGAAGAGACTAGAGTAAATCATAGGAATCTTGCTGTAGACCAGGTTCCCTCATCAAAAAAAAAAAAAAGTTAAGATAACATGGATGATCTTTGCCATATCAAAGAAGACTAGAACTCATTTGAATCCAAATTGTGAGAGCAGTGAGCTGTGGGGCTCAGCTTTGCATTGTCACCGAAGGAAAAGTTAAGAAATGCATCACCATTAAACCAGTATTATGTGAACTGTTGAAGGGTATCCTTTAAGAAGAGGAGGAAGAAGAAGAAAAGATTAAAAATATGAACAATAAAATAAATATGTACCCATCAACAATTGAATCTAAAAATCAAAATGAACAAAGAAGAAATCTAACGAACAAAATAAACTGATGAATAAAATAGCATCGGAGGCATGAAAACATGGAACACACTGATGAATCTCAGAGGGAAGGAGGGGGCTAAGAAGAGACTAACCAAAGATTTTATGTGCATATATGCATCATTTATGGACACAGACAATAGGTTGTTGAAGGCCTGGGGTGGGGCAGGACGGGAACCAGGGAACCAGGTGGAGGGAGACAATGGGAGGAAAAGGAGGACATCTGTAATACTTTCAACAATAAAGATTTTTAAAAAGAAATGGCTAAGTGATTTGGCAGGCAAATCCCTGAGAGATTTCCAAGCCTCTGAAACAGTCTGGTCATATATACCACGCTAATTGCAAACCTTACAATCTAGCTATCATCCCACTGCCCGAAGCAAGCCCTCTGGCAGCAGTAAAATGTACTTCCTGTAAGTGGTTGGACCAGGCAGTCAGAGAGAGATTCCTGTGTGGCTTGTGCAAGAAACCTTCCCAACTGCCCTGCAGCAGCAACCAGCTTTCCAGACCCCTCGGTGCTGCTTGAGCTCTTGTCTTCCTCACAGTTAGGGACTTCCTAAAGAACAACGTCAGCAGATCTTCAAGAACAATCCTATATAATCCTATATAATAAAAAGCTAATATGCTAATAGACCGAACAGCAGAACGACAGTCCCGATGACCTTTCAGACAACCCGTCTGGACGACCTTCCGGACGAAGCCGGGGCTGCAAGGGCTGAGCCCCTTGCACAGATTTCATGCGTCAGGCCTCTAGTTTTAAATGAAGATCAAAGAGTGGGTGCACGACTTACCGTAGCTCTCTGGTATAGGGCCCGTCCTATAATCTGTGTGCTGTTGATCATATCCTGTCCAGGTCCCCTAGCCATGCACATGGTAGCCTTGAACAAAATGAGACAGATGTGTTCTTGGTGAATAAAGCAAGTATTTTATGCATGGCTGGTATGGCTCAGTGGTTGAGCATCAACCTATGAGCCAGGAGGTCACGGTTCAATTCCAAGTCAGGGTATATGCCGGGGTAGCGGGCTTGATCCCCAGTAGGGGATGTGTAGGAGGCAGCTAATCAATGATTTTCTGTCATCATTGATGTTTCTATCTCTCCCTCTCCCTTCCTCTCTGAAATCAATAAAAATGTATTTTTTAAAAAGCAATTATTTTAAGAAATGGACAATTACAAGTGAATCTAAGCAACTATAATTTTAAGACACATTATAGCTTTTCTTTTCAGATATTCTCTCAACTTATAGGTTACGAAAAACAAACGCATTAATTGAATTGGAGCAGCGAACACCTTTAGAAATCATCTATTTCAGCACTTAACTTAAAAACAAGGAAAATGAGGTTCCGTGTGTTAGAGGACTTGCCAAAGATTATTCAGATAGCTAAGACCTAACTCCACATCTCTCCATTGGCTGCACACATCTCTACTTGCTTGTTCTTGCCTGTGGCTCTTGGTCATGATCACCTTAAACTGAAACTCAGTTAAAATTATATTGGAAAAGCTAGCTGACCGTCAGGGGGAAAAAATCAGTAAATAAATATGACTCTATACCTTATTTCTTACATCAGAATAATTTGAGATTAATCAGATGTTTCAATATTACAAATGAAATAAAAAGTATTGAAAACAAGAGTGCATATATTTTAAAGTCTTAAGGGTATAGAAGACCCTTCTAAAATTATATAGAACAGGCTAAATACATCTGACAACAAACATTTTAAATATTCATATGTGGAAAATGAAAACATAAGTAAAGCTGAAAGACAACTGACAAATCAAGGGGGAGGGGGGGTTGTATTGTTTATGACAAACTAAGACTTTAAAATATTAGGAACTTAGAAAAGTCAATAAGAAAAATATCTTTATTAATACCTTTTGGTTCATCCATATTGAGTTAAATTATCTCTTATTTGCAGTAAAAAGCATCTTTTTAAAATATATCTTATTGATTTTTTTACAGAGAGGAAGGGAGAGGGATAGAGAGTTAGAAACATCAATGAGAGAGAAACATCGATCAGCTGCCTCCTGCATACTCCCCACTGGGGATGTGCCCGCAACCAAGGTACATGCCCTTGACCGGAATCAAACCTGGGACCCTTGAGTCTGCAGGCCAATGCTCTATCCACTGAGCCAAACTGGCCAGGGCAGTAAAAAGCATCTTATATGTATATCAAAATCACCACCTTATATACCTTAAATTACACAAGGTCATATGTCAATTATATCTCAATAAAGCTGGAAAAAAATAATCACCATAATGAATACATGATGGAATGCAGATGAAATAGGCAATTCACAAAAAGAAATGTAAATAGCCATTCAATATGAAATATGTTCAATCTCATGAATAATTAAATATAAGTTTAAGCTGCAAAGAGAACTCCTTGCATATTGTGTTGGTGAAAACGGAAAGGCTGACAGTCCTGGTGCTGGTGAGAGACCGCCCCTCGTGCACTGTGCGTGGAAATGTGATTGAGAGAGTGTTTGGGCTGTGTGTAGCATTCGTTAGAGGTCCTTTCTCTTTGATAACAAACTCACTTTCAAGAATTTGGCTTATGGCGAAACTCTTACTCGTTTGACAAAATATGTATGACAAGCAGAGTGACCACAGCATGCTTATATCACGAAGGGAAGAAAAGGTGGGAGAGAGGGTGTGAAGGAAGGAAGAAGTCAGGGAAAGAAAATACCCATCCGCAGGGGACTGGTTAACTATGGTACTCAATACTGAAAATTATGAGGGGTTTTATTTATTTTTTAAAAATATGTTTACATTCATTTCAGAGAGAGGAAGGGAGAGGGAGAGAGAGAAATTTCAATGATGAGAGAGAATCATTGATTGACTGCCTCCTGCACACCCCCTCCTGGGGATTGGGCCCACAACCCAGGCATGCGCCCTGACCAGGAATCAAACCGTGACCTCCTGGTGCATGGGACAGTGCTCAACCACTGAGCCACACTTGCCAGGCACAGAAGGATGTTAAATGATGTTTTAAAGCACATTTATTGGAAATAAGGAAGCAGGTTATAGACTAGCATTGCCGTGTGATCCTACTTACTTAAAATTTTACATGCATATATATGCATGGATGCACAAAATATCTGGAAGTTCATTAAAATTTTAACAGGTTAATTTATGGGATGAGGGCTGCTCCTTTTCATAGTTTTATTTTCTGAACTTTTCCATATTATTTGAATGTGTAACAAGCATATATTTTTTCCTAAAAAATATTAAAACCTTTTCCTAAACTTAAGCTGTTGTGTTTTTAAAGAACCCCCATTAAAGCAGAAGACATGGCAGCACCTGCCTGTTTCCTTCCCTCTTCCTCTTTCTTATGTGAGTCCTGACTTTGTTCAGAAAGCCATCTCCCCCCTTGTGGTCAATGTCCCATTCCTTGTTCCTGGTAAGTCTAAGGCTCTAGGCCTTGCTAAGATTGGCAGGAACCCAACCTAAGCCACTCAGCACATACCATTCCCCCAGCAACTATTTTGTTCCAGGGATGGACATGTGACAGAAATTGACCCAATCAGATAAGAGAGAACTTTTATTCTATGTTGGAGAAGTTCTCTCTCTCCTACTTTATATGGGGGTGGGAGGAGGGGAGCATACCCCTTCCTTACTGCCACCTGCAGTCCTGCAAACCTGAGGGAAGCTGACTCGACCCAACGCATCGAGGGGAGCAGAGGAAAACAGAATTCTATTGGGGGAGGGGGCATGACTTTGTTGTAAATTTTTCAGACTATAAAGTAAACTATGCTCATCGTAAAAAATAACAAAATGTATAAATAAAAAATAAGTACAAAATAACTAAAATGAAGCCTATTTATAATAGTATCAAAAAGAGAGCATCATAGTCAACAATTCAGTCAATGTTTCACTTTGTCTTTTTACAATGATACACTGATTTTCAAAACTGCAATCACAATGAATATTCATTATTAAGTCCTGATTTTTTTCAGTCAACATCATGCATTATGAGTTTTTCCCACTTTAGGTATTTCAACAGAAGACATTAAGTTGATGCATAATGTTCTGCTGCAAATAAGTATAATAATGTTTTAACCATCTCATCTATGAATTTTGTAATTTAGTAAGTAGTTATCAAATCTACTGTGAATTAATAATGTGTAGAGATGCTGCAAATAAAGGGTAACACAGAATACTTTCTACATAAAAATAGCAATATATAACAGAAAAGTGTAATTGTTGAAACTGTATTGCTCATTGGGTGGGGTTGATTGGAATAAAGTAAATAGCCCAGAAATAGTGTTAAATAAAAGCAATATTACAGGTGAAATGTTCTTTAAACACAAAGAATAAGACCCAGAAATTAGCATCTGCTGCTCATGTCCAAGCGGAATAATCTAAATGAGCTTGGGGGGCTGGGGGGGTTAAATAAATGATGGTGCAGCCTCATTTGTCTTTGAAACTTACCACACTGATCCACATATAGTCATAAAAATATTTTTAAGACAAAGTTGAGTGGAAAACTGAAATCCTGGACCAATAAAAAAAATCAGTATGTAAGTTATAAATGTTGTTTGTGGTTACGCAGACAAATACATAGGAAGTCATTCCACAGGTAACTGCTGGAAGGGGTGGGGCAGGACAGAGGTGATAGGGTCTTTCACTTTTGACTGTTCTCTATGCTTTCTTATCGTTGGAGTTCTGACAGCAAGATTTTTGCAATTTTAAAAGAAAAAAATTATCTTATATTGTTTTTGTGTGTGTGGTTGTTTTTTTTAATCCATAGCTTTACTAATCAGTGAGCAATGTCTCGGGCAGTCAGTTTGGGGTACTGTTTCCACAAAAATGCCCAGGCATCATGTTTCAGGCGGCCCACGCCTGGGGAAGGATATTTAATCTCTGACATTTCCTAAATTGCCTCACCATTCAAAAAACTTCACAATCACGTAGAAAATTATAATTTTATCTCATTGGCATTTCGTGGGTGCTTTTGAGCAGAAGAGTTGATAGAGGTAAATAGGCCGATGTATACTTGAGGAAAACCTACCTGTCAATGAACGATGAATCTTCAAACATAAAAGATACATGACATGCAAAAGCGAAGATTTCCTGGCATAGGTACCTACCCCGCCAATGGGACAAGTGCTGTTGGCGTTATCACAGGACTCTCCCGTGTTGGCGCAACGTGGGCCGAGAATATTGGGGGACACATCTCCTAGGTTTGATGAAGCAAAGGCTGCTACAAACGGCCCCTGCCAAGAGAAGCAGCAGTTGCCTTTTATTCTTTCTTCCCCACGCCTCCCACTCAAAACGCAAGCATTCCATCTGCTTCGGTGAACTACCCAAAACCATTGGCACACAATAAAAAGGAGGGTGTATATACAATAATCTAGGGAAATGCTTTACTCCGGAAAAGGTTCCCAGTACAGTCAGTGTTCCTGTTGTTACTCATGACTTTCCAATTATCAATAGAGCGGCTTGAAGCAGGACACTCTCAAATTTGTGCCTCAAGCAGAAGCGCGCTGACAAGGACCACAGTGCTCAACAACAAGTTACAAAAGGCTGACATGTCAATTTTGCCGCTGGTGTTGAACCTAGAGGTCCAAGATGCATTTGCCCTTTAAAAATACATATTGTATTGGCTTAAAAAGAGAGGAGCCAATGCGGACTTTCCTGTTGTGAAACTGAACCTAAACACAGTGTCCACCATCCAGGCTTGTGCTTCCACGCATCGTTTCTCTATCTCTTCAACCTGAAGTAACAACGTATAACCTTTAGAATGGTAACCTCAAGCCACTGTCCTGCCATTCTGTACTTTTTTCTTTTTTTTTTTTTTTTGGTTGGAACTATTCCAAGTGACATTTTTATTGCATTTATTGAGGTGATATTGGTTAATAAAATTATATGGGTTTCAAGTGTATAATTCTGTAATACATCATATGTATATTGTATTGTGTGTTCACCACACAAAATGGTTCTGTCACCATTTGTGTCCCCCTTACCCTCTTCTACCTGCCTCCACCCCCTTTCCCTCTGGTAATCACCATACCATTATCTGTGTTTATGAGTTTTGGGGGTTGGTGAATTTTGTTTATTGGCTTCACCTTTTTCAACCAGCCTCCTAACTCCCTTCCCCTCTGATGGCTGTCAGTCTGCTCTCTGTATCTATGAGTCTGTTTCTATTTTGTTTGATTATACCATTCCATCTTAAATGTCGTAAATTTTCTTAGAAAAAGAAGCAAGCAAGTATCAGAGATCATGATGCTAAAAAGATAATTTATTTCAAAGTGCCTAGCACCTAGCCAATGATTACAAATGAGAACCTCCTTTCTTTTCCCTAAAATACAGGCTAAGATGAAAAAATACAGTTTTGTCAACAAAGGAGCTAAAAGATCAGATCAAATGTTCATGAATCAGTATCTTCATAACAGAGCATTATTCTAGTCAAGGGCCCGGGACTCTCATCCCATCATATATCATGCATTCTAGGGCTTAGGTTCTGGTGGCAAGCAGACAGGGTCCCTCTTCCCACCTAGCTAGCTGTAGTCTTTATTGTATACAGATCTGAGCAGCATCTGGAGTACATGGACTGGGTTCCTGGCCCCCACCTCTGATCCGGTCACTCACTGAGTTTCAAAATTACAAACAAGTCTGATGGATTAGGGCTGTCTCTGACTTTGGCCTTATGACAGGAAAGTAGAACAATGTCCTGGAAAGGAAACTCACTATGAAGAGGGATGTCTGGACCAGTGAAAAGGACTCAGCATCTGTCCTCATTCAGATTATTATACCATTAAAGAGATGCTTAATACTTTTACAACTCTGAAAACAAAAGTAAACATCAATACAATTTGCCATGTTTCCAAGTTGATAAAAATGATTATATACTACAAAAACCTTGAACTTGCCCTCCTTTATCCAACTAATTATAACTTTATGAAGCCATCAATATAGGTAGTGTTTGACACAGTCTATTGGTCCTTTTGAATTTTTCATTTCCTACTAAGATGGAAATTTTTTTTAATCCAAGTATAACAGTATGTGATGCCCATACTAACTCTTTACTCTGAAAACTTGACTCAGCTATTTTGAATATTGCATGAGTGATGATACTCAATGAATTAGGTGAAGTTTTGAATAACACAAATTCTTACCTGTCCAGGTAAATGTCCTTTGTTCTTCTCTTGCTCAAACAGGTAAGATGCATAGCCCATATTGTCGCTATTGACAAGGTGATTGCTGTTGTTCATGCTGACAGGGTGGATGGCAAACCAGCTGTAACAGAGCAAGAAGCCTAAATTAATGAAGAAAATCAGATAACTGGGGCCAAAAAGGATGACTGGGATTTCTGTTAAGTTCTCCCCAACAGAAAAAAATAATACTTAATCATAGGCATTCACATTTAGGTGCTTTCATTGTTAATGAGCTTACATTACTAATAATATACTTAAGAAGTCTGATCATTGACTTAAATGTAAAATACAAAACTATTTTTATGAATATTTCTTCTTCAGCAGCAGCAGCAGCAGCTTTTAACAAGAGCCAAGGTTGGTCAGTTATCAGATGATATACCTAAAGAACTGTATGACATAGACTTTGTCCTTCAAGAAGGCACACATAGAATAATTACTCAAATCAGTCCAAACGAATTCAACAGACACTTACTGAGAGTCTGCTGTGTGCCAAGCCCTGAATAAACTGCAGTTTGCTTTCAGAATCTTCCAGAAGACAAAGATGTGAAAAGCGCCCTTACTACAGTGTGACAAAGGTTATAAAGTGTTTGGGGACCATAGATGATGAGCAATTCATTCTTAAGGGCATTCCAAGGAGAGGGAACAGCAGAGTAACAACATGGAGGCATGAAAGAGGATGGTGCGCATCATTCAATACAGCCCCCTGCACGGTAATAGCTTCCGTGGAGAGCTATATACAGTTTACAAATTAACATCACACCTGCTACTTTATTTGACCTTCACAACAACCCTGAGAGATAGGCTGGTAATACCTCCACTCTGCAAGGTGTCTCGGAGAAGCAAAACGGTGGCCCACTTGCCATAGGACCAAGGCTCAAGTTTGGGTCTTGTGACACCTTGTCCAGTGGCCTTTGTAGATCAAACCTCCACACGGTGAAAAAGATACAGAATGAAAGGCTGTAAAGCAGATGAACTGGAATGATCAAGAAAAGAGACACGCCAATCCATAAAGTTTTAAGCTAATTTAGGATTTTTGAAAAATATTTTGTTGATGTAATCCTTCACTGGAAACTTTTGAAACATTTCATAGGAATGAAAGCTTCCATTCCTACCTACATGATACAGGGCACCAAACTGAACATTGACATCATGACTGAGCATGTTTGTGGACTTGCAGGTCATCACTTAGGATTCAGTCCTCGTTGCCCAAGAGATGTATATGTAGGTCAGAGGTGGCCAGCATAACGCCCGTGGGGGCTGGGTAGGCAACGTCAATGAGGTGGGCTGGTTGGTGCAACAGGGACTAGTGAGGACTGTGGGGTCCGCAGGCACTCGCACGCGGGACTGTGCTGCAGCCAAATGCGCATTCTGGGAGTGTGAACCAGGGCTGCCAGAACTTTCAAGAGAAACCACAAACCTTGTTTTTGTGAAATATTTATCTACTTAAAAATTCTTACAGAAAGAAATGCATGGAAACAAAGGAGGGGAATGGTTACACATGGGCAGACTTAGGACACGTAGCCAACAAATAGCATTTGTGAACTGTGCTGGGATACTGATTCAAACAAAATAACACTAAAACTTATTAGGACCTAATAGAAGGTGACAGGAGAAGATCTGACTTTGGTGGTGGGCACACGGTACAATATACAGATCTTGTAACATAGAAACCCATATCCAAAACCTATATGCTTATGTTGACCAATGTCACCCAATGAATATTTTTAAAAAGGCGTATTGATGCAATCAGGAAAACAAAACATGGGCTGGGTTTTAGATCCTATTAAGAAATTAATTTTAATTGTGTTGGCAGTGATAACAGATTATAATTAAACTTTTAAAGCGTTTATCTGATACTAAAATATTGATGAGTGAAAAAATATGTCTAGCATTTGCTTTTAAATACTCTAGCAAAACACACAAATAAAAAGGAGAAGAATGAAATAGAATGGCAGAATATTGCTAATTATTGAGCTGATTGAATATTGCTAACTATTGAGCTGATTAATAGTTATGTGGAAATTTATTAGACTAATCACTCTAAATTGGTATATATTTGAAACTTTTTATAATAGTTTCTTTTTTATCTTGACACCCATTTCAATTTTTTTAAAAAACAGTTTAAGGCCTAATCACCAACCAGTAGGATTAATTCAATGCCTATGGTATATATTTGCCACTGTGCAAAACCACAGAGGTTTAGGCTGAACACAGTTCAAAGGTCATCCCCTAGAACTTACTTGCAAGGTTTCTATATTTTAAAAAAACCCTTACATTCATTTCTATTTTGTGGTTTGTCTCTTTCTCCTAAAACTTAAGTGCCAAGAAAATTCTACTCTAGTAGTGTTTTCCAGTTAGCTGGAGTCTGCTTTTCTGTTTTATTCCATTTGAAAATGGGGTGGTGGCCATGACAAATCCATGACTCCCCAGCCAAAATATTTCCATCTAACACAATCACACTGAGGCCGGCCAGACCACAGCCTCTCCAGTGCAATCGAGGGAGAACTGTAGAACAAGTCTATCAACGCTATCATTTAGCACACATGAGGTGAAGGATTTTCCCAACAGGATCTCAGTTTATCCTTACAAGAACCCGTGGAATCAGATGCTGTCATTATCCTCGTTTGACAATCAATGAAGTCTCAGAGGGATGACATAACCTGACCAAGGTCACCAGGTGCCAAGTCAAGAAGCAGGATATGCATCCAGGTTTGTCAGACCATAAAGCCCACGTTCTTATCTGCTATGGGATACTGACTCTGTCCCTCTGTTCATTCACTTTCTCATTTCAATGCACATTTCATAACTGTGACTCTGTGCCAGATGCTGGGGACATAGAGATGAATGAGGCATTATCGTGACCTTAATAAATGCTTCATGGAGGATCTGACATTTGAGCTGGATCTTAAAAAATGAGTAAGAACCTGGAAGGGGGGCGGGGGGAGTCACTGGAAAAAATCATTCATTGCAAAGGCATGCAGGTGGGACGAGGTTCAATGTGTCCAGATAACGGATAGTCACAATGGCCAGAACAGAACACATAAGGAAAAGAGAGGAGGTGGTTGTGCCATTCATTCAATCAACATGAACTTATTAGTAGCCACGTGTGTGTCTGGCATTGCATTAAACCCCAAGGAACACAGAGAGGAATGAGCTGAGTTCTATACCATGAAGAAATCACAAAAATATCTGTGGAGAAGGTAAATGCTAAGAATTTTGTAATTAGACTACAAACTTGAATTCTTATTTATTTCATTGAGTTATTTTCATTTACGTTAGCCCTTATAAAATTAATTGAACTTTTTCTCTATAAAAAAAATTTTAAAAGCATTCAAAAAAGTTATTTAAATATAAGAAAAAGAAGATACTATATATTTTCTTCACTGTCCTTTGAAATATGTGCTATTAAAATATCAGGCTTGTCACAGCAACCAAAGTACTCTGGTAAAGGTATAAATTATGAATATGTATAAAGATATGAACAAAGGTGGTCATTTTAAGTTAAGAAGGCTGTACTCGCAACTTCTTTTATCTGGTCAGAAATATATTCATCAAAGCAAAGTTCAAAAGAGAAGAAGAAAGGTGTAGGTAGTTTCAAAAGAAATCAGACTACAGACATAAAAGGAGGACTATGTCCCTGTTCATAAACATTTTAAAATAATGATTATGTCATAGCTGGGATGTACAAGAGGAAGCAGGGCTCGACTTGAGTCAGCCTGACCCAAGCAAAGTACTGAGGAAAGACAAGAGAGTTGATATTTTACCCTATTTAGTAGCAAAGTTAGTTAAAATTTCTGAGTCTCTTTTCCCAAGACTGAAAAATAATAGATTTCAACTATGCTATGTGAAACAATAAACACCAAATTATTATAGGATATTATCATTATTTTCTCATCTGATGTTATGGAGGCATTTGAAGCAAAAGATTTCTAGGGCCTCTTTCAATGTGGACATTGTGTGCTTCCTAATTTGAAACAGAAAAAAAAAAGCCAAATGCAAAAATTGAGCTTCTTAAATATTCTAAAATAGTAACAAACCATCCTAGGTTCCATTCTCCCAGGCCTGGGCCATCATGTCCCACATGCAGAAAGGTGACTGACAGAGCAGTTAAGTGGAAGCTGAAATCCGGCCGCTGCTCTGCTCACCTACCTAGGCACCTCGGTCAGCCCAGGGAAGGGAACACCTGTGTGTGATTTGCATCAAGGTCCTATGTGCTAGCTGTCACCCTCTACTACCTAAATGTGCACCAATGGGGAAAGAGAGTATTGTACATCCATCCATTTAAAGGAAGTGTTTATGAACATGGGAGTTCCATGTAATAACAAGGGAGCTTATTGGGTAAATACAATAGAGGAAGATGTACTCAGTTGAATAGTACTCCCCCCCCCCCAAAAAAAAAATGTCTACTGGAATCTCAATATGTGACTTTATTTGGAAATAGAGTTTTTACAAATGTAATCAAGGTAAAGAGCAAGTGATACTACTGGCTTAGGTTGGTTCTAAATCCAATGTCTGGTGACCTGGTAGCAAAGAGAGACACAAAGAGAGTTAGAGAAGTAGCTGATGGGAAGATGGAGGCAGAGGTTGGAGTGGTTTGGCTACAAGCCAAGAATTGCTGGAAGCTGCCAGAAACTAGGAGAGAGGCCTGGGACAGGCTTTCGCTCAGAGCCTCCAGAAGAACCAACCCTGCCAACATCTTGATTTTGAACTTCTGGCCTCCTGACCTGTGAGAATGTTAATTTCTATTGTTTTGAACCAGCCAGCCAGTCTATAGTAATTTCCTTTGGCAGCCCTAAGAAACTAATACAGAGGCCATATGTTTTAGTGGCTAAGAGTATAGCTCCACAGTCAGACACAGGTCACTTAATCTAATACTTAATTGAAGTTACTTAATACAGAACCTCAGTATTTCTATCTGTATCATAAAGATGATAGTAGCTACCTCACAGCATTTGACAATTAAAGGAACAAATACATCTAAAGACTGATCAAATCCTATATAATAAAGAGGTAATATGCAAGTTGACCCCATGCCCTCACAAGATGGCTGCCTAGGACCAGGCCGGCAGGGAGGTTAGTGAGGGACAACCAAACGACTGAACAAGCAGGCTGCATGGGGCGACCAGGCTGGCAGGGGGGGAAGTTGAGAGTGACCAGGAAGGCGGGGGGGGGGGGGGGCCAGTTAGGGGTGACCAGGTAGGCAGGCATGTGAGAAATTAGGAGCCAGCAGTACAGGATTGTGAGAGGGATGTCCGACTGCCGGTTTAGGCCCGATAAAGATCGAGCCTAAACCAGCAGTCAGACATCCCTCAAGGGGTCCTGGATTGGAGAGGGTGCAGGCTTGGCTGAGGGCCCCCCCCCATGCATGAATTTCATGCACTGGGCCTCTAGTATATCTATAAGAATGGAATAAGTCATCACAATGATGATGATGATGATGATATTGATACTTCTGCAGCTGCTGCTGCTGATGATTACCGATATAAAGGGAAAAGAGCTATGAAGCTCTGAATACATGTGTGTATATATATTTCCTAAGATTAACATAATGGTGTGAGTATGTGTGTGTATTCAAAACATGTATATTCAACTTAAATGATCTAGGCATGAAATAATTAAATGAGAAAACGCTGCCCTCTTGTGGCAGAGACTTGAGGGCTTACAAAATACCCGTGTGCCAAGTCCTAGCCACCAGATGGGGAGGGAGAATTGAGGGGCTGGGTGAAAATGGTAAAGGGATTGAGAAGTACAGATTGGTAGTTACAGAATAGTCACAGAGATGTACATTCCAGCATAGGAAGTATAGTCAATAATATTCTAATAACAGGTGGGTATTTGGAACATTGGGGAGACCACTCTGAAAAGCACATGATTTTTTAACCACTATGCTATACAGCTGAAGCTATTACAGAATAGTACTAAATATAAACTGTAATTGAAAAGTAAAGTAAAATAAATAAATAAATAATTTTAAAATACCCACCTGCTTCTCTATTTCCCAGGGGTCCCCTCAGCCTGGCCTGCACCCTTTAGCAGTCCAGGAAGCCTTCAGGAGATGTCCAACGGGCTTAGCACCACTGCACTTGCCAGCCATCAGCCGGCTTGTGGGAGTGCACTGACCACCAGGGGGCATCTTCTACATTGAGCATCTGCCCCCTGGTGGTCAGTGCATGTCATAGCGACCAATTATTCTGCTGTTCAGTTGATTTGCATATTACCCTTTTATTATATAGGATATGAGATGACAGTCGTTGTGACCATCTTTGGAAACCACAATCTGCCATTTAAAACTTTTTTTTGAAAAGCCCTATCAATCCTAAAAAGGTAGGAGGTTAAGGGGAAAAGCATTGAAAAAGTGAGGCAAATGGCACAAAGTGAAAGATACAGAAAGTAATCCAGATATATAATAATCATAATTCCTGAGATCAAACTCACTCATTAAAAGACAAAGAGAGAGTAAAAAAAAAAAAGTATATGATATTTATAAGACACCTCTAAAATGTAAGAAGAAAATAACCGCAAAATATACATGGAAAATTCTAACCTGCAGAGAGAAATGAGTTAGCTATATTAACTTAAGAGTACACAGACTTTGAGACCAAAAAACTCATTTATATACATAGAGTCACTACAAAAAAAAAAAACCCACTTGATAGTCTCAGTACACGGAGATAATATCATTAATATTTTTCACAGTATTTTAAAGTTTCTAGTGCCCAGAATGAGAGATATCAAGTAAGCATCCACATGTACACATTGACCTTTCAGTCGTGCTGACTCCTTATAATATGTTCCATGTAGGGACAGGGCAGAAGAAAATGTACCTGAATATTAACTATGGTTGACTTGATGAAGGATAACTGAGTTAATTTTTCTTTCACTTTCCTATATTTTTCAAGTTTTCACTGCTGAGTACATATTATTTTTATACCGGTGGAAAAACTTGGAAAAAAATAACAACTTTCTAAATCTCTTTGGATTAAGAATTTTCCAGAAATCCAACAATCAAGTAAGTCCAGCGTCTTTTACTAGTTATGACAACTGGTTTTTATGGCTCTGGTTTCTTAACTTGGGACTAATTAACAAGCATGATTTACCTGTTATCAGTCAGCTCTTGTTATCAATGAGCCCTTACTAAGCACCTTACTTTGTAGGTTGATAGCTCAGACATCGAATGAAATCTCACAGCCAGGGCCTATGTACGCTCTCCTGGAGAGAACAAGACAGACGGACTGATAAAAAAGGTGGAGCAGGAAGACAGCAGCAAATTTCACAACAGCAGAGAAGGGGCAGAACAGGAAAGAGAAATTCAGTGAATGGTGTGACTAGAGACCAGCGATTCACAAACTAGTTAATGGTAATGGGGAGGTTTAAAGACAAGATGAGATGGTGAAAAGAGAAGAGGTCAAGAATGGTTAGTGAAAGGCAGTCACTGAGGTTTCTCCATTTGCTCTCTGAGCAGGATTTAGTAGGCTGAGGAAAATAAGGGTAGAATAGAGAGCCATAGGGAATAGATAGTGGGACATTATAATTTGAGAAGTCATAGTTTTGGACGGTAGATAAGATTTAGACACACACACACACACACACACACACACACACACACAAACACACACACCATGACTGAGGTCTGTAAGTCACTCTCATTCAAACACACACACACACACACACACACACACACACACTATGACTGAGGTCTGTAAGCCACTCTCATTCAAACAAATTAGTGTAATTTCATAAATTGGATTTTTCTAAGGGGGCACAAAAATTATTCAAGTAGGTTACATAAATCACTGTCCCTGTTGTTTTTTAAAATGTGCCTTTAAAGGGCCCCTTTAAATGACCCTTTCTGCAAGAATGAGAGTTTCAGTGTATAAAGCAGAAGGCAATGGAGCAATTACTCAAACACCTACTCAGACCTTCCTTACAGTTCCGACAAAGAGAAGCCATGTCATGCCAAAAGCTCTCAAAGTGAATTTTATAAATGCCACACAGCTCACCTTTTAACTCAGAATTCAAAACATTCCAAACATGTTCTCCACAGCTGGAGAACAATCATTGACTGTTTTTGCATAAGGCAGTATCAGGCAAAAATATTTCCTTTAGATCAATTGGAGCAAATAGTGGTCTAGTATTTGTAGAGGACTTCACAGTATAGAATAGTTTCATGCACATAATCCTATTTCTTTCTTCAAGCCATCATCACTCTTCCTAACCCTTCAAGACCTCTCAACTCCCAACCCCAGCTTAAAACGCTTTAATGATTTTCCATTCCCCTCGATTATAAAGACCAAAATCTTTATCCTGGTATCTAATCTCTACCTCTAACTTTATCTCACAATATCCTTTGCACTTTTGCCACGCAGACCTTTTATCAGTTCCTCAAGTGGGCCTCAAAAAGGACTTTTGCACATGCTTGTCCATCTGTGTTAAAAGTCCTTTTCCACTCCCCATTTTGCTGGTTAATTCCTCCCCTTCCTTCAGTTTTCAGCTCTATCGTCACTTCCTCAGGGCCGCCTTTCCCAGTCTCCCTAACCATGTCAAATCTCTTTAAGGTAGCTCTACAAGCCTTCCTTTCTTAGCACTTAACCCAATTATCATTATATATGTATTTGTATGACTATTTGAATACCTTTTGTCTCTACCAGTGGACTGTAAGTCCTGTAAAGGTAGCAACTATATCAATTTTTTCTCATCAGTGTATCTATAATAGAAGCTCAGCTAATGACACATATATTCCACAATATTGAATGAATACATGAATAGTCTCTATGTAGAAGGAAGATGCTAAATCTACATTTGATAAGTGTAGAAACTGAGACTCACAAAGTTTAGGGGATTTGCTCAAAGGGCACAGAATACAGGTATTTGATTCCAAGGTGATTCTGAGGTATCTGATTTCTGATTTCAAGACCAGGAAATGCATTATTCCAAGGACTGGGAAGTGTTGCATGGCACACAGCAGGTGCCTAGGGCAAACTTATTGAACAAAGAAATAGAAACAAAAATGAAAGTAGCAAGGAATAAATGATGAACTTCAACATTGTTTGCAGTATGAAGAAGAGTCTCGGCTGTGGCACTGGGCAGGCCATGTCACCTTTTTAGGACTTAGCTGAATTTTGAACTAGATTACCTCTGTTTTCTGAAAACCTGAGGTTCTATGCTTCCAAATTTCTCATACTTTGGATTCTAACATCAGGCACCTACATGTGCTGGCTGAGTTCCTTGGCACCCAAATTTGACTCTCTTTTGGATCATTTTCAATGTGTTCAAAGAGCAATTTTCACTATTCAACAAGAGGCAACTGGAGGAGCGATTACATCAAGGACAACAGAAAAGGTTATAAAAACAATGGAAGGTTATTTCTGCTTCAGGTCACAATCACCCAACTAGCCTACAAGACCCTTGAAGATGGGGACTATGACTTATTCATCATCACATATGCCAAGTATACCTGACATTTAGAAAGTCTATTGAGTTAAATGCTAGGTAGCAACTAATCAGTAGATAAATTTATTATAAGAGATGAGTCCTATTACGTCAACCCATATAATAAAGTTTATCTTATCAGGGAGTTTTTAGTGTCCTCACTTTAAACCCAAAGAAATAACTCCAATGCTAAGAATTCTAAGCACTCTGATATGCCAATAATGGAGTTTTTAGAAGAGGTAGAATATTATTCTATTTCTTACCTCTTAGCTAAAATTATTGAACTTTTGTCTGTGTCAGGCACAAAATTAGAGCTTTGCGTGCATTATCTCATTTAATCGTCACACAACCTGTGAGTTATTATTATTCCCATGTTCAAATAGAATAGTTGAGGTGTAAGTAATGGAGTTACTTTCCCCAGGCCACAGGGTTAATAAGTGGCAGGGTGGGGATTTGAACCCAAGTCTTAAAGCCTATACCTAAAACCTGAACTCTTTACCATGCTATTCTCTACCACCTATGACTGTGGGTCATAGCCTTTAATGTTTATCTTCACCCCTTCTTACTTTTAATTTACTGTTCATTTGACTCACATAGAACCTTTCACTTAAATATTTCATAATTCTACCTGGCAGAACCTCACCACCTTTACTAACACTTATTATCAACATCTTTAAGGACTTCCTTTACTCCTCAATTTTACACATAAAAAACCGAGACACAGAGCAGTCACATCACTTGGCCTAAATAACAGAGCTAAGAGGGATGAGAGCCCAGAGCGAACCCGAGTGCAAGCATACACTTTCTTTTAGGGCATTTCCGCGTCATTTGGAAGTCTACACGTCAAGGTGTCTGCACTGTTACCCAGCCTGAGTCAGTCCAATGGCTGTGAGCAAAATCACCTATGAATGTAAGTACCTTATTTTTCAAGAAAAAATCCCCATATTTCCTTGTTTATAAAAAAGGTGCTGAAATCAATCCATGCCAAGCTGTACTTTCACATCATCTGCTTCCTTTAGGTCAGTGGTTCTCAACCTTGGCTGCACATTAGAATCACCTGGGAATCTTTTTAAAATCCTGATTCCTGGGCCTCATCCTCTGGAAATTCTGTTTCTTTGTTACTAATGTTGTGGCCCCACCCCATAACAAAGAAACAGAATTTCCGGAGGATGAGGCCCCGAAATCAGGATTTTAAAAAGATTCCCAGGTGATTCTGATGTGCAGCCAAGGTTGAGAACCACTGCTTTAGGTGGTCTCAGTTCTGCTTTCATCACTAATTAGCATTGTCCTACACTAGACTTCCCTTGATCCTTTCAGGAAAACAGGTAAATAACCTCAAATCCATATTCATTTTCCTAGTTGGTCAGGTTGTTTTTTTCATTTACGAAGAGATAATTGTCTACCATCATAGAAGTTTCACATATAAGATCTTTTATTTTTTTATTTAAATATATTTTTTATTGTTGACAGTATTACAGGTGTCCCCATATAAGATCTTGACATAGTCATAAGCACTCACATTTGCTGAGTCTTTATGTCAAATGCCAGATGCTGTGCTGAACTTCTTCGCCCAGATCCGCCATTTATATCATCTTTTATTAGCCCTTGTGGCAGGTGAGAGGTTGAGAACCTTGCCACAGGGCCCACGGCTGCAACTCAGGTGTGTCTGATTCCTGAGTCTGAATTCTTAACCATTCAGCTTACTCTTGGCCCCTGCTTCCACTATTCCAGTCTCTTCCCCACCCCAACCTTGTAATTAAGGAAAGTTACTCACACAGAAAAAAAAAGAAAGAAAGTAAACAGAGTACCTGATGAGGCCCAAGTCGTCTCCATTCAAATCTACCATTTTCAAGACGAGCATTTCCTTGTCTGTATCCGAAGAGTACCTAGTCACCAAGACAAAGAAATGTAGTCAGTTTCATGTTAGAACCTGGGCACCATGTCTGACAAACAGCAGAAGCTGGCACAGAGACAAAAACCAACATGCCCCTTAGGAAGCAAGGCTCCCGGACAGGCGGCAGTCCGAGGCCTGCACCCAGGACCTCAGTCCCCAGCTGAAGAAATGGCCTGCAACTGTGACCGGAGCTAGGGGCCATAGGTTGGCTCGCTGGAGGTGAAATATACATGTTTATGTAATATACGCACTATTATAGAACATGTATTTCTTTCAAAAAGGATTTCTCTTTGAAATTTCCACTCAGATTCCATTAGCAGGAAATACGCAAAATCAAAAGCGTTCAGGACCTGTGACTTAAAATGTTTTTAGGTCCTTTCGCTCTCTGTCTATTGCAGACAAATGTAAGATGTCAAGTGGTCAAATTGACTGAGATGTTATTTTACATTGCCATAGTAGCCAAGTACCCTCTTTGTTGCAAACCTGACTCATCACTTAAAAAAAACTAATCATCTCCCTTAATTGTTCCATTCAATTATTCTCATTTTATTTCTTGTTCTTTCAGTATTTTTACTCAGTTATCTCCTTTCTCTTGCCACAGTCTCTTGGACTAAGATGATTTCTTCTGAATAACATAATAAAAAGAGCTACTCATTAATTGAACAAATACTTGTTATGCACATTTTTATCTCCATTTAACAAACGAAGAAACTGTGAGCCAATAAATAAAGATAAGTAAATCACCTATCATCATCACCATATATCCTAAAGGTCACCCAGCTAGGAGTGAGAAAGCTAAGATGAAACCACAGTTATGTCAGATCCCACAGGCCGGAGTCCTCCAAATATTCACACTGAGTCTCACAGCCCTCAAAGCAGGAAGACAGGTTGCTGTATGTTTTCTATGTTTACTTTTTATTTCTGCTTGTCTTAGATTATCAACATGTTTTTAAATTATTTTAGCTCTGATACTTTCTTAGGATCCCATCATATTCGTCAAGTAAACAACCCTGTTTTAGATTCTGTCTCTCTCTCCTAAAGGAAACACATGATTTCCCTGTGATAATTACCCTCCTCACCTTAATCTCTCTGCCAGTGGATTTTGAAGGTAAGAATAGGGGCTTCGGTTGATCTGTGTGCCATCCACATTTCCTTTATTCATAAAGATCTTTCCTGGCTTCATATTTTTGTGTGCTATCTCAATGCTCTGTGGGTTTTGAAAAAAAGAGAGTTGTCAAGTTAGAAATCCTATTGGGGATAATGATTTCGTCAATATAAACAGAAGAGGCCTGTGGATTGTTTCCTTGGTCTCCAACCTGTTCCCACTACAGATGAAAGCTGGAGAACCACATGGCTGGTGTCCTTTGGAAGGAAACAGACTGGCCTTCAGGGTTGAGAGAGAAAGAGTGCTCCATGTGGAGAAGCACAGTGCCCATCAGCACCGGCTGGTGAGTCAGCACGTCTGCCAGTTCAGATGGCCCAAATGGGAGACTCGACTCCTACAACATGTAGGTATTTCCACCCTCCCCACCCTCCCTAGCCCACCACCTTCTCAGACAGTTTTTCAAACTTTGAGAAGCACAGTAAGCAATACAGCTTCCATCATAACTTAATACATATCAGCATATATATTCTAAAATAAAGTTCACAATGTGTATGATGCACTATGGTGTTTTCCAATTTTTTATTTGTTTTATTTTTTATGTTTATTGCAACCCATGAAATTGATTTCATAAAACCATTTATAGGTTGCTAGCCACCGTTTGAAAAACAGCGTTGCAAAGAAATGTCTGCTTTTGCCAACTGGGTCCCTGGATTTGCGGGTATGAAGGGGTGACTTTACAAGATAAAATAGAGAGAGACTAAGCCTGAAAGGCAAAGGAATGAAGAAGAAAACATTATCAAGGATCCTGTGCAATAAAATAATAAACTGGAAGACAGGAGAGAGAGGAGTACCAAAATGTACCCAAACCATGAGTGGGAGAAAAGTTGGGGGTATGGTAGGAGCACCATGTCCGTCTAAAGCTGGTGTAGAGGACTTGAGAAATTTACCAATTAGGTCTCCTTTTGGGCTCTTCGAGAAATACAAGGAAATGTTTGGAAACACAAGGAAAGATTGGAATTATTTGTAATGTTGGTTCCTTGATGGGTTGGTGTCTTTTTGTGTGACTTAGTGCAAGAACAGACCATGTGGGGCCCTATTATTTGTAAGGGTCACATACAAATTGTTTTCTGTGGTGACTGTGTGAAGTTACTGCCACAGAGTCCTCCTCTCCCAATAAGTGCCTCAGGCTACCAGCCCACAGCTCAGGACCAGGGTTACCAGGGGGTCATGAAGGGGGAAGAGGGGACTGTGCTCAGACGAAGACTCTATAGGGACCGTCTCCATAGCACACTCCTAAGACACTGAGCAGTGGGAAAGAACAGCTGCCTACCTTCATGATGCCAGTGACCATGTAATTAAAAGTTCGATTGCTGAATCCTTCGCTGGCAATCACAAACACGGTGTACTGGAAATATCCTGCTGGAGCCGAGTGCGTGTGAGTGCCACTCAGGATCACATTGTCTCTTCTGTACAGGGAGCCATATTTACTCTTGAGTCTGTTCAAGACCTTCAAGAAAGGAAGAAAGAAAACAGAACTAAGAGGTGAGATATCATAGGAGCTTAGCATAAGGAAGGCACTGATTAGCCCAATCACTGATCCAAACCAATGACTTCGCTGTCTGCCCAATGGCCCTTCACTCTCTATATCATCATGCTATATCTACAGTGCATACATAGTTTATATAGGTATATATAGCTTCAGTACATCATCATAGTAATAACAACAGTTCTAGCAATAGCTAACATTTCATATATTCTTGCTATGTGCAAGCACACACAATGCTAGGTATTACATACATTATGTCATTTAAAAATCACAATAACTTCAAGAGGTTTGTATTTTTAACTCTGTCTTTTAGCTGGCAACGTTGAAGTGTGCAGAAATTAAATAATTTGATCTAATAAATAGCAGAGCCTGAATCCAGGTCCAAATCTCACTACAGAGTCAGTATTCTTCCCCATTCATTTTTTCACACATAGCATTAATATCCAGGCACCGTTCCAAGCACTAGGAAAAACTCTGAAGAAGTTTTTATTCTAATGAGAGAGAAAGATAATAAACAAAAAAGAAATATGTAATAGTCTATTATACAGTGATAAATGTTATGAAGCTAAATAGGAAAAAGAAGGTGATGGGTGTTCATGAGGAATGACCTTTCCAAAAAGGTTTCCCTTCATCAGAGCCTTAAATGAAGAGAGCAATACCTGGGCGAAAAGCACTGTGGGAGCAGTGAACAGAGACAGTGCAAAGTCCTCTTTACTCTACTGCCTCACTTCCCAACATGAAGAACTCAATATTCCCTGGCACCTACCATTACACTTATTGATCAGGGGGAAGCCAACACTATGACCAACGACACCCCAGCAATCCTGTGGAGGGGTGCTTGTGGAAAGGAACCATCTGGCCAGCACTCACTTGCTAGGCACGTGGGTAAGCAACCTTAGAGATCCTTCAGCCACGGTGAAGCCTTCAAACAGCTGCCATGAGTTCAACCTCATGACACGGAAGTGATACTACATGACTTCTGTGGTAACGTAAATCAGAAGCACCCATCCCCGCCTCTTTGGTTTCCTGAACAGTGATTTCAAGCTACCAAAAGTTTAATAAACAGTTCACAGAGTTCCTGAATATTTAACAATCGGCTTTCACTGACTGGCACCTAAGGGAATAGTAGCAGCAATGCATGTGCCATATATTTAATACACAGACATCCATTCAATATCTTCTATTTTAGATGAAGAGCTACACCACCCTCATTCTAGTCATGTGATCACTAAATCAGGAAGAAGATCTTAAAACCATCTTGTCTCATTAATCTCTCCATGCCCCAAGCCCCATTGCTAGGTTACCAAATCCACAGAAACAATCTGGGACACCAGTAAAGCTTGCCAAGGAAATGCGATATAACCAGACTAACATCCCTCTGACCAAATAAGCCCCATTCGCCAAAAGTCCTGAACAGTGATATATGATTATTCCTGCTTTAAACTGACTTCTCCATATAACCCTTTGTAAGGGAATATGTGACTAATAACAAAGAGACTCAGTAAATGTTCATTTAGTTCATTAATTAATGAACATCCAAATGCATGATTAGGGTCTTTGTATGATACATACACATAAAAAAAGGAAGAAAATTAATGATGTTGCTGAGTACCTATTTCTGGTTATGCTTTAATCCAAGGAACCTAGAGTTAGGTATTATTGTGGCTTCTTTATGAAAGATGCTTTGACTTTTTTGTGTCAAAAATCATTAAAAGCAGCAAAAGTGTCAAACCCAAAGCAACCTTCCCCAGTGTAAGATTCTAACAGCTAATACCAGGGACAATTACAAAAGCTTGTTTGCAAGGATGGCAAATACTGCTCATCTCATGCACTCAGTCCTATTTACTTGTGTGTTCTGTCAGAAGCAGTGTGTGTTGAGAAGGATTCTGAATCCAAATCTGGGCTGAACAGAAAAGAGCACCTTTTTTGATTAGCAGTGATGTCTATCTGGAGTATGGCATTCACAGTGGTATCCTGATAATTGTCTCTTTGAAAGAAAGAAAAGAGCCCTCCTTTGCATTGTTTGCCAGTTTGTGTGGTATAAAAACTCCCACCATAATCAATTTCAAGCTACCAAAAGTTTAATAAACAGTTCACAGAGTTCCTGAATATTTAACAATCGGCTTTCACTGACTGGCACCTAAGGGAATAGTAGCAGCAATGCATGTGCCATATATTTAATACACAGACATCCATTCAATATCTTCTATTTTAGATGAAGAGCTACACCACCCTCATTCTAGTCATGTGATCACTAAATCAGGAAGAAGATCTTAAAACCATCTTGTCTCATTAATCTCTCCATGCCCCAAGCCCCATTGCTAGGTTACCAAATCCACAGAAACAATCTGGGACACCAGTAAAGCTTGCCAAGGAAATGCGATATAACCAGACTAACATCCCTCTGACCAAATAAGCCCCATTCGCCACCCAATAAATTTCCATGTTCCTTCTGTTTGATCCAAATTTCAACCCCAAATCTTCATCACTCTTAATACTCTTCCATGCAGCAACGACTGCACTCCTGAAGAAGAAATATGTGTAAGGAGAAGAGGGGACAATCAATGAAGGGGCATCATGAAAGTTTAACTAAAGTCAAAGGCTAATGTTCTTACAGCTTTGTAGCCAATATAGGAAGGTAGTGAAAAAAAGAACTGCCAGTCAACATTAAAGCTCCCCTGACCTTTACCCCATTTTTATTCCAAAAAAAAACAAAACAAAACAAAACTATAATGTTAGGATTTTAGAAATAAGTCTATTTCTTCAGGTTTATTCAAGAATCAATGAAACAGCTCACAGAAATCTTATCCTAAACTACAATCTCTGATACAATCAGACACATGGGACTTGCAAGGAAAAGAAAAGAAAAATAAATTAAGAACTCAGTCATCTAATGGCAAAGCCTGCAGACAGCCATTATAAGTAGTATGTTGTCTACTTCATGAAAGGAGGGGTATTTTAACATAGAACGAAGAAGCTATATTCGTGTCTACAGCTCCCTTCTTTTTCTGCAGTTTCCATTCCATTTTCTATCACTGACACTCTTGGGAACATGCCATAGGCAGAATTGGAAAGTCGTTGTTTTCCTGCCCTGCCTCACACTCAGAAACCATCCTTACTCTTCATTCCATGCTGGAAATTTCATCCATCTTAAAGCTGAGACTGAGAACCTGCCTAAAATCAAGTGGAATAAGTAAGCTTAATGGCACTTGTTTAGCAACATTTATTTTTCCCAACCTCCCTTGGGTTAACTGGGGATGACTAAGTGGGTTCATTTAAAGGCCTTCCCACTGGGTCTCAGATTGCATGGGGGAAGTAAAGCTAGGAAGAGATGATTAAATGGTCCCCACTATTGACTTGATAGTGTCTATAATCCAACCCATTAAACCCCTCTCCCCTCCATGCTCCACCCCCAAAGTCTGCCTTTTAACTCTCCTATTGCTACCACTGACAACACTATTTCCCAATCAGAGCCTTCTTTGATTCTTCAGAAAGACAGCATGTGCAGTGGTAATGAGCATGAGCTCTGGCCCTGAGGTGCCTATGTTTGAATCCCAGCCCAGAAAGCTCGTAAGTGTAATCTTGGACGAGTCACTTGATCTTCTGCAACTCGGTTTCCCAGTCTGTCAAATGGCATAATAATAGTGTCTTCCTCATACAGTTGTTAGGAGGATATAGAACAGTGCCTTACTCATCATGGAAACGAAGTTAAGTGTTCACTTTTATGTCTATTCGTTCCCAGATCCATTAGCACTTAATGTGACCTCTTACCACCATGTAGTCTCACTGCCACCCCCATTGGTTTAGAACTTTTGTGTGAGTCACATGATGTAGGGGAAATCGCCAGGCAGAGTTAAAATCCTTCCTGCAAGCCTAGCTTCCCTTTATAGCTCTTTCGGCCTTCCAACATATTGTAAAACTCCCCTGTATTAAATCCCCCATTTGAAATACCTAGTGTGATTACTGTTTTCCCAACTGGACCCTCACCAATAGAGCCTTGACATCAACTTAAAGAATCTGCCCATTTGTGTCTTCTCCTCTATTTCTAGTCTATTCCAATCCACCTCAAATTCACCATCTGAGTAATCATTCTAATGCAAAATTGTGATTGCATCACCTTTCCACTCAAAAGTTTCTAAGAATCCCCATCACCTACAGAATTAAAAACAACCTGGCATCCCAGGACCTCTATAATTATGAACACACCTTCCAGACACATCTCCAATTCCATGCCTATGTGTGTCCTAATAGAACTAACCAAGCTTTGTCTCTAGAGTCTGTATTCCTCCCTTGTGCCTCTGTTCATGCCGTCCCCTGCATTTCTCAGCTCTCCCTCCTCATGTAAACCGTTTAAAATTCTGCCCATTCAAGTGTCACTTCCACTTTGAAAATCTCCCCCCTAATTTTCATTTCCTGCATCTCCATGTGGTGGTTTTAAAGTACTGTATACCCACAGATTAGATGATACTCTTGCCTTCAAGAAGTGAAATTTAACTTTGCTATCCCGGAGTGTGAAATGGGCTTAGCGACTTGCTTCCAATGAATAGAACAGGGTGGAAGTGATGGTGTGCAATTCCTGAGCCTGGGTTAGGAAAGGCTCTGTGGCTTCTTCCCGGCTCTTTCGCTTGAATTAGTCGCTCTGAGGAAAGCCAGCGGCTCTGTCATGAGGATATGGACCGTGGGGAAGTGAGGCCCTCTGCCAACAGCCACATGAGTGAATATTCTTGGAAGTGGATCTTCCAGCCACACTCCAGTCTTCAGATGATTGCGGTCCTTGCCAATATCTTGATTTCAAGATACCCTAAGCTAGGACCCCCAAGATAGGCCACTCCTGAATTTCTGACCCACAGAAAGTGTGAGATAATGAGTGTTTGTTGTTTGAAGCCACTATACATTAGGGCTACTTATTAATCAGTAATAGATAACTAACACGTCACTGTACTTTACTCCAGTAAATTAGTTGTTTGCATATTTCCCTGACAGACCTTTCTTCTATTCCCCAACGAGGTAGAGAGCTCACAGAGGACATGGATTATGACTCACTTAGCTGTGTGTCCCCTGAATGACTAGCAACATGCCCCGCAGAAAGCAGGTTATCAATGCATTTCCCTCCAAGATAATAAAATAATGTTCTTTTAAGAATGTACACTCTGGGATCAGGTATATGTGTTAAGAACCAAACTTGACCAGTTTCCAAGTGTGTAAATTTGGAAAAGTTAATTGCCCTCTTTAAGGCTCAGTTTCTTGCCCTAACCAGTTTGGCTCAGTGGGTAGAGCGCTGGCCTGCTGACTAAAGGGTTCCAGGTTCGATTCCGGTCAAGGGCATGTACCTTGGTTGTGGACACATCCCCAGTGGGGAGTGTGCAGGAGGCAGCTGATCGATGTTTCTCTCTCATCGATGTTTCTAACTCTCTATCCCTCTTCCTTCCTCTCTGTAAAAAAACAATAAAATATATATATATATATTTAAAAGACTCAGTTTCTTTATTCATAAAAAGGGGATAAAAACAGACCCACCTCCATTTTGTTGTAAGTGTAGGGGTGGGGAAATTACTTAATCTCCCGCTCCTCATGTTTCCATAAATGGAAGAGGCTTCCATTCCACCCCCACCCCCACCCCCAAGATAGAGTGACATTGAAAAAGGTATTTAGGCCTTCCCATCACTGAATAACCGACATGTAATGGTCATTGTTCTAGGTACTCTTGTGTCCCCCCCTTTCTCACTCATGAATATGTAAACAGACATCAGAGAGCACATTCTTTTTCTGTGACTTGATCTGAGGCAGAAAATATAGCAGAAATTGGCTTAGAGAGATAGACTTGGAAGCCATTTCCACCACTCTATTTCTCACTCCTCCCCACCTCATCCCCTCTCCCTTCCTCTCTTTCCCTTGCTCTCACTCTGTCTGCCTTACAAGTCTCAGGTAGCCCAAGACATGTCCTCCATGCACCTTTCTGCTAAACTCAACTCTCCCCACAGGGAAATAAGACCTAAATTTGGGGAAAATCACAGAAGAGCCTGCCATATTCTACAATCCATTTTAAAGATCAATTGAGTTAACTTATTCTTTTTAAATTTTATTATGGAAATTTTCAAACACACACAAACATAATCAGAATCCTATCTAATAAAAGGGTAATATGCAAATTAACCATTATCCATCACAAAGATGGTGGCACACAATCCTCTCAGCCCCACCGGAGTCCCCCAGTCCCAGGGGGCGGCTGCTAAGAGTGGGCAGCATGAGCGGCCTGGAGGAATGCTTGCTTTGTTGCCATAGCGACGAGGCAAGCATTCCACCCTGGCCACGGAGGGCCTCTGGGCAGCGGGCACAGAGCTGCCGGGGCGAGGGGTGCGGGGGGGGGGGAGGCGGGATGTTCCACACCCCACCAAGGATGGGCCTCTGGCCAGGCTGGGGCATGGAATGCTTGCACCGTTGCCCCAGCGACAAGCAAGTGTTCCGTGCCTGGCCACAGATGGGCCTCTGGGCCGCAGAGAGCCTCTGGGCAGTGGGCGTGGAGTGGCCAGGCCCCACAGAGAGCTGCTGGCACACGGATTCGTGTGCAGGGCTACTAGTAATATAATAAAATCCCCATGTCTGCCTATCACCCAGCTTCAGCAATCTATGGCCAACCTCATTTCAGTGTTGTATTTTTAATTCTCATCAGGTTACTTACATCCATTCTCAGTTGTCTAAAAACTTGAAGGAAGGGTTACTGATTAATTGACACTCAGACTTCTATCAAAGAAGATTAAATGAAATAATGTATGTGAAGGTCCCCTGGAAAGTAATAAACTTTCAAATAACATTAGCAATCAATAATGATGATGCACCACCAGCAGAACTGAAAGCAAATCTTGACCAAGATGATTCAGAATGGAAAAATTCGGATCACTCTGTCTGCTGGATTGTCAAGAGCCTATAAAGTTGCAGGGGATAGAAACTCACTGGATGAAAAACAAGGAGGGCTTAGCTACAGACTTTTTTTTAACATCAAGTCATTTCTTCCTCACATCAATCACTTACCTCCAGCCTCAATCGTTGGGATACCATGCCTATGTCGACGCTCACAAATGCCATTCGATTGGACCCATCTGGCTCTGCCATGATGAAAGCACGACTGTACAACCTGGTGAGGAGGCCCCGTGCATTCTGGCCACCTTTGCCGTAGCCCATCTAAAGGGGAAGAGACAATCAGAGCCCATCTAAAGGGGGAGAGACCATCAGAGCCCACCTAAAGGGGGAGAGAGAATCATAGGCGCTCTATCTCATCTCGCGCCCCCCACCCCCACCCCACCAGAAAGCAGGCTCACTTAAGAAAGACAAATAAAAACAGTCCCCAGGTCACTGAAAGCTCTGAGTGAGATAATGTATGTTTTTTCAATAATAAAGCCAACATCATAAAAGAGTCTTTACTCTTCTGTGTAGAAATAAGTAAAGGCAAAGTAGCAAAAGCTTGACAGAAGCTATTCATTGCCCTATAGGTGAGGGAGGAGCTGATGTGACCCAGAATTGTGTTACTGTCCTGGAGAGCTTTCAGGGCTACTCTGTTTTTTGAAATAAGACCTTTTCTCTTGCCAGTCCAAGGTACTATGCAAGGAAATAGTTCCCCTCCCACCATGCACACTGAGGGGGAACATCCTGAAATTGAAGGCTCCCTCACTTGAGTTGCCAATGTGTATGTTTTGTTTTGTGTTTTTTTTTTACCTGAAGAAAATGGTTTCTTTATGGTTAAGTAATCTAACCTTAACTTTATGGTTAAGTACCTAACCCTGGCTTCTCCCATGTTGTCCCTCCCTAAGCCAAGTCAGATCAAATACACCTATCCCTGCCCCTTCTCTTACCATGTCATAAAACCCACCCTTAAAGTCTACCCAAGTCTTCAGAATGCTCCTTCTACTGCTTGCTTTGCCCTCATGTGGGTGTTAATTTAGGGTTACAATGATTCAAGAGTCAGTTTTCAGAATAGACAGCAAGGAATACAGTTGACCCTTCAACAACACAGGTTTAAACTGTGCACATCCACTTATGTATGACTTTTTTTTAATAAATACAGTCAGCCCTTCAGATCCACAGGTTTCACATCCTTGGATTCAACCAACCAGGGATTTAAAATAGTATTTTTACATTCCCAACTGTGGACCAAAAATAATGTTTTGATTTGCATTTTGTTGACTCTGTGGCTACAAAGGGCCAACTGCAGTTAAGTTTTGGGGGAGTCAAAAGTTATACATGAATTTCCACTGTGTGGGCGTTGGTGTGCCTAAGCCCCTCATTGTTCAAGGGTCAACTGTAATTCCTTGAAGCTAAAGATTATTTGGTAGACAGGAGACAATCCCATCAGACAACCTCAAGCTCTGGTTTCCTAGGGAAGTGTTGATATAAACAGTGTTACCACCATCAGAGCAAAGAAGTTGCATGCTAACAGCCAACAGACCACACCTAACACATTGAAGGGTTTTACTTGGCTAACGCACTGTTGGCCCATGCCAGGTTTCCAGTTTTAACTAACTAGAGTTGCCTACATTTTCCAAGTGAGATACTTAAACCCTCAGATCTTCAGTCCAGAGATGTTTCTGGCTTCTCTTGAAAAAACTGTCAGATATAGCAACCCTAAGTCCACATGCTTACATGGCAACAATTAGTTGGGGCCGTGCACTTTCTAGATGCACCGCCATGCCCACAACTTCCTACTGTCCCCAAACTGAGGATCACTAGATGTTGAACATCTTACACTGACCTACTTCAGTCACTTACAGTACCTGCCCATCCTCTGTCATATTTGAGTTTCCTAGCCCTGCCATTTCATAAAAAGTGGCCAACTGTCTTTCCAAGGGAGTTTTGGTTAAATAAATGATCCTTTCTTCCTTATAGGACAATACTCATAGTCTTACACAGCAGTGAAGTCAATAGGAAAGCAAGACGATGCTATAATAATCAGGAATAAATGCAGGATTCAAAATAATAAAATTTTATTTCACAGTCTCTTTGAGGAGCCCATGATTTACCTACCATATTGATATCTGCTACTTGTCCTGTGCAGTCAGCTCGCCCAACACCTATGTGGTAGCCACTGAAGTTCTGAAATAGAGGAGGCTCTGGGGTGGTAGTCACTGTGTCCACCTGGGTGGTTGTGGGACCCTGTGTGAGTGTGGAGCGCTGAGGGGCTGTGGAGCCCTGGGTGGCTGTGGGGCTCTGGGTGGCCTGAGGGCTCTCAGTGGATGGAAAACCTGAATCCAAAAAATAGAATAAAATATTTGAGGCTTGAACTGGGGTGGTAAACACACAGTACAGATGATGTACTGTAGAATTCTATAGCTGAAACCTACATAATTTTATTAACCAATGTCACCCAACAAACTCAATTAAATAAGTAATATATAAAATGTCAAAAAATAAAAATAGAGTAAGATATTTAAGAAACCACAATTCAGATCACTTACGTGTCAGCATTAGTTAGAACACCCAATTCAGGTGGAAAAAAATCTTTGTATATTGTTTATGTGTATGATACACGGTGGAAAACATCTCAGGAACTTGTTTTATCTCATTCCTAAGGATGATCTTTTTCTTTACTGCACATGTTCCAACTAAACAATCAAGGTCTCCATCAAACCTCCTTCAGCTTCTCCTCACAAGCCATTCCTTGCAAACTCGTCACCCTTCATTCACTCACCATGCACTTCCACGCCAGCCAAACAAATCATGTGCCAGTTTCCTGACACACAACCTACTAAATGCAGCCTCTTGGGATTCGTTCTTGCCATTCTTTCCATCCAGGGTCCTTATTCCTTTCTATTCTACCAACCAATCTCCACTACCACCTTCAGAGTTGATTCACTTCCGTCACACTCACATCCAGCTCAAACCCTCATCTCCAGGGTGCCACTCCAGCTGTCTCTACCCTGCTTTGATCTTCCTCAGCCTTCTCAAAACTTTTATTCTTTTTTTAAGAGTTATTCATATATATTTTTAGGGAGAGAAGAAGGGAGAGGGAGAGAGAAACATCAATGTAAGAGAAACATCGATCAGCTGCCTCCTGCACACCTCCTACCAGGGATTGAGCCCACAATGTTGCTGGGCTTCCAACCAGCAACCTTTTTCCGTGCATGGTACAATGCCCAACCCACTGAGCCACAACGGTCAGGGCTAAAGACTTATTCTTAATGCAGCCTAGATCGTTGTATACTTGTTGACATAGTTCTATCTTATGCTAATGATTCATATGCATATATGGTGATATATGCATAAGGACACACTACATTTCTTATCAATATGTATATCACATATACATACAAATATCAGGGAGGCAGAATAGCATTGAGAATAAAAGGACAGATGCCAGAAATCTGGATTGGAAAACTGACTTTACCAATTACTGGCTGAACAAATTACTTAAGCTATTCACCCCAATTTTTCCCATCTATAAAATAGAGATAATAATAATAATACCCTGCTTCCAAGGGCTGTTTTGAACAATAAATATGTTACTGCATATTAAAAATATAGAGCAGTGGCTGCCTTAGAGCTCTGGTTTTATTTATGTATTTAGACATCTTACATATACATTTTACTTGTTTGTTTCCAATACAGACAACAGCCAGGATGGCCAAGGCAGCAGAAGTCAGTGTCAGAAGGTACAAGTGCTCAGGAAGTACTTAGGCAAGAGATTAGCAACTAACTCATTATGGGATCTTAGACTTCCGGAGCTCAAAACACAAAAAACAAAAAAACCTTAGAGATCACCTGGTCCAATCTCCTCAGTTTACATATGAGAATACTAAAGCCGAGACAGTGACTTAACCAAGAATTCAGAGAGCAAATGCTTAATCAGGTGTCCAAACCAGATCTTCCAACTAAGAATCTGATGCGCTTTCAACCACATTCCAGAGGGAGTTAGAATCTGTGCCTGTTCCTCCCAGAGCCCACATTCTCTACAGGGCATCTAGTGTTGCAAGAAAGGAAGCAGGAGGCTTTGCTATTGCTTTATTGATACTGACATAGGCATGTGGTACCAACCAAAGCAAAACTTACATAGCCAAGGGCAAGCTCTTTGTGATCTCAAAGTCTCAGCTTTCACATCTATAAAATGGTACTAAGACTGGCATCAACCTTCATAGTAACCTTATTAGAATTAAATAAGAAATTGATGTAGGCTCCTGATTACAGTGCTTGCCACAAAGTAACCTTCAATAAACAGCAACTTGCACTATGGAAATAGTTGCCGTAATTATAGACAACCTCCCTGAGTCTCTGTGTCTGTCTGTCTGTCTGTCTCTCTCTCTCTCTCTCTCTCTCTCTCTCTCTCTCTCTCTTTAATCCTCACCCAAGGATATTTCTCCCATTGATTTATAGAGAGGGTGAGAAGAAGGGAGGGGGTAGGGAGAGGGAAGGGAGGAGAGAGATCTATGTGAGAGAGACACATCTATTGGTTGCCTTCTGCTCACACCCTGACCAGGGCCAGAGATGGAACCTGCAACCCAGGTACGTGCCCTTGACTGGGAATTGAACTTCTGACCCTTCAGTCTGTGGGCCCACCCTCTAACCACTGAGCAATACTGGCCAGGGCTCCCTGAGTCTCATTTTAAGAGCTAAAACTAAATAAGCCCTACAGAGCCTTTCATATCTAGCAGTCCAGGACCCTGCTCTGCCCACTCCTGGCACGGAGGATTTCTGGTCCTCTGTGTTTGCAGGAAATTCAAAGCACGGGGACATGGTGGAGAATACACTGGAAAAGAGAAAAGGCCACCGAGGAGAAAACCGGGGTGCAGACATGCACCTCCTTCTCCGGCTGGCCTGAGTCCAGCCCTCCCTTTACCTTGGTCAGAGCATTCAAACCCCACTGTCTTCTCTACTCATTTAACAGGTATAATATAACCTAGACTAGAGGTTACTTTATAAAGACCCATGGGCCCGTTACTGCCTATCAAAAGAGCCTAGACAGTTTTTAAAAACTAAATTCATCTGTAGTGCTGAAGAAGAAATCAAACTATGTCTAAACACCCAAATTTCTAGCTTCTCTTGAAACTCAGGAGAATTGAGTCTGTGTTTATCATAACAACAGTCAGCTGACACTCAGGAGGGGCTGGGGACCCTCTTCACCAAAATTGCAGCTGCCTCCTCCTGGACCCCTCCCCACTCGAGCTCATTTACAGAGCTTCATTGGCCCCCCTAAGGATGTGAATTCAACACTCCCGTCTTCAAGGCTTTTAAAAGACTAATTGATACTTAGTGGATCTTTCTTCTCCTTTTGCCTCCATTATCGCATTATCAACAGACACTATTTCCTGCCTTCGTGTCCACAGTAATCGAGGAATTTCCTGCAGGCCTAGGCGCAGCATCCAAGAGAGCCCGTGACACTTGCCTTTGGGGTTTTCGATGGTCCCACTGGTGATAAACAAGAGGCTGAGAAGGGCCACCGTGATAGCAGTCATCATTATGAGGAGGAAAATCAGGAACGTCTCTAATGTGGAGAAGGTACGTTTGGCCATTTTTCCTAAGAAAGAAGCAGAGATGGAAGAAGAAATAAGGAAGAGACAGAAAAAGACAGAATCACAAATTAAAACGCATGTGCTTCCAACTGCCTAAGACGTCTTAGCTCTTTCATATGAACAGACTATACCAGGCAAGTATAGAGCACGTTCACCACTAGTTCCACATCCCAAGCCCATAGCAGACAAGACCAGTCAATTAGAGCACTCTTTGATAAGTTCAGATGGCGTTTCCAAATCTTTCTCAGCACAGTACTCATCCTGGCATCCACCACTCATCATTTGGCATGGGCAGCTAAGTGAAAATCTATTTGCGTTCCTCGGCTACATCGCTGCTGCTTTCCTTCAGGGTGATGATGCTGTTTATGGGTCTAGGTTGAAACACTTCTGTCCTCGGGGATGACGGACCCACCCACATTGTTTGTACTTGGGAGGAGGCTTGCTGAGGTGGGGGCTTTCCTCTGTGATCATAGACTAAGTAAAATTATCTTGTCCACGTGGAGGTGAAATCCATACCGTAGGCCTCTATACCTCATGTTCTAACTTTAAATACTACCTGAGAAGAAAATGGCCTGGAAAGAGGGGTTGGCATCTCTGGTCTCAAGCCAGGTGTTAATAACATGTTCCTCTTCTGTGATAAGGATTACACACATTTTGCAAACCTTGTAGCAAATGAAGAGGATAAAAATACAAATGCCCCTGTGTTCTACAAAAGCAGAAAATGTCCTTACAAATTCCTTGGGATATTTTAGGAGGAGAATTCATCATTATGCGGAGGGACTATACAAGCTAAAAAGTCGTATAACAGGAGAAAGTATAATAATGGTCATTAAAAATTGGATTCTGAAGTCTGACTCCAGAATTCAAATCTCATTTCTGCCACTTACTGCAACTGAACTTGGGGAATCCCAGACAATGAGCCTCAGTTTCTCCATCTGTAAATAGGAATATGATGGTGATCATTTTAGTATCTATCTCATAGAGTTCCCATAAAAATAAGAGGAGATAATGCAAGTAATAATTTGTTGGTTCCATGGAATGTAAAAAGTGCTCAAAATGTTGACATTCATCACTGGGTTCCAAATTGGCAAAGACTCTGTGTTCTTCATGGTCCTTGAAGGGCGTTCACATGAGACTACCATTAGAGGATTATTGGAAGCACAGGAAGGGACTTGCTTTAGGAAGCCTGAGCAGTGAGATGGGATTGGAATCCCACGTCTTGCCTCCGCCCCAATGGTGGCTAAGATGCTGCCACCCCCAGGAGTTGTAAATTGGCAACAAACAATTGTGTGTAGTACAGCCCAGACAATTTTTTTGTTTCAATTTGACTTAACTGACAAGATAAAAGATTAAGTCTCACAATTTTTCTATAGAGTCCACATTTACAAATCTGAAACCTCAAATTTCTTTCAAAATACTTTCTAAAATGTGGCAACACTGAGCCAGCATTCCCATTTGCCAAAAGTTTCAAAACTTGGTAGGTGCTGTTCTTTTTAGATGGTGCATGCCTTCTCCAACTTGCCATAGCCCCTACCCCATGGGTCTTGTATATCTAAGTTACTACCTGGTCTTTGTAGTCATTTTATTTTGCAACCCCTGGACTACAGGTTAAAAATCAGTCACCCAGCAAACACTTCAGAGGAAGGGCTGAGCTGGGAATGGACAAGGAGACTGAAACGTCTTCCTAAACTTCCTGGTTATTGGTAGACTTTCCTCATCCATATGGCACCGTGACCACCATCAAGGTCAGCAGTAGGAACAACTTTAAATTTAGGGCAGAACAAATTAGTTCTGCATCTGGGTCCCAGGTTCCACTGACAGCCCCCAGAAGGCAGGAAGCACATCTAAGATATGCCTCTGAAACTGATGATCCAAAGAGGTTTATTAGTCATTAGCTATTGTTTCAGTAGCAAACTTCAAACCCAGTACACCTAGTTCTTGCTCTAAACTTTGGTTTCTGTAAGCCTTTCTGTTAGCTGAGACAACTTCTACAAAAAGGGCAATGAAAAAATGGATGACGGACAAGTAGACCTCCCAACCCCGGATCATCTGTTGACACATTATATATGTAAAAAATGTAGTCATGTGGCAGGAGCCTGTGTAACAAACAACAAAATCATACCTTTTTTTGGCTAGTTTTTCTCTGGTGACTGATTACCACTATCGGCCTCTTGCACAAGTCAACAGCAGCACTTGATTTAACATCAGAGTTTCCACCTCTTACTCAGATTTCAGTGATGTGTTTCACCACTCTTACTTTGTTGCCAGAATTACTGCCAACATATCACAATTCTTTTTGAAGCCATTAGTGCTATTTATTTCTCATAATGATTAAAATCTGCTTTCAAACATTAAAGCAAATGTCTTGTCTGCTTCAGAAGGCAAATGGACCAAGAATTACATTTTAAAGGAATATACATTTCCTTATGGTTCCCACTTAACCTAGCATAATCCTAGAACAGTGTTTCTCAACCTGTGAGTCGCGACCCCTTTGGGGGTCGAACGACCCTTTCATAGGGGTCACCTAAGACAATCGGAAAAGACATATATAATTACATATTGTTTTTGTGATTAATCACTATGCTTTAATTATGTTCAATTTGTAACAATGAAAATACATCCCGCATATCAGATATTTACATTATGATTCATAACAGTAGCAAAATTACAGTTATGAAGTAGCAACGAAAATAATTTTATGGTTGGGGGTCACCACAACATGAGGAATTGCATTAAAGGGTCTCGGCATTAGGAAGGTTGAGAACCACTGTCCTAGAAGGTCAGTGATGAGGCTCTAATGAGACAACAGCAAGCCACTTGTCACATCTTTACCATGCTGAGGTGCCTATTGCTCAAGACTGTGAAAGAAAAAAGTAATGATATGGCAAAATGGGTTTCCAAAGCTAAGAAAATGGGGTGGAGGTTTGGGGTTTCATCAAGATCTCTGGGGCAATGGGTGACTCAAGATCCATCCCTCCCTCTCTAAGAAAATAGAGTCATTCTTACCTTATTCAACCCCTCAAAAGACTTCTTGCATCCAGGAAAGCAAATGGTGGTCCAAATTCTTGTTTCCTCCCCGTTGCACGTTGCTCAGCTAAGACTTCTCAGCACTTTCTGATGCCTACAGAGGAAAGATCTTTCACAGTGACGTCCCAAAGAGTTCAAGTTCTCATTATCGTAACTTTGTGGGCTGGGTACAAGGATAAGATTAAAGTGTATTGATAACAAAAGGCTTACACACACTCTCTCCTGGGGCAGCCTAACACTGAGGTAGAGTTGCAGAAGGCCTGCAGGGCTGAAGGTCAGTTCTATGCAATGTGTACAAGCTGGAACAGGAAGGAAGGAAGGAAGGAAGGAAGGAAGGAAGGAAGGAAGGAAGGAAGGAAGGAAGGAAGGAAGGAAGGGAGGGAGGGAGGGAGGAAAGAAGGAAAAAGCACCTGCTTTATTTACCACTGGTCACTCAACCACATTAGGGTGGATGAGAGTGGGCTATGGGTCCCACTGGGCAATATTTACACTGATTTCAGAACAGAAAAGCATTTTTAGATTTTCATCTGTAAAAAGAACACAAAATTCTAGATTAACTAAGAATGTGAATAATTATAGACAACAGAGTAAGAATGCTGTGCGATCATTAAAAATTATATTGAAGGAAAGCAGGGGAGGGTAGGTGAATGGAAAGAGATCAACAAAGAACTTGTACGCATATATGCATAGCCCATGGACACAGACAGTAGGGTGGTGAAGGAAGGCCTGGGGTGGGGGTGGGGGAGAGGGGCAGGCTAGAAGGGGTCAATGGGGGGAAAGGGGGGACATCCATCATAGTTTCAGCAATAAAGATTTAAATTTAAAAATTATATTGGAGAAAAAACAATGACATGAAAAATTACTAATAATATTAGATGATTTTAAGTTTATAAACATTTAATCCCATTTGTGTCAAGTAGACATTATTTATATAGGTATGGTCAAAAAGACTAAAAGAACGTACAGCAAAATGTTAAGAAGTAATTATATGATGTTAAGATTATGGATGGGTTTGGTCCCCCCCCCCCCCCACACACACACACACATTTTGGCTCTTGGTATTTTCTGTAATAGCCGTGTAGCACTTTTGTAAAGGGAAAATAAAATGTTTACCTCCTCTTGGAGAATATATACCAGTGGTCGGCAAACCGAGGCTCGCGAGCCACATGCGGCTCTTTGGCCCCTTGCGTGTGGCTCTTTCACAAAATACCACGTGTGGGCACGCACGTACAGTGTGGTTGAAACGTTGTGGCCCATGCGCAGAAGTCGGTTTTCGGCCTGGGCGAGTCTATTTTGAAGAAGTGGCGTTAGACGAAGCGAGGGGTGTTGGTCGGTTGGGCGACAGGAGACGCGGTGCAGGGGCCGCGGGATACGCAGCGCTGGGAGGCGCACACGATTCATACACGAATTGAGTGAGCCAGTACCCTCATTAAGTTAATAACAATGTACCTACCTATATAGTTTAAGTTTTAAAAATTTGGCTCTCAAAAGAAATTTCAATCATTGTACTGACATTTGGCTCTGTTGACTAATGAGTTTGCCGACCACTGACCTATACCGTCTAACAGCGTGCAGTTAAAC
The DNA here is from genome assembly GCF_964212035.1 of Myotis nattereri. Taxonomy (NCBI): domain Eukaryota; kingdom Metazoa; phylum Chordata; class Mammalia; order Chiroptera; family Vespertilionidae; genus Myotis; species Myotis nattereri. The sequence continues at coordinate 33,589,279 of NC_138088.1, forward strand.
AGTGGCCCACGGAGACAAAAAGAGCGAGACGGAGGCCAAAGCCCTCTGCTTTGCCGAGTAAACCAAGGTTGTCCAGGAAGCACTTGGAAGATGACACAGGCCACTTAACTCCTGGCCGCGTTTGGTCCGTCCCTCATTTATTCCAGCTAATAAATGAGGCAGGAATGAAGGACTTAGACTCTAAACACTGTGCAAGCCCCTAATGAAATGCAGGCTCTAGGCAATGATCATCCACGGCTGGCTGCTTATGTCACCAAAAGAGAGAGAAGCAGGTATCGCAAGCCTCTGAGTGGTGCACACAAACCTCCCAAGTATTCCGATTAAACCCAAATAAAATCAGCCTCTAGCTGTAAGTGCCTCTTTATAGGAAATACAAAGTACGGGGGAATACGTCAGAGGATAATGCGGAGACACAGGAAGCAAAACCCAGACTGCGAGAGACTCTCTAAGACAAGTGTCCCAGGTCCTTTAACAAAGACATTGGGAGTGGAGAGGGAGAGAAAGAGCAGGAAGTGGAGAAGGGGGAGGGCAGGGGGGCGAGGCGGGAGAGAGAGAGAAGGAAAACAGGAGGAGGAGAAAGACGGGAGGGGAGAACAAGGCAGGGGGGGAAGAGGGGCCAGGAAGCTATAGATTAAAAGAAGCTGAAGAACACATATGTAATACCCTTTATAATACTTTAAGCAATAAATAAAAAATAAATAAATAAATAAAATAAAAGAAGCTGAAGAGACATCAATCAACTGCATGTTGTAAGCACTAAACCATCATTATCTGGAACTTGATTCAAACAAACTGTTTTTAAAATTATGAGACAACTGGGAAAATTTGAACACCAACTAGATATTTGATGATATTTACGGGTTACTGCTTTAAATATTAGTGTAATAATGGTATTTTATTAGACTTTTTAAAAAAAATCCTTATCTTTTCGATACATTCTGAAACTCATAAAAATAAAATACCCAAAGTGCAAAACTCTGATCGATGGATGGATATACAGGCGGATAGATGATGGACAGATGGAAGGACAGATGGACGGAAAAAAAGCTTTGTTCTTGAATATGCCAGTGGACGGTGGAGAGTGGGTTGAAAGCACTGTGGAAAGTATTGTTGAGAGCTTCACTCTCCACTCTTTTTAAGCCCAGCGAGGGTGCACAGGCGGCCCCCATGTGCCGACAGTCCCAGACGTGTTTGAGGTTCTGCCTTTCAGAAGCCCTAGCGTGAGACTTCCACTCAGAACTGAGCCACTGGGAAGAGAGGCAGGGCCTGGGACGGGGAGGTTACTGGTTTGGATCACGGCCGGGGGACTCTGTTGGCAGCGTGGTGACTGCTTCTGGGTGCCGCAGCTGCTTCCTTATTCCATGACCGTGACAAGGCAGCCCACCCTTAGCAGCTCCGTTCCCCAGTTCACACTGGACAGTTGTTCCTAGAAGCTCAACCTCGATTCCCTGTCTTTGGCCTTCACAACGGGTCTGCAAGTTATCTCTGTCCACTGATAGACCCCTTTCTCCTTAAGCCAGTTGGAGTGGGTTCTGTTATCTCCAGCTAAGAACGCATCCAAGGTACCCCTCGGCAAAGTGGGCAGCGGGCCTCCCTTTGGGGAGGGTTTGCTTTCCAGTGGCCGGGCACTGTGTAAGCCTCGCTGCCTCTGGGAACATCTGTAAAGCTAAGTGATGAGCAGTCTGGCACAATAGATTTTCATTAGGTCCAAAAAGGGCTACCCTGGTGATACCTTACCACCTTCTGGAAAATTCCTGGGAACCCCAAAGCAATTCCATCATCAGTTGACTATGTATAGAATCATCTCTTCATTGGCCTCAGTTGAATCTTGATCTCAAACCACAAGTAAACAACAGATGAAAGAAGGGAGTCCCTTCTGTTCCAAACTGGAGAGAGTTTCCTGTTACCCACCCTCTGCACCTGTGCTGTGCCGAGCCCGGGGGTGTGACTGGCACCGTGCTTCGCTGCAGGTGGGAGCCCAAGTGAAGGGAGGGCTCAGCTCCACAGTGGCCGGGCCGGGCCGGGCTGGGCAGGAAGATGGCACAGGACAGAGGAGCACACCAGGGCTCTTCTCCCCCTGGGGACTCACAAAGTCCAGGTCCCCAGCAATCCTGATGTTCTGCTTCCCTCTGAGGACAGGAGAGATCAACAATTCAAGGGCTACAGTTTCTCTCCCGAAATTTATCCCAGTCCTACCTCCAACACATGGCAAACTGATAAAGAGAGATGTTGAGGCTATGGGAAGGCCTGGAACTTGGAATCTGAAGATTGAGGCTTTTTTCCTCAGTGACCTTCATCTTCCTCATTGCAAAAAATAAGGGCGGGGGGGGGGGGGCAGACTAACAACCCTGGCCAGTGTGGCTCAGTTGGCTGGAGCATCGTCCAGTACACGAAATGTTGTGGGTTCCATTCCTGATCAGGGCACATACCTAGGTTGCAGGGTTCAATCCCTACTTGGGGCATGTACAGAAGGCAATTGATCTATTTCTCTCAACTCTCTCTCTCTTTTTCTCTCTCATCAATAAAAACACAACCTTAGGTGAGGATTAAAAAATTTGGATTTGCATAACTTCCTTAATTCTCTACTGTTAGATACCCAGTGTGGGGCTACAGAACCTTTGCAGAGTATTTGGAGATTACTCTCTGATCATTTATCTTTTTCCAAAACCATAGACAAGAATTTATTGCATTTGGCAGTGACAAATTTGACCTGTTTGCCATACAAGATCACGAAGGCAGATTGGGGGAAAGCAGGCTGCAGCTTCATTTATCATTATTTCAGGGACAGGGTGACAATACTGTTTGATGTAATTCTTCCCCTCTGCATAAATCTCAGAGGCTTAGCGTCTCCCACCTGCACTGTGCACTGTGGGAAAAGTACCACCCTGTCCATTGATAGAACTTGGAAAAGAAAGGACCAAGAGAAGCAGAAAGCAACACGCTTGCATCACAGTCCAGCCTGACTGGATGTTCTCTCTGGCCAGTGGGGGACAGGATGACCTCAGTGGAGCTTGACATGAAAGTGTTTGTCTTTCTTATACTGGGCAGGGCCAAGCCTGAGGAAGAACAGTGCTTGGTGAGAACTGTTCTTTTCCGTGCCGGGAGCAAGTGACTTGCAACCATTCACAGAGGATCCCTCACTAGACCAGCTAAAAAGCAAAGGGGAAGAGGACCAGGCCATCCCCATGCTGGAGAGCAAATGCATGCATTTCTCACCTTCTCTGCAGCTGCAATATGTTCAACTCGTCCCCAAGGACAATCCACTTAAGATACAGGCGGAAAAGAAAAACATTCTTGCTCATATGTAGCCACCTGAAGAGATAACACTTAACATCCTGGGCATGTCATTGATTTGGGGTGATGATAAGGGTTAGGTGGCATCTGAAATGCCCACACTCAGAGGGTACAGCCAATGTACCCTGTGTGACGGCCAGGACTGAGCCTCGGTGTGAACCAGAAGCTGAGCAGGTTTGGGGTCTTAAGGGACTGAGGTTAAAGTATGGAGTTATCATCCAAGGTTGGTGCATTCTCCAGGAATCGAAGGGCCAGCCTAGGAAGTCCATGAGCTAAATAAAGCTAGAGCTCAATGATGGGTGGAAACCATGCAGGAATCCCAAGCTTGCAGGAGCCAAAGGCAGGATCCAACTCGAATATGGAGCCAAGACAAAGTCAGGCAGGGATGGAATCTAGGCTAAAGCAGATGAGGCACAGAACAAAGGAGTTGGTGGTCTTGGGCAAAGACCCAAATCACCTACAGGTACTGTTTGTGACTCCATTTAATGTGTCAGTAGATTAAAGAGACTCGCATGGGTTGGGCTAGCTAATCACACCAAGACATGAACGACAACTTATTGAGCTATTACTGTGCGGACACGTATCAAGCCAGGGCAAAAAGGATAGCCATCTTTTTAAAAATAATAAAAAATCAAATCAAATAAACTTATAGAACTCTTTAGTGTCTTCCAGACATTGTTATGATAACATTATATGAATTTCACTCATTTGATATTTAAGGATGATACTATTCCTATCCCCATTTTACCTTTAAGTTAAAAAGCAAACATGACAGAGAAGCATCCATCAGACCGTCAAACCTCAGAGGGAAGGTAGGGGAGGGTGGGGGTAAGAGGGCGAGATCAACCAAAGGACTTGTATGCTGCATATAAGCCTAACCAATGGACACAGACACCAGGGAGGTGAGGGCATGAGCAGGGGCAGGAGGACACATATGTAATACCTTAATCAATAAAGAAAGAAAGCAAACAAGAAAAGTGAGTCAGAGAGAAGTAAAATGAAGAACTGAAGATCATACTGCCAGTAGGAGACCAAGCTGGATTCAAAACCAGATCATGTGCCTTCAGAAGCTTCTCACTGAACCATCGGCTACACTATGCATCACAGCATCTGCCCTTTACTGGTATGAATATGCCTGATAGCCTTACAATAACAATAAAATAATGCCTACAATGCAGTAAAAAACACAACCCTCATAGTAAGAAGAAATCAAATACTGAGAGTCAGGGACTGTGAGAAGAGGCAAGGATTGTTCTAACGTCACCTAGGTTGACCCCTCTGTCACAGAGACAAAGTGAAGTTACTTGCCCAAGGTCACTGTGACGGAGACCGGCAGTACTCATCCATATCTGGTCCTCGCTCCTTGGTGGGCATACAGGAAGGGCATCAGCTCCCTGGCAGTTACTGGTCAATGGGCTGTGTGTGGCAGTGACGTGTGCTACTCCGGGACTGAAGTATTTTAATGTGGAGGCATTTGTGAGGGGGTGTGAGCTCTTTGTGATATCTCTTCCTCTGCTGTGTTGACCCTGATAACTTCATGTCCTAGATGATACATGACAAGATCCCTGAGTCACCACTTCGAAGAAATCTACCTCAGGGAGTCATCAGACCAGAAGTATACTTTGCATTAACAAGAAGTAAAATGCTTATGTGTTAAGCAACTAAGATTTAGAGAGGATTTTTGATTACCTCAGCAAGACCCCCACCCATCCTCATTAACATAGTCACCTGATTAACACCAGCTAATACAGGTGACTCCTTAGCTAAATTATAAATCTCCTTTTAACATTTATTTCAGTTCCATAAATTCCACAAAGCAAATGGTTTTTATTTCTGGGTAACCACATGCAGAAAGATGAAAAGGGAATTAATTAATTATATTAATTTCAAAATATACTAAAATCTCTCTAATTCAGAGGTCGCATTTTATGCAATCTCAACTCTAAGACATAGTTAAAAATGAGAAATAAATATTTAAAAACCCAGAAACTTATTAAATAAAGTCCATGCTTTTTATACCACATGAGAGATTCAAGTCCATGGAGAATTTGGTGACTTTTTATTCACATGAAGCAGGTACACAAGTAGCAAAAGTTATAACTTAAAGAGACTCACATGAAAATGACTCATGACAATAATCAGTGGTCAGAGTGACAACCTGAGTCGTGTTTAACAATCCCTAAGACAGCAGAAGAATGTGTAAAACAATTTGAAAAAATTTTCCTCCAAGATTTTTTATTTTTAAGTTCAGAGTTTAAAAAGAAAGAACTCCAACTTTTAAAGCTGTCAAAAATATAAAGAGGAAGATAGAAACAAAGAGATAACTAGACTAATCCATTTCAAAATGCTACCGTGTTTTCCCTGAGGTGGGATTTGGGGATTTGTCTGTATTTTACTTTACCTATTTAATTTTTCTGTAATAATTATGTATTAGTTCTGTGGTAAAAGCTAATTTTTTTAAGGATGATTGCAGGATATGAAAAAGAGACATGGAATAAATGCTTTAATTCTCCAACTAGGCTTAAAGAAAAAAGGAGGATAAAGTCTGCTAGCCCATTGTTATGCATCGTCAAATGAAGAATAGCCACTACTAAAAATAGAGTTTCTGTTTCTTTTCGTGGCTAAATGACAGACTGTGCTCACTTCAGACTCCATCTTGGCTGAGCTCATCAGTCAGTGGTATGATTATCTGGGAGGTGTAGGTGAGGCCTCAACTAACTTAGTCAGAGCCAAGTCCCACCTGCTTCTGCATTTCACTAATGAGAAAACAGGCTGAGCTGCCTTTTCATGTTCCGGGGAGCTGAACCTTGGATGCCCCGTAAGAGATAAAGACTCTTCTGAATTAGATAATTATATTGGTATTTACATAAGAGAATTGATACCACCAGGTGGCATAGAGCTGTGCTACAGCAAGTTGCTACACCTGCTGCCTCATAAACTAGTCCAAAGGTAAAGACGCGATTGAAGACTAGCATTTTTTCCATGCCTATGTATTAATTTCAGGGTTGATATGTTCAAAAGATGTAGCTACTGATTCAGCCTGAGCACTGACCAATTAGAACAGATGCCAGGGTAAACAGCTGGCATGGCTGTACCAGTGCCTTCCTGCTGAACATCAGCCCACCGTGGTGAGTTTCTTTTTAAAACCTGGAATTATGAATTGTCTGAGGGGTTTCTTTTTTTTCAGAGACTCAATCATTGAATTATAAGCATTATAAGTAGAATGAATAGTCATTTAAAAAAAGGCCCTCCAATCTCACCTCACACTGCTAAAAATATTATTTCAATCCATCATGAAAGTGACAGGCTACCCACTGTGGATTTATGTAGACCTTATAACACCACTAAAGGAAAATAAACCATCTGAAACCTGGCGTGATGCTCCTGACAAGCCTTCCAGTTCTGCTGGGGGAGGGAACCTCTGGCCAAACCACAGTTTCTGCCACAAAGAAACTGAATTATGAGATGAAAACAAACAAACAAACAAAACCGTCTTTCTCCAGCTTAGGCAGGTTATAAGCCAAATTATCCTTGAAAACCCTTTGCAAGGAGAAAAAACAAACTCAATTTGTAGAGGAGAAAAAATGAGACCATGAGCAATGCTTAAAACCTTACCCAGGCTGCCTCGCTCACACACATATCGAAAGCAGAAGTAAATAAGTGGGGTACATTGGTCAGCCCCTCTCTTACATGTGGGGTGCTTTACAGCAGGTAAGTAGCTGCGTGGAACCTCCAGATGTCTGTGACGGAACCAACCGCACGGATGCAATGGCAAAGAACAGTGGGTGTCGAAGAGACAATAGGGATCAGTGAGGAGTGCAGCAACCAGACAGTGTGTGCCAATCGGAAGGGGGCAGCCACCCCTCATTGGTGCCATGAAGAAATGAAGGCCCAATGTTGATGAGTCTTTCCATGTTTTAATGGAAAGTCAGAAAAATAGGTATTTATCTAAAATGTCTTGATTTTCAAATGTAGGCAAACAAATTTTTTTAAAAAAAATTTATTTATCATTTAGGTCAAAACTACGTGTGACCAACTGTCCAGGCCACAAGTTGCAACCTCTTCTTTTAATCCATTGCTTCATTCAGAAATATTTTCTGAGCATCAGTGGAGTAGTAGATACTATGCTGCACCTAAAGGATACAGGTCATAAGACAAAATTTCTGCCTTCACAAAAAAACCTTACAATCGAGCCCTGGCCAGTGTTTCTAAGTGGTTAGAGCATCAGCCCTTGCAGTGAAGGGTCTCGAGTTCAATTCCCAGTCAAGGGCACATACCTGGGTTGCAGGTTCCACCCCAAACCCCAGTGGGGCCATATGTGGGAGACAACCAATTGACATTTCCCTCTCTCTCTCTCTCTCTCTCTCTCTCTCTCTCTCAACTTCTCTCTCTCGACCTCTCTTGACCTCTCGACCCCTCGACCTCTCAACCTCTTTCCTCCCCTTCCACTTGCTCTAAAAACATCAATGGAAAAATATCCTCCTGTGAGGATTAACAACAACAACAAAATCTTAATGTGTGATAGAGATAATTCACAAATAGTTATAATACTGAACTATTCATGCTTCTGTGGTACGTAACAGGGAACCCTAACCCAGACCTGAAGGGAGTCAGAAATGGCTTTGCCAAATAAGTAATATTTAAGTTAAGACCAGAAGGGTAGCTCTTAAATTAATATGTCAGTTAGCTTTGGCAACATAACACCCCATTTCAAAACTTAATAGCTTAAAATAACCACTTGTTTCGCTCATGATTCTGTAGGCTGGCAATTCGGCTGGGCCCAAAGGGATAGTTGTGCTGATCTGGGGCCTGTGAATATGTCCACAGAGAGCTGCTGGGTGGTTGGGGTTGGCTGGGAGCTGCTGGGTGGTTGGCCTCTGCTGGGAGAGCTGGTCTCTGTTCCCCTTGTCCTCTCATTCTCCAGCAGGCTGGCCCAGGGCTGTTCACAGGGGGCTGGGTAACCTTCCAAGGGAATGAGTGGAAACATACAAGCCTTTTGGAGGTCTAGACTCAGACCTGGCACACAGTAACTTCCCTTGCACTGTGTTGAAGCAAGTCCCAGGGCCAGCCCAGACTCAGGGGAAGAGGAATGGTCCCCGCCTCTTGAGAGGAAGTCACATTGCAGGAGGTGTGGGTTCAGGGGGGGGTGGAGAACTATGGCCATTTGGACAATCTCTCTCACCAGAGGAGAATGGCGTGCTCAAAGGCCTGAAGGTAAGAGAGAGCAGATTGAGTTGGCACCCTCCAGATTGTCTGGTATGAAAGGAACAGAGAAGGCCAAGGGGGAACTGAGGAAAGACATGACAAGTGTGGTCACAAGAAGCCAGATTGTGAAGGACCTACCATGTATGCAGCCCAGAAATAGAAAGACTAAAGATTAAAAAAAAGCTTTCTCTCTCATATGAGGAATATAAGACAGGTGCCAAATAAACATAGAATATAATGCAAGGTTGAACATAAGCATCCTAAATAAAATGCTCTGGGGGCTCAGAAGAAGGAGATAACATATCTAGTTTGAAAAATGAGAGAAGGCTTCATGAAGGAGATAAAATGCAAGCTGAACTTTGAAGAACAAAACAATTTTGCATGTAGAGATATAAAGGTGGAAGTCTCAGTATTAAGTACAGGGGAAGGGAAGCCCAAAATATCTATCTTCTATATATATAAAAGCCTAAGTGACTTGCCAACTGGCTTACCGGTCAGTAGCTATGATGCGCACTGGCCACCAGGGGGCAAACACTCAATGCAGGAGCTGTCGAGCTGTGATGCCTTGGCAGCTGCGGTTCTCAGGTGATGCTCAGAACCAGAGAGGAAGAAACCCTGGGGGGATGTTGGAGAGCTGGTTTCAGCCTGATCCCACAGGCCAGACAGAGAGAACCCACCGGTGCATGAATCCAGTGCATGAATCCATGAACCAGGCCTCTAGTGGTTGGCAAAGAGTTTTGTTTGTTTGTGCAGTTTGGCAGAGCTGAGGGCAGCAATGCTTCATCAATTTTGATCTTGACTTCCTAAAGGATGATGTTCATATGTGACGCTCTCCCACATTCATATCCCGATGATGCCAGAGTTGAGACAGCACATGGTGTTACATAAGCTCACCAGACCTCTGGTTATTACTTCAACCTCTCCCGCCCACTGTGACACTGAGTTTGAGAATCACAAACGTAAGTTTTCCTAGGGTAGCAATGAAAGAAGCAACTGAGAAGATAAGTTAAGTTCTCAAATGCCAGGCTGATGAATTTTAACCAAAGGAAGGCAGTAAAGAGCCACAGAATGTTTCTGAATACAATAAATACATACATTGAGGTGCATTTTGCAAACATACATCTGACAAAAGTGGATAAAATGCAACAGAGAGAGGCTGAAAGAGAATGTTTCTTTTTTATCCCCTGGCCATGGCAGGCATCACTAATCAATCCAGGGACTTTTCCTAGGGATCTCAGATACAGTCTCTGAATTCTTCCTAACTAGTGTTCTACTGGTACAGAAGAAGGTAGAGTTAAAAGGCAAATGGGAACCTAGAGGCTGCCCTGAGGCCAGAGACAGGCAACCATTTAAGAGGTGAGAGCCCATTGGGGAGGGAAGCAGAGCCAAGGTGGCTTGTAGAAATGAAAACAGGGAACACTTGAGAAGTGTGAGTAAAGTATGGGGTTTGACATGGGTTCAATTGGGAGCTGAAGAAGAGGAGAAAACCAAATATCATTCCAGCTTTTTTAAGATTGGAGGGAACTGTGGTACCAAGAAGCAAGAAAAAGGAAACTTGGGAAAACAAACTAATTGTAAAAGTTAGAAGAAATGGATTCAGCTTGAGTGTTGGGTATAAACACCAGGCCTAAAGCATTAGAATGGGGGCCGAAGCTAAAGTTTGCAACTACAACACAAAACAAGAATCTCTCATAGCATTTCTGCCAAGATTCCAGCAACACTGAGAGACTGCATATGGGAGAGAAACTCCTGTTTCCCATAAAAATATTGCAATATCGTTCAAAATTCTTGGCAAAACCCAGAATAGGAAGAGAGGTGAAAAAGTGGTTGGCAAAGAGTTTTGTTTGTTTGTGTGGTGTTTTGTTTTGTGGTGTGTGTGTGTGTGGGGGTGTGTGTGTGTGTGTGTGTTTTGCATTAGAAACCCTAGGGGGAAATGACTCCTGCGTTGCATATGGGCCACAACCGCACAAGTTGAAACCTGAAGTTTCCTACTCCACCTTCCAACGTCTGCTCTGTCTGAAGCTCAGAGTTAATAAAATACCTGAAAAACTTGATCTAATTGTGAAACCCATGCTCTTGCTACCTCTAACTTGAGATCATTTTTCACCCAACAAAAGTAGGAACCCAGGTTCATTGGAGAGGAGCTAAATTTCCATTGCAGGGATATAATCTATAATAATAAAAGCATAATATGCTAATTAGACCAGACATCCTTCTGGACGACCTTCTGGATGAAGTCGCAGCGGCAGGGGCCAAGTCCCTTGCATGAATTTTGTGCATTGGGCCTCTAGTAAAGAATTATAACTTAGAGTATGGGTTCCAGATTAACCTATCCTTTAGTTCAAATCCCAATACTGCCCTAACCTGAGGATGTCACTTAACTTCTCTATGCACCTATTTCCTCATCTGTAAAATGGAAAGAGTAATAGTATTCACATCTTAAAGCTGTTGTGAGGATTAATTGAGAAATACATGATACAATGCACTCAGTTATTAAATATGATTGCTTCACAATTACCCTTACTCTTTTTTGTATAGACACTCTTTCAAATGCTAATGAATAATTCCCCTTATACATTAATATAATCCATGGGGAGTTCTCACATTTTCAAAAAGAAAAATTTCCTTTGGTTTAGCATAAGTAGATGAGAAACTTCAAGAACCTGCTTATGAATGAATGAGTTCTATGATGGGAATTCTTAGAGACTTCCCCATTCTTTGAGAGGACATAAGGTAATGCTAGCCTTAGTGTCAATCTGCTGTGAGATGCCAGTCTTACACAGTCTCCTCATATATGAAGTTAGGACGATGGACTTCAACAAACGGCCTTCCACATGTGCATATGCCAATTTCTTGTCTCTTCTTCCACCAACCCAACAAGGTATTTTAGAAGTAGGGTATTCTTTCACTTCAGCTCCAAAGACTTATTTATGAATTCTTCCTCTTATTAATACAGTAACATAAAGATAGGGCTCTGGGTTAAATTCGCATTGTTCAGGGATTTGGCCATTTAGGAAAGCATGGCCTGCCCTGAAAAGGTGACCTGGCCGGAGTCCTCCCCATTAGCAACCTCTCGATCTGTTCTGCCAAGTAAACCTGATCCTGGGTCTACTGTAATGTTCTACCACAATACAAAATAGTTTCTTCCTAAGGCTACTTTTTCTCCTAATATCCTAACCCAGCACATGGCTTCTTTATCAAAGACTTTTCTGCAGCAAGTATTGGCAGTGGTGTGTGGCTAAATCTTTAACAGCTGAATCTCCAGTTGGGAAGATCTGTGTACAATTGGTTCCAATGAACCGATAGGAACTTTCTTCAACACACAATCGTCACTGCACAAACCACCTCCTAAGCCAGCAAGTTTAGTCTCAAGTATAGTCTCAGATGGCAGTCCTGTTCCTGGAGACAATGTGGAGCAAGAATTGAGGCTGGATCCTTCAGGTGACTGCTGAAACCCTATCCAGATGGTACACATTCCTTTGTTTTGTATCATAAATCAATTTTGAGGGTTTTCTTTATGTCACTTGCTCTTCCCAGCCCAGGGTAGCCTGCAAGAGCAATCAGGAAATGTGGGTGCAATGAAAACAATGTTGAAAACAGTCCCAGGAGATTCTCTGAGGCCCTTTAGGGACCTCCTTTCTTGGCAGAATCCCAAGAAGCTCAGGTTACCTTCCTGAGCAGACATTAAAATTCTCCTTCCGAGTCACCAGTGCCCTTCTCTGCACTGCCCTCTTGTGGCTTCACTAGCTGCCGCAGTCTGGGGATGACTAACCCTTGACCACCTTCTTTCCTTCTTTTCAAGTATCTTACTGGCGCTGAAGCTGTTCTCAGTAAGGTATGAGGAAAGCCTCATGAACCTTGGGACCCCACCTTTTGGGGGAAATATGGAACAAATTCCCTCATGCTGAATGGGAGGATAGCTAGATAGCACAACTTAGAGCCACAGCCAAAGTGTCCCTTACTGCAGGGAGCCTGGGTGTCAGGGTTCCATCTCTTTAGGGTGACCTCCAATTTAATGTTGGTGATATGGGTTGACTCTTATCCTCCTGTTTTGGAGTCTAGTTTGTTTGTTTGTTAATCATCACCTGAGGATATTTTCCCATTGATTTTTAGAGAGAGTGGAAGAAAGGGGGAGTGAGGGAGGGAGGAGAGAAGGAGAGAGGGAGAGAAAGGGAGGGAGGGAAGGAAGGAAGGAGGGAGGGAGGGAGGGAGGGAGGGAGGGAGGGAGGGAGGAAGAGAGAGAGAGAGAGAGAGAGAGAGAGAGAGAGAGAGAGAGAGATTCATCTGAGAGAGACACGTGATTGCTTGCCTGCCTCATGCACCAGGGATTGAACCTGCAACCAAGGTATGAGCCCTTGACCAGAATCGAACCTGAGACCCTTCAGTCTGTGGGCCAATGCTCTAAGCAGTGAGCAAACTGACTAGGGCCTGTTTTGGAGTCTTGGTCCTGGGGATGGATAACTGGTCATCTCAAAGTTTTGATTACCCCCCCCCCCCCGCCCCCAAGGGAACCCATTCAACCCTGATGCTAGGAGGACTTCCAGTGCCTGCCCCAGGACATGATTCAAATTAGTTTGGTTCCTTTCCTCCCTCTCACAGTGAATGTGCACTAGAGATTTGATCTGATCTCTGTTTTTCTCACCTTCTGTTGACATGACCTTGCCTCTTGGCAAAGAAGCAGACTCTTCGTTCTCCGAGGGGGCGATGAGGAGACTGGCAAAGCTCTCACCACAGAAAGGCTTTGGAGAGGTGCCTACTCGGAAGAGCCTTCAGAGCCAGCTCCTGGCAGCTCTGCTTCAAGCCCTGCGGCAAGGCTTCTGGGTATCCTTCCCAGCACAACTGTTTCTTTTGGAAAAGATGATTGGATGGGGACATGCCTGTCCTCACCCTTCTACACGAATCTACTGCACAGGACTGTGGAGGCAGCAGAGCAGAAGTATGTGACATTGCTGGGTAACTTGCAGGATGCTGAAAAGATGTCAATGGTCAGAACAGTGATTCCCCCTGAGTTTGCGGCTGACCCTATTTCTTCTCTTAACCTTGACACACTCTTCTATGCTGGTAATTCTATTTAATGGTTGTGTCTCTCACTGCGAGTCAATGTGGTGTTTGAGTCCCCTCCTATTCCTCTCAGTATCACCAGCCACTCCTGAGGTTTGCACACAGGATCCCGATTTTACAAATGAAGCTACTGAGGCTCAAGGAAATCCACAGGGCTAATAAGCTGCAGACATAGGATTTGCATAGGACTCGCATCTTTTGATTCCAACTGCAGCGATCACATGGCCTTGACATATGATAGGTGATCACAATATGCCTGAAGATGGAGGGAATGAGACAGGGTGGCCCTTGTCCCTCAGCTGCCGGGGACTGGGTCCTTGCAGAGAGCCCCTCCCCAGCTTGTGCCCACAGGGCAGGACTTCCAAGACCACATTTCCCCTGTGAGGCAGAGAGGCCAGGGCTGGGAAGCTGTGGCCTTGCTAGGATTGAAGAGAGGTAGGCCCAGGCTGGAGACAAAAACTCAGTCCCGGTTAGGAAAGCACGCCAACCTGCTCTCCTCCTCCTGTTACAAAGGTGTACAGAGAGCATGCCCACCCCACCATTCTGCCTCGCCTCCCCCCACCACAGCTCTAGGAGAGCAGCCCCAAGGCTCTCCCCGCAGCCAGCTCTGTTCTTTTCCATTCTAGACCTTCCCTCAGGTTCTTCCTCTGCCTGGATGCTCTTTCCCTTCTTTCCTCTGAAGAACAATACGCACTGCCCAGCTGGTGTGGCTCAGTGGATGAGCGTCAACCTATGAACCAGGAGGTCACGGCTCGATTCCAGATCAGGGCACATGCCCAGGTTGCAGGCTCGATCCCCAGTCAGGGGTGTGCAGGAAGCAGCCGATCAATGATTCTCTCCCATCATTGATGTTTCTATCTCTCGCTCCCTCTCCCTTCCTCTCTCTATTATATTTAAAAAAAGAAGGAAATGTACCCACATGTCAGCATTTCAGCCCAAAAGCTACTTCCTCTCTGCTGCCTCTTCTCTCTGCCCTTGTGACCCTTTGATTCCCGCATCCATTCCATCCTGCTGTACCAGAACCTGGTTCCCACCTTGAATTACAGCACTGATCACATTGAGTTACTACCCCCAGTGACCACAGGAGGCCGAGACAATTTCTTCACGATTTTGCCCAGCACAAGAAGAGATGGATGGATGGGTGTTTATTGAATGAATAAAGCAATGAGTGGTTTAGGGAAAAGAAAGCTTGCTGAGTGCTGCAGTGAATAAACCCTCCTCTTTGACCCTTGCCTTATGAAAACTTTGCCACTGCACACCCTGCCTTCTGGTGATTAGTCGACTAGGCAAGTACTGAATGCATCAGAGAGATCCGCCGGCTGGTTCACAGTGGGACCTGCAGGACCCTGAAGTTGTGGGAAAACAGGAAGCATGCAGGAGGCACAAGGCCAGCAGCAGATGCTGGACAGTCTGAGGGCAGAGGCCTTGCTGCCAGACACCTCACCTTGAGGCTAATCCATGCTAGTGGTCTTCACAAGCTTTTGCTCATGGAACCCCTAAAAGAATGTTCTACTCTCTTGCACATTTTAAAAGATGACATCAAAAGCTTTTATATGTGCCCTAGCTGGTTTGGCTCTGTGGATAGAGCATCGGCCTGCAGACTGAAGGGTCCGGGGTTTGATTCCAGTCAAGGGCACATGCACATGCCCAGTGGGGGGTGTGCAGCAGGCAGCTGATCAATGATTCTCACCATTGATGTACCTATCTCTCCCTCTCCATTTCTCTCTGAAAGCAATATATATATTTAAAAGCTCTTATATGCTTAAATAGTTGCAAAAGTTGTAGCATTTAATTTTTTGTACGTATTTTAAATACGTTTTGGGCAAAACTTTGAACAGCAAAATCGGCATGTTAAATTTACAGAAAATATCCACACCAAATCAAACTCATCAAATCCGGCCGCCCAATCAGAATTACTGTTAGAAAATATCTACTTCCTTTTCTTCCCAATAAGCGTATTCCCACACACACCCTGTCCTCATGGTAAGCTCTCACTCCGTGGTAATTCGAAGGCAGATGGACAAGGCTCAGAGCCCTTGGCAGGCGTGGGAAGCCGAGGTGAAGTGAGACGGGGTCCCTCTCCGGTTGCCTGGCTCTCCCTCCGGAGCACTGTGTTCTGAGCTCGGCCCTTGGCCTTTGCATGTGGCCAGGAGATCTCTATGCGCCATGCGACACGATGTGCCCAGCTCAGTGAGAAGTTTGTCTTTCCTTCCTGAAGCAGAACTCAGATGAGTTCTCGTGCAAAGGAAAGTGTTGGAAAGCAGTTCAAATTAAAGTTGAGGGGCTGAAAATTAATTCCCTGCGATGCTAGTTATGCCATGTGCCCTGGCAGTCTGCGGGCACCTTCGCCTGCACCACCAAGTACAATGTCTTCTAGGTCCTGCCCTCACATCCCAGCTGCCCCCTTCTCAGGGGCTCGGTGTCCCCCTCCGGCCCCCTGACCACTACTGCAGCACCCATTCAGGCTCTGCTCACCAACCCTCTGCCTTCAGAGCCCAGGCCCCAAATTCCTGATTCTCATCACCTTCCCTTGATTCTGAAAAAACTCTATGACTCCAGGGAGAGGGGTTTGAAGGAAGTATTAAATGGGAAGATATTAATATTATGAAGGTATTCGTGAACCTGCCCAAGTTTTAAGATAAACCTGCCCAAGTTTTAAGGTAGTGCTTGTTTTTTGTTTTGTTTGTTCTTCAAAGAGAAACTTATTTACAAAGCGAAGTCTCCCATTGGGTAGAAATTTGGGCGAACCTAAGAGAAACTATGGTCATTGGGAAGGAAATCGTCCAGGTGATTCCAAGCCAGTTTCAGACCAGTTTTGACCACTGAGCTGAGAAGCAGTGACTTGTTAAGTTGCATTCCATATTTTAAATCTGCAGGAGTGCTACCCGGGGAAATGTCCTCGGGGCCCGTTAGCTGCGTGGAGAATGCTGCAGCGCCAGAGTGGGAAGGAGTGAGACCCAGACAAACCTGACTGAAGCCCCACTGGCCTTGGGACTGCAGCAGATCCAAGTCTTTGGAGGTAGTTCTCCTCTCCTCTGCATCTCAGATATTTTTTAATCAGTCGGTAGAGATAGCTATCCCAGGTGAAGGGAAGGCCCGTGTGATCGGGCAAGTAGACTCAAAAACAGAACTGGGATTCTAGAGGTTATTTCAGGTCACGCTGCCTACACCTGAGACTAAAGCCATCGAGTTGTCAGAAAGAGAAAGACTAGATCCACGGTGCTGCTGCGTTTACCCAGACATGTGGTAAATTTGGAGAAATTTTCTCTTTAAGCCTAAGATGACTCTTGCTTTCCAAAACAAGCCAGGAAAATGGATTTCTGCCACTTGACCTCACCAACTCAGCAAACAACGCTGTGCAGCAAATCTGTCTCTCTGAACATAGATGTGCAGATTGCCAGAAAGAGCAGCCAAAATATACCTCTTGAATTCCACTGTAACCGTGACATTCAAACGACCTGACATACAGCACTGGCGTCCAGACAGAATTAAGAAAACCTGCCCTTGCCATCAGAAACAGGAATGACAATGAAGAATCTACTCCCCCCTCCATCCTTAGTCCTTATTTTCATCATAAACAGCAGGCTAACACACATCGGCTCCTTCTCGGTGTCTGGGCGGGGCGGGGATCTTGTTTGCAAACACGAACAGCCATTGCTTTGTTCTCTCGGGAGAAAACAGAACACTAGCAATCAAAGCAGAGCTACGTACCCAGGCCTGCTGCCGCAGCTGCTCATAAAACCGCCTGTCGTTCCTCCGGCAAGCCAGGGCGCCCGACACTTTTGGATCCTCGCTCGGCCCCTGCTCCTCTGAGCAGTGCTGCAGGTTAACTCCTGGAGGCTGGAGGCTCTAGCCAAGGAAGCCAAAAGCTTGCCAACTTACCTAATTGCATGCTGACTCACTCACGGGGCAGGACGAGCTCCAGCTGAGCCTGCTCATGGGCGAACCCCTGCACCATCCTTGGAAGGTCACACCTGAAGTCCATCATTTTGCACTTGCACGGACACAGCCTGCTTCTCACACAGACCTGGTTCATTTATTTCCTTACACAGACCTGCTCCTCCTATCTGATTTGGAAAATGTGAAATTCTTTCTCCACCACATCAGCGCCACACCGCTGAGAGGAGGCTTGGCAGGACAAAGCAGCAGTGAGCTGTGAGGACCATTTTGGATGAATGAGTTAAGCCTGGGAAAGGGCATGCCCCTGATTTTCTAGAAAGGCTGTAACTCGACGAAGATAATTGATCACACATGGTCATCTTGGTAGTTCGGGGGAAGCAAATAAGAGTGTTTACATTTTCGCTGGTATCCTTCTGCGGCAAAAATCAAACATCAATCCCTGCAGTATTGCAGTAGTACACGATATCACAGTATTAAAACAAATCACATGATTACTAGAGTCCCTAGAGCAGCGGTTCTCAACCTGTGGGTCGCGACCCCTTTGGCGGTCGAACGACCCTTTCACAGGGGTCACCTAAGACCATCCTGCATATCAGATATTTACATTACGATTCATAACAGTAGCAACATTACAGTTATGAAGTAGCAACGAAAATAATTGTATGGTTGGGTCACAACATGAGGAACTGTATTTAAAGGGCCAGAAGGTTGAGAACCACTGCCCTAGAGGGAAAGTTCAAACTTCTAACCCTTTGGGGCCCAGATTAGCAGGTACCAAAGGCAGGGAAAAGAATGCAAAGACTATTTGTTTTCTTAACATATTTTTATTGGTTTCAGAGAGGAAGGGAGAGGGAAAAAGTTAGAAATATCAACGATGAAAGAGAATCATTGATTGGCTGCTTCTGCACACCCCACATTAGGGATCAAGCCCATAACCCGGGCATGTGCCCTGATCAGGAATCGAACTGTGACCTCCTGGTTCATGGGTCGATGCTCAACCACTGAGCCATCCTGGCCAGGCCCAAAGACCTTTAATATTTGATCAGTTCTTTGAATTCCATGTCATTCCACTGATGTCACTTGCAGAAAGCACAGAAGCCTAGAATTTCTCAAGAAAGCTAGTGCCACTTTTCCAGTTATTGGTGAATTGATTAGAATAGCAGACACCATCCTAGGGCAAGTCCCTGGTTTTCTTTAGGCCATAACAGAGTTCACTCTGGGACTCCCAGGGAAAGAGCAGGTGGGTGTAAGGCAGGGAGCAGTGGTACAGGTGTCTGGGAGGAAACACACTGTTGCAGGCAGGCAGTATGTGGACAGGGAACTGTGTGGGAAACTGGGGTTAGAGGGTTCCTGCCCAGGCTCCCTCTTCTCCCACTGAGTGGAGCTGCAGAGTTGCCGGCTGAGGTTTATTAGCTGCTAATTGGGCTCCAAGGCTCTTCTACCTGGTTTTGCTCCTTCTGAACACCAGAATCTTGACTATAATGGTCAAGCAGTAATATCCATTGCCTACTATTGGCCAGGCACTCTGTTAGGTCCTGAAAATAGAGTAGTGAACAAAAGTCCTTTCCTTCATGACGCTTCCATTCTAAACGGAGAAAGACAAACAAAAAATAAAATTAAATATAATTTCCTAGCTTATAAGTGCTAAAAGGAAGAATAAAGCAAAATAAGAGGTGAGAGAAGGTTGTTTTACATAGTCTAATCAAGAGGTCCTCTCTGATGGGGTAATACCTCAGTAGATACCTGAAGAAAGTGGGAAGAAAGCATAAGTCATGCTTATACCTGGGAAAAAGCATCCCAGGAAAAAGGAATAACACATCAAGGTCCTCAGATAAGAGTGTGTCTGGTGGTTTGAAGGAAGAAGAGATGCCTAGGTTAACGTAAGCAGAGAGGGCAAGAGAAGGAGCAATTGGAAATGTGGTCAAGGTATGTGCCCTGGAGGTGCAGGACATGGAGGTCAGGAAGGCCTTACAGATCAAGGTAAGAACTTTAGGTTTACTCCAAATGAGAGACGGGAAGTCATTGGAGAATTTTGAGCAGAGCAGTGGTACAATCTGTTCTTTAGAAAGCTTCCTCTACTATTTATCACCTAGACTTGATGAGGAACACATACTGCTAAGAGGCAAGTTTAAAAGCAGAGAAACTAATTCGGAGCATTTTGTAATATCCAAGCAAGAGACTGGGACTAGAAGGCTAGAAGCAGAGATGATGTGAAGTGGACTAATACGGATGTATTTTAAAGGTACAGCCAACAGGATTTCTCATTGGGTTTAGAAGGATGTGTGAGAAATAAGAGTCGATCAGCAGATGAAGGGATAAAAAAACTGTGGTGCATTTACACAGTGAAATACTATGTGGCTGTAAAAAAGAAGAAACTCTTACCATTTGCAACAGCATGGATGGACCTAAGTGCAATAAGCCCGTCAGAGAAAGATAATTATCACATGATCTTGCTCATATGTGGAATCTAATGAACAAAATAAACTGATGAACAAAATAGATCCAGAGACATAGAAGCATGGAACAGACTGATGAATTTCAGAGGAAAGGCTGGGGTGGGAGGATGGGAGGGGAGTGATTAACTGGGGAACTTACAAGAACACAGACAATAGTGTGGTGAAGGCCTGGGAGGGGCGTGTGTGGGGTAGAAGGGGTCAATGGGGGAAAAACAAAGGGGACATCTGTAATACTTTCAATACTAAAGATAACTGTAAAAAAAAAGAGTGTCAAGGATGATTCCAAAGCTTTCTAGACTGAAGAACAGGTAGAGTGGAGTTAGCCTTGGCTAAGATGAGGAAGAGAGTGAGAGAAGTAGGTTTGGTCCAAGAGAAGCAAGCATTGGGCATTGCTGCAAAGGAATTCTGGAGGGATTCTTTAGCTCAAGACCTTATAAAAACAACTTGTTGAGATTGGTTGGGAGATAGCTAAATCTGCAAAGACAATGACAGAAAAAAGTGTATCCCAAAGGGTGATAGGTTTCAGGTGGTTCAGAGTAGACACTTTATAATTATGTATTGATTTTGTGGTGAATTAGAAATATAAATTATAGAGTGAGGCTAAACCAAATTTTAAGGACTTTATTGGAAGAAAATGCTACATAAATAATAGTACAGTGATAAATAGTTATGAGGAAAATCTTGTTAGCTATACACTAATGGATTAACTTTGAGGAACACGAGTGTGCAATTTAATATGGGATTAATTTAAGTATCTTTAAAGGCCAGTCTCTGAGAAGAGAAGCCTTAGCCATTAAATCTGCTGATTCATCCAAACTATTATTCATTTACAGTTGGCTCATTGTCTTCTATGATCTTTCACCACATTTCTTTTTCACATGAGGGCTACTCAGGGGCAGTGAGTCCTAGCCCAAGGCCAAAATTAGCATCTGTAGATTACTCTCACTGGGTGTTCATATGTAATTGCTCAAAGGTTACTCCTGTTGCAGTTCTTATAATTTGGTTGATTTCTAGAGAAGATGTGCTTTCCTTCATGAGTTGTTGCCTTTACCCCTGTCTTCTGAGAGTTGAAGGTTCTAGTAGCTCTGCTTTCAAACTCCAGCAAGTGACCCCATTAGAGACCCATGACAGTCCCAAGACACCAGTCATCTTCTGTGCTCCAGCTGACAGTGTCTGATGGGAAGAAGCCCTTCCTGATTAAGTGAAAACAGGAAAGAAGTTATCCCATGAGCCCCAGAACAGGGGTGGGCAAACTTTTTGACTCGAGGGCCACAATGGGTTCTTAAATTGGACCAGAGGGCTGGAACAAAAGCATGGATGGAGTGTTTGTGTGAACTAATATAAATTCAAAGTAAACATCATTACATAAAAGGGTACGGTCTTTTTTGTTTTTTAGTTTTATTCATTTCAAACGGGCCGGATCCGGCCCGCGGGCCGTAGTTTGCCCACGGCTGCCCCAGAACATGACCCTTGCTACACCCCCCTCTTAATGTATATAAGCCATTTACATTTAAACCTCAACACAGCTCTATAAAGCAGCTATTATGCTACCAATTTCACAAATAAAATAACATCTAAAGCTCAAGTAGCTGCATGTCCAATGTCACCCGGCCCATAAGTAACACAACTTATTTTCTGATCCTTAGTTTTTCAACCTGTTCAATGGCACAATAAGCATTTTTCAGGGTTACTTTATTATGTACTTGTGTTTCCTTCCCGGCTGTCCTCATCTAAAACCCAGGATAACTTGAGGAAAATTAAGTGATTGCTATTGTAATTAATGATAAAGCTTTTGCCTTGCTAAAATGAGATATGCAAGCTGAGAGAGGTTTGGAGAGAGAATATGGAAGAGAAACCTGTGTTGATGAAGAGGCTGCAAGAGGAGGTTTGGGGGAGGCAGAGGCCAGGGGGAACTTGAGGAGGAGGGAGGGATCTAATGGGGAAGTCTAGTTTTGTTCTGTTTTTAATATATTTTTATTGATTTCAGAGAGGAAGGGAGAGGGAGAGAAAAAAAGAAACATCAATGATTTTCTCTCATCATTGATCAGCTGCCCCCTGTATGCCCCTTACTGGGAATCAAGCCTGCAACCTGGGCATGTGCCCTGACCAGGAATTGAACCATGTCCTTCTGGTTATAGATCAACCACTGAGCCATGCCTGCTGGGCTCTAATTTTGTTTTTGCAGAGTATTGGTATAATTCCTTAAATGTTTGGCAGAATTCACCAGTGAACTCAACTGGGCCTCAAATTTTATTTATTTTTACTTCCACTTTTGATAATGTGTGTTAGAACTCTATTTCCTCAAGGTCACCCTGATAATGGTAATGCTGTTTCTTGACCTGGAGACCAGTTACTTCAGTACTTTCAGTTTGTGAAAATTAATCTGTATGTACTTATGTATGTGATGCTTCAGTTGCGTTTATAAAAATATTTTTACCCCGTATGTCTGGCTCAGACTAACTGAAATAATAAGGGACGTTAGTGACTCACAGAATTCCAAGGAAGGCAGCTGCCAGTGGCTACTTCAGCATCCAATGAATCATTAAGGACCCAATTCCTTCCCGTGTGTCAGTGCAAGTTCTGGGTCTTCTGTCTACACAAAATCTTACCCAGAGGAAGAGGGTCTTTTCATCCATGAATCTCTTTTAAAGATCAAGACAAATTTCCTATAAGCAGGTCTGGTAATTTCTTAAAAATTAAACATTTATCTACCCTATGACCCAGCAATTCCATACCTGGGTATTGACCCATTAGGAATGAAAACATATGTACATGCATACATGCAAATACACGCACACATGCTTGTGTGTGCACATACACACAGAGAAAACATACACAAGAATGTTCCTAGCTGCTTTATTCATAATATTCAAAACTTAGAAATAGTCCAGGTTTTAATCTATAAGAGTGGAGATAAACTGTGGTACACTTATTCAACGGAATACTGCTAATAAGAAAAAAGGAATAAATTATCAATATATACAACATGGATGAATCTAAAAATGTTATACAGAGTGGAATAAGCCACACACAAGGAGTACATACATAATACATGGAGAGGGCGGGGGTGGGAGATCAATGGGGGAAGGGTGGATACAATAGGTGTTTGCATCTGGGAGTGGAAGGGTGAGGGCTGGCAAGGATTGACTGGGAAGGAGGTGGAAAGGAACTTTCTGGGAAGATAGTAATGTTTTTGTCATGACAGGTGTTTGAGTTACATAGATGCATGTGTTTGTCAAAACAGAAAACATACGCTTAAGGTTTATGTATTCCTTTGTAAATTTCACCTAGAAAAAAACTGTGAACAAATTTTGAATTTTAGTTAATGGTATTAATATCAAAGTATTTAGGGAGAAGTGAACTGATATCTGTAATTCACTTTGAAATGCATTAAAATAATAATTTTTTTGTTTTTTTTTTAAAAATATATTTTATTGATTTTTTACAGAGAGGAAGGGAGAGAGATAGTTAGAAACATCGATGAGAGAGAAACATCAATCAGCTGCCTCCTGCACATCCCCCGATGCGCCCGCAACCCAGGTACATGCCCTTGACCGGAATCGAACCTGGGACCTTTCAGTCTGCAGGCCGACCCTCTATCCACTGAGCCAAACCGGTTTCGGCAAAATAAGAATAATTGGTTAGAGCATTTGCCTGTGCACCAAAGGGTTGAGGATTTGATTCCCAGTCAAGGGCAGGTACCTGGGTTGCAGGTTCGATCCCCAGCAACTCTCCCTTCCTTCCACTCTCTCTAAAAATCAATGGAAAAAATATCCTTAGATAGGATTAACAGAAGATAAAAAATTGATTCATGGATAAAAAGATAGACAAATGGATTGATGTGATAAAGCGAGTTAATAAAATAATGATTAATACTGTATGGGTTCTTATTGTAAAATTCTTAAAAATGTAGTGTACACTTAAAATTTTTCATAATAAAATGTTAGAGGGAGAAAAGGTTTGTACAAAAAGGGTTTCAAGGCCAAATAAATTTAGAAAGTACTAGCTTAATGAAATGTAAGTAGATTCCTTTAAGGAGAGATTTATTACAGCCTTAAATATACTAATACAAATGCTGAACTTATATGTGTGTGTGTGTGTGTGTGTGTGTGTGTGTGTGTGGCGTAGAGAGCGAGCGAGCTGGGCAACAGAGAACTTCACGTTGTCCTGTACCCAACATCCACCTGTCCTGCGGGGCCAGCACCCAGGGACTCTGTCCCCTGGGCTTCAGCCCCATTCCTACCAGCTCCTTTCCCTTCAGTCCTGAGCTTAGGAAGCAAGCTGCTGTACATCAGAACAGAAACCAGCAGGTCTTTCTAGTGAGCTTGGCTGCCTTTCCTGCTCTGACCTTCTAACACCCATAAAAAGGCTGCCATTAATTCCTCGTTTTTTGTCAAATGAGAAGGAAGTGGATTTGGGGCCGCTCCAAGAGGAAAATGGACTTCCTAGGGCTTGAGCGTATTCATTGTTGCTTCTGATTTTAATTGGTGATTAAGCCCTGAACATCTTGAGAAATTAAACCAGTTTCCTAGCCCAGATCTACAGAAAGCCAAATTGTCACAGTTCTCCACTCTCACCATGTGTTACAGTGACATTTCGGATACTTCCCCATCTAATTTTGGTGACTTTTTGTTTGAATTTACTCTCGGCGAATGCTAATAGCATGTAGGGGTTATGTGTGCCGAATATATTCACATTTTCTCTCCCAAAGGAAGAACTATCGCCACTGCCACCCTCAACAACTTGTGCGATGTGTTGGACAGTCGGTTCAGAGGACTGTGAAGAACAAGGAACACCACCTCCGGCTACATGCCTTGCTTCAGGCGCTCTGCCTTCAGGTGCTCAGGACCAGGAGCCTCAGGGGAAAAGCTTCGTTAGGTGACCTCGTGGGCAGGGGATTCTGAGTGTCCACTGTGAGCTGCCCGGGAAGGGACAAGCTCTGTGCAAGCATCTGGGGTCCACTCACAAGCCCACTCATGGGCTCCAGCATCCGGGGCCAGCGACGCTTCCAAAGCCAGCACTGTGCCAGCAGCACTCACTGGACACGATTCCTTTTCAAGCCGTTTGCTTTACATGTTCATCCCTGGAGCCTGTGGAGAAACAGCTAGCAAGCGCCTGCAAGCTCATCTGCCCGCCTCTGGTATGAAGCCTGCAAGGCTTGCTGAAGCGCGTAAGGTTGCCTGCTGTGCAAAGGAAATCTGTGCTGGGAACACATTGTATCCTCACTCCTTACCGCTGCCAGGGCCCTATCACAGCCTAACA
Organism: Myotis nattereri; assembly: GCF_964212035.1. Classification (NCBI taxonomy): domain Eukaryota; kingdom Metazoa; phylum Chordata; class Mammalia; order Chiroptera; family Vespertilionidae; genus Myotis; species Myotis nattereri. Next base: position 33,614,457 of record NC_138088.1, read on the forward strand.
CCAGCCAGGGGGCAAAGGCTCCCTTGGCCAAAGGCTTGTGATAAACAAATGTTCCATAAGCCTGGCGATGATCTGATTGTGGCCTCACAGCCAACGATTTCAGAGAAGCTTTCAAAACAAACACCCATTGAAACAATCAGATCGCGCTGAAACATTCTAGGAGCATTGCTACACATCCCCAGTGGGAAACCCAACCTGTGCCTTTCCGTGGACATAGGCTCTTTAGAGAACGCATGGAAGACACTGCTTTGGCTGAACCCTGTCTCCCCTTCCCTCTCATGCTAATTCCATTAGCAGAAAGCAATTCAAAGGGTACCAGCTGCTCCATGTGCCAACACAGAGCTGGCCAGGGGAGCAGACTCCAGGCACCAATAAACCATGGTAGCCACGTTTCTGCTTCATTGCTACCCTGGCTCATCATCCAAGAAGACTGTGTCATGCTGTTTCAGCATTGGCCAATACTTCAAACCACCAGTGTGCACACACATCAGATGTTCAGAATACTAGAGCAAGTATTTTACCGAGGGTAGTAAGGTATCAATAGGTCCAAACTACTGATCATACATACTCAGCAGTTCAAATACAGGCCGAGGCCAGGCGTGGTTTCTTAATCCGGCCTAGCTCTCCCTTTCTGGCGGAGGCCAGAGTTTGGATGAGGCTTCTTCCTTGGCTCCCAGGGGCCTCGTGTTCATCTTTCTCTCGCTCATATTCCTCTCTGTAAAGACAGTGGTTGTTTACTGAGCACTTACTTTGCACGCAGGCCTCATCATCGTCCCACCTTACACAGAACAGGTAAAATCCCTATTTTTGTGAGAAAAGTGAGGCTCAAAGAAAACTGGCCAAAAATAGTACCTACAAGCAGCAGAGTTTGGATTCAAACCCACTTACTTCTTCTGAGCCTCCAATGCAAACTCTAATGGATATGCCATACTTAACCCACTTTCTCCTGGGCTGTCTTCTTCCTCCAGGCAATTACTCTCATTCTTCATGAGAGTAAACAACGAAGTGGCTCATCATTGATCCTTTCAACTAGCAGACCTTTCCTGAAGGTTTAACACAAGTTACACAGAAATAAGTGCGTACTAGTAGCTTCTTTCTAAGTATCCAGTCCCCAAGTCTTTTTGGTTCCTACAAGCAAGCAGATACCTACACGATCCACTGTGGTCTCCAGAGTCCGTAGTTCTCAGAGTTGCATGGTTTTTCTTGTCAAGTGGCACAAAGGTAGATGGTAACACTGATTTTAAGGGTTGCAATTGAGAAAGCATGAAGTTCTTCCTAGAAATGACATGGATTTAAAAAACAAAGAACAGTTGGTCCTTCATATCCTTGGATGCAAAGGGCTGACTGTAAGTCATAGTTCTATGGAGATTTTTCCACTGTTGCAGGGAAAACCCCAAGTCATTCAAGGTTCAAGTGTAAAAGTGCACTCACACTGAAGTTTAGAGTAGGTTTTAAGGAATCTCAAGAGAAAGGAAACATGATTATCTCAAAAAACCCAACCAAACATAAAAACACACATGCACACAAAGAAAAACTCAAGTGATGAAATTCTGAAACGGAGCCTCTTACCTTGCTTTAATGATTTCATGTAGGACTTCCATGAACAATGTGAACACATTAGAAATAGCCACTTATTTTTTAAGTATCAGTTTTATTAAAAAGTGCATTTTGATTAATTTACGATCTAGGTAAGCTGTTAAGATATCAGTATACTCTCTGGAATAATAACTTTACAAAGATTTAAAACAAACCAAATTTTAAAAGCCTTTTTATTTCCTTCACCATTATTGTTTTACAATACAAATATCACCTTGTGAATACACACAAAAAAAACAACCCTACGGAAGATAATTCTGCTGCACGTAAAATACAGAATGGATATATATAATTCTTCATTCTTAAAAAACTATTTTGTTCTCCACATTGGCAAGTATAGAATAGAATACTTCCCCAAACATCCTTTTGTTAGGAGCAAAACTTAGAATTACATGCAGTTTCTGCACAAATATATTTTAAAGAAATAGATCTCTTTTTTGTTGTTCACCAACAAAATTGTCATGAGAGTATGGATAACTAATTTATAGCTTTCAAGTTTTAGTTAAGTGATCATTTTCAAAACTCGCTTTAAAAAAAAAGAAGTATTCATGGCTGTTTTCACTGTAGAGTTAAAATTGAACCACCAAATAGGTAAAATAGTGTAAGTGGGCCATGTCGTTGCCGCAGGCTCACAATATGAGAGCCGGCTCTGACTTTCTGATTACCCGTTCCCCCCTCCCCCCAGTCTGTAATTCAGAGCAACTGAAAAGCCATAAGCAGTCTTCTGATTTAATTTAGCTATAAATGCAAAATTTAGTAGTGTATACATACATTTATATTTTCATGGAATACTTAAATAAAAACATTTTTTTAAGATTGCCTACTGACCATACAATCAAGACAAGAAAGGCACTAGAAACATAGACAAATTTCTCTCCCAAGAAGCATTTTTAAATTTTAACTCTCTTCTCTTTGACATGTAAAAATCTTGAAATTTGGTTTTCATAACATCATTTGAAAAATAAAGTTAGGAAATACTTAGAAAATCACTTTATAACAGAATCTTTTTTTTTTTTTTTTTTGCACTTTTTGACACGCTGTCTCTGCTGATTTTACAAAACCCAAAGTTACTAAACCTTTCTGTGTCTGTCATTTTTGACTATCGGTGCAACAGGTAGAAAGATTTCAGAATCAGACCCCATTCAGGTACTTAGAAACCTTCATAGAGACATTTGCTAGAAAATGGCTTACAGCCCAATCTTTGGGGCAAGAGATATGAAAAGTATGTTTTCCCAAGAAAAATAATACGCTTTATTTCCAGATGTGACTGGAAAAAACAGAACTTAGGATACAAAAGCTTACATTTATGCTGTTGCATCATATACAAAGGAACATGGTGGCTGTGGGTTATGTAAATCCCAGACTTATGAACAGGAACTGTGTACAGTGCATGATAGGTTAGATTTGCTTTATTGTTGTCCAACGCAGGTCCTTTGGAGAGAAAAAGAAGATCACAGTGCTGACCAGGTAACTCAATAGGTTAAGTCAAGGTAACCGTTGAAAGATAGTGGGATTAGGGAGGTGTTTATTTTATGGCATCTTCTCTCGTGGAGTTCTTAGCACTTCGGGCAGGTCCTCGTTCCCCCACTTTGCACAGCTGTTATGTGTCATTCACCAACCGGCTGTATTTAACTGGCCTACTGAGGTGGACTACTGGCCAGGGGAAGGGCCAATGGTAAGATCGAGGTACAATTCCTTGGACATTCTTTTCAAAGTACTGAAATGGCTTGTACCACCACACCCGGGCCAAGAGGTTCATCTGGGAAGCTTCTTTGAGCACCTAAGACAATAAAGAAAGGAAAGACCAAGTCAGTAAGAGCAATTAACTTGTTCCAGCCCCAAAGGGAATATACGTATTTTTCTCATGACCTTTTACTTTAAGATCAGTTTTTTTAAAATATTAAAATGCACAAAGGGCCCCAGACTGGCTCCATGTCCACCCTCACCCCAGTTTCACAGTCACACCACCATTCTACACTTGGCACTCATCTGCACACTGGGAAACACCCTAGTAGAAAAACAAGTAACTCCAATTCCAGGAGTGCAAGGAAAACCTGTGGCTTACTCAGCCCCTTGTCTAGAAATAAACACCTCAATTAGCTTTTTAGTTACTCGCTCTTCTACAATGAAAATGGACAAACTTAATGTTAAATATTAAGCTGGTGAGGGGCCAAGGGTAGGAATGCAAATCAAGCAACAGGTGGGCACAATTAGTAAATATTTTCAGGGACAATGAGAATGTGGTATTTGTTTAACAGGATGCAATTTCCTATGCCATTAGTAACACACTTCTTGGTCATTTTTTATTTTTAGTGGATCAGCATCACGAAAGGTAACATAGTCATAGTTGCCTATCTCTTAGAAAAGAGAAAGCTAAGGCATCTGTAGACCCTTTGTACTATCCCCTGCCGTCAGTAACGCCAACCCAGGAGCAAAGGACGCGAAAACCAAATGGGGGAAGCTCACTTGCTGATTGGCCATAGTGTGGTACCACCAGAAGAGTCTTGTAGTGATGTAATATGCCACCACCACGTCCACAGTGTAGTGGTCATGCGCTAAGAGAATACAGAAGATTCCAACTACGCTGAGAAGCCAGCAAATCCAGTGATACCACCAGAGTCGTCGAGGGGAATCTGAAGAGAGGAGAAATTTGCAATAATCCCACTATTCAAGTACCACTAAGGGCACCCAATCACATACTCTACCACCATTGTGAGTGCAATTTCCTCATGTCCTTCCTTTTGCAAGCCTCTTTGGCTATCAAATCTTAGTTTATCTGTAACCAGTGTTAGAATAGGAGCATCTTACTTTATAAAGCATTTTTACTAGCAATAGTATTTCATATTTGGTTGTTATTTGACTCATATAGTCATAAATACAGTTTAAAAGGACAAATAAGGACAGGTTAATGTATCATGATCCATTTTTTTAAAAAGCTGTTCTTGGACATTTAATTTACATGTAAATAATTTGGGGTTAATTCTCTATACAAAATCAATCCTTTTGGTCCATTAGATCCTTATACATGGATTAATTATAATTGGTATGACTGTCTTATTTGCTTTCCAGTCTGTGCAACCATACACTACTCTGAGTCTTTGAGATTTCCACCTTCTCAAATACAAATCAGAGAAAATCCAAATGCCTGGGAATTCCAGTCCAAGTGCATTCCCAGCGGTAGGGCAGTGTCAGATACTAAACACTGTCTGTGCCTCCACTGGAAAATCACATGAGGGAAGCACCAACATCTCCATTAGTGTGGGCCTGTCAGCCTTGTTTTCTCAATAGATGGTCTGAAATTCTAGGCAAACAATAGTTTGAATGTAATCTACCCGCCCTCCCATTCCAGGGGAGAAATTGCAGGATTTTATTAGATTCTCAAGGGGTCCAAGAATCAATAGCTCATTCAGTCAACCAATATTTTCTGAGCATGTACAATGTGCCTGGGATGGGAACTGCTCTAGGCACTGAGATCAATGTACAAAACAGGCAGGCAAAAAGCCTGCCTTTGTGGGGAGATCCCTCCCCAGTAGGGGGGAGAGACAATAAAAAATAATTATGATAAATAAGAAAATTATATGCTATGTTAGGGGTCTTAAATGCTATGGAAAAATAAAGTTGAATAGGATAAGCAGGGTCAGAAGGGTGAAGGGTGGTTTGCAATTTTAAATGGAGGGTCAGGGTAGGGGTCTTAGTGTAAGTACTCTTCCATTTCCAGGAAAATTTGTATTTGATACCTTAACAACATAGCAACAAATATTCATTCTTCATGCAACACTATTGTAAGTGTCCATCTATTTTAGTTTTTACCTCCTCTCCCTCACCCATTAAATAGCTATCAGTATCTCATTTTAAAGATGTAGAAACCAAGACTTAGAAAGGTTAAATGTTTTCCCCAAGGTCACAGAGAGAGTGATAGCAGCACGATTCAGAAATCAGTGTTTGTGACCCAATATAGCACATTGCTTTATTATCTTCCAGAAGGATAAGGCTTAATCCCATTAAAGGATTTCAGGTACCAAGCAGCAGGGGCCAGAAATCCCTTCTCCAGGCCCACTGACATCAGACCCATTCTGTTCCCATGTTCTGAGCCCAGTTACATCCTAGTACAAAGGCTTGATCATGCCCTGACAATTCTGAATAGACATTGTTAGAATTCGCTCTGTTTGGTCAGTGCCCCGAAGCCCATCTTCTATTCTTCTGTTGTGTCGCCTAGCTTAGTTTTTCTTAAGACCAAACCTGGGCATTCACCCTTCATTCTACCACCTGTCTTCTGAACCTCCACAATCTAACTGACGACCCTTCTTGGTAAATCTCCCTCCGGTCCTTCTACTTCTCTCCATCTCCAACGCCATCTGGTAGTCTGAGCCACCACCATCCTGTACTGGATTACAGCAGCAGACTCCTAACTTTTCTCCTGGTCTCCAGTCTTCTCCTTCTCCGATCCATCTTGCAAGCTGCTGCCAGAGTGGTTTCTCCCTCCAGAAAGGATAAGGTGACACTGCCCGGCTGGGACAAGCCGTCAGCAGGCACCCCATCTCTGACCGATGGAAGGTCAGATTCCTTCTGGTGGCTCACGGCATGCTCCATGACCTGGTTCCTACTTACCAGTTCATTCTCACTCCTCATCAGTACCCCCACTCTAAATTCCAACCACGTTAAGCTTCCAAGGGGCCACACCATCCCAAAACATCCCTCCTGTAATGTGTGTCCCTCCTCTGTGGTATCAGCAACCTGGTTAACTTGTCACTCTATCATGCAACTGCCTGTAGAAGGCACCTGGGACTGTTCCTAACAGTAAAATATTGAACACACTGAATTTTCTACAAGTAGATAAATGAAAAAATGTAATCAGTGGTTCATGTGTAGTACTGAAATATGAACAGCAATTAAAATGAACTAGAGTCTCATCTCAAAAACACCACTGAGAGAAAAGTGGCATGATACATTAATGTAAATTTTAAAAACCAGAGAATAATATAATACACAAGTACAAAAACATGCATGGAAATGATATAGGAAAGTGGGAGGGGGGAAGGGATAAAATGTATTAATCATATGTAAACACTTTATTTGCTTTTGTGTTTCATAATAAAATATTTTAAGTGCATTTTTTGTAGGAACTTTCCCATTTACTGTCTGCCTCCTTTAGTGTTCCTGAGCCCATGGCCTCTACGACCATGGTCCAAAGACATCACTGACCCATCACTGCACCCTCAGCTTAGAGCATAGTGCCAGGTGCTTGGAAAAATGGCTACTGAGTGAACACATGATCTTCCATCATCCAGTTAGCCAGGCCCAATACTAGATTTCTGTGTCCTGGAGATTTCCTTCTCCTTCCTTCCAGCGGTTGTCACACCACATAACACTGCAGATGACACAGAAGGAAACAAGACACTCCAGCCAAGAAGAGCAGTTACTCCCTCCCACACATATGCCCCGGTGCCTGCTGTCTGTATGCAGGCAAGGTGGTGAGATGAGGCACTGCCCTTCGAGGCCTCCAGTCTTGCTTCAGCAGACTTGTCCCAGACCCTAGGACATGGCAGGCAAGACAATTCTAATGGAAGCCTGTTGCAGACTTACACTCTTTGATAAATAAGTAGGTGAGTGTGAGCATGACCGTGTGGCCGCTGTACAGATAGTCCCCACACATGTTGTGAGAGCCAGTGATGGACAGGCCACCGCCAGCAATGAGCTTCATTATTCTCCGCAGTTGGGCTTCCCAGTCTCCAAAAAGCTGGTGGGAAAGAGAAAACAAGATTTATTAGCCCACAGGAAGGTGTGCTATAATTACTATTTATATTCAGAACTAAGCTTTGGGATATTGAGATTTATAATAAGAAATATATATCTGGTCTTTGTCCCTGTTCCTGGCACAGAGCTTCTAAAGTCTAAACCCTTTGGAATTTCCTAAGTGATAAGAAAGATAAAGGTGTATTTGTTGTTCATAACAAGCCATTTTCAACCACACCTGAGTTCACCTGAGTTGAAAAGTCCCTAAGGATGTTTGCCAGAATCAACCAGGTGGTGTGAGGGTTGGAGCTTTGAGTCCACTTCCCCCCGCCTCTGGCTTAATCACCAATGGCCAATGACTTAATCAATCATGCCTCTGGAACAAAGCCTCCACAAAAATCCCATGGGAGAGGGTCTGGAGTGCTTCCAGACTGGTGAACACGTGGAGCTATCAGGAGAGGGTGCACCCTGGAGAGAGCATGCCTCTTGCCACGTATGTTGCCCTGTGCATCTTTTCCATCTGGCTGCTCCTCAGTTATATCCTTTTATAATAAACTTCTAATCTAGTAAGTAAATTGGACTCCTGAATTCTGTGAGCCACTCCAGCAAGTTAATTGTGATTAACTTGTGATTGGCATCTGAAGTGGGAGAGTAGTCAGTGTCTGAGACCTTTACCTGTGGGATCTGACACACTCTCCGGGTAGATAATATCAGAATTGAGTTAGAGAGAGTTGGAGAATTGCTTGGTATCAGGGAAACAGCGCCCCCGCCCCCCGCCCCCGCCTCCCCCCCCTCCACACACACACACCTGGTCACAGGTGTGTTCAGGGTGGTTATTGAGAGTAGAGGAGACACACAGGAGAATCTTTCCTTTAAAAACTTATATTAAGACATGACACCGCCCCCCCCCCACCTTGAAGACTGGCCACTCAATGTTTATGTTCCTTGGGCAACTCTTGGAAAGAGTATTGAATAGCTTCAGAACTTTCCTGAGCTATTAGTATTTTTTATATTTCGACAGATGCTTACCCATTTTTTTTGTTACTCTGATAAAGACTGACTGGTTTGGTCTTATTACTGTTGAGTGTGTGTGTGTGGGGGGGGGGGGGGAGGGTTAAACCCCCAGGGAAAATTTAGAGGTATATTTTTGCATGCATGGCCTGGAGGACAACTGTTGTATTGCTAAAGCAGCTGAAGATTGAGCAGTCAAATATACAAATAGTGTTTGGTATGTGATTTCTGGGGACCAAAGTAAAACAAGGAACTGAGTAGGATGTACCTTCAATCTTCTGAAATTATATGGATTAAATTGCATGTTTTTTCTTTCAACAAAAGTGGAAAAAGTTTAAGAATAAATTTACCTGTCTCTCATACAAGTCTAGGCTGGTTCCTTAGAGTAATAAATAGCTTGAACAATTCACTCACTGCATTTTTCAATTGCTCTGTCAAATGAAATGTGTGACTGTCTCTATTTTATGATTGTTAGACTCTTTTTAAATTCTGGTTGGCCAAGTTAATCACCATGATCATGTCGCAGCTTTTAACTGATAATATTACAGCTTTGGAAAGCATGTTCATATAAATATAAATTCATTATAATTTCCCTTTAAAGTTTTTATGAAGGTTTCTAGTTAAGGCGGGCAGGTTGAAGACACCACGGAGAGGATATGAATTTCCAGATTCAATGGGATCACTGAATCAGCTCAATAGAAGAAAACAGATCTACACAGCAAGACTCAGCATCATGGAATTTTAGACACATGAGGGCAAAGAAGAAACCCTGAAGCTTCCAGAAATCAGAAACAAGCTTCACATGAAAGATCAGAAATCAGATAATTTCAAAAGCAACACTGGAAAACAGAAGGCTTTAGAAAAACGCCTCCAAATTCTGAGGGAAAATAATTTCCAACTTAGAATTCTATACCCAGCCACATTATTAACTAAGCACCAACTAAGGATAAACTAAAGTCATTTTCATATATACAAGATTTCTAATATTTACTACTGGTGTACTCTTTTTTGGGAAATTACAAAGGATATGCTCCACAAAAGAAGGACTAAACACAGAAAAAGGAAGAGGATTCACTAGAATGGCAATAAAAGGAGGGCTGAAAACTGCAGTCAGCCTAGAAAGTGAGCCTCCCAAACGGGCAAGTCAAAGCTCTGGAGAGCTGTCTTGAAGAAGATGATATTGATAGAACACCCAATGTCTCTGACTATATGGCTGGGAAAGTCACAACGTGGGAGTGAATAAGTATATAGAAAATGAATAAAGTAAAAAGCATGGTAATTACTAATTATACAGGAAACAAAATATTGTGCAGAAAGGGAAAATTATAGGAAACTACATGACTTGATTGGGAATAACATTTACAAAACTGTAATACTGTAAGCACTGAATATTGAGTTAAATCAAGGAGAATCCATGTAATTTCAGATGATTGAAGGTACATCCTACTCAGTTCCTCGTTTTAATTTGGTCCCCCAAATCATGGCTCTTCTACCAAGTAGCAGTGTGGCCCTGGAGGGAAAATTACACTGGGAAGACAGAACAAGAAGTGTTCCGTCTTGAGAGACCGCTCCACATATTCCGCCCAGGGTTACCTGGTTGCGTTCCGTGGAGGCAGGATGGAGTGTGCTTACTCCACTGTTACTGTAAGTGTGACCTCCCCATCCGTAGGCTTCTGGATGTTTGTTTTCTTAAAGTATATTTTTATTGATTTCAGAGAGGAGGGGAAAGGGAGAGAGACAGAAATATCAACGATGCGAGAGAATCATTGATAGGTTGACTCCTGTACTCCCACTACTGGGGATCGAGCCTGCAACCCAGGCATGTGTCCTTGCCTGGAATGGAACCCGAGACCCTTCAGTCTGCAGACTGTCTACCGAGCCAAACCAGCTAGGGCCTAAATGTTCATTTTTGAAAGAAGAGGTATTTTGGGGGACATTCACATCAACACTTTCTCAGTGGACAGACACTACAAAGTTGTGAAAATTTAGGTCTCACAGCTACATTAGGATGTGAATTATGGTCTCCTAGGGTCACAGTTCTCAGTGAAAATACACCAATTCTTTTCAACTTCTAATGACTGGCTAAGAAATTAAGTAAACTGGCCAAGTCACTTAAGCAATAACCATGCACAGAAAGAAACAGAGCAGAAGGTGGGAATGCCTTCTGAATGAGGCCACTCCAGTACAGTTTGAGCCAGTGGGCCTTCGGTTATTACGAAACAGGTTTCTCAAAGCATTCTTTCAGTGCTAAATCACACCCGGCTCTGAGGGTCGTCTGTTTGCCATCATTCAGTATGCAGACAGCCCGGTGCCCAGCCTTTTCTCTTAACTGCTTTGAAGAGCAGGGGCGTTCACTGTGCTTCAGCCCACTGGCAGGGGAGGGAGAACCTGGGAGCAAAGCTCATCAAACAATGCTGCGTACATCAATGGCTTTGGTGCACTCTGACGAGGGGCTGAAAGTGAGTAGTGAGGAGTAGAAATGCTATTTAATATCATCCTTGTACCTTACTAATGCTTTCTCTTACAGCAGCCCTGAAGAATCAGCAAGGCTTCCTGGGCTGGGAATCAAAGTCTTGACCCTTTGGTGTGTGTAAGCCAATGCACTAGCCACTGAGCAACACCAGCCAGGGCACCACAGGTATGGAGCAAGAATGGTGTGGGGGAACTGCACAAGTGACACAGTGTACCTCAGCACTGTGTCCTTTGCCAGTAGGTTCTGCTATCTCCTGTTCACCCCTTTGGTAAGAATAGCAGTTCTTTCGCCTTCACGTTTCGAGGGGACACTCACAACGGTGCTGCTATTCCCAAACTTAGTGTACCACCTCTGTGACTTGTTTTCCCAGTGAAAGTGCCCGGCTGTTCAGGGTGGCAATGTGACCCAAGTCCTCTGGCTCCATGTAGGTACTGCCTGCAAAACTACATACTACCTGTGCAGTGCCAGTCCCTTGCAAGCCTGGATGAACCAGGAATTGGGTACATCTAGAGCAGTGGTTCTCAACCTTCCTCATGCCACGACCCTTTAATACAGTTCCTCATGTTGTGGTGACCCCCAACTTCACTGTCACAAATTGAACATAATTAAAGCATAGTGATTAATCACAAAAACAATATGTAATTATACATGTGTTTTCCGATGGTCTTAGGCGACCCCTGTGAAAGGGTCGTTCGACCCCCAAAGGGGTCGCGACCCACAGGTTGAGAACCACTAATCTAGAGGAACTTTTCTTTGAGCGTCTGGGAACCTTACAGAGATTTAATGTCATGCTATCACTTCCCATTCCAACAACCATGAACAGCCAGCTGTTGCTCAAAGCATTCATTCGTTCGTTCATTCATTCGTTCGTTCATTCATTTGTTCATTCATTCATTCATTCAATGAATCCACTGAATACTACCACCAGGGCAAATCATTTTTTTTTATTCCCGAAGAAAATTTTCCTCCAAAACAAGAAATTCACTCTCATCCATGACAAACCAAGATGGCCAGCTGCTCTTACACTTAGACCACGGATCACATCTGCTGTGGGAATCAAGCGTCAGGAAGCAGGAGAACCGGAGAACTGATGGAATCCTGTCAGTACCACCCCCACAGCCTTCAACTGAGAAACACGCTACACACTGCGTTTTCCCCTCAGCCTGAACTCCCCAAATGACAAAGGCCCGAAACAACAAAACTACATCCTATAGCATGTCCTTGAAGCCCCCACAGGCCAGGCAGTGTGTTTATAAGTTTGATGGATGTTTTAGATTTCCCAACAGCAGTGAGAGGCCCAAAACTGCCCCTTATCATTTCTCATGCTTTCTTAGTGTTACTGGAACAGGCAGTAAACAAGAGGGAGGGAGAGTGGTTCTACATAATAAAACACTGCCCTTTGTTTTTATAGAAATTCCAACTTTTTAACAGAGCTTTCTTATCAATTCCTTGTATCCCCACATGCCTGCCATGTGCTTAGTGCAGATGATATGATGTCCATTTAGATGATCAAATTAACAGAGAGGCTATTTCTGTTTCACGGCGACTCAGTTGGGATCAATCCGAATGTCCTGCCTCTAACCTATACAATCTTGCCTTGGGTCCGGGAAAGAGCCTGCTATTGCTGCAAATACCTCCCCAGCAACAAAGGCTGAACAATGTCTTCAGGTTCACTTTTTGTTGTTCTAATGAAGTTTAACCCATTTTATATGCCATTTAAGTGTAATTGAGTAGCTAAAACAATTTAAAATAATTTATTCATTATTCTCTGAGGATCTATTTTTCGTGTTTTCTCCATTTAAATGAAAGTCCCCCATCTCTATAAAAGTTATTTTCATCTTTCATAAACCATTTTCTGCCTCCTTATACAAGGTGTTTTCAGTTTGATTTTAACTTACTTTGCTTTATACTGTGCTCTGTTGGACTGATATTCCACAGGTTACCAAGTTTACTTTCATAGGAATAACTATGAGCATAAACACGATCCCAAACCCCCGTTTTGGGTGATTCTGGACAATTTTACCAGCTCTGGCTTCATTTCTCTCATCTGTAACAGGCAAGAACAATACTTCCTCATCCTCAACCCTCACAAATCAAAGCGAGATAATGTTTGTAAAAGTGATTGCTAAAATTGTACAGCGCTATACAAATCTAAGACAGCATGACAATTGCCAGGTTACGTCAGTATTTTGGGGGTGTGTGTGTTGGGGCGGGGGAGAGGTTCTTAAGTGAGAACTCAAGGCCTAGCAGACAACAAGTGAAATTCAGATGGTTCTCTCCTACACACAGCCCTTGTGTGTGCTCATCTGTGATCACGGGAGACTTTTCTGAACGCTTCCTCCAGATTCACTCCTGGAAAGATTTCGTTTCACCCACAAATATTATGTCCACCTCAAGTGATCTGAAGCAGAAAGATTTCGGTATGCACATCCTCTTAGAACTCACATATATGAGTCTTTTTAAAAAGACTCCACTCAGCTCTGAAGAATTTGGCTCTCTGTACCTCTCCATTACCAAACACATCCATTAATTCCTATAATTCCTGGGCTAGGCAGGCATTGTGTGTGTGTGTGTGTGTGTGTGTGTGTGTGTGTGTGTGTAATTATCAGCAATAAGACACTCATCCCAACCAGCCTCCCTTCCCCAGTAAAAACTTTAAATTTTTTTCATGGCCTCTAGTAAGGAGATGGATCAAAGCTTCTAAAATCTTAAATAAAGATCGGCCATGGATTTCCATTCACCCATGTTCTTATTTGTCACATGAAAGAAAGCCTGTTTTTCAGTCGGGCAGGACTTGCCTTTAACAAAATTATATTTGCTTAAGGTGTTGAGAGATCGTTTCGCCTACTTGGTCATGAAGTGAAAACTGAAGAAACAATTTCCCTCAGAGTTTTGTGTTGAACATTTCTAAATCTAAAGAGCACAATGAATACCACTAGACCCTTCACTTATATTCATCGATTACCAACACGATCCTACGTTGCTGCCTCTCCTCTCCTCTCCTTTCCTCTCTCTTCTCCTCTCCCCTCCCCTCTCCTCCCCTCCCCTCCATTTTCTTTTCCTCTTCCTCCCCTTCTCCCTTCTCCTTCTCTCTCTCTCTCTCTCTCTCTCTCTCTCTCTCTCTCTCTCTCTCTCTCTCTCTCTCTCATTCCTGGACCACTTGAGAGTAAGCTGAATACACTAGGGCACATTGTTCCTAAATGCAAACAGCAGGTATTTCCCTCTATAATCCACACGTGACACAATTCTATCAGTCAGCAGACATCTTCATTCAGACTTCCCGACGGGCTCAGCAATGTCCTTCAGAGTTTTCTCCCCCTGATCTGGAGTCCAATCAGAGAATACAGACTGAGGATACTTGTCAGACCCTTCACTTTTCTTAGTCTTGTTTTCTTTATTAATGAGAGACATTTTTGAAGAGTCCAGTCTGTTTGTTTTTATAGAATGTTCCTCAATTTGGCTTTATTGGATTGTTTCCTTATGTTTACATTCAGGTTAAATGTTCTTGGTGGGAACATTACAGAAGTGACGTGTCCTTTTCTATGCATCACATCAAAATGCATTTGCTATCACTGGTCCTAGTACTGGTTTGATCCCTTGGTCCCTTGGCTATGGGACTGTCTGCCAGATTCCTCTATTGAATGCACACCTTTGATACTTTATAATGAATAAACAATTTGTGATTTTGAAATTATGGAAACATTATGGCCCCCAACCTTTCACCTAATCCTTTAGCATGCACTGATAATTCTTACTTGAATCATTACTACAGTAATCGCAAAATGGTGATTTTTCTACTATTTCTAATGTTTCTTTTATATCTATTACTTTATGTTTTCCTCTCCCAATACTAATTTTTAAAATGTTTTCAATTAATGTATTTTAGTTAATTATTGTCACTTCATTGTCATGCTCCAATTGTCTCACAGTTGGCCAGTGGGAGCCTCTCACGCAGGACAGCATGGTTTTCGAATGGAACCCACTGGCCTTGGTGTTGGGGCAGCTCAGGAACCTTCCTTCAGGAGGTCTCTGTTCTCTGCCACGTGGATGATGCTTCATGCAGAGCCACACACTGCACTCTCAAGGCTCTCTGAATTTCCCCAGTGAATGCTTTCCTTTTTACATTTTTAATTATTTTTTTTTCAATTATAGCTGATATTCAATATTATATTAGTTTCAGGTGTACGCATAGTGGCTAGACATTCATATAACTCACGAAGCTCAGTGAGTGCTTTCTGACTCTGGTGACCCCTTCATACTAGATAGCTGTCGCCATGTCGAAAATCTGTCACCTTCCCAGAGTCTCCCAAACACAGCCCTCTCTGCCCCGGTTTAGTCCTTCCTCACCTCTAATTCAGACAACCATGCAAAAGTGACCTCAACTGCATTCTGCATGTGAAGTGTACCAAGAACCAAGATGTGGCCACACTTCTTGCCTCTGCCACTCTGTGCCATTAGGGCCTGTGAGACAACTGCTATGAGGATTAAATGAAGATGGCACATTTAGGGTCAGAACTGGCACAAAATAGGGCCATATAATTTGGCACCATTCTGAAGCCTACCTTCTTTCTTCCTTCCCTCCCTCCCTCCCAACAGCTTACTTTCTGTATCACTGGAGAGAGGTCTAAGAGACAGATGTGACCACATAAACCCCCTGCTAAAACCTTTCCTGGCTTGCTATGGCCAGACTCCTTAGATCAAGCCCACACTCCTAAGCGGGGTAACAAGCCCCCTTAAAATCTGCCCACAACTTGCCACTCTGGCTTTACCTCTGGCCACAAACCCACAGGATCACATGCCCAGGAACATCTGACTTTACCTGCTCCCCAGACTCTCTCTCTCACCCTTCCTGTTTTTTCCCCTGTAAGCTCTTGCTCTCTCCAATTCCACATGGCAAACTCCTACTCATCCTTTTGAGACTTGGCTCAGACAGCTCCCTCCTCAGTGCAGCCAACACTCCCAGGGGAGTGTGCCACCTTCTTCTTTGCTTCCATGGCAGCCGAGCTGCACATGCCTATGACAGGAAGGGCTGAACAAGTCAGAATGGCCTGCGCGTCACATGTCTGTCATGGCTTCTGGGGGCCCATTTACCAGGGGAGGGGCGCCTGTCTTATACATTTGTGTGTCCTCAAAGTGCACCCCGCACAGGATGGGTTCTCTAGAAATGTTTGTTCAGGAAATAAGCACTTGCTTGTTTATGAAAAATGTCACATCTGCAAACTCTCTGCCCCACAATCTGCAAGTGTGACTCTTCTTGGTGATTTTCCATAAAGAAGAAAAGCATTTAGAAAGTTTGGGGTTTATACAATCATGTCAAATGCATATATCAAATGTTAACTATACACAAGCAGGAATAATTATGCAGAAATCATAACCAGAAGTATGTAAGAAAAATACACATAAGGGACTAATAAATCTACTAAAACATTAACAGTAGATAGGGCCATAAGTGGTTATAAAAATTTTCCTCTTTTTGTATATTTTCAATGAATCTATAATGAATGTGGAATTTCTTTAAAATAGAAAAAAAATTTTTAAGAGAAAGAATTTGTACATTTCTCTTTTTAATCCCTGTAAAAGGAAGAGTACGATGGAGAAAGAAGTGGGAAAGTGAAGAAGAAAGTTGAACAAAAACGAAAACTATACTGACATTAAGAAACTGGCAAAGCAGAAAATTAGGTAAAATCAAGCATTGACAATTTGAATTCCACACAATTCAACAGGATGACATGAAGCTATTTTGGTGACAGAATATAAACCATATTCTGAAATATTACTAAGGTTAGCAGGAGCCAATCAGAATATCCAAATTTGTCAGCATGGAGGGCAGCTAGGAACACCGAACCTGAGAACATAAGGAAGAACTGAAAAAGGTCCTAAAATCCTCAAGAGCAATGAGTCTTTTGCCTCGTAGGACAGCTCATGCTAGAAAAAGAGGCCTTGCAGGCTGGCAACTGTCCCATCATGGCTCAGCAGTGAATTAAAGGACGTGCTCTGATCGTTCCAATTTGTGCAATGCAGGAAAACGGACGGTGACAGAAGAGAGTACACAGGCCTTTCACAGCTTTTGTATTTTCTTGTTCCACTGAACAATTAAATTAATCTCCAATGCCACTCAAACATAACCCTTGTCCAACAGTGGGTTATGTTAAAGTGTGTTGGGGGGGAATTTTTTTTTTTAACCATGTCTTTCAAGTTCAAGAGAGTCATTTCACTGAAAATACCATGTCAGATTAATGCATTTGCCAGCTAAGTCCCTTAGCTGTAACGTAACTCCTTTCGACGGTTTTCAAATCTAAGCTCACCATGGAGACCAAAAAACAGAACCCAACATGCATCTCACTTTAAAGCTTAGTCACTAGACGATTGTTACAATGGGAGTGGAAAACTGCATAATTTATTTCTTCTTTTCCATTAGCATCAGGCTGTCAGTCTAGCTGGTGTCTAGGGTAGGTTTGTTTGTTTGTTTTTCTCTCTTTTGGAGTTTGCCAAAACAGTTAGGAAAAAAACTTCTTACAGAAAGCTTAGAACACCAAAGAATTCTCAAATGTTTTTGCCTCGTTCTTTTAGTTTTTTAATGGAATCCTAAACAATTGGAAGAAGATGACAAGAGGTTGTTTCGGGGTTTGTACACATGTTCCTTGGAGAGAAGCTGGGATGAGATTAGTGTGGGCTAATCAAGGTACCCAAAACTGGGCAGCCTCCAGTGTAAGCCTGGAACACCCATACGCTTCTAGTCTAGCAACTGAATACACCTACTTCCCTTTCCCAGTGGTTATCTTTGATGGGAGGCCCGCCCTTCTCACATGATTATTTCTTCAAGCTATTACATTCTGTGAAGTGACGAGTATACCACCATCAAATGCATGAACAATAGGGACAATTTTCATAGTTACTACTGTATACTTGTTGGAACATTTTTCTTAGAAGCCATGCATTTTAAGTATTGGCATTAAGGGAAGAATTAAGTATACTAACTATGGGGTTTAATATGATGGCAGAACCAAGTTTAAGTTCACATGATTATATTAAACAGAAAATCCTATATTCTAAAGCTCCATTCTCTTTAATGACTACTGAGAACCGACAGGCCTTATGGTATCTCTAATCAAGGAGGAATATCCAATTCTAGAAACACTGTTTTATTATGTCCTGTCTCTGGTCTTTTCATCCATTTGCTCAGCTTTAATACCATCTAGATTATGACGAATCACAAATATTTAATTTCTAGCTCTGATTTTTCCCTCAACTTCAGAACTATATTGCTAACTGTCCTGAATAAACAAGCACCTCAACCTCTATTTGTTTAACCTGACGTCATTAACTCCCTTTTCCTCCTTCCCTTGTAAGTATCACAGTGGTAAAAGTCTTCCTTTCTATCCTCATTCCCTACCTCATATTTATTACCAAGTTGTACTGATTCAGCCACTTGAACATGACTCAAATCTGTCTCCTCCCTTCCATCCGTAGGGCCAGTGGCTTAGCTCCAGGCCCTTATCACAGGATTTTACAAATGCTGACGAGTAAGTCTAGGGGGTTGAAGCATGATGACACTGAGCTCTCTTATTGCTGTACAGCATTTCACATCAATAGAACCCCTAGGTATTGCCTTCTTTCACTCTCACAACTCCTTCAGACAGTTAAAAAAGTGTCATTAGCCTTGTTTTGCCAATAATCCTTCTGGGGTTCTGAGAAGTTCAATGCAACTGCCACACAGCTAGTAAGTGACTGTGCAAGATCATCCTAACCACTGGGTAGTAAGGTCCCTCTCTAGGCAATGGTTCAGAGAGAGGTTGATCAAAATTTCACGGTGAAGATATTGACAGACATCAAATAGAACAGGGGACTGGATGACATTTTGTAAGGTTCCTTTCAATTTTGAAACTTAGCTCTGGGTATGCCTCTCCAGTAGACAAAGCAGGCGTCTGGATCTCTCTCTGACAAAGTGCTACCCTCTCTCCCTTCTGACATTGTGCAGTGCAGCCCCCTAGCCCTAGGCCCACCCCTGAATTTCGTAAGCTTGACCTGCCATTCCGAGGGCAGCACCAAGCCAGTGAGGGCTCTGCTAACTCTTCTGTCTAGCTTCAGAAGTCACTGTTTCACCGTGAAATGCTCTTGCCAAACAAGTTAAAATGAAATCAAAACAAGTTTCCAGAGCCAACGTTCTATATAGATGAAATATGCAGGAAAGAGGAAGAAGTTAATTGACACTGAAAGCAAATAAACAGACATCCAGAATGTGGGATATTCTACAGGACAACTGATCTGATCTCTACAAGTTACTTTTTTTTTTTTGGGGGGGGGGGGGAGAAGAAGAAGAAAGAGAGACAAAGACAGAGAGAGAGAGAGACTGGTCCAGAATTAGATACTTAAGAGATAGAAAAACTACTAGTATAACTGTAAAGACATCCTAACTTATACAAACCAAGTGTTAAAAAAAAGGGGGCATTTTAAGACAATCAAAGTACTCCATGAAATGGTATTTGTTATACCAAATAATTACTGTTAATCATATTGATATACCAACAGCATTAAAATTATGCAATAAAATGTCCAAAATTTTTAGATGCATACAAACGTATGTAGCAATAAAATGACACTGTCTTGGATTTAAAAAGTATTTTGAAAGGAAAAAATAGACGAAGCAAATCTTGGCAATTACTGAATCTGGGTGCTGGGTATACAACAGTACCTTACACCGCACACTAGATTCTTTACTTTAGCATACATTTGAAAATTTTCAGAATAAAAAACTGTTTTCTGAATTCTTCTCCCAAGAGTCCTGTTCTGCAAAACAAGTAATTAGATTTAATGAGTTTTAACTGATAATGTTTTCTAAGGTTTGCTAATATTCCACCCTCTCCTACATACTTGATTTGAAAATTTTCAATTTCCAGAAGACAGTCACAGAAGGATGTCCAGAGACACAACAAAGGAGTGACACATTTGGGTTTGGTTTCTGCATAAAGTTCCTGTTATTACCTCTGCCTTTACCAAGAAAACCCACAAGCTATTTTTGGTCCCAGGTCTTGGATAGATAAGCTGATGACTAAAGCTGACTCTGTAAGTGCCTATGCTAACAGCCTGCGCTAGCCAGCAGCTGGGCGGAGCTCCTGAGAAGAAACCAAGCCAGAACCAAAGTCCGGAGAAAGGCTACCCAGAATGATGGATCCATCTCCAACCTGTGCTTGGCCAGATCGCACTTCTAACTAAACTGGCATGACGTGTTCCTTGGCGGGTAAACTTCCCAATGCACAGCAGGCTTTTTTAAGGAGTTGAACTAAACTTTGGTGAATATCCTAAGCAATCCGCCTACCACTGAGAACATACTGCTTAACAAGCCAGGCTCCCAGCAAGGGTCTACACTGGATCCTTCCTACAACCCAGGAGCTGCAAGGCCAGTGCCTGAGAGTCTACAGAGAATAAGGAAGATGTGAGGCTGGCTTCTTGGTCGGGCGGAAGAAAGAGTTAAGGAAAGAGTTTGTAGCAAAACGGAAAAAGCAAAGAAAGAAACTAGCTACCTCTCAGAGTACAATATAAGACTAAGAAAAAGAGGAAACACAGTAAGCAAACAACTTAAAGAAATCCGAAATTTCAAGCGATGAAGACACCACTTTACTGTAAAAATCCAAAGTCTATTTTCAGCCCTCTTCCAGGTTCAAGCAGAGGAAAAATCTCCCTTCTGGAAGGAAAAGTTACAAAGGGATGGAACTGAAAGTGCAATGCAAAGAAATTATGTCAAACACACTAAGGTAGTAGCCCATATGGTCCCCCCAATCAAATCCAGGAAACCAGTGTCTTCTATTTCTTATTGTATCAAAGAGCTTTGATGTAGGTAAACATTTTAAAAACCAAATCTTCTGCTAATTATTTCATGAAACTCCAATGATCTCCCAAGTTGAAATTACTCCAAGGTAAAGGTGAGGAATAAGGAATGTTATGTGACCCTAATGGAAAGGTAGAGACAATGAGGAATAAAGTTCATGTTAAAGAAGGGCTTCCATGCTACTAGAGAAGATCAATACATTCGGCAAAATCTCCATTGTCTGAGAGAGGAGAATGCAAGGAGACAGGAAATGGCTCTGCTGTTACAGATTACCACCAAAGGAATTCATAGAAAGAAGGAAAAAATATCATTTCAAACTGAACTTTCCATCTAAGAGAGGGAAAAGCCATCTAAAAGCTCTTGGATCTGTGTCAAGGGAGAGAATGATATTTTAAAAATCTGGCAGGAAACCAAAGAGCTACACCCACATACAAAGCTTAACTGCTTCCAGCACACTAACTAGACCACATATTTCCCCAGCTGGGAAGCATTGGCAGGATTGGGAAACCCTGAGAAGGGTGAGGCTGCCTGGCCATAGGGCTTAGTAACATTCCCAGATGAGGGTGAGGGGACTGGCCTGTGTTCTAAAGAAATTTTCACCTTTGGCCTTAATCAAAGGACCCCTGGGCAAGACGAGAAACAAACAAAAAGGGAAATTACAGTGAGGAGTGGTTTACCTTCGGAGAGCAGTTGAAATGCATACCAGGTACTGGGAGTGTAGTTACATACATTGTAATACACCGATACAGGTACAGCGTGCCAACTATGCAGAAAAATCTTCTGCTAATAATAGACCTGGAAAAAGGGAAAAACAGGGCAGACACTCAGTCATGAAATTCCGCAGGTTCATTTACTTTAAAGTTTTCAGTGACCCAATAAAGCAAACCCCAAAAAACTACTTGAGTGCTTGAAATCAGAATGCTACAACTACAGACTAGCAGGTTAGGTGGAGAATTTTGAGGTTGACGTGGTGGTTTTTAAAAAAATATTACCTTGCCAAAAGAGTTTAAAACACTCTACATTGCTATTCATTAGGCTTCATGAGGCCTTAAAACTGAGTTGACGTTCAACTGATGTATAAGTGGTGCCCATGCTGATTGGTCAGAGCCCACTTGGTACCTGTAGTTAAATGTTCAGGGTGCCTTTTCTGGCATAAAAGGGAGGATTATTTACAAAAGCAGAATGACATTAAAATGAGAATTCAAAACTTTTCTGACATTTAATGAGCCAACAATGTTAAACAATTTTATTTGAACATCTCAGAAACTGATTCTCTTAACTGATCTGAGAAAGCAGGATGCCAAGAAAAGACCCTAAATAACAGCATCCTACCCCATCTCCCTCTCTGTCTACTATGTGGCCTTGGGATACGCTATGGAATTTCTGAGTCTCAGTTTCCTAAATTGTAAACTGGATATAACAACATTAGGAAAAACGTATGAAAACTCCCTGGCATACACACACAATGGTAGCCAACAAATGTACAGTTTATATGGTGAGAAACAAAGTAAGTAAGAATTAGAAATAGATCTCTTTTCCATTTTAAGTTGATTAGTGGTTCTAATGAAATTATTTTTTACATACATGTGAACATGTATGTTGAGCCTGCCAATTCCTCCAAATAACGAATTCCACATAATGAGGTTTACTTTAATTATATTTCACTGTACAAACTTTGGTGTATGCTTGGATAAGAATGACCCTTCCCTCTATCTCAGTCCTATGGGTCTCCTCTTCCTCAACTTGGGGGGGGGGGGGGGGGAGTCAAATTTTAACTTAGCATTGGCAACTTGCATTAAATATACAAAGAAAAAGAAACAATGGACAGGCTTTCCTCTGAGAATATGGAACGTTGATTACTCTACAAATGTATAGTATAGTTCTATTTTTATGCTGAATAGATATTCCTACTGAAGAGTGCTAATTGGAGGAGAATTTGCATCATTTGTATTTTTTATTTTAATAAGAGGAATAAAATGCTGTCACTTGTGTGATTAAAAATTAATTAAAAATAACCCATGCTGCCTGGCTGGTGTGGCTTAGTGGTTGAGTGTCAATCTATGAACCAAGAGGCCACAGTTTGATTTCTGGTTAGGGCGCATTCCTGGTTTGCGGGCTTGATCCCCAGTATAGGGTGAGAAGGAGGCAACCAATGAACGATTCTCTCTCCTCATTGATGTTTCTATCTCTCTCTCTCCCTCTCCTTTCTTCTCTAAAATCAATAAAAATATTTTTTAAAAAATAACCATGCAACTATATTAGCATTCATCCTTCACTGCACAGTTCATGTGAGTTAAGTCACTTGGGTTGTATGAATAGAGTCTGGGTGCTTTTGTCTCTTTGCCCAGATCTCAAAAACTGGGTCAGAACTGCTTACCGTAGAAGCCATCTTATTTTTTTAGTAAAGCTCTATATGCCACCTCCAAGAATGAGAAATTATTCAGCATAAAGCTGTCTTGTAAAGGTATGTGTCTCTAACTTCAAGTATGATGAAAGCACGACATAATTAAACAATGTAAAGAGGGTGATACTAGAGAATAATACTAGACCATAAATGTCTTAACAAGAACACTTGAAATACAAAAGTTAATTCTCTATTGTAAGACATAATGTTCATCTTTCTTCAAAAGAAAATGCCCTCTTTAGCCATCCTGCTCAAACAAGTAGAAATCACCTGCAACTTCACTGAACTATATAGGAAACATCTAAGAAACTTGCTAAATCTATATCTGTTCATCTCTTTAGAGCAGCGGTTCTCAACCTGTGGGTCGCGACCCCTTTGACGGCCGAAGGACCCTTTCACAGGGGTCGCCTAAGACCATCCTGCATATTAAATATTTACATTATGATTCATAATAGTAGCAACATTACAGTTATGAAGTAGCAATGAAAATAATTTTATGGTTGGGTCACAACATGAGGAACTGTATTTAAAGGGCCAGAAGGTTGAGAACCACTGCTTTAGGGAAGAAAACACAAGGAAATGATTGCTATCACACAATTTTGGTCAAGAATGCGGTCTTAAATACTTCGCCTGTTTCATAATACACAAAAGACACACACACACACACACACACACACACACACACACACACCCCAATAGCTATTTCCACATCTTAAACTTGAGTCACGGGGAATAGTGGTGAAAGGATTCAGATATCTATGAATAAGATGTATAAAAATGAGAAAGGATAAAAAACAATAAACCTTTTTGCAAAAAATAAAATTGGAAAGTAAACATTGAAGATTCAGTCACATTTGCTATTTGACTTGAAGTGAAAAGCCAAATGACTTTGTCCCTGTGAATTAATCAATGCTAACAACAAACACGTTGGTAAGCTGGAGCTGGTTGTTTATAAGAATCTTCAATCTTTGGCATTTACTTAATCTTTTTTAAATTAAGCTTAGAATATCTCCAATGTATAATGCTGAACTAGTGTAAACTTTAAAAGAAGGATATACTAGTGTTTCAAAGAATTGGATGCAATAAAGGTATTTATTTCATTAATCAAAGAATTTTCCACAGATTTCTTACAGGTTTAAAAAGTTCAAAATGTGTTAAAAATTTTTTTAAAGTGGTTAAAATGAGAGATGCCTGAGCATAACTGCAGGCGACACCATGACACCCAACGACTGAGGGGGAGCCTGTTTCATAGCTGCTGGAGGCTGAGGCCTGAAGCTTATCCTGTCCTTGAGCCAGTGCCACCAGGGTGACAGGGAGGTTTCCCCTTCCGAATCCCCCCCAACAGGAGAAGCCGGCCTGCCTATCCTGTCGCCCCAGTGGCCCCTTTGACTTTTTACAAATAGAGACCCTTTTGTTAAAAATAAATAAATAAATAAAAGGCAACAATGCCTCAAAAAAAGTCATAGGAGAAATGTTCATGAGATATGACTGGAGAGTAAACAAATGCCAAGAACAAGATGCAGGTTATAATTCTCAAAAGCATAATGCTGTTCTTCTCTATGGGATACATCTCTCCCTCTTTCATGTTAGAAAGAAGCCTAAAAAAAAGAAGAAAGAAGCCTGTTGCTCATTTGCTCACACTTGGCAATGACGGTCACCTCACAGTCACTTGTATTTGGTTCCCCTCACCTATTCTCCTCCTAAGTATTTGAGTAATAGGCTCATTACTATTGTTTCTGAGAGAAAAGAAAAACATACTTATTAAATGTCATTAAAAAAGAAGTATGGATCAAAGTATCAGTGTTTTATAGATAACTAGAGGCCTGGTGCATGAAAATTCATACACTCAGGCGGGGGGGGGGGGTGTCCCTCAGCCTGGCCTGTGTCCTTTTGTAGTCCGAGAGCCCTCAGGGGATGTCCGACTGATGGCTAAGCTGCAGTCTGGCCTTCTTCTGCGGGAGGCGACCAGGCGGGCTGATCAGGGGAGGCGCCAGTGGCGAGCGGCTGGCCGGCCCCACCCACCATTGACCCTCCGCAGCCACTGGTTGCCTCTAACCGCCCCATCCCCATCGCCGTCCCCTCACTCTGCCCACTGGCACGTGCCTTGGCTGGCATGGCGGCACCTGCTTGTCAGCCCCGCCTCCCACCAACTGGTCTTCTGCCACTCAGTCGACTTGCCTATTATGCTTTTATTATATAGAATTATTAAGACTTGCTAGAATAGTATGTTATGTCCAGTATAGGTGACTTTATTTTTATATATTATTTTTATTTTTTTAAATAGGAAAAAGTACTCAGAACCTCATTAAATACTATAAAAAAGTACTTAGAACCGGATTAAATGCTATCAAAATTAGACTTAGAATAGTAGCACTACACTGTGTTTCGCATTTGGTACAATGCAGTGGAGGGCATGAGGTCTGAGAGGAAATAGGGCCGGGTCTGACAGGGCCTCATTGGTCAACATATGAACTTGCGCCTTAAAGCTCTAAGAGGTGGGAGAGGAGTGGCATACACCAACTTACTCTTACAGTGACACACTCTGTCTGCCAGGGTGACATGTGACTTAAAGGAAGCAAGATGGAGACAGAGCAACCAGCAGGAGGTTCCTGCAACAGCCCAGGTAAGAGATGACAGGGTTCTGGTTAGACCAAGGGCAGCAACAGAGGTGGTGAGAAGTAGTAGAATAACAGAGACCATTGTGGGGTGGAAGCAAATATCAAGAACAAACCAGGACGTCTGGCCTGAGAGCCAGGGGGAACAGAGAAGCCATCTACTAAAATGGGATGGGAGTGGCACAGGTTTGGGCACCAGGGGGATGTCAAGGACTCCGTCAAGTGCTTTGTACACATTAACTCACTCAATACACACAACAAAGTTGAGAGAGACACTGTTTTATCATCCCATTTTGTAGGTGAGGAAACAGTGCTCCTGCAGAAATTAAGACACTTGACCCAATTCTCCCAGTAGGTGGCTAGGGACAGAATGATCTTAAACTAGTGAGATTTGCAGTAAGACTGAATGCTTAATGGCTGACTGGCTGGTGGGGGACAGATGTGGTGATGTCTAAGTCAGGTCTCCAGTAATTAAACAGACATCCATGATGGTTTTTTAAGAGAAGGAAGATAATCCCTGGGCATGCTATAAAAAAAGAAGGCATATATGATACCATTTAAAATTATACACATATATAGATTATTAATACAGGCGCACACACAGAAAATATCAAAAGGGATATTGTCATTACCATTTATCTCTGGCAACATGATAAGTAACTTTTTTCTTTTTGTTCACTTTGTCTTCTAATCTGCCTAAAAGCAAGAAGAATTACTTAGCTCTCTTTGGTGTTGTAAATAAAAATTAACTCAGGAAAACTACCTATGGTTTTTGGTTTTTTTTGTGTGTGTGTGTTTTGTTTTTTGCTTTCCCCTTATAATATTTATAATTTAAATGCCAAATTGCTTTAATTACTGAATTTAGGGTGAATCTATTTTCCCTACAATTCCTAGGACTATGCTAGTACTAGTATTTAGGTCTTGAGACCTATATTGGTAAAAAATTAGAGAAGGTGAAAGCAGATAAGATTACCAATTCGCTAAGAGTAAGAAGGGGATAGAGCCTGGGACTGAATCTGTCACTAGCCCCTAGAGCAGCGGTTCTCAACTTGGGGGTCGAACGACCCTTTCACAAGGGTCGCCTAAGACCATCGGAAAACACATATATAATTACATATTGTTTTTGTGATTAATCACTATGCTTTAATTATGTTCAATTTGTAACAATGAAATTGGGGGTCACCACAACATGAGGAACTGTATTAAAGGGTCGCGGCATTAGGAAGGTTGAGAACCGCTGCCCTAGAGTGACTGTCCTTCCCCACTCCAAATACTGACCCTGGGGAAGAAGGTGAAAGACAGGCCCGCAAAAGCCTCGCACATCCAGGCTCTATGGCAATGGGACAGGGAAGGTCCCCAGGAAAGGACAGAAAGCAGGACCTCAGCCCAGGCTCCACAGCTCAGATGGAGGATGGGTCACAATTAATGGGAGAAGAGAGAACTTACTAGAGACAGAGAGGACAAGAATAAGGCGGGCATTCCTGGTCAGTGGTCTTCAGAAGAAAACCATGACTGAAGTTGGTGGCAAAGGAGGTTTCCCAGACTGGCAGAGAGGAGAACCCGTGTCACATGGAGAAGTTATAGGAGGTTTCAGCAATCAGGAAGGAACAAAGTACGTTTTCTACACACTATGGTGGGACGCAAGATGTGATAGCTCTCAGGGTTGGCAGGTCCCTTCTGGGGCAAATGAGCATATGCCCCAGATGGTGTATGACACCTGAACCCTATTATCAAACACTGAGCTGCTCTGTCTTCATTCCATCTGTGCCACGTGCACGGTGCCTGTGCCACTCTATCTACTAAGATAACACGTTTTCAAAGATTGTTATACCAGGACCTAGACTGGATTTATACCAAAGTGCCTTCGATCCCCCAAATTTACCTGGGGCAAGTCAACAACTTCTCTGAGTCTCACTTACCTTTACTTAGAGAGAATCACACTACTTATTTTGAGGGGTGATTGGATCAAATGCCACGATGCATGTAAAAAAAATAATCAGCTGGTTTGGAATCTGCCATTCCAGTAGGATGACAATGATTGTTGATAACATGGGTGAAAAACAGCAGAAGAAAACAGACTTTGAGTAAGCACCTAACAGACACAGCTATAGATAGAGGGAGAAGCAAGAGGGCAAGAGATGCATCCTGAGCTCTTGTTTTTACTGCTGGAGAGGAGGAGGAACGCTTATCAGCCAATTAAATAAAGGGACAGATGCCCCCAAGTCTTCCATAACCCGAGGGAGTTTTATACTTGGATAGAGTTTGAACACCCACTTTAAAAAACTGAGATGTTAAAATGAAAACAAACAAATTCCTGAGAAGATAACCTCTCCCGCAGCTGTGGGTGTTTTGGTTTTGTTTGTTTGTTTGTTTTTGCTTGTTTCTGCATCCTTAGCATGCAGTTGTCAATAATTCTTGATAAGTAACTCAGTATGAAGATGCCCCGAAGCTCCATTAGAGACTAGCCTTGTGGTCCACAGTATCAGGGAAATTTGTAATAAAATGACGCAGCTTTAAGGAAAGGTTCTTCTGGAACTTGGAAAATAAATTCTATTGAATAGGAACCTGGAGAGACCTGCTTCATATCAAATGCTCTATTACCAAGGGCTTTTAAGAACTCTACTAAATCACAACGATCAAAGACTTAAAAACAATGGGGAAAATGTTGACAATAACTGTGGTTATTAACTACCTTGGGGATTAGAAGAGGAAGAGATAAGTATGTTGATCCAATCAACTTAATGTGAAAAGAAGCACTGATAGGATTACAATGGGATAAAATGCAAGATAAATGTCAGTAGAGAGTCCAAGACAAAAACCAAAAATAATCAAATCACCATCTAGAGGAGCAGTCCCAGGCAGCACAGGATTATGTGCTTGGAAATTAGATTGCATTCACAGAAGAGAGCTAAATGGTGTAGATAAACTTTCTTATGTTGGCAGAGAGCCACCTAACAAATAAGGCCCCCAAAGCCAGGGCTTTTATCAAAGGTTAAAATACAAAACGAAGCTTTTCCTAAGTGGTCTGTAAAGATACGATACATACTGCTGCCAAACATCTGAACACCCATGCCAGGACTCTGAGTGCAGGCCCAGAAAAGCCACACTGGAAATCTGCACCTGTTCCTCTGTGGGGCAGCAAAGCCCCTATAACAGTTCTGAATACAGATGCCATTGACAGGTCTTACACAGGATCTAACACCACCTTTGCCCTTCTCGGTTCCTTCCCTTTCCACATGGGATCAATTTGCAAAGAACCTACTCAGGGACTGTTCCGCAGGTCTCTCCATAACTACGGGACTGTTCCTGCCCGAATGTTCTACCCATGACCAATGCCTGAATCACTAAGCTCTTTCCACTCCGTCCCACACCCTAGCTATCCAATGGCTCCTTTACTTTTTTCTTCCCATCATTTCACCATGAAGAGGCCAATATATCCCTTCAACTGACCTGTACTACTTCTTTTAGGCAAATATCTGATCCACGAGATGTCAGGTAGAAGCACACACCAGGAAATGCACACAACATGGCTTTGCTCTCAATAAAATATATTCAAGCAAGGTTGTGAGAGCTACCCAGTTAGTGAATTCTATCTCCCCATTAAATTCCATATAAAATCCAGGGATTCACAGAGACCTCAAAACCTTGCACGAGAAAGATACAACAGAAGGCAGCACTGTAGCTATAAAAGATGAGCAGCTCTACATGTAATAGGAACCATGCTTTCTCCAGAGTTCACCCCTTCCCACCACCTCAGCACAAAATTTACTCACTGGCCATGTTAACTGAGTCTAGGTTGCAATCATTTCCCACCTGGATGACAGCATGGGCAAATTAACTAGTCCCCCTACCTTCCTCCCCCTGCCCCCCCTCCCACTCACACTTCCCTACTCTCTACACTGCAGCCAGAGTGAATCTTTTAAAATACACATCTGTTCATAGCATTCTTCTCTGATGACTTATCACACTTGGAACAAAATCCAAACTCTTTAAACCCTGGCTGACAATGCTTACCCCACCCACCATCCACACCTTGTTATCTTCTGTGTCACCACCTTCCCACAGCTGTTCTCAAGTGAAGTAAGTCTAGGGGACTCTGCACTTGTCCT
This sequence comes from Myotis nattereri, assembly GCF_964212035.1. Taxonomy (NCBI): domain Eukaryota; kingdom Metazoa; phylum Chordata; class Mammalia; order Chiroptera; family Vespertilionidae; genus Myotis; species Myotis nattereri. The sequence goes on from NC_138088.1 coordinate 33,644,224, forward strand.
ATTTCCTGTCTGGACTGCCCTGACCCCAAACACCTATATGGTATTCACCCTCATTTGATTCAGGTGTCACCTCATTAGAGGCCTCTTCCAATCACCTTATCGAAACCCTCTCTCCAGTATCCCCAGTACCTTCTAACTTATTGTGTGCCTTATTTTTCTTCATTTCCCTTATCACTACCTGGTCCTATGTACTCATTTGCTTACTGCTGCCTTAGCCTAGCCAGAATATAGTTCCACAAGCACCCTGGGGGCCTCTGCTCACTGCAGCAACCCCCGGGTTAAATCAGTGCCCAGCACATAGAAGGTCGCTCAGTAAATATAAGTTGAATGAATAAATGAATGTTAAGTGAGCACTTTCTCTGTGTCACAGAAAGTGGAATAAAAGATGAGTAACAAATAGGATCCAGACTTTTCCCCAGAGGAACTTAAAATTGAGCAGTGAAAGAAATACACAAGGAATAGAATGGAACATGATATGAGCTTCAAGTGTTTGAGGGAAACTGGGGAGTGAAGTAACCAGAGATGACGAAGGTCAGATCAGGGACAGATTATGAAGAACCCGGAGCTTCATGCTAAAGAGTTGGGCCTCCATCTGAGCACCCACTATACATCAATAGGTAGGAATGAAAAGAAGTAGTGTTATGGTCGCAAGTAGCTAGTTAATATTAATAAAGGAAAGAAAGCAAAGGGACTCAGACATTGTAAGCATGGTCACCTGGGAAGCTTCACCAGGAAGCTACAGCTTCACACAGCATTGTTCCTCCACGGGACTAACCCTCCGCCCCCTGCTTCCCCATCTGGCACTGGATGGTTGCTGGGAGGAGGGGGAGATAGGCACATGCGCAGTAAAGTCCGGTGGCACGAGGGCCGTGTCTGCCTGCCAGTCTACCTGGGAACAATGGATTGGTTAGGGGATGGACCCCATCAGAAGCTCAAGAAATCTTGGAAAGCTAATTGTTTAGTTTGAAGAAGCTCCTGGTTAGGTGAGAACTCCCACCACCACTCCCGCTCCCCCCCCCCCCATCCCCGCGACATAAAGTTCCCTTTCTCTTGTTCTCTCTCTTGCTCCCGCTTGCTCTGTAACCCGCACTCCCCAGTGCGTCCCGTGTTCTCTCCATGGCCAGGTGGCCTTAGAAACCAGATGGCCTGGCCATGCAGACTTCACATGCAGGATGCTGGACTGGACTGGACTTTAATGTGGAGCAGAAACTATGGGCAGGGCCTTACTCCTGGTCCTGCTGAAGATAAGATTGGATGTTTCCCTTGACGGGATGGGCAGAGATGGGACCTGGGAGGAAAAACTCCTTAATTTTACATCAATAAAACTTTCCACAAAACCCCATCCTCCCGTGGGAGCCTCAGGAAATTCTTTTCCTTGCAGAGCCCCAAGAACTCCACTTCCACCAATAACAGTAATAAATCTGAAATTAGAATCGATAGAACTCAGCATTTGTATAAAAGGAACTGAAAAGTTCTAGGTTTTTAGGAAATGCCTCTGCCCACATAGGAGGAAGAATAAGTTGGATAAAAAACAAATGATAAACCCAGTGTTAGACTAGTATGAGGGTCTAAGACCATCCTACTAAGTCACAGTGATTTCTCTGGTGGCTACAAAACCTTTGACTTAGAAGTTCTACAATCCTGATCCTTGGCCTTCTTCACCAGACGTTCTCACCATCCCACTAGCCACCCCTGTCACCATGTGGTAGCCATGATTTAGCCATGCATGGAAAGTCCTCACTGAATCTGTAAGGTTAACAGTCTTTTTCATGCTTTCTTAAAATCAGGGAGTCCCGATTTGGGTGAAGTCTGACACATCGATTGGTTGCCTTCTGCTCGCACTCTGCAATCCAGGTACGTGCTCTTGACTAGGAATCAACCTGCAACCCTTTGGTGCACATGCCAACATTCTAACCACTGAGCGTACCCGCCAGGGCTAGGCTGATTGTTTTTAAAGGGCTCCATGACTCTTAAAATCCAAGTAAAATTCCCCTGTGCAATTACTGGCCAAACAGGCTCACCTTCAAGGAGTCGTGGCAAACCTCCTGGTTGGGGTTGGGGTTGGGGTTTGGGAAAAGGGTCGAGAGCCAGAAGAGTCGAGCAGAAAAAGAGGGAGAGCTGAACTCCCTGTTTAACACAATACTCCGTACTCAGAAGTCTCCATTTTCCCGCCATTCTGGATAAACAAAACTGCTACATAGCACCAGCAAATAACCAGAAACAATGGGTCTCTGACATGACCGAGCATGAGAGCTGGGGAAGGCAGTATGTCAATACCCACTGCATCTGTCCCGCTACCTCCTCCATGTCTGGTGAGCCACATACACTGAAGACAGATCTCAGGGAGGCCGATGGGAACCCAGGGATACGCCCCAGTGGGAGGACAGGGGGTGGGGATGTTTAGGATTATCTTGACAACAGGCAGCTTCCATTTCCCATGTCCTTTTCCTGTCAACGTGGAAATTAGAGAGAGCACTTTAAAGAATCCTTAGTTACATGTCTTCTGGACACAACACTGCAGCTAATAATAATCTAACATAACTGGCCCATTCAATCATGTTAGAACAAAATAAAACGCAGTTGCATAGAACATCAGAAATCATCTGGCCTGAGAGGCTCCTGTGAGAAGAAGCAGGCCCCTGAGGTTGAGAGTCACCCACACCACCCAGCATGTCAGGGCTGGTCTGGAACCCAGGCTGCGGCCAGCATTGGGCTAATCTGGTCCAAGTTACAAATCAACTGATTTATTGCTACTGAGCAATGCAAATATACAAGTGACTACAGTACTGGCAATAAGTACTAGGAAAACGAGAAATTAGAAAGCTTGAAGCAAAACAGATATGAGGGGAAAGTCCCTGCTGAGAGAAATATAAACAGTGGTATAGTTTAAAGAAATTAACCCTATGGTCAGGATACTTCCTTAGAACAAGAGTAAATTATTTAAAAGTCACAGTTTTGTGAAAGTTTTGGACTCATGCCTGGTATGACTTAACTAAAGTTATACTCTGGGTCAGTAAATTATTTACTTGCATGTAAAATGTTGATGGAAAACCAGAAAACAACCTCTCATAAATGAAACAACAAACATTGAGAAAATCTTAGAAAACATAATGCAGTTGACTTTGACTTCTAAAGAAAAAATACTGGCATATTTCTAATGTGCTCTTAGGAAAAGAAGTTTAGAAGATAAAAGTCAAATGCAGAAACTGAAGTTTGCCATCCAAAAGAATGTAATTAATAAATTGGAAGCATCTCATATTTCTAAAGCTTATTCCTATCAATTTAGTCTCTTAAAACTAAAGCAAACAAAAAAAGGTCTTCCATCAAATCAAATGCAGCCCACATCATCATTTCTATTTCCAATTTAGCTAAAACTCTAGAATTGCCAAACCAGCCCCAAAACAAACACTGGCCACTTAAACTGCTTCCTTCACACAAGTTAAGAGAGTTCTCTCCTGGCTGAGTCAGAAACTGCTTTTGCTTCCACTTGCATCTATGTAATTTATAAGCTGACAAAACACAGTCCTTTAGGAAAATAGTCATCATTTCTGCTAGGTCAAGTTCAGCATAAACCCTGTCTGCATTTTGTTTTCCTGATTTAAGATGATTTTCTTAATATTCATCCATACTGTGGGTCATGAAACACAGCCCACTACAGAGAAACTCAGTTCCTTAACAAACCAGTTTTTAACTCCCATGCACGGAAGCCATAAAGATGTTCAAGTAATAGGAAAATCACACACCAGTGACGAGAGGACGGTGTTTCGTTTGCTATACATCCCAAGCAAACAGCTTGCCTGAGGGGGTCTATGCTGAGTTTAGAGCTAGGGACATGAAAGCCACTTTAGATATACTAGAAACTAAAAGAAGGCGCCTACTAAAATCTTGAGAAATGTGAATGGAAAACCACATATTGCTTTAGTTACCACACCTTCTAGAAGGTGAAAAGCCACGCAGGCTCATCTGCATTGCACCTACCTAAACAAAGTCATTCCCTGAGAGTATTAGTTTCCCAATAGCCCAAGTCACTCTGGAATAGCTGTTCTGAATTTTATGTGTGAAACCTCCGTAAATATGCATTGCTAAGGTTCCAGATGTCTGACTCCGCTTGGGAAAAGCTATACAGCCATTCATGGTGCTTAGGCCAACTGTTAACAATTTATTTGATGGGCTAACACCACCAAGACTGGATGGTTTTTCTGTGGTCCAATAGCCTATGTGTACTCTCTGACGGTGCCTGAGGGTTTTCTTTCCTGTGAAGTGAAAACAGAACAGTCTCTCTTCACCATTCTGTACAAATCTTGTACAAAACAAGCAATAAACATGGCGTTTTCTTAAAGCTGCCAGAGCTTTAGTTGGGTATGTGGCTTTAAAAATGGGGGAATAATATGCTTTGATTGCCATTGCTTGGTAAATTGCACTCCCAAATAATGAGAATTAGATATCCACAGGGCAAACGCCTCAGTCACTGAGTCTGAGAGCTTTTGCTTTACTTACTTGTATTTTAAGAGCAGCCACTGAACTAACCAGAGTCCTACAAGGATCATGCCGTTAATTTCACAAATAGAAAAGGCCCACTGCACCCGGTTAAAATGGTCAAAAAACGTGTCCGGTAGTGGAGGCTGCACCTCCTTAGGAGGTACTCGTTCATGGACGACCGAGATCATCACTGTGGTGAGAACAAAACAGCAAAGTGCATAAAGAAAGGCCTGAAGAGTCTTGCCCCACTCCATGGGGTACTGGGAGCGCTCCAGTTCCGGCATGGGGATCTTTATCATCTCCTTCCTATACCCATTTGGCATCCCGTTGGGTTTGACCTTGATGCTGAATCTGCCGTCAGGGGTGGGGACGTCTGTGCCAATGCTGAGGTGCCCGTTGGCATGGCCGTTCTTGTGTACTTCCATGTGGTGCTCCATTTTCAAGGTCTCTATCATGTCCAAGAGCCGCTGCCCGTTGTCGGAGGAGACTCGGCACAAGGGGGGTTTTGTGAAATCCTCTTGGGTCAGGTTGATCAAGTCCCGGCCCGTGAAATGTTCCAGAGGCTCACAGTATTCTGGCATAGCATTCTCCAGCAGCCAGTCTGTCACCTTTTTGGGTGACCAATAAACCACTTCCTTCATTGTACTGGCAGACAACAGGCAGTCCCCTGCTTGCTCTCGGCAGGTCAGCAGTCCGAGTTTTTCCGAAGCAGGATGCTGGCCCTCGAAGGCGTGCTCATCCTGTCAGGCCTCATGACAGGGACTTGGGTAGCAAGGTGGTTAGGGCAGTTTTTAAACACCTCATGTAGCTGTCCAGGGTTCTTGAGTACCTGAGCACTTGTTCACGTTCACCTCATTTTTCAACAAGATTCTTCCTTCTGTGGAGGCAAGAGAAAAGGTCAAGATATTGGGACTTCTGAATCAACCCACTCAAAATGCAAAACCTTGATAAGCATAAGGAAAATGGAAATCCAGTTACCGATACAGCCTGTAGTTTTCAAACATGTATTAGTCTAAGGCAGTGGTTCTCAACCTTCTGGCCCTTTAAATGCAGTTCCTCATGTTGTGACCCAAAACCATAAAATTATTTTCGTTGCTACTTCATAACTGTAATGTTGCTACTGTTATGAATTGTAATGTAAATATCTGATATGCAGGATGGTCTTAGGAGACCCCTGTGAAAGGGTCGTTCGACTACCAAAGGGGTCGCGACCCATAGGTTGAGAACCGCTAGACTCTAAGGGACCACTGATTCCCTGGTTGGTCTTCCCTGAAAGAGCATTAAAAGGGCCTAAGGGTGGATAAAGTCAAAGGGGGAATGTTTTACAGCCTCCACAATGGGTCTTTTCTAAGAAATCGTTCATCGTGCTGTGGACACTGCTCAGTGTGGATCAGTGGTTCTCTGGGACAAGCTGAATGAATGTGGCAAGTGGGCTTAGCCTATCATTCTCCTGGTGAAGAAGTGTTTTAAAAGGCACATAACACAGCAACTTAACAGATAACGATAGAAATGTTCAGCTTCAAGACAGTTTGGGCCAACATTTATATTTTTTCACACAAAGAAAATCAATGGATCCCTGTTTCCACATGTGCTCAGATGCCCCAATCTATAGAAGAGCTACAGATGCAGCTGCTGGGATGAAACACAGGCGGGTGAAGGGCCAGGGTCTTCCCGGCTCTGGCGACCTTTCTATTCCCAGCCCAGAGGGTGTTTCCTAGAATCCCAGTTGTAAAAATCAATGATCTAATTCAACTCCCTCATTTATAAACTTGGAAACGAAACTCCAGGAAGGTCAAGAAACCTGCCCTTGATTAAATGGCAGCTTGCATCCAAGAGCTGTAAGTTTCGTTTCTGAGTCCTGTAGTTCAAAACACTATTTATTAAAATACTTATGTGGCGATAACCAATTCACATCTGCAGGGGAGAGCCAAAAGCAAGATTCAAAACTTTATAAATGTATGTAAGTATCAATGTGAATTTACATATAAATAATGTACCTACTCTTATTTAAACTCAGCGATGATTAATGAACATATTGCATAAAGCTGGGAAAAAAATACATCACATATTAACTGAAATTATATTTGATGACAGGCCTGGGGGCATTTTCTACTTTTCTCCCATCTATTTTTCTTTAATAAGCATGTACTACTTTTGTAACAATCATTTAAGATTGGAGAGCAAGTGAAAGGACTAAGGTTTTGCTACCCTGAAGCTGCCTTTTTGGGATATTGATTTTAAGCTGTTTATTAAGAAACAAGACTCAGAAAGAACCTCTGACCTTCCTCCCTTTCCTGCCCAAGAGATTCAGACAGAGAAGTGTGCTTGAGGAAGAAATCTTAGCATGTTCACTGTAGCCTAATTTGAATTAAGTGTGATAATTAGGAATGCTTCAGGCAGGGCCTGTTAGCTAGATATCCCCTGTGTCTCATTGTTTCTGAGTTGCTCAGCAAGAATTCACCTGCCATGAGTGTTCCCTTCTCCCTCAACAACCTGTAAATTACCCATTGTCACTTCTGAAATATATTATCTCCCCCCACCCTCTTCTCCTTTGTCCAAAATGCCACATCTCCCCAATGTTGCCTCACTGTCTCTGGAGTTTTCAGGCCTATGTGAATTCCCCATGGGCATGTGTTAAAAACTTGATTTTCTCCTGTTAATCTGTCTCTGTTGATTTGATTATCAGCCTAGTCGAGAAGTTAGAAGCAAAATATTAATATTTTTTAGTTCCCACACAAGAAACGTTAAAAATAAATACCTAGCTCTATAACAAAGCCTTGTCATTCATGTAGCATGGCCTTTGGCTGAAGACAGACCATGGTTTGACTCTCAGCCTCTCTCATGCACAGCCCATTAGGTGAGCTTCAGTTATCTATCTATCTATCTATCTATCTATCTATCTATCTATTTATTTGAGGTAAAAAGAGAGAAACGTCGATGTGAGGGAGAAACATCAATCGGTTGCCTCTTGCATTAAGGCTCTCCCGCCCCACACCCCAAGAACTCCTTATTTGCTCCCTATGGAGCACAAACAAGACCTGAACTCAGGTCTCCTGATTTCAAAGGCCAAACTCATCGCTGCTGAACCCCCAAATCTGACTCTGGAACAGTGATGGACCGTATGTCCACTCCCGATTTCCCCGTCTGAATAACAACCAGTCAAATGGCAGTAAAACTGAAAGACAGTCCAGACCTTGCAAAAGAGTTGGGCGTTCCCTCTCCTGAGCGTCCACCCCAGTGCTGTGCCTCCCTCTGACACTCCCTGTGGTGTCTGTCTAGACTCCCCCAGGAGCCTATGAGTGGCTGCGGAAGAGCTTCAGTCTGAAGCATCCCCATCTCACATTCCCAGGGCTCAGAATGTGCTCGATCGATATCTGCGCAATAACTCAGGAAATAAATGTTCCTTGCGTGGTTTAATGGAAAATAAAGCTACGGAGAATCACTGACATTGAAAGGGCTTTAGAACGATTTGGGTAGCCGGGGAGAATCAGGCGGGCAGTCTCCGGAGAGAAACAGGACACCCAGGAGAAGCTCCAATCACTGGGAAAGCACTACACAGGAGCTGCGGCCGTCGCCAGAGCTGCCTGGAGAGGCCAGAAGGCACACAAGCCACGTGGGCGCCCTGGCAGAGGTCCTGCAGGCAAGGGATCTCCCGTCATCAGACTCCAGGCTTCTCCCCAAATCCTCCTCAGCAGAATTAGGATAACAGCCAAGGAACCCTCAACATCTGCAAGCGGCTACAAGAACTCTAAAGAAAAATTCTCGACGGAATGTTCATGCCCAAGGACATGAACGTGGGCTTTCCCCCTTGTCCACTGCAGGAAGTCTGCCAGGAGGGGAAACCCCTTCAGAACCACAAAGATCAGACCAATGCCACGGTGTTATTTCACTTCTCTCTGACAGGGGAACAGTCAGATAATCTCCTCTTAAGAGATACCACTGTAATCTTTAAAAAAGAAAAAATTGTCAAGTGGTAAGAGACAATCTAGGGCCATCAGACACATGCACGCACGCACGCACATACTCTTCCTGGCATTGCAAGCCTCCATCCAAACGAAGGACACTGATCTTGCAAGGCAAGTCCATAGGCAGTTCCCAACAGCCAGAGGAACACTTCAGTGACAGCAAGGAAAGTAAATGGCTCCCGATAATAACCAGGACAACAAAACTGCTCACTCCTTAGGAGAGCGCCTAGGCGTCCCTCGTGTTGGAGTTCTCCATTTCCTCCTCTTCAGCAAGGCCAGGCTCTACCCTTGGTCTCTAAGGTTCTGCTCTGCAGACCCTTTGCAGAACATTCCACTTCACCATCCTTTTCCCTGCTTGGCTTCCTGCATCACTAACATCTGTGACACGTGATATAATTTAACCCTCAGGTGTGCGTGGTGTGGGAGAAAGAGCACCAGCTCTGTGAGTTACAGAGCCAGCAGCTGAGACCCAACTCAGCTACTTCCCTTCCTGACAAGATCCTTTAACCTCTATACGCCTCAGTTTCCTCTGGAACAGTGGTTCTCAACCTTCTGGCCCTTTAAGTACAGTTCCTCATGTTGTGACCCAACCATAAAATTATTTCCGTTGCTACTTCATAACTGTAATGTTGCTACTGTTATGAATCGTAATGTAAATATCTGATATGCAGGATGGTCTTAGGCGACCCCTGTGAAAGGGTCGTTTGACCACCAAAGGGGTCGCGACCCACAGGTTGGGAACCGCTGCTCTGGAAAGTAGTATTACCAACTACCTACGCATCTTCACGGAGGCTGCTACTGCTGTGACAAACCAATTATGTAAAAGGAATAAAAGATATAAGTTACTCCAAGAAATGTGTCTTGTTCTTTTCATAATGCCCTGCTTCCTTTCTAACGCCCATCTGGGTCATAGTGACATGTCATAAATATTTACTGAAGCTGCCACTTCCAAAGGGCATTTTAAATGCCCAATCATTCTGATACAAGAATAAAAACAGCCCTCCAAATTCCATGAGAAAACAACCTTTTTTTTTTCAAGCAACTTTGAAGCTTGAAAATAAAGATATGCGTACTGTTTTCCTGCAGCTGATGCTGAAATGGTACAAAAGGGGGAAAGCTCACTTTAGGGAAGTAAACCTTGAACAGCTACTCAGCACTTCAAAGGCCACTGCAAAAAAGGTGTGGACTTAGAGACCCCAGAGCCCAGCTGTAGAAGGAGAAGTGAGACGGTGACTCTGCCCTGGACTCACACACTCATTTAGAACATACTGTGGCAAAGTGCCTTCACATCTAGACCCAAAAGACTGTATCTTTGGCTGGGCTCAGAAACAGCTGCTACTACCATCATTCAGAAAAGCCACTCAGAATCCATAGCCAGGAGAATGTTAAGAAATAGCACAGATCTTGCCCTGGCTCGTATGACTCCATGGTTGGAGCATCGGCCTGTGCACAGATGGGTTACCCAGTGCAGGGTGTGTGGTGAAGGCAACCAACTGATGTGTCTCTCTCATGTTGATGTCTCTCTCTCTCTCTCTCTCTCTCTCTCTCTCTCTCTCTCTCCCTCCCTCCCTCCCTCCCTCCCCAACCTTTCCACTCTCTCTAAAAACCAATGGGAAAAATATATCCTTGGGTGAGGGTTAACAAAAATAAAAAGAAAAGAAAAGAAAAAAAAAAACACAGCTCAAATCATTAGACATATTTCTCAGAACCAGGAAGAAGTAATAGAAGAGTAAAAATTGTATCTAAACTCTTTACAATAAAATAGTACAGAATTTGACAGAAGAGGTGCCAGAACTCTCATTCCTCTGGAATTTTTAGACATAAACAAAGTCCAGTGAGATTGTGATTGTCTAAAATCTCATGTTAAGAGCTGACCCTGACAAACCCAAATGCTCTCCCACTGCCAATATCCAACGATTTGAGCACATATAAAGATTAGTCTAAAAAGTCTTTATTTTAAAGTATGGAGCCCAAAAGGATAAAAAACAGGAACAACAGCATATTCATTACGGATTCTAAACTCAGCAGGGCTTTCTATCTGGCCTCAACTAAGTAAAAAGTAAATGTGCTAATAAATACGATTCTGCTCCAATTCTTAAAATAGACATTTTACTCTTTAATATTATTAAAGCCACCAGATAATATGCCATGACACATTAGAAACTACTTAATTATCAAAGCCAGAGAGCTAAAAACAGAAAAATAACTTAAAGCAGTTATTCTGGTAATGAAAAAACATCAACCAAGCAAAACCATTAAGTAAACCATTTATGAATATCTGTTCATCCTTACTCAAAAATAATCTATTACATTATCTTGTTATCTGGCATTGCCTGGAAATAAAACATTGTGTAAACAAAAAGCTAGCATGTGAAATACACACTGAACACGAGTTTTCAAGATTTAGAACACCATGAAGTGCTCACTTCAACTGCCCATGGAGCAATCGCTCGGGAACTCTGAGTTCTAAAGCTTGCTTTGTCATTAACTTGTACTCCAACCCCAGGGCCTCGGTTTCCTACAATGGAATAATGTATTTCTTCTGCTTGCTCCATTAGTAAGGGAATTTACACAGACTGTACAGTGCTTTGGAAAACATAAAGCAATACATAAAAATGTAAGGAATTATTATAATGACTAATTTATTCTTCCTTGAAAGCTTTAGTGAACTTTTAAAATGAGTGCTATGTAATTAGGAACTGAATTTTTATTAATTTTTAAGGCACGATGGACCCAAGACTAAACAAACAAAGCTGGCATGTCAATGAAGAAACTACAGGAAAGTTCCAGATGTTTTTAAATGCTGATAATGGCAAATGAAAGAAGGAAGTAGAGCATGCATAATTAGTCTTATAAGCATACAGTCAACTAAACTTTCTGCTTCGTGCATCAAATCTCTAAAAACAACAGAAAACTCCCAAGCTCATTCTATGAGGCCAGCATGATCCTAATTCCAAAACCGGATAAAGATATGATAAAGAAAGAAAATTATAAGCTAATATCCCTGATGAACATAGATGCTAAAATATGCAACAAAATATTAGCAAATCGGAGCCAGCAATATATTAAAAAGATCATACACCACAATTGAGTGGGATTTATTCTAAAGATGCAAGGTTGGTACAGTATCTGCAAAATAATAAATGTGATATCCCACATAAACAAAATGAAGGACAAAAACCTTTATGATCATATAAATAGACGCAGGAAAAACATTTGATAAAATCCAGCACCCGTTTATGATAAAAACTCTCAGCAAAGTGGGAATGGAGGGAACATAATGTAATAAAGGTCATATATTATACAAACCCACAGCCAACATCATACTCAATGGGCAAAAACTACAAGCATTTCCCTTAAGATCAAAACAAAACAGAGATATCCACTTTTATTACTCTTATTCAACATAGTACTGGAAGTCCTAGCCACAGGAATCAGACAGAAAGAAGAAATAAAAGGTAGCCAAATTAGAAAAGAAGAAGTAAAACTGTCATTATTTGCATTAGACATGATACTGTATGTAGAGAACCCTAAAAAGTCCTCAAAAAACTACTAGAACCCAGCCAGTGCTGCTCAGTGGTTGAGCATTTACCTATACAGCAGGAGGTCACAGCTCTGTTCTAGGTCAAGGGATATACCTGGGGTTGTGGGCTCAATCCCCAGTAGAGAGCGTGCTGGAGGCAGACGAACAATGATTCTCTCTTATTATTGAGGTTTCTCTCTCTCTCCCTCTTCCTTCCTCTCTGAAATCAGTAAAAGTATGTTTAAAAGAGAAAAAACTACTAGAACTGATAAATGAATTCAGTAAAGTAGCAGGATACAAAATAAAAATCCAGAAATCAATTGCATTTTTTATACACCTATAATGAACTATCAGAATGGGAAACTAAACAACTCCATTCACAATTGCTTCAAAAAGAAGAATAAAATACCTAGGAATAAATTTAACCAAGGATATAAAAGATCCATATTCGGAAAATTGTAAGACACTGAAGAAAGAAACTGAAAAAGATACAAATAAGTGAAAGCATATACTGTGTTTATGGATAGAAAGAATTAAGATCATTAAAAGTCCATACTACCCAAAGCACTCTATAGATTCACTGCAATTCCTATCAAGATGCCAATGGCATATTTCACAGAACTAAAATAAATATTCCAAAAATTTATAAGGAACCACGGAAGACCCCAAATAGCAACAGCAATCTTGAGAAAGAAGAACAAAGTTGGGGGAATCATGCTACCTGATATCAAACTATACTACAAGGCCACAGCAATCAAAACAGCATGGTATTAGCATAAAAACAGACATATAAATCAATGGAACTGAATAGAGAGTCCAGAAATAAACCCACCCCTTTACAGTCAATACATATTTAACAAAGGAGGCAAAAACATACAGGGGGCTAAAAATAAATAGTCTATTCAATAAATGATGATGGGAAAATTGGACAGATACATGCAAAAAAAAAAAAGTAGAAAGGAAGAAACTACACTACACACAAGAATAAACTAAAAATGGATTAAAGATTTAAATGTTAGACTCAAAACCATAAAAATCCTAGAAGAAAACATAGGCAGTAATATCTCGGTCATTTCTTGTAGCAACCTTTTTTCTGATGGATCTCCTCAGGCAAGTGAAACAAAAGAAAAAAATAAACAAATGGGACTATATCAAACAAAAAAGTTTTTGTACAGCAAAGGAAACCATCAACAAAATGAAAAGACAACCCACTGAATGGAAGAACATATACGCCAATACATCAGATAAGGGGTTAATATCCAAACTTATAATACTCAACATCAAAGAAAACAAACAATCCAATTAAAAAATGGGCAAAGGGCCTGAATAGACACTTCTCCAAAGAGAACCAACAGATGCCCAATAGACATAAAAGATGCTCAACATCACTAATCAGAGAAATGTAAATGAAAACCACAATGAGATATCACCTCACACCTGTCAGAATGGCTATCATCAATAAATCAACAAACAACAAGTGTTGGTGAGGATGTGGAGAAAAGGGAACCCTTGTGCACTGTTGGTGGGGATGCAGATTGGTACAGCCCTTGTGGAAGGAAGTATAGAGTTACCTTAAAAAATTAAAAATGAAACTGCCCTATGATCCAGCAATTCTACTTCTGGGAATTATCCAAAGGAACCTGAAACACTAATTTAAAAGAATATATGCACCCCTATGGTCATTGCAGCGATACATAGGATAGCCAAGATTTGGAAGCAGCCCATATGTCCTTCAATAGATGAGTGGATAAAACAGCTATAGTATATTTACACAATGGAATACTACTCAGCAGTAAAAAGGAAGAAAATAGTACCCTTTGAGACCGCATGGATGGACCTGGAGAATATTATGGATCATGGTAAGTGAAATAAGCCAGTCAGGGAAAGACAAGTGCCATATGATTTCATTCATATGTGGAATTTAGTACAAACTAACAAGCAAAACAGAGACAGATTCACACAGAGCAGGCAGACAGCTCTGGTGGTGGAGATGGTGTGTGTGTGTGTGTGTGTGTGTGTGTGTATGAGAACTGGACAAAAAGAAAAAAGAACTAATGGACATAGACAACAGTGTGGTGACTATGGTGGGGAAGGAGTGGGTAGAGGTGGAAAAGGGTATATGGGGGATAAATGGTGATGGGGGAAAATAATAAAATAACTACATGTGGGTACCTTGAAAGAGCAATGGAAATCAAGAAGTGATACTATGTTATTATGAAACAGATGATCTGCCTTTTTGCAAACGCTTCAAGTCCAGATAAAGGTCTTTACATCTACTAGAACTTTCCATAAAAGTCACTAATAACCTCATAGACCTATTAAAGCAATGCAGTCCACTGAAATATTCATGAGGTAGGTGTTTAATTCTTCTCTAACTCAACTTGGATAGCTCCTGAATGCTTTTCTCCAAACCAATTTAATTAGCTGTGGGTTTGGTGTTTTTTTGTTATTTAGCATTTAAAGAGTTAAGTAGGTAGAATTCATAAAACTATATTTGTTTGAAGAAAAAAATGGCTAGAATAATAACCACAGAGTCTCAGCATAAGAACCTACATATTTACTTCAATCTGCAGTGGGGGAAATTTTAGAAGATTACTTTAACCTTTAAATCATCCTTTATTTTAAGTCGTTATTACATGCAGTGCTCACAATTCTACAAAGTCTGGCTAGCAAATAAAACCAGCCCTTATGAAACAGCTCCTTGAACTAACTATACGCTGACCTATTTTGCTTAGCCACGAGAAAGAAGGGCATGCTGAAGTGTACATATTTGCCTTTTGGTACATTATGGGCTGTTAGAAAATCCTCATGTGATAACATCTTTCATCTCCACCACGCCTTGTTTATTTAATGATGCCTGATACGTAGATTTCAAAATATCTGGAATACATTCTTTCTCAGCAGTTGTCCTATAACTTTCCTAACAGCCTCCCTTTTTATGCTCCTCCCTCAAAATGACCCATTCCAATATGGTAGCCCTCAATTCTCCAGAGAAAAAGATGATTTCTGATGACAAAATTAGTAGATACGACATGTTGACAAGAAACCAGCCATATCAACTATAAACCATAAATCATGATTCTAGTTGTTCTCTGACAGCAGGAAATACAAAACTGTTTCATGTATTTCACAAAGAGTCCCACCATCAGCAAGACTAGCTAATTCTGTTTCCCCAAACGCTGAGCCTCTTTTTTAGTCATTCTGTAATGGAATGTAAATATTTAGTAAACAGACAACTCAAAGAATCATTTATTGTGGTAGAAAATTAGAAAGTTCTGTGAGAATTGGTTAAATACATCATTACAACAGAAATTAAGCCTCCACCAGAGACTGGATAGAGATTGCAAAAGAGAATGATATCATTTTTGTAAACACACACATTACTTATAAATATCCATAGAAAAAGTATAGAAGGTGTATATCAACTTCTGTTACTTAGGGTGATAAAGTGATAAAATAATTTCCTGCTTTTTTTTTCAGTATTTCCTAATTCTCTGATAAAGTACTTATTAGTTGTGTTTATTTTATTTTTTATTATTAGTTGTGTTTAGGAAAGGGTTTTCTTTTAAGCCTATTGTGTTTTTAAACATGGAGGCTGCATTGTAAAATTAAAAATAGATGCTTCCTACATTAGTTTTTTTGAAAAATATGAAATGGGCTTGCAGATTTGTCTAAATAAGGTGAATCTTTGCCTCCTATGTATAATTAGGTTCCCAGATCCTCCCAGAACATAATAGTCCCGGGAGACGAGCCAAACCACCAACAACCATAGAGCTGAAACTCTGAACTAAGTGCATAAAGAAATTCCAGGCTCAGATATTTTCCATCTTTCCAGAGAGAAAACAGCAACAAACCGTCAGAATCACAACTGTTCTATCATCTACATTTTCTTCAAAATCCATCTGCCCAGCTTACTGCCAAATGTAAGAGACCATTTGAAACCGCTGCCTTGTTGACACTGCAATAAGGAAAAGTCTGTGTAGCTCCCAGACAACTATAGCTGTCCCCTGGGGGTTCATTCCTAGAACCCGATTACTGAAACTCTGAAGATGATCTATTTCCACTCAAGTGATTAACTCCCTTCCTAAGTCGGAAACCAGCGGGTCCATTTTAATATCATCTATTTAATCTGCAGGCCTTGGACACGTTCTCACTCTGGCAGCACTCAAGAACGTCAGCACATAATCAATGTTTGCAAAATCATGGGCTTTCAAGCCTAGCTGAAGCTGATGTGCACAGCGGTGATCTCATCTGCCCCAAGAAGCCTGGGAAAGGGCTCTCTACCTCTATTACATTCCACTCCATTCTCTTCCTTTCTTCCCAGTCTGCTCTTTCAACATGAGAACTACAATCCTTCTACTTTATGCTTGTTCCGCTGGAATAAAAAGACGGTGTGTACTTCCGAATCTATCATTCAAGTATGTCGGGGAGAATAAAAAAGTCAAATGGCTTAAATAAAGAATGAGGCCATGCTTCACTACCCTCTGGCTTTGTTGTCGTTTATCCTCACCTGAGGACATTTTCCCACTGATTTTTAGAGAGTGTGGAAAGGAGGGGGGAGACAGATAGTGAAACATCGATGTGTGAGAGACTCAGCGATTGGCTGCCTCCTGCATGCACCCTGGATGGGGCTGCAACCGAAGCATGTGCCCTTGACTGGGAATCAAACCCATGACCCTTCAGTTCACAGGCCGATGCTGCATCCACTGAGCCAAACCAGGTAGGGCTCCTCTCTCTGTTTTTAAGAAACTTCAATACAGTATTCTAAAGCATACTGGCAGACTGGCCTACTTAAACTGCCTCAGTTTATTTATCTGTAAAGTTAAAGTAATCCCGCATTCAGGGCTGCTTAATAAGATTTAGAACACAAAGGTGGTATTGAGTACTTGCGTAACAACAGGAGCCGTTCAAAGCATCTACTAGAGAAAAAACAAAACAAAACAGATCCTCTTTTCCTCTTTCTTGCAGAAAATCCAATAGGGACCAGTCAGGAGACTGGGATTTGGGATGGGAGTGGAGGCTGGAGATTAGGGATGGCGACAGAGTCAGCATCAGAGGAGAGCAAAGAGGTCACCCTGCCCCACCATTCCTTGTTCCTGCCTCATCCTGCCTCTCCCCCTCAAGCCGCAGGGTAAGCAGGCATAATAAAAAGGCTGTCTAGGGAAGTCACTGCACCAGGCTCTCAGCTTCAGCCGCCTTCAGGGACCAGGCAAGTGACGTCCAGCAGGGTCACAGAGAACAGGGAATGGTGAGAACCGTGCAAACCGAGCAAGACAAGCCATGCCCAATGCAGTTTAAATTTAAGTGTTTTAATGGCAAAGATGGATAAAAATCATGCAAACTGAATCTGGCCCATGGGACTGCCACTTTTGTGACTCTCTCGCTCCCTCATCCACTATATCTAATTGACCGCGAATTCCTGGAGATTCCACCTTCAAGGTGCTCTCAAATCTGCTCCTGTTTTCCTGTCCTCATTTGGTTTGCTTCAGTCTCTGCCTCTAGTCTGGCTCACCTGCAACCCACCTATATACCACTGTCGGATGGGTCCTCACTTGATGCTTAAGACCTTTGGTGGCTCCCACAGCTCTCCGGACAGTATCTGAATTCCCACCTCATATTTCTGTTCTTTTAGACTATCACCTTTAAAGCATAGTTTCATTTGTGTTGGAATCTAGAGCGCCTAAGACACCGTACACATTTAATAGACATTTGTTGAACACAGGAATAAATGAGAATGCATGAATAAATGAGATGGCTCCTGGTTCTATTGGATGGCCTCAGTGAGGTATATCTTTTTTGTACATTAAGCATATAAAAATCTACCTAAGTATAACAGCTGAATTTTTAATACCACAGTCCATTTCAAAATAGAGAGAGGGAACTTCCCATGTATCCAAAGAAGAGGAATCTCAAAGCCAGCATGGAAAAGATACAAGCTAGTAACACATGCAACCAGGAGAGGTAACCAGCCTTGGACCCCAGCAGCCAGGGGGTGGGGTTTTAGAGCCTAAGCCTGTGGGGGAGCCATGGAGGGATAAGGACACATTAGTAACACTTTAATCAATAAAGGAGAAAAAAACACACACACAAAAACCTCAGCTTGAACAGAAAACAAGGCCTGAGGCCAGATCCAGGCAGGGAACTGGAACCAAGACTCTTAAAATCCAACTAGAAAAATTGGAACCATGAAATTAGCACATGATCATGAAGACTCCAAATTTACACTGCCTGCATGGTGTGGGATTTCCAAGCCAAATAATGCAAATACAAAAGAAAAGTAAACGCAAAACGGTCCCTTAGAGACCCTTCAACA
The DNA here is from genome assembly GCF_964212035.1 of Myotis nattereri. NCBI lineage: Eukaryota > Metazoa > Chordata > Mammalia > Chiroptera > Vespertilionidae > Myotis > Myotis nattereri. The sequence goes on from NC_138088.1 coordinate 33,662,504, forward strand.
GCAAGAGTTCACAGGACTCCCAGGGGAAAGGCAACCTCTGCTGAGGACAAGTAAACAACTGAAAATGACAGGTCACGTGAGGAAATAATCCACCATGAGGTACATCTGGCAGGTGTGACCAACAGGAAGTTTACCAAATCACGAATATGAGAAAATAAAGTAAGCTTAAAGAGTCCTTTAATATATTAAAGAGGTAAAAGGAAAAATAATTGAAACCCATAATGAAAGAAAAAAGATATGATTAAAAAAATAAAAGAGGACAGGTGTGTTTAAATAAGGTACACGAAAATCCTAGGTTCTCTCCTGGGCCAGTAAGCTACTGATATCTCAGGAGGAAAGGTGAAAAAGTGAAAGGTTAAAGAGAAGTCAAGAAGGAAGAGAAAATGGGTAACAATATAAAGTATGTAAATGTAAAGGCAATTGACAGGGTTTTTTTCAAACTTCAAAAATTCAAACAATCTAGCACCCCATATATTCTTTTCAGAGGCAGGGTGTGGTGGTGGAAGAAAAGGGAAGAGAGAAAAAAACTGAATCCAGTCAATCAAAAGATGAATCAGACTTCAAAAAAGATGTCTAACTGAACATATGCGGTAGTTTCCACTGCCTCTTAAAACTCCCTTAAAATGATAGTACAGGGGTTAAAAAAAAAAAAAAAAAAAAAAGGGCAAAGCAAATTAAGAAGAGGAGTCAGCAGCAACTCAACTCAGTAAGTAGGGAAGAGGACAGACTAGTTACTAATTTAGCAGACCCAAGAAAACAACCCCAATAGCAAAAAGGAAAGGTGAGAAGTGATCTGATTTGTGTAACAGAAGCCGTAAAAGGATGAGGAATTGGTGGCACAGGTACCTTACAAAATGAAGTGAAGGTGGCACTAAGAATAGCATGACTGGTTGAAAGAAGTTACCTCCAGGTTCTCACTTTGCATGGTGACAACTGCCTCTCCCCCACACCAGAGAAGACTGAAGTTTACTTTCCATAAAAAGGAAGTGGAGAGTCTGGGCTAAGAGACACCACACAGTTGAAAGCAGGAGAACTGTACAAAAAAACAAGGAAGTATGTAGAAATTGCAAATAGATGTTACATTGGATCTGTCTTGCCCTTTACCTTAGTAGACGTGTAGAATATTGGATGGAAACTTCCTGGTAGGTGACCAGGTGCATTTTTACTGGGAACCCCAGATATTTTAAGAGAGAAGACCTAAGAACACTGTCTAATACTGAAATCACATAAACAACCTCCACTCAAGCCAAATACTTCCAAACATCATTTTTAGTGGTTCCTTTAACATATGAATAGATAGCTAAAAATCAAGAGACATGTGAAGAAATTCTATTAAGTATGATCGCCAGCGATTAAAAAATAATAATAACTTAGAAGAAATAGATTAAGTGGGGAAATGATAATGTTAAAAAACAAAACAAAAAACAATTCACATTCTCAAAGTCATATCCAGCAAGAACAAAATGGTACCAAAAAATTTCAGAGAATTTCAAAGAAAGCTCTTGGAAATTCATGCTTGGAAATATAAAACTTCACTAGACACAACAGAAAGTAAAGTTAAAAAATCAGGAAGTAGAACAAGACAGAAAAATGGAAAATAGAGAGAAAGGTAAAACTATTAAGAAAGTAATCTAGGATGCTCAATATGTGAATAGTAGGAACTCAAGAAAGAGCACAGGAAAAACAAAGAGGGAAGCTGTAATCTAAAATCTCATTCACAAAAATTTCTCAGAACTCGGGGACGTGAACTGCTGGACTGAAAGGGCTCAAGTGCCCAAGAACAATGGCTAAAACACAAAATACATTTGCTATTATTATTATTCTGTATTAATTATTTTAAAGGAAATGGGAAAAAGAAATCTCAAAGAATGTTCCAGCTCCCAACTGCTTTCACCACCTTGGATATGTTTTCCTCTTAAGTCTTACCCTGGCCACAGCTTGCAATCTCCATTCCTGAACTTCCTTACTGGTATTTCTGCCCCTGACCAGAAGAGCCACTGGGGACTTAAAGCTCAAAGATAGTGTTCTTGGTATTCAAGGGTGCGAAATATGCCCCTCTGGCATAAGGATTATTTTGAACTGAAGGCATTGAGAAGAAGCAAACACAAGAAAACTGCTCTGCCCTCTAGTTACCTAAAAACAAGTCATCAGTTTGTAAAAGTATTCCCTTTCCCCTCTCTACCAGGAAGGACAGCAGTTAATCACTGGAGACAACAACGTTAGACTCTTACCAGCCTAGAGTTAGCATCAGAGAAATCTAACAAACCTTTCTACAAGTGGCCTTTTTCCGCCATTAGTTTCCCCATGTATTTGCCTACCCACATTTACTGCCCCTAGAAGCTTGAAGTCCTTTTCCTTTGTCTTGTCAGTTCTCTAAAGACTTATTGTTTGTTAAGAATCTATATAAGCCCAAGTTCTTACCATCCTTTTGAGTTACTCATTGCTTAGTGCTCCCACGTGGATGGTCCACAGGTGTTAATAGACTTGTTTTTCTCTGTTGATCTATCTTTTGTCAGTCTAATTTAAGCCAGATGGGTAGAGGAAAAATATTTTTTTCTCCCTACAGTATCCCAGAGTAAAATTTTGATTGCATTTTCAGTCACACTACTGTACTAGGCAATGCCTCTTTAATACCATATATATGATGAGAATAACAGTGCCATAACATTTAAATACATTCTAAATACAGTAACCATTTCCCCCAGATTTTCAAAGGCAATTCAGATTTCAAGTATATTTCCCTTGTTTCATATGCCATTATAATATCCTAGAAGATTTATAATTTCAGTTTCTAAACCACTTTTCTCCCAGAATGCTTCTGCTACCCATAAGTAGTAAGAAATTTTTAGTTATATTTACGATGATTATTTTACACAGAAGTGTGACCACTCTTAATAATGTATGGACTTTGCAAGACTTATTGGGGCCCCAATCACCACACATAACAATAAGATATAACTAACTAAAGTATACCTTTGATGTTTAAATGGAGGACTGCCTAGTGTTACTAGCAGGCTTAAAAAGAAAAGTTTTTTGATTAATATAACATTTTAAAAATCTTCTCTACAGTGAAGTAATTTTTTGCAGTCCACTGAGGATAAGAAATACCCACTTAGCTGGGTAACCAAAGCTTTTCCACTTCTGTGAGGGAAAAGCTACCAAATTTCTTCTAAACTGAAACTTATAAAAACAAATTTAACTCACTGAGGTAGAGGAAAGCTACTTTAAGAAACATGACCCTGGGGATTAACACCATGCTTTAAAATTAGCAACCACTCACAGCCTTGCCAAATAGGAGGAATCAAGTTCAAGTCTATCTCCCAAAATAAAATTCTAATACTTAACTTTGATAGCTGGATGAGTTTAAACTATTTTCATACCAGAGAGCATATAAAGGAAAAATATTTTTAATATATTTTTTATTGTTGATAGCATTACAGATATCTCCCACCCACCCCCTTTTGCCCCCTCCTCCCAGCCCCTACCCACCCTCCCAGGTCTTCACTCTGCTCTACTGAAAATTCTAAATTGATGGCACTCAGTGTGCATCCTTTGGGCAGTCCTTGCCCTGAAGGCACCGTCCCTGTTCTCTCATAAATGGCTCCCTCTGCCTCCTTCCCCGGATCCCTTCTTCTGGTCTCCAGGAGGTAAACAGAATCAAGGACTTCAAGGAAGACAACTGTAGGTCTCCCCTACCTTTATCTCCACACTCAAGAAAGATGCATTAAACATTTTTTTCTGACACCAATTATGATGATTCTTAAAAATGAACACCTATCAATTCATCAACTTCTCTCCAGTCACCCCTGATCATGACTTCTCGGTTCTATCTGATAATTTCCCAAACTTTCAGGGCCCAGCTGCCACCAGAAGGTGGCCAACACTGGAGCACAGGCTCAGGTTGTAAAGGGACTACAGGCTCTAGCTTTGGACTAAGGTAGGATACCACCAGGGGGCAGCAGAAAGTCTATGAAATTACACAGTCATCCATCCCAGCCACTTTCCCTAGCTATGAAGGACTTCACCAGACATCCCGAGCCTAAGCAGCACAACTAGGTCATAGAACTACAAGAACCCCAGGCCATCAATTGATGTTCCTTCTTCCTATACTTGAAACACTTGCAACATGACCATTACCAGAGTTTTTCTGGCAAACATACAGTAATATCTGAACTGTCCTGACATTTCACCTACTAGTAAATAAGATCATGTCTAGGATGCAGGAACTCAAAGAAGTACAAAAGCCTACAATTAAAGAAAGGGCACACCATTCACCAGAAAGACCAACCCTAAGACAATCACTGTAAATATTTATTCTTTCTTTATATGAAACTTTTAATAAGCTTTATTCTGACTTCCCTAACTATAACTAATGCAACAAAATTAGACCCTTGCAATTAATTCATCAATGATAGTTGATACTATGTAAAATTACCTAAGTTGCGAAAAGAGTTAGTAAAAGAACACAAACACATTCCATCTCCCCACCTCACTAAACACCACGCCCCCATCCTCTATTATCAGCAGACACTCAGTGGAGAGACCCTGGCAAGTGACAGACTAAATTTAGCAGACAGATCTAAGCTACAGTTCCTCTCAAAACCAATCCCTGAAATAGTTCTGGTCTTGTGAAACTGGGCTTCATTTTATAAGCTTCTAGTTTTATCAAATGGTGACAGGTATTACATACTATTAAAAATAGCACCCCGGTGTGCTGGCTGATGCAATATATTGGCAAACAGCAACTTGTTTTCTGGGCACACCTACTACATGCAAATCTGAATAACAAAGGTCAGTCTTTAGAAGCACATTATTAGCTTCAGGATCATAAACAACTGTGCAATAGCTTCTTACCGAGAAGGAAACACATGGAGAGTTATAAACCTAACGATGGCAACACAGCTTCTGTGGATTTAGCCTCAGCTGTATGGACAGGCACGTCATTTTTTATAAACATACGAGTCCTGAGATGAACTGTATTGCAGGACAAACTGTTACTCCACACAGCTCAGATGTCCATCATATAAGCACTGGGGCATGACTATGCAATGAAGTACTCAGGAAATCAGTATGTGATACAGCATCATACCTTAGAGACCAGGAAGTTGATAGCCACTTGAGTTTTCTCAATGCCAAGGTAGGAGGGAACCTATGTGCCACAAAGTTCAAATAAAGTGCACGTAACAACCTGACAGAGATGAAGCCAAGATGAGGAGCACTGGCCAGTGACTTCTCAATTACCTTGAAAACCACTGGATTTTCAAAAAGCAGTTGAAGCAGAAAACCAAGCAGGATCAAGAGTCCAAGGTCTTTTCTCGGCACACTTCTGCATGATGTGGAAGGTGGAAGGTCTGTCACCTCCTTGCTTCTCATTTTCCTGCTCCTCCTCTTAGCAAGGAGGAAGATGAAAATAGCTAATATTGCTAAGTGTGAGTCCCTACGACAGACGAGGATGCACGCCCCAGGAGTGAGGTCAGGCACTCAAGGTCAAGACTGGAATGGAGCTCCAATGTTGGGTCCAAGGCCTGTGTTTCACCAACGAGTGGAACGCCTTCAAGTGGAGATGCCATTACTTCCTTCACCATGGGGTAAAGCTGACAGAAGATTTTGGAATGTGTTTTCAGTTCCATAATATGAAGTGCACTGTTGCCACAAGAACTATTATCATTGACTAATTCTTTTCTCCTCCTTCCCTGGTTTCAGGAGTACACTTAGGGGTCAAACACAAGGTTCTCCCACCCTCCACTGCCCTTGGCCCAGGCTAACTGTCCCCATCCCGACTCCACGAGCTGGGAGATGAGAGCAGGCTTCCTGCAGAGCCTGAGCTGTGGACACAGCCTTCCTTCCTGGCTCGGAGTGTCTCCTGGGCTCCAGGGCGGCTTCCGCATGTACCACTCAGACAAGTCTTGAGTGCAGCTCATTCTCTGCAACAGAGTGAGTCCCATCAGGGGCAGAGTGCCAGAGGAAGAAGCTCCACAAGTTTCACTTTCCTCAACCACTTAGGAAAGGAATGAAGACATCACTGGGGGATTCTTGGAGCGCTCCCATGCTCAGCCCTTCCCAGCCAGAAGCCCAGCCCCACACAGCCAGGCCCCAAGCCCTAAGCAGCTATTAGAAGGGCCAGTTTTCTGTGTGTGTGTGTGTGTGTGTGTGTGTGTGTGTGTATGTGTGAACTTATTACCTTATACTATCTCCTTCATAAAGGACTTTCCCCCTTTTTATAAAAGCCATATATGTTCTCCTTGTAAAAGATTCAAATGATGCATAAGTACATTCAAGTTAATAGATAGTAGGCAGATAGGTAGGTAGGAGAAGGGGATGGAAGGAAGGAGGGCAAGTGAGCTTCCTCAACCCCATCCTTCAGAGATAACCAGTGCTAAGAGTTTCATGTACATCCTTCAGGACTTAAAAAAAAAAAAAGAAAGAAAGAAAATAAAATGCAAATCTAATTGTTAATGAAAAAGGTGAATGAGCTTATTTACATATATTCCATAATACCATCTGTGTAAAAGAGAGGGAAGGAGAAAGGTATATACATATTTGCTAACATAGACATAAAATATCATTTGAAGGCGCCAAATGCATTTTGCTTTAAGTCATATCTAACTTAATTTCAGAGGCAGGAAAGCAAGTCAAGTATGACCCCAATGTTCAGGCTGTTAAACCCACTCCACATTATTTTTTTCTAAGTCTTTGCTTCTCAAATTGTTTAATAATTGCTTTGAATTTTTTCTGTCCCTCTTAAAAGTAAAAATACTACAGTTAATGATGGATTCTTAAAGCAAGTCAAGTTCTGAACCAAATTAACAAATCACTGTGCTACACAGACTAATTATACTTTATGAACGAATCATCACATACAGAATAGTGTTGTAATCTGCGTGGATTCCTTTTAGCTTTTACATAACAGGAAGAGCTTGGCAGAAGCTCTCTGGTGGCACTTGAGTGAGCTGGGAGTTTTGTCTCATGTGTAACTAATAAGCTGACACTTTTATCCAGAAATATCCAGAGATATAAAACCATGAGGTGATGGCAAAACCCAGGCCCTGTTCTCTCTAGCCACACAGCTACTTTTTTATTAGACTCCCAAAGAAACACCTTCATGGGTTGCTATTTTGATGAGTATACTGAATATTTACAATTCCAGGTACTATCCACATAAAAATCACGTTAAATAAGTTGGTGGGGTCCTGGGATACTTGTGATAAATAGCTCCTTAAACCATTAAGCAGCAGGTATAACATTGCAGCACAGATGAAATATTCTTAACCAGTCTCCAACTGGATTAATTTTTCCCTCACAACATACTGAGGCATGTGGAGGCTAAGCAACCTTGCACCATCACTGGTATAAGCCTGATAACTCTGTTCCCACTGGTCAGTGTGCAATGCTTACCAAGACTTATTATTATTATTACTAGAGGCCCAGTGCACAAAATTCGTGCACTGGCGGGGTGGTGGTGGGGGTGTCCCTCAGCCCAGCCTGCGCCCTCTGGCAGTCCGGGACCCCTTGGAGGATGTCTACCAGGAGCGAGCCTAAGCCAGCAGTCGGACATTCCTCTCACAGTCTGGGACCCCTTTCTCCTTACTGCCCGCCTGCTCACTGCTCCCTACCGCTGCCACAGAGGCGGGAGAGGCTCCTGCCACCACCACTGTGTCCACCAGCCATGAGCCCGGCTTCTGACCGAGTGGCACTCCCCCTGTGGGAGCGCACTGACCACCAGGGGGCAGTTCCTGCATTGAGCATCTTGCCCCCTGTTGGTCAGTACGCATCAAAGCAACCGGTCTTTCTGGTCATCCTGCCATTATGGTTGTTTAGGCTTTTATTATATAAATGATGATGATGATGATGATGATGATGATGATTTTAAATCCTCACTGGAGGATATGTTTTCGTTAATTTTTTTAGAGAGGAAGGGGGAGAGAGAAACATCTATTGGTTGCCTCTAGTATGCACCCTAACCGGAGATGGAACCCGAAACCGCAGTATGTGCCTTGACCAGGAATTGAACCCACAACCTTTTGGTGTATGGGATGATGTGCCAACCCACTGAACCACCTGGCTAGGGTCAAGACTCAGTTACAGTTGCTTCCCAACATGTTTCTATAGGTTGCATTTGTTTCTGTTGTTATGTCATTTAATTAAAAGTTAGGTAAATCAATGAAATTTGAGTCATGAAAAAATATTGTTTCTATAAAACTAAACTGAATGCTTTAGAAACATTTGACACAGGTGAATAGCTAATATTATTAGCTATGGAGATGATGTTAATATTTTGAAGGGAAAATGTGACTTAAAATCTAGATGAAGTCAGTATTTGGCTTCTGTGAAAGTCTGATGTTCTGGCACCATTTTAAAGAAATAAAGACTGGACATTGTGGATGGCGTGTTCTGAGTAGGATTTACATGAGAAAGACACCATGGAACGTAAATCAGAGGACCCACATTCCTGACTGCACAAAAGACTGACCAATTCCGAGCATCAATATCTCTACATTTAATAAGATGGTTGTGGTATGTATCACTTTTTATTTCCCCTGTTAACAGATTAATCATCTAACTACAGCTCTCAACTGTACCCGACAGGACTTTCTTTAAGGAACTAAACCAAGGCCTGCACCTTCCCATGTATTTTCGTTTTTCCTTGATAAAGAACTTGAACAAAAATGAAAGGGGGGGGAGTTTGCCGTGATGAAATCTCACCCCCCTTTCAATGGCCAGCTCCTCCGAGTCTGCACGTCTTTAAGCTCCACAGAGTGGGGCTCCGAGCCACACTCTCCAGTAAACACTGCCTTTTCTCCTCTGCCCTCACATTTCCAACCCCGCTGTCTCAAGTCCACGTAAGTTCAGCTAGGAGTTGCGCAAAGCAAGGTAAAGGTCAGCTCACACTATAGGGTAAGTTTCTCTTCTCTAGGATGTTTGCATTTCAGAGTACCTATGTTCACCTACTTACAACGCAGCAGTTCACGAATACATAAAGAGGAAGTAAAAAAAAAAAAATCAAGATTGCGGAAGGAGTGATATTTTGGAACCAGATAGGAAAGAGGAGGTTAGTCTTAACTAGTTACAAAGTAGAAAGCTAAACTACATTTAAACTCCACCTATGACTTTGGGAAAGTTAACAACCCTTCCAAACCAGTTTCCTTCTCCATACAAATACGATAACACCACCTACTTCATAGAATTAAATGAGATAAAGAGTTATCAAGTGCCTAGTACAGTACAGGCACACAGTTGGTGCTCAATAAATCCTGGCTGTTTTAGTAGTCTACCTTCTCACATCCAATCCCACCCAACCCCCCCCAAAACGGCATTATTTTTTTACATCTTTCCTCCCCTGATTTAAGAACCGAAAGATTCCCTTAAAAGTAGCTGGGTCCCCACCCCTCAAGGACTCCCCAAAGCAGCAGCTTGATGGCACTCTTGTGAAGAAAGCTGTATAGGGCAAGGTAATGTTACCTGCAAGATATGTCCTCCACCCCTCAGGACACTCTTGGGAGTTCTGAAGGTATGGGGCACTCAACTGTGATCACCCATTGGATGATTTAAATTATTAAACTAGAGGCCTGATGCATGAAATTCATACAAGAGTAGGCCTTTCTTCCCCTGGCTGCCGACACTGGCATCCCTTTGGCACCAGGGACCCGGGCTTCCCTTGCAGCCCCGGCTTCATCCAGAAGGTGGTCCAGAAGGACGTCTGGTCTAATAAGCATATCATGCTTTTATTATTATAGATTTACTCCAAATTAATGTAAGAGCAAAAGCAAAGCAAAGAAAAAGCAGTCAGTTTATTCTCTTTACATCAATACTCGCAACCCATTTCTTACAGTGAATCATAATCTAAAATCTATGATGTGGTTGGTAGATTTCAAGATCCAAGTTGTACACTCCGCAAAGAGCAGATTATCAGCCTTGAGGTGAAGGTTCCCTGCACACCTCAATGAGAGCTCCCGCAGGGCAGGACACTGCAGGTAGCCGGCAGGGTGCAGGGTGGTGGTCAGTGGCTATTCATATCACTACCCCAGTCCAAGGGGAGGATCTTGAATCTTGAACCTTACACGTGCACTTACTGTGCAAGACCGAGATGCTGAAGAGCACAGGAAAGACTAAATATGGCTGGCCTGGTCTAATTCCGAAATGAAAGGGAACAGCCCAGACACCAGCCCAAAGGAGAATGGCGAGAAGAGGAACACAGCTCGTGTATTCTTAACAACATTCCAACTACACACACACATCTGGTCACAACTCATGCCCCTTCCATGAAAGAAAAAAACATTTTTAAGTTCTGAAAAACAAAGTGTCTGGGTTTATTCAGATGTCTACATCTCTCAGCCTCTGTGCAAAGGGGTTATCCTTTCTGGATAAGCAACAGCTACTACACATTGCTTTGACTTTCTCTTTAGAAGACAAACATGCGTTGAGAAAGCTGCTTTTCCCATTTGCCAAAGATGATACAGTGTAACAGCTGTTACCTAAGCAACCATTCAGGTTTCAAAGACATTCAAGATAAGTCTGATATTTCCTCAGAAGAAGCGCTTTTCTCCTCCTCAGGTGCTAATTACTGATTCATAAAGAAGCCTTAAGAACAGATGAGCTCTGGGGCATGAAAGGCTGAGAGCGATAGACTCTGCCTCAGGAGGCAAAGTGGCATTTGAGAATTGTGATGCTAAATCATTTCACTTCTCCTCAGTAGATGGCTTGGGAATACCTTCTGCTTACTACATACATTTCAAAGGCTACACACAGAAATGATCCCATCCCTGGACTCTGTGCACTAGTATCCTAATAAATGTTTTAGAATACAACTAATATCATACTGCATATTTCCTCATTAATAAAAGAGGCAGGGCTGTTATCTTCCTAGTCTCTCTGACCTTCGTAAAAAGTAGACATCTTTGGAAAATAGTAATTATTTATTTGAAATGATAGTTAACAAGAAATATATATGCACATCAAATGGAAGCCCCCAAAGCTGACCATATGAAAAGGACAGGTTAACAGCTCTGCAAATGGAGGGAGGAGGTATCTAAAGACTTGAAGGAACTATCAGATACTGAAATATTAAATACTGGAATAAAATCATCCTACATTTTTTAATTACTAGCTTTTAATTCAAAATGGTTTATCAAAGCAATAAAATAGTAATTTTAACTTTTGAAAACTTTTTAATTATTTGAACACTACGGAGTTGTTCAGTCTAAATGAACTGCACTTCTCTTTGTAATAAGAGGCTAACACCTAGTGCCCCAAAGATATCATTACTGCGAACTTTTTAAAAAATCCTCACCTAAGGATATGTTTTTATTAATTTCAGAGAGAGAGGAATGGGGAGACAGAAACATCAAAGTGAGAAACATCAATCAGCTGGCTCGCGTATGCGCTCCAGAACCAGCAACCTTTTTGTGGATGGGGATGATGCTCCAACCAACTAAGTCACCCAGCCAAAGCTACTGAAAACTTTTTGGTATCACTTCTCAAAGGTGAGGTTCTGGTAAATTCTTGCTGTGTTTTGGTAACACATCTTCTGTAAAAACGCCAAATATTTAGTTCTCAACCAAATTAAACCAAGAATCCCAATTACTATTGTGGTGGGCAGTTAGACTGACGTGAGCGTAGCAAGGCAGATGGCCCAGGTACAGAAGGTCACCAGGGTGGAAAGCCTGGGTGCCTAGCAACAGACCCAACTGGGAAAACAAGGACCTCTTCCCCAGGGTAACCTTTCCTCCCTTAGCAAAGTGCTGGCCATGCAGGTTAAACCCTCGACCTTTCATATTGCTGGTCATACAGATGGGTCCTCCCCTGAACTTTACTCCCCTAGCATGTTCTAGTCATGTGGGTTACACCCCCTTTGAGGGGGAATGAGGGAATGAACAAGGGGATCGGAGAACAGCTCTGAAGTATTTGAGCCCCCAGGAAAATGAGGTTCTGACCTGCATCAAGCACATCTGGCCTTAGTTGTGTTTTAGCTCCAGGCCCAGAAAAGCAGCAAAACCAGACAGATAATGCTGCAAGGACCATTGGCCCCTGCCCTGGTGCCAACCAATCAGTAGAGACCAGGGCCATGAAAGGGCACACCTGCAAAGCTGATGGATATTCTACTGGGATGCTCCCCAGGGACCTCCGGATAAACACCCTCAAGACTGAGGACCCAGTGTGCTCACTTTCCTTTCTTTCCTCCTCTCCTCCCCCCACTTCCCAGGCACATTGCCTTTACTTTTCTCTCCTCCTCCTAAACTCCAAGAGCCCTTCTTTTGCTTCTGTAACTTGTTTGCTGAACCCATTTTTTCTACAGCTCACTTCTACCTCTGTGATTTCCTAAATAAACTTTTGCTTGTATTTGAACCTTGGCTCTGAATTCTTTCTTAGCTAGAACTCAAGTACCGAGGTTGCTGAACTGAAATCCAATTGTTGGTAACATTCTGGTTCTGTTATCACCACCAAAACTCAAGCCACCACATGAAGAAATTAACTAAATGTGCTGAAACCACTTAACAATTCACTTTTGATATGGCAAATATTACTGAGGAAGCTTCACAACTAGAGGTAATTCATCTCTGCAGGACAGAAGAAAAACTACATATATTATTACTCAAGACAGTACTGGGCCCCAGTATACATAATGAACATTTCTAGCCGGGAGTTTTATATGCACCAAATTATTCAAAAGAATAAGAAAAGAAATATTATTCATGGGTAGCAAATTCTTAAACATGACAGGTTATATGAAATGTCCAGAAAAGGCAAATCCATAGAGACAGAAAGTAGGTTAGTGCTTGCCTGGGGGTGGGAATGGGAATGGAGATTAACTATAAGAGGGCAAGAGGGATCTTATTGGCATGATGAAAATATCCTGAAACTGGTTTATGGTGCTGGTTTGGTAACTTGGTGAATTTACTGAATATCTCTGAATTGCACACTTAAAGAGATGAGGTTTTGGGCTGAAAAGTATTAACTCTAAAAGTTTTTTAAATGACAGGGTTATTATTTCGGTTTAAGCATTTTGATTGGGACTGGGACTGGGAAGTACTAAATAAGGATGTGCTAAAATCTTCAATTTTGAGAATGTTTACCCAGTTCCTTCTGATAACCTGAATTTCAAGAGGATTAATTAAATTATCGGACTTTCATACAATAAAGTATATGCACCTATTATAAGTAATGCATGGAAAATGTGACATCAATCGAAATGTCCATTAATGAAAGTGGTACAGCTAAAGAAATTATGGTTCAACCATCCTCTGAAAGTAGTGCAGTCCCTACTAAACAGTTAGAAAAATGTTAGATTATACATAACATATAGAGAAATATACCCAGGATATACTGAGTGAAGAAACACCTAGCAGGACAATGCATATAGTAGGACACATGAGAAATGTGTGTGGATTATCTATGTACGTACATGTGTGCTTGCATGTATACTTGGAAAGATAAATACCGATCTATATCTAATGCTTAGCCCTTGGAAGTACAAATAAGAGAGGAAGAGGGTTTTCAATTAAAGTTCAAGAATTGGAAGTATGTGCATCCCAGGGCTGAGAACAGTTGTCACTGGACAGATGGCATTTTTATGTTCTCTTATACTGTCTAAACTTTCTTATTGGAGAAGAACGTTAGCACAGTGGTCAAAGAGATGGCCCAGATTTAAATCCTGGCTCTTCTGTTGATTTGCTGGGAGATCTTGAGCAAATTGCTCACCCACTCCATACTACTGCCATTTGCCTCTGTAAACCGAGGACAAGAGCACTTACACCATAGCCTGGGAGGAAAACTAAGTATATTATGTACACAAGGCACTTAGAACAGAGTCTAGCACATAATATGTATTCTTTGTTAATGTTCATTAGCGTGCATACCAATACCTTATTAGTGAGAAGAAAACACGAACAGAAACTTTATTTTTATGGCGGGAAAAAGAGGTATAGAAACACAGGCACTGCCTGACCTCAGGTATGTTCAATGCCAGGATGCGAGCAGAATGTATTAGGCACAAATCAAAGTCTGGGCAGTTATCAGAGCCACTCTTATGACCAACACTGATGTAACCAACCTGCCTGTGGGCCGAACTGAGGGCAGAGGGCACCTGGGTGGGAAGCTCCCAAGTGCCTGGGCTCCATGTACTGTGACAGATTCATAATGCAAGAGATAATTAGCATGTGTGACCAGACCAATGGGCAAAGGACACCTGAAACAAAAACACTTATGCCTCATAATTGACCGCAATGGGACTTGTGGCCTCACCTTGGGACATAACAATATAAGCCAGGGTCAATGATTTGAACACATGAAAAATTATTAACCATCACATTATAATAACACGGAGCAAATCTGCCTTCCTGAGAAAAGGCAAGTTCTAACAACCCTTTTCCCCACACCTTATGGTGTGAGGAACTTGAAACTTCAGTAGTCCATAAGATCTTTTCCAACAACCACCTTGCACTCTGCACAATACTGGAAACTCTCTTAAAGGAAGGACATGTATTTGTTGAGTGACTACTTTGTACCAAATTCATCTATTTCTCTTAAAACTCTTGGAAGTAGGTATTTTAATCTCCACTTTTACAAATTTAGAAAACTGGGGCTCAGAGTGTCCACCCATATGTGGCAGCACCGAGAATCCACTATAGAATCATCCATTTCTAAAGTCTGCTTTCCCAAGCACCATAAATCCTATGGATTTCACTCTTAAAGCAATTCATACTTTTTATTTCAACTACAAAGTATTTCCTTCAAAAGGCCTATATACCACCAAAAAATTTAGAGCACATGGCCAAAAATATCCCACAAAAGCTCCTGAAATTTCCTAGAAGTATGTATTTTTTACAATGAACACAGTTGATAATCCCATTTTATTTTTTATTTCTTTGTTTCTCCAAAGCTGACTGGTGTTCAACAGGGCACAAGGTCTCGCCCACAGACCCGTCGACATTGAGCAGAACAAACCTTCTTTGAAACTCCTGCTTTCAGAAACTAATTTTTCAAAGTGGATTCCATTGCCTTATTCATTTATCCTCCTGTATAAAAAGTCAAGGACAAATTCACAAATGAATTTTTGTCAGCATTATTTTGTCAAATTGATTTATAAGCTAAAGCTACACAGGCAAGATGGTCCAAAGTGATCCAAAACTATTGTGCTAAAATCATTTATGAACTTTCCTTTGATAGAACTAGACATTTTTAAAGACCCTTCTTTATCTTTCATTTTGGTATACTATTTAGAAAACTGTCATTATCAAACTAGAATAAATTGGTCTGGTCAAAAGACAAATTAATGACATTAGTCATCAATTGTTTCATCAGTCTGCACTGAAGTAGATGCTTAATAAGTGCCTAATCATTCAAAACAGTGGTTGGTTCTCTATTGTTCTGGTATCCGATTATTTTTGCATTGAATGCTACTGCACAATAACACAAGTCAAAGTTTAGCATTTACTTCCTCAAAAATAAATGTAATTTTTCCTACTGTAGGCTTTTATTTAAGCAAATTCAAATGAACCGAATCAATTGCCTTTATAAAACTATGACGAGAATAAACAAAGCCATTAGACATCTCATCTCAGGTCAAATGTTATCAAAAAGAGGCCATCATCCTACTAGAAATTGAGATTTATTGAAATTTTCAGGGAGCAACAGTGTATGTCAAATCATTTTGCCTATTTATAAGACATGTATATAAATATAAATTTATCTGAATTGTTACTGAATCCTTAAAATCTTCTCTGGAGATATTTGTTTAAATAAAGAACGAGCCAACTATTTTCCTTGGAGTTAGGTTGAGTCATAGGTTACATAGATGTAGCTAGCTGTTTTTGTTAACCAGAATCACTTTAACTGTCCAAATGAGAAGTTTAGTCCATGAAGGAATTGAGAGAAATCTACTCTTGATCTAATCATTATTTTAAAATCAGATTTTAAAATATATTTTTATATAGTTTTAATAACACTCTACTCACAGCAAACAGACATAATTATCTCTCACTGGCC
The DNA here is from genome assembly GCF_964212035.1 of Myotis nattereri. Taxonomy (NCBI): domain Eukaryota; kingdom Metazoa; phylum Chordata; class Mammalia; order Chiroptera; family Vespertilionidae; genus Myotis; species Myotis nattereri. The sequence continues at coordinate 33,678,485 of NC_138088.1, forward strand.
AGTCTAGAGAGAGAATTATGTGAACACAAGAAGAGATCAACCAATTAACACTTGACACCAGTGTACTGCTTCCACATTCAACATCCTGTAAAATTTATCATGAGACATATACTGCACACTATTCTCTTAGACCTCACCCTACTGTCTAGAAGCTAACTGAATAGGGATTATGAAGAGAAGAAATGGAAATGTTCTGGACTCTATGGTGTATTTGTCAGGCATGCATACACGTAGTTGACTAAAGTGTTCCAAAGTCAATCTTTTCAGTCAAGTTCTCAATTCCTGACCATTCCCCCTCCAGCACTTCTTGCTCTTCCTTGACTCATTCATTCAATACACTGTATTTCATTTCAGGCACAGTTCTAGGTGCTGGGGATACAGAAGTGAGCATTCCCCATGATTCTGGTTACCTGGAATGACCTCACCAGGTGGCTAAATTCTTATGTTTATAGACATGGCTGTTCATAAACTCACAGGCTCTAAAATGAAGAGGCCCAATAAACTTGGCAAATACAGAAGGTAAAGATGCCAAGGTCTATCACTCCTTCAGAGTAAGGACATTTTTGTTGTACTAAGATGGTACAGGGGGTCTCCAGAGCTATAAGGGTGAGTGGAAATACCTCTGTCCCAAACTACAACTACTTGACCTTAAAAACAGCACAAAGCAACCCCACCTTGCTTTCATTTCTTTAAAAGAACACAAAAAAAACCCACACATGTTTTATACCCCTTGCACCAAAATATAGTGAACATCAAAAGACTGGAAATAGAGAACAAAGATGACAGCATAGGTTAACGCCGGAGTTTGCTGCCTTGAACAACTACTTCAAAAGTGAAACTAAAAGACGGAACGGACATCACCCAGAACCACAGGAATGTTGGCTGAGTGGAAGTGCTACAACTAGGAGGAAAGAGAAACGCATACGGACACTCAGAGGAGGCGCAGTGCTGAAGTCAAATTCTGAGGTGCGGAGTGCGCGGAGCGGGCTGGCGGCGGAGGGCGCGGTTGGCGTTTTCAATCTGGAGGGAGTCACAGACTCTGAGCTCAAGATCCGGGCGAGTCTTTAGGGACCCAGACTCAAATGGGAGAAGCGCGACTGTCTGGCTTCGGTCAGAGCGAGTGCAGCTTTCTCTCCGAGCTTTGCAGCGGGTGCTGGGACTCAGAGAGGCAGAGCCCCTGGGGACAGGACTGAGAGCCGCCATAACTGCTCTCTCCGGCCCACCCTGTTGATCCTGTGCAACCCGCCCCGCTCAAGCCCTGCACAGAGCCATTTGCCAGATAGCCTCAGGCAAAGGCTAGATTAGCACCTCCCTAGAGGACAGAAGTTCTCTCACTGCAGACACAGCTGATTCTCACAGCCACTTGGCCTGGAGGTCAAACCCTCCCTGGTATTAGCTACAACAATCAAGGCTTAACTACAACAAAACTACACACAAAGACCACTAGGGGGTGCACCAAGAAAGCATAAAAAAAATGCGGAGACAAAGAAACAGGACAAAATTGTCAATGGAAGATATAGAGTTCAGAACCACACTTTTAAGGTCTCTCAAGAACTGTTTAGAAGCTGCCGATAAACTTAATGAGATCTACAAGAAATCTAATGAGACCCTCGATATTATGATGGGGAACCAACTAGAAATTAAGCATACACGGACTGAAATAACAAATATTATACAGACTCCCGACAGCAGACCAGAGGAGCGCAAGAATCAAGTCAATGATTTGAAATGCGAAGAAGCAAAAAACAC